>NC_141758.1:113723183-114361516 GCF_982258835.1 Parasteatoda tepidariorum | reverse complement strand
CTGAAACCGATTTGCATTACGTTAGTGTATCCATTGGTTAAAGCAGACGATATATAATATAAATTTGACGATTGGATAAATCAGACGATAGATTATATAAATATAGAATATATAATTGGGTATACTACAGCCTACGTCACAGGTTGTGTTATTCCTACTAAATTTAACCCATGAACGGCATTTTCTGCGAGCCTAACTTCAAGCCACAAATAAACAAACGAAGTGTTTGATCGTTTAAATAGCTGCTCGTCAGATTTTATTGCATTATAAAGAAAAGTAATTGATATTCGATTTTTGATTAATAATTGATTTATGTGGATAGGGGCATTTATGTGGATAGTGGAATAGAATTTAGCATTGCGTCATGGTAAATGTTATTCCTACTAAGTGGAAGTAGTTGTGTTTTTTTTATATTATACCCAATTATAGAATATTTATTATATCGGGTATTATGTTAGTATATTATAAGAATTAGACCAAATGATTAGACGCTCTGAAGTGTTTTAATAATGACATGTGTCACCCGAGTTTATAGGCAATACTTTTATATTTAAACGTACATGTAGTGGGTATTTATTCAGGAGATTTTTATGTACTTCCTATGTGCATTTATTTTTAACGTATTGCATTACAATGTTAGCCAATAGATACAGGAGCGTAATCCAATGTAAACCGGTTTCATCCGAGTAAAAACAATACAGCTAAATAGTATCCCCTGAATATATAGCTGAATAGTATAATTATAATTTTACATAGAATCTTATAGTGCTTCTAATAATATAGCCAGGGACAGTATGTAAATCTGAGTTACATTAAAACGTGAAATTTTGTGTTCAGTCAAATGTCTACAGTCGACATTTGGTATCTGCTAATAAGAAAAAATGAGCGATATAATTGCTTTAACCTGAAAATGGATGAGCCATACCTTCATATAGCATAAAATGCTACAATATTTTTATCCACATAATTGGGTATAATATAGCCTACGTCACAGGTTGTGTTGTTCCTACTAAATTTAACCCATGAACGGCATTTTCTGCGAGCCTAACTTCAAGCCACAAATAAACAAACGAAGTGTTCGATCGTTTAAATAGCTGCTCGCCAGATTTTATTGCATTATAAAGAAAAGTTATTGAAACTAAATACAACTAAATAAACAACAACAACTAAAGCAAATAACAACAACTACTAATAACAATAACTAAATAAACAACAACTAAATTCCATTCGTTTAGCATTGCGTCATATGTTGTTCCTACTAAATCGAAGTAGTTGTGTTTTTTTCATATTATACCCAATTTAGAAATTCATGGATGGTTAACTTAATTCTATTGATTGCATCTTTATTACTTTTGATCATATGCATATCAGATGAAACATCTTCACGAAATCTTGAGATAAAGTATTCAATGAGATTTTTTTAATAAAAAGTATTATTTCGGGATGTTTAGAAACCCGCGGACTGGTGTGAATAATTTTTTAAGTTCGAGTGCGAATCGTAATAATATCGTACTAAAATTATCGGGTATTGAAAAAATCGTGCGGAAATGCGTAACAATAACTGTCGAAAAGTCGTATGAATGATATTTACAATGAAATCATCATAAATAAAACGTATTAGAAAGTGATTAGTCTTATTCAAAAAATATGGAATTTTTAAAAACATAGCCGTAAAAGCTACAGAAATTATGATTGGAAGTGCACAAATCGATCAATCAAAAATTTATTTCATATTTTTGATTAATTTTTCAAATAAATAAGCAAATAATGATTTCAAAGAAGAAATAAAGATATCTTCCATATTTTCCCCTTTGTCGTATAGGATTGTTTACATGAAAGACCGAAAAATGCCCAGTCCTAAAAAAGTTTGTGACGAAAGTGGGCTAACTTGTCCTAAATATACAATTTTTGTATCTTTAATACTAATATTTTGACGGAAACTAGCGGATTATTGGAATAGTCGTAATAATGGATTTATCGTTATATACTGTTTTCGTTACATCGAGTTTTTACTGTATTAAAAAAAAATTGTGTTCCGAAAGCTTATTCCTATCATAGTGTGACTTTTTTAAAAGTGTTTTCCCATTTCATTGGAAATGATCATCTGCACTTCAAGCTTGTGCTTAAGAATATGACAATTCTAACTCACAGTTCATTTTAACAATAAGCTTATTCATTGTTTAAATTTGTTATTTAAATACAACTTCCTTTTTTCCATACCAACAATACTCTAATTTAATTGTTACAAGATTAATAATGAAATATTTATTTGTTTCAATCATTTCCATTTTGATAGTGGTGCGATCAACTTGTCCTTATTAAGCTCTTTTCAAAAAAACCGTTTTAAATATCCACTGGTATTATGAAGTGGTTTAGAAGGATCTGCAAGTTCTTTTCCAAACTCAATTGCTGTCCAATGCACAGCGTTGAACAGGGTGAACCTTGTTCACATGCAATTGAATTTTCTGAGCCAGACAGAATAATTATTCTGTATGGCCCAGAGAGATTGATTTAATCTCTCTGGATGTCCGGATAAGTAGCATCAGCATGTTCTGAGGGTTACGCTGTGTCCGGACCTTTTCTTGCAGTAGCTTTTTCTGTGATTTTTGGCCTTAAGACAATTAAAAATCAAAATATTGCTTGCATTTTACACGATTTCTGGCCGAAGGACAATTAAAAATCGAATCACTATCTGCTTTTTATACGGTTTTTGGCAGGACAATTAAAAACCGACCCTATCCGATGTGGCACCACCTTGTCGTGGTGGATAGGCTTTAAACAAAGAGTGCCACAACAGCTTCGGTAGCCTGAAAATAAAAAGAGAATTATATCATATTACTTATATCACAGAACATATATATCACAGTATATTGAACAAAATTGATAAGTTCATATTCTAATTTAATAATACTTCTAAATGTAAATTTACATATTAACCGCTATTTAAGCTCATGGAAGATACTGAATGATTTTAAATAGCTTCTCTTTTAAAAAAAATATTTTATTCACCATTCTATTCATAAACAGATATTAATATCATTGATCAAAATGTTTTAATTCATGTAACTAATTAGTTTTAAAAATTTACATTGAAATATAAGGATATTATTTAAAACGAGAAATTTTTAAAAACTAAGAAATATGATTAGATTTGATTAAATAAACCCTCGCTATTTCAATGAAAAATTTGGGTTTGACTCAATTAAAAAAGCAAGGTCTAACTCCTATCAAACATTTTAAAATTTTTATCCAAGTCAATTTTTTATTATTGTAAACCCGAGAACCTAATATATTTTGGCTTGAAAAGGTGCTAACGAATCTAAAAAAAGTTCTTATCTTGTTTTCTTCTGAAGGGAGTCTTCTGAATAACATTTGATCTGATGATCAGAGTTTCACGTTCTATAGTTCTCAGTCTTAATGATTCAAGGGGGAAATCAAATAAACTATTTAATTAGTGTAGGCGATATTTTAAGTTACGAAATCAGACTCAAAATCGTGCTTTCTCTGAGTAAACAAAACATTTTTCGGCGGATTCGGATTTTTAACCCTTATGATGTAGGGGGTAGCCGCAATCTGGGAGATAAGGCAAAGAATATATAATGCGCATATTCTTTGGATAAGGTCTCACTAGTTTTATTAGTAGAGCCGTCCAGAGCTTGGAGCCTTTTATGTTAATTTTGCTCTTTGCGTATTTCACCATACCTCGTAAAAAACGATTTGAAAATTTTTTGCCGACAATTATAAATTTCCTAAGATAGTTCCATGAAAAGGAAGCATTTATTATTTTTTATTATTTTATTTAATAATAGTCGAAATTTTTTTTAATTGTAATATATTCAATTTTTTACATCATGTTAAAGAATATAATTTTACATTTAAGCGGAATCGATCTAAATCCTGTAAAATCGAAAAAACCTTTCAACCATACGTAATTATTGTAACTTAGAATATCGTCTTCACTAACTAATTAGCATATTTGAGTCAAGCCGTTAAGATTGAGTCCTAGAATGTGAAAATTCGACCATTAGATCAAAAGTTATTTAAGGTTATTCGGATTTTTACTAAATAATTTAAAACCAACTGCAATTGAAATAAAAATAAAAAAGTTTCAAACTAAAAAACAAAACTAAGGAGAAAATGGTACTAAATCGACAATGATAATTAATTTTGGTAACAGCTACAAATTGAAGTAAAAAAAAATAAGGGTTGTTTTAAAAGCTAATAGAGGAAAAATACCTATTCGCTTAAGAAAACGCCTTATCGATGCTTAATTTTGGTGATAGGTGTTACTGAAATAATGGTAATTTTAATAGGTACCAAATACACCTTATATAGGTGCACCTCATATACAGGCCAGAGACTGTCGTGGATTTTTGACCCGCCTTCTTCTCGGCAAAAATTATCAAACGAGAATGACGTAAGATTCTTTTTGTTATTTTTTCCGAATTGAATAATTTTTACGGTTTATAAGGGAATCAAGTGTCTTAATTGAGTGTATTTCTCCAATTTCTACCCTTGGTCAGCAAAAAGAATTTGTAAATCGAAACACTCTCCCCTTTTTAGGTGCTTACGTAACATTCGAGTAACCCAAGCGATACTAATAAGTTATCTTTCTCTAAATTGCAAACTTTTCTAAATTATTTTCAGTCGTTGTCATCGCTTTAACGAATTTATCAAACCGTAAATAAATGTTTCACTATCTATGATCGTATTACAATAACTCAGCATATGAGTGATGAACGTTATCTGAGGTGAATTTTCGTTTGATATGATTTTAAGGAAGTGATAAATTTACAATGTCACATGTTTTCCAGATTAAACTTATTAAACCATTTTCGAGAATTTTATAATATATTTGAAATCTGTTTAAGAAAAATGCTTCAAGCTGCCAACTGACCCTTAAATTAAGACAAAAAGGGGAAGAAAAAAAAGGTTGAGAAAATTTATGATGAGAATGAGGGATATTTTTATCAGCACTTCACGATCTTACCACAATTCAGCTCATGATGAACAAAATTTGATGTTATTTAAAGAAGAAAAAGAAGAAGTAAATGCACAGTGATGCGCAAAATAAAAATGCGACCCCCCCCCCCACCCCTGTGACCTACTGATCGGATTTTCACGTACTAGGAGTCAATCTTAATAGTTTGAGGGTATAACATTAAATTGGCTAATTAATTACGAGACGATATTTTAAATTACGAAATTAGACATAAATTAAATTGCAGACGATATTTTAAATAATAATTGCAGATGATATTAGACATAATTTTAATTTGCAGACGATATTTTAAATTACGAGATTAGACATAAAAATGCATCTTTTCTGAATAAACACGCCTTCTTTACGACGAATTTTGAATTAAGAAAATTTGGCCTCAATAGTTTAGGGTGGAAAGTTTGGATTCTTAAATGTTATTTCCCTTTTTGCGAATTTCACCACTCTTCTGGAAATAATGATAGGGATAAAAAACAAACAAGTATGACGCTTGCTGCACAAAAACTATGACTTTGAAATTTAAATTACTAAGGTGTGTAAAAAAGTGTACGGGAATTACGATGGTATGAATAAATTAATATTCCACAATTTGTTCGAAAATTATCAACTGTTAAACTTAGGGAAATATCGTATGGCCTGCTCTACAGACTAGAAGGAATGCGACTACAGAGTTGAAATTTGGCATACTAAAAAGGTCTCATTTGTTTAGGAACCACACAGAGTTTTATTTATTTATTTTATTTTTTTCCAAAATTCGAATTTGTTAGAAAGTTATTAAAATTTTAAGTGCTTTTTCAGAATTTTTTCTCCCCTTTTTTGATTTATGTTACATTTTGCTTTGATGTCCAAAATTCTATGAAACTTAGAAATTTGAAATTTCGGAATCGTGTTGAAAAGCGTACAAGGAGTTGGATGGAATAATAAAAAATTACGATTCGATTATTAGTTTGAGTCAAACTGAGCAAAAATAAAGTCTTTCTCAAAACTTGCAAATCTTTTTTTTTTTTTTAAACGTTGAAATATGTATTTTCTTTCGTCAATTTTCAGAGTTATTTCTTAAACAGATTCTTGTGCGAATAGTTTAACATAGGAATTGTATTTCATTTCTATTGAAATAAGTCCAAAGAAGCAGGAGGTTACTTTCGTCCAAAATTTAAAAATATTGTAAAAAATATAAAAAAAATTAGGATTTTTTTTAAAAAAAAATATGTACATTTTACTTCTCTGTACTTTATTAATTGTTTAAAACTCAATTTGATAGTTGAAAGTTGATGCATTACAAATTTTATTAACTAACGAATGTATAAGAGAAAAACACTTAAACGTAATTCAAAGTTTGTGACTTTTATTTTTGTCATACCAACAGATACTATAGAAATGAAGTTTGATCATAGATTTTTATTTTTCTTTTCTTATGATCTTAGAATGAATTGGCCTACGTCTTCCAAGATTTCTACTTCACCGCTGACTTAAATAATAATATTTTTTTTTTTTTCAAATTTTTGATAGCGATTACAACGGTAATAGGATTTGTGGAATGTTTTATGATTCATTTCTTACTAATGTTACTTTAAGAGTAATGATGAAAAAGCTAATTCAGTTTCCTAAAAAACAAGCAAAAAAATTTTATATCTTGAGGTTGTTTTATTAACTTAAAAAATAAAATACAATTTTTTTAATGGAAATTTTATTAGATTGAAGAATAGAGCAATCAAACACATATTAATTTTAAAAAAAAATCTCCTTTCAGAAATAAAGTTAAGAAAACTTTTTTTAAAGATATATATTGATAGTTTCAGTTGTATTATAACTTTTACCAGTTTTTGATAATTTAAAAATATTCATTCGTAATTATTGCAATCTTACTACGATTAATGTTAATAAAGCTCGTTAGATTGAGTTTTGATAAAAAAAATAACAATAATTAATGATCTTACTTATTTCCACAAATTAAGTTCACTTTGTCTATTGTCACATTATCTATGATTGGTTGATTGGTGTCGTGTCATGGACAGAAAATAATTTTAAATGTGATCAAAGGTCCTATATACAACATCTGTTATTGTTACATTATCTATAATTTCCTGAAAAGGAAACTCAGTTAATGTTACAGTGGACAAAATTGTTAAGCTGCCGTCTTGCTCTTTTTTCGACTCACGAGCTAGTACTTGTGATGTACTTTTATTTCCCCTGTTGAGATCAAAGAATTTCTTATAAAAAGTCTTTAAACAAATCAAATATCTCTTTTTATTAAAAAAAGAAATATTCCACATTTAGCTAGACCAGTATTTTTGGTTCGAATAACAGAACTTCAAATCAACTGATCTTATGCGCGGTGTTATATGAGTGTGTAGTGTATCTACCACTACAAAAATATAATTCCAATTCACAAACTTTGTTAACTCAATTCTACGATGGTGTACCTACCTACCTTTCCATAGACGAAGGTTGACATTGTCGATATCAACTCTCCCGACATTGGTGACCCGGATGTGATGTGAACATGCCTACCTTGACAGAAACTCCCTCTACGATATGAACACTCTTATCTCACAAAACAGCATTGAATCAACTAGTGGAATCCAGGTACCGAATTCTATCGCAGCTATAATTCTGGTCGTCGAGTACTGTATTGTCTGTAACAACTCTCCCCCACAAGTGTAAAGTGCACCAAAATTTTCATCTTTCCATTTTTCTTAAAAGAAAACCCCTGCCTACGCAAAGCAAACTTTTCCTATAAAACATTGTGGGCAATGAAAATATTAAAGGCAAGTCACCCCCAAAGGGTTTTCTTGAAGAAACGTTAAAGGAAACTCAACACAGGCTTTAATCTCTATGAGTGACCATTACCTGCACATGTAGATAGTAAATCATCAGTGCTGTATTACCAGCATATGAGTAGTAAGAAATGAGACGAGGAATGCTGCATGCTACATTATTTGAAGGGTTATTTTATTTCAGAGTATTAGATATATGTAGTTTAATATTTTAATTATTTACGAAAATAAGTGCATTATTACTTTTATTTTTCTGCAGGCAAGTGAAAAAAAAGAAGTTTTTAAAAAGGGGGGGGGGCAAAAAGTTATTTTTCTTTCTTTCTTTTTTCAAATCTAGCCTTACCGGCCCTACGCAGCCGCTTACCAGGCTTACACCTAAATGATGTCTACTGCAGTGTATCTACCACTAAAAAAATACAATTCCAATTCACAAGTGTATAAGACATGTAAAATCGATTCTATGTAGGGTACCTTTTCATAGATGAAGGTTGACATAGTCGATTAATACTCTCCCCACATTGGTGACCCGGACGTGATGTGAACATGCCTACCTTGACAGTAACTCCCTCTACGATATGAGCCCGCCTATCTTGGCAATAACGTCCACTTCGATCTGAACACGGCTACTTTGATGATGGTCCACATTGAATTGTTGACTTGCTACTGCGACATTATTCGCCTCCTCGTGCTGTTGCTACTCAGTCTTGATCACGCACAACGTTGGCCTGTATGCACTCGACTGCTAATGGCAACACGAGAGCGACCACAAAAGTGAACTTAATACAGTTCTCACGATCAGCACTCAAAAATTACGGTGATCTTAATACAACTCTCCCGGCTTCTCACAAAACAGCGATGAATCAACTAGTGGTATCCGCTCATCGAATTCTGGTGGGGGAGTACTATAGTGTATCGATACCACTACAAAAATACAATTCCAATTCACTAGTATATAAGACATGTCAACTCGATTCTATGTAGATACATGTCGACTAGATTCCTTTTCATAAATGAAGGTTGACATTGTCGAAAACCACTCTCCCCACATCTACTTCAAATTCCGGATATCCACACACTAGGTTGGAGTTAAATTTTCGAATTAGATGTCCCTAAAAAAAAGATCCAATTAAAGAAAGAAAAATATAAATTGGAAATACATACGTTTGTAAAATTATAAATCCATTGTAAAATTCATTCTGATCTAAGTGGAATTCAACGGTTAAAAAATTTATTATTATCCTACTAAATTTCAATTGTGCACTGTATTTAAATTTCTTACTGTAAAGAATATTTAGACAGTAACTTTCTTACTAAATTTTACTTGAAAATCATAGGTTATTATTTTTTTTTTATGAAATATTTTCTATAAGCAAAATGTTTAATATTTGGAATAACTATTTTTGATAAATAATATCTATCGCAATTTTATTTATCTCTCCGATTTATTCACAAATATTAAATGCATCTAAGAATTACGGGCCTTGTAATTTTTATAATTTAAAAATAATGAAAGTTGCAAATTAAATATAAATATAAAACATAACAGCTTTAAAGCATGCATCAAAAATTTTTCTAAAAAAAAAATGCAGTAGATTTTAATCTTCTTAAGAGCATGGAAAACATTTCATATTGGAAAATTTCTGAAACACAAACTTAAATATTAATCAATTTTAAACGGAATTTTTTTTCTTCTTAGAAATTTAACTGACCGATTCTACTAGCTTTGAAACAAGAACCAGATCGAATAGTAATAGGACATCTCGTTTAGACTGTTCTGTCAAAGCTGTCATCATCTGCTAGACTTATTAAAGGCCAATAACATCCCTTTCACAGAGCACGTGATACCTCACACCCAATAGGAAGGCTCCGTTTTTTCATATGGCATTAACCTCCAAGCGAATGAATTATGAGACCGACAACAGTTTCGTCGTCTCATATACTGATAGTAATCCTCTCATCCGATGCCTCTTGGCTCAAGGCGTTATGCGGCTAATTAAGTTATATTAATCGTCATAATTAATCCATCCCCGAATTAAGCCTACTAGGATATTGTTTCTACTTCTTAAATCGAATTGTTATAGGTAAGCGAAAATTTCCTCATTGAAATGTAAATATGTTGCTTTTGAAACACCTTATCAAAAATAGTGATAAAAACATTCCATAGTTGCATTCCTTTTTATTAATAACGCGATTATTATACATATGTTGGATATATGATGTGTTTTGCTGTATTTTACTTAAAGTTATTTGTGTACTTTTTGTTTTAAATTATAATTGCCAGCTCGTTTTCCCCCGTCATCGCTATCCGGTTTGGCGACCAATTTTTTTTTTTATCTATAATTATTGTTCATTTCCGCGTTTCGAGATTTTTTCTGAGCCTAGAATTGTACAGCTGAATTTCTACTAGGTAGAGTTTTTCCTAGTATTATGTAAAAGAAAAAATAATAGTTCTAATAATCAATAAGAGATCTCTGATTTGCGATTGCTATGGCGGCTCTCTGTAACGTGGCAAGTCGAAGGCCTATGCACTGGCCTTGGCCACGTTGGACTATATGTGGGTGCGACCAGCTGGTTGATTGGAATGTGAATTGCTTATGAGATCTGTGCTTTCAATTTAAGTTGTATTATTTAATGGATGCTGTGTCATTATTTCATCCAATTTCTTTCGTTATTTCAAAACCGGAGTATTAATCGGTATTTGACAGGGGGCATCCGGGAGGGAAGGGGGAGCAGTTTGTTTACATAACACTTTGTCTAGATCACTTATTTCCCCCTCTTGAATTATTGATGACTTATTAGCTTTTTATGGTTAGAAATATTTTCATGTCATAAGTATTGTTATTCTATCCATCCCTTTCCTAAAATAAATCTTTTTTGAATGTTTGTGATAATTCAGTGTATCTTCACATTTTTTCAGGTCTCCTGATATGATATTGAGTAATGCATATTGTATATACGTGTTAGACTAGTTTTTCAAATATGGTTTAACTTGTGCTAATTTGTATTTTAGAAATTTTGTTCTGTAGGTCAACATTGATAATAAGTGTAAAAAGTTTGCCTGGTTTGCTTACTTGCCTTTTTATTGACTGGTTTTATGAACACGAACTGAATAAGTTAAAAATAAGGGTCGCTTATTATTTATCTATGAAACACTAGCTGGTATATTATCTCCCACTATTAATAATAATAATATGAGCTATCTTAAGTGGCTATTGATAAAAATGTTATATTTTGTTGCTCTGCTTTAATCCATCTTGCACTCAAACAGCCATATTTGTGTAAAATTGGGGTATATTTCCATGTTCTGATCTGTCGCATCAACTACAATCGCCAAGTTATCAAATCCATTTTTAATTTGCAAATTTTGAAAAAAGAAGGGAAAAAAAAACCTGCAGATATGTTTGCCTGAGGTGGCTACGTGTTGTACTTTTCAAGTTGGTCCCTTTCTGTGATGTTTTTTTTAGTTTCTCGCTGGCCACAGCCTAGAGTTGTCCAGACTTAGCAATTATTCTGCCACAGATCACGATACGGAAATCTCCCCTATAATTGCCTCTTTCAATTCTGCTTTAAACTACTCTAGCTGTGCTGAAAAGTTTTAAATTTCTTTAAATACAGCTTTTGTGATTTCCACAAGATTAAGGAAACCTGAAAATGTCACTTCAGGAAAGGTTAATATTTTATAGTTATACCCATATTCAAATTCTAGAAATATCTCGCAGCAAACTTTATTAATAATAAATATTCAAATGCACTGTAATATAATAATCAGAACCCATTGCCTGGGGCAGATATGCATAAAAAATGCAGATGCTGTTAGCAGAACATTTCTCACAATGTAAAATTTTACAATATTACTCATTATATAAGAATAGAATAGAAAAGGTCCAATATGTATTTGACTTTTAGTCACCGAAAATTGAATGGCAGCTGAGATTTTTATAAAAATATTAAATGTAAGAGGGTTCTGTGTGTGGGGGCAAGCATTCATCAGTGTTCTCCCTAAGTGTTTTTTTGAAGGGCCACTTGTCCTTTCATGCACCCCTTCACCCTTCTTTTTTCTGCACAGTTTTTGTTTTTTAGAATGCTTTTAATCATTTTTTATTAACTATAAATTAACTGCAATAACTAATGAAAATTACTTTTTGAATTGCAGACATAAATAATGTAAGTAATTTAAAAATTGTTGAGGATCAAATGCAGCTATTTCATAATATTCATTTAGCTAAATTTTTCCGGTGTTAAGTGAGTGCCCTTTTGAAAGTTATTTTGTGATCCATTGTCTGAGGATGGTTGTGCATGCCTGCCAAGTGTCCAGTTTTTTAACGAAGACTCATGTAATTTATGACTATCTCCTGTTTACCCATATATTGTGAAATTTCTCCGTATTTGTTGCAGAGATTTAAAAAAACAAATTTGCGATAAATTATTTGCTGATTGCAAAAATGCTTCTCTTATTTCTCAACAGATAGTGCTATAGTCTGTACTGCAGTATGTTGAATGTTAATAGTTTAAGGCCGGGATAGCCTGTTTCGCAGGGTAGGGTACTTGGCCCATGCCCAAGAGGTTATGGGTTCGATCCCCGCCAGCCGGATACTCCCCGTGTACTAAATGGTGTCTGATGCACTTTAAATCTGTCGAGTCACAAAGTCCTCCATGTTCCCATAACGAATCATACCTCTGGGGGTACTGATCCAGAAGTTTCCTTGTATTCTGGAGTGGTTCAAAATTGCAAGGATATTGAGTTGAACTTTAGTTAAAGTGGCCACACTTCCCGATTTTGGCGGGACAGTCCCGCTTTTTGGTCGACTGTCCCGTGTCCCGCCGATTTTTAAAATTGTCCCGCTTTTTAGAAAATGACGTCGTTTCTTATTTTAAATGTACTGTAAAAATATATTACCTATTATTTATTAAGTATTATGGCGAATATAAAGAAATAAAAAATGCATGCCGAGTAAACTAAATTACGCAATGTGTCAAGTTAGATTTATTCGGTGGTGTTCCATCATTGTTGTTACGTCTCGGCTTAATTCAGATAAGTGCGCACTGCCGTTAGACAGTGCGGTTTGCTGTTTTCAATTTGACATTCGGTTTTACTCATTATTTGATTGATAAAGGTAGACCAATAGTCGCCACAACATAACAGTCAATAAGGTAAAATTTAATTACTCTTTTTTAGCCTTTGTAGTAATTTTTTTATTTATTTCTAGTATTTACCCACAGAATAAAAGATGAATTAAAAAAGCGAATGCAAATTTAATGAAGAGCTAAGCAGAGAATTTCCATTTATTAAAAAAACCAAAATAGACTATATGGTGCGGTGTGATTAATCAGTGTTTTCACTACAGTGCGAGAATCTTGCTTATTTTTTACTTTTCTCGCATTAAAAAATTATTAACTCGAGAAGATCGCACACTCTATTAATCAATTTCAAAGAGTGCGAATTTTGGAAAAATTTCGTCTTCTGCCATTTTGAATAGAATCCGTTTAACTTCTCTTCCTTGATCTTTCATTATTTTCTACATCGATGCTTGTTATACAGCTTCCCTATTTACCAGTATTGTTTCAAACAGGTGCGAACAGCAGAACACAATGTCCCCCCCCCCCTTTCAGAACACATTTCTCTGCAACCACGTGTTCACCGAAGGCAAGATTTCTTCATGTAAGACGTTTAAATTTTTTTAAATGAAATGCTACAAATTTACTAGTGATTCCGAATTGTTCAGCATCTGTTGCAACGTCATTTAGCACTCAAAACCGAATTAAGACAAAATATCGTATACAAATGACTGATAAACATTTGAGCAACCTAATGAGAAAAGCTGATGAAAAAGTAGATATAGAACATTTTCCATATGATGATGCAGCAAAAATATTCAATGCTTTAAAAGTTAGGAGATGTTAAAAATGTATTATAATTGAAGAAATATTTTTTTACAAGTCTAATCGTGTTTTTTTAATTTTTAGAAATTTTACTTAACTTTTTGAGATCTCACCCTATTTTTGAGAAAGGGTGAGAAATTCTCTCTTTTTTTTTCTGTAATGAAAACACTGGATTAATGCAATGCTCAATTCTCGGTTTCACATGGTGGATAAAACAATATTACTAAACATCTAGCGACAAAGAGGCACGAAAGATTTTTGAATAATACCGCTTCCTGGTCTAAAACGGAACAGTTCTTTCGCAGTGCTAGCGTTGACAGCGTGGAAAAACAGTTAGCGTTAGCGGAAGGGCTATTTGCTTTCCACACCATAAACCACAATCAAAGTTTCGGATCAATAGATTCTACGTCGCAAATGATCGAAACATTATACAACAAAAAAATTCCATATGCAAGGACAAAAACTGAAGCAATTATTTGTAATGTTTTTTCACCATATTCGTTTTCACAATTGCAGAAAGAATTAGAAAAATTCGCATTTATATCTATATATTCTGATGCTTCCAACCACAAAGATTTAAAATTATTTCCCACAATTGTTAGATTTTGTGATCCAGAAACAGGAATTAAAATTGGAATATTAGATTTTGTTTCATTGCCAGGTGAAACTTCACAAATAATTTTTGATTCAATAAGTACTGTTTTAAAAAAGAATAATTTGAACAATAAAATTATTGCCTATTGTGCGGATTACACTAACGTAAATTTTGGTGGAAGAAGAGGCATCAATAACGTTTTTATGAAACTTAACGAACATTTGAACCAAAAGTTTATTGGAGATAGGTTGTGCAGCGCACATTCTACATAATACTATTCAAACAGCATCTGACTTACTTCCAGTTGATGTTGAAAATATTATTGCAAAAATTTATTCATATTTTTATATACATACTATGCGTGTTGAAAGATTGAAGGATTTTTGTGAAAGCGCAGAAATCGAATATAAAAAAATTCTTGGTTACTGCAAAACACTATGGCTAGCTCTTTTACCAGGTGTAGAAAATATTTAAAAAATATACGAACCATTAAAATAATACTTTTTATCACAAGATAAATGTCCAAGAATATTGTAGCTCTTTTTTTGAAATGACACATCCCAAATTTGGCTTCAGTTCATCCACAACACATTATTTCGCAATGCTGTGAAAATTATTGAAGGGGACGAAATTTTTATTACGGAAGTGTCAATTCAAATCAATAATTTAGAAACAAAATTACGAGAAAGAATTGATAACGATTATGTTCCTATCAGCCCAGGTTTAAGGCAGTCGCTCTCTTTAGACTTGTAACAGGCCATGACTGTCTGGCCAAACACCTTTTTAGTATAAACATTTTTGACTGTCCTAAATGCAAGCTCTGTTGTCTTGGGGAGGACATGGACTGGCCCCATATTTCCGTCTGTCCTGCGCTCATCTCCACTACTTTGTGTGGACGCTACTGGGAGGCTAGGGCCCGTATGGGCTAAGCATGTCACCATTCAATTCTATTTATCTCTTTTTGCCTTGTTTTTCTTGTTATTTTATCCTTTTTGTTCTTTTAAATTGGCCTGCCATTGGAAATAATAAAAAAAAAAAATGTTCCTTTAATTATTCAAAAAGACATCACTAGGTTGGAAGAACAAGGTGCCATTTTGGGTGACATTAAAAAAAGAGATTTTATGAGAATATGTGGAAAAATCTTTAATATATTAGTAACCATTTTCCGAAAAATAATATTTGCGAAGATGATCTTTTTGATGAGGTGTCATTGGTAAAAAGATATGTTACAGATGAAAAAATTAAATGTTGGTTGTCTGCAAATGTGGAAACAGACAAAAAACCTTCATTTTAAACAGAATAATATTCCTTATCAAACTATTTTGAAAATTGTAGAATTCGCGCTCTCCCTTCCAGGAACAAATGCAGCAACAGAACCTGTTTTTTCTAGTATCAATAAACTATGGACAGCTGAAAAAGCGCAGTTGAACATTAAAACTGTAAAATCTATAGTAAGTGTAAAATATGATTTGACCAATTCATGTGAAATATTTCACGACTTTTTAATAAATGATCCGAATCTATTGCGAAGTATTCAGTCGGAACAAAAATATGACCGTGAAAGAAAATCATAATTTTTTAAAAATAAAAAATTTCATTTAATTAAAAATCAGGATGTTCAAATTATTATTTTTTACAAATATTTTTATAGTTACCAATAATTAGTAATAAATATACTTTTGTACAAGTATATGAATGTATACAATAAAATATATATAACTAAATTGTGATTCTGATTTCATCCCATTTGTCCCACTTTGTCTCAATGAAAATGTGGTCACTTTAACATTAGTAGTCGTAAACACAAAATTGGGTCTGATGTTTCACAACAGTTATAAAAAATAAAAAAATTGCTTAAGTAATTATAAATAATGGTTTAAAAAATCTTCATTAGTTTAAGATTTATAGACCTATTTTTTACTTCGTTCTTGTATTATTTGCAATTTTGACTTGTGTATCGAAACTTTCCTCGTAGCCTAAGAAATTGTTGCTAGTTAAATCTTCCTTATTTTATTTCTCCAATGTTAGCAGGTATGGTTGTGCATTCCTGCTTTGCATATATAGACTATATATAAGGCTTGAAATTAATGGTGGTTCTCTGAAACCTCATATGAAACTCATTTTTCATATGAGGTTTCATATGATTTGACTCACACCTCCCTAAAATAATACTCAGTGGCATCCTGTCGCACTGCATAAATAATTTGATAAAGAATTTCTCATTTTTTTGCTGACTTTATCATTTAAAGCTTTTTTTCGCCTTCTGCTCAACGAGATTGATAATTAGGTTTTATCATTCCAAAACTATCAAGTAAATCAAAATTTTAATATTGTAGAAGTGGGTTAAACAGTTTAAAACATCAACATCATAGATTGTAGCTCTCCGTCTACGGCTTTATATATTTGTTAGGAATTAGCATATAGTTCTTGTTGACACTAATCATTTATAAGAGTCTTTGCGAATGTGCATTCTCGTTGCATCCGTTTAAGCCATTTGCATAAAAATTACCTTAATTGAAATTCAGCTGTACTTTCAAATTTGATTAGTGCAAAGTTTACGTGAGTTTGGTTGTATCAGGATGTACCTAAAGAAAATTTTAAATAAAACAAGAATATTTTTGAGAAAAACTATTTTTTTCAATATTTAAAAGAAACAGTAATAATGAAAACTTTTTACTAATTTTTGAGGCTCCACAGAAATTGTGGGCCCTTGCCTAGTGGGCCTAGACGATAATCAGGCACTGAGTTTGCAATGAAATGTCATTGCTTGTGAAATTTATAGAAATGAACTAAAAGAGAACAAAAATCAAGTTTAATAGGAAGGAAATAATTTCAAAATGATAGTGGCATCCAATAATCAGTGGGATCCTGACGCAACTTTCAATGTAAAGAGACTGTGTGCTTTTAGATTTTTATTTTCATTTTTATGTTATGTTAAATTCAAATAATTAAAAGTATCTCTTTTTCTGCAAATATGTTATTAAGTTTACCGATAAAAATATTCAGTGCTTAGAACAAATAATGTTAGAACAAATAGTGACTAAATATGTGTGCAACCCTTAGTTAATCTACCTGCTGTGGCCTTTCACTCAAAAAAATTGTGAACCCCTAAGTTACGCATTAGCAATATAACTAAACTACTGGCCCTTTGGACTAGTGATATCCTATGTCATTTTTGCGCCAATAGCCCATTGTGCAGCTCTAGTGCGACGTAAATTAACAACAACAACCTATCTCGTTTTGTTTTTGTATTTCATTAATTTTTATATTTATTTTTAGGTAATTAGCTTAGAATTAAAAGTATAATGGAAATCGCATCAGCTTTGTCTACCGGACTTGTGTCTCTTCCTGTCATAACAAGTATTGCTGGAGGGTTCTTTGTCATAGTGTTAGTTGCTATTATTTATAAGTATAGCATTCAAGAAAAATCGTTTGAGGATGCTATTGAGGAGCAGAAAAGGCGTAAGCTCGAGGAAGAGCAGCAGCAGAAGTTGAAGAAAGCAAAAAAGGAAAAAGTTTTTAAACGTAGCTGGGCAAACAAGAAAAAAGAGAAAGCCGAAAGAGATACTACTCCGGATATAACTCCCGTAGAAGAGAAAAGAGAGATCCCGCAAATCGAGATAATCGAGCCCAAAGAGAGCAAACCTGTTAAGCAAAAAAACAAAAAGTCAAGTCCAGCTTCTAATCAGATTTCTAATTCAGTTGAGAAACAAGAGAATGCAGTCATTCCTGATAAGTCTGTTGTACAAGAGAAGAAGAAAGAAATTTCCGTTCCTGATAAAAAGAAAGAATCTCCTGCCGCTACTGAAAAGAAGGAATCTGTGAGTGAAAAGAAGAGAGAAAATAATCCTGTTCAGGAAAAGAAGAAAGATGTTCAAGAAAAGAAAAAAGAAGTGATCATTGTAGAAAAAAAGAAAGAAGAGAAAGAAGTTGAAAAGATAAAAACTGATGTCCTGAAAAGCAAAGAAAATGTATCTGCTACTCTTGCGAGTACTTCTAATAAAAAGAAAAAGAAGGAACAATCTGAAAAAAGTAAGTTAATTTTAAAGGCTAAAATTATTTCAAGATTTCTTACTTGAAGAAGTTTTTAAGTTAGTTTACGCAAATTCATTATTTTTATCCTCTTATATCTTCAGATATTGTTGTGTGCTTAAAGTTAATTTAATTTTGAAATTCTTTAAGTATTTTTATTGTTTTTTAAATAATTTTTAGAGATGTTATCCTATTCATGTTTATCTCTTGTTTATATTTTTAGTCACTGGTGTAGAGGCGTTGACTGCTGGTAAACTGTTCTCTCTTATTAAAGAAGCTGCTCTGGATGCTGATGAAGTTCAAAATTTAATTGATATTTTGCTAAATAAACAAAAGGATTCTGCTAACTGGACCAAAGTAAATATATGTTATTTTTATTTATCTTTGTATTACTTTATCAAAGAAGCATAGTTCAAATAAAATGATAACTATGAAAGCTATCTGATACCCATGATGTGTCTTTAAATTCTATTTGTATCAAAACATGGCATATTAATTGCAAATTGTGCCTGATTATAGGTACATCTTTTAGCAGCTAAAATTCTTTAAGATACAATTGAGAAGACATTAAAATGATTAATAAATTTTTGTTAAGCAATGACTGTTCTAAGAATGCAGGGCTGCAAAAAACCCACATACCCAGAAAAACCCACTCTGAAAAACCCAGTAAAACCAGAGTTTGAAAATATCCGTTTTTTAAAGGAAAAAAAAAAATCCCCACCCTGCCTGGATTTTATTAAAAAAACACAGAAAATTGGGATTTTTCATTTAGTAAACATTAACTTTAAAGTTTTACTGTGTAAATAATTTTATTTATTAAATAGTGTTGTATAAGCTTAAAAATAGAAATAAATCCAAACAATAATATATAATACATATAACAAAATTAAAATAAGTTTAAATAACACATTGCCACTAATACATATTTGAATCTTCTTTACTGTTAAAGACATAAGGTTTCACAATTTTTAACTCAAGCTTTATAAAATATAAATTTATAACTATAAATGTAATATAAAAGTAACAAGTTTATTAATCTTTTTGTTTTCATTCACATTTATTTACTATATTTATTAAGCATTATAAATTTATAATCAGTAAAAGCTAAAATTTCATCTGACTTTTAACTTTAATAAAATAAAACTGAAATAAATATTTAATGGTCTTCCATATTTTTTTAATAAGATTAATAGAAAGTGAAATTAAAATGACGTATAATTATAATGAGTATCAGCTACTTGTCCCATTTTTTTCAAATATTTAATGTGCAGAAAAAGGTTTCATTTTTAGATAAATAATTTTAACTTTATATTTTTAATTTCAAGAAACCAATTAATCTTTAAAATCATGAAAAAAAGCATGTATAAAAAGTTTTAACTTATTTTTTTAAAATCAGAAAATAAAACTTTAAATTTGTTAATGTGTCACTCAGTAAAAAAAAAATTTTTAAGCAGGTTTTTTCCTATAAAAAACCCACTTAAAGATTTCAATAGTAATATAAAATTATAGATTAAAGTTTCTTATACTTTAAATACATTAAAAACTTAATCTTATATAGCACACAACTCTATTGGAAAAATTTATGCTACACAATAAATTATATAAAATTAAATGTGCCTCAATATGTTTTAATGAAAACAGTTTTTTTTAAAAGAAACCCCCACTTAGTGTTCCAAATGTATTTTTTCATGGGTTTTTTCAAAGTGGGCCAACTTGGTGAACCCTGAGTAAAACCCATCTTAAAGTGGGTGTTACTGGCTTTTTCCAAAATTGATTTTTTTTAATACTTTGTTATATTAAAGAGCTGTTCTATTGAAATATATATGTAGTCTAGCCTAAAAAAAGGAACCTATTGTGAAAAAACTAACAACAATCAGAAGAGAAAAATTATAACCCAACCGGGTTTGGTTTTTCTGGGAAAACCCTGGTTTTTTGCTACCTTGTAAGAATGGCTTAAATTTTATTAGTATAATTCCTGAAAATTCAAAGTTTTTCACTTCTACTTTTTTTTAATAAAGAAAATATAATTACTTTTACTTTTTATTAAATTTAAGTAAAATTAAGTATTAAAATAATAAAATTTGATTATGTCTTTTAATATGAGTATAGTATACAGTATAGTTTGAATATAATAAAACCTAATTATTATTAAATTAATCTTTTAATTTAATAATAATTAGGTTTTACTAAACTCATTTACATTAAATATTCAAAGCTACAGGTATTTTTAGTTTTTCAGAAATTCTTTGAATTGTTCCTTCTTATTTTGAAGTAATTTAAAAATGATATATTAAATAAATAGCTTAAAAGTTAATACTATAATTTAAACTAGATTGCATTTATAAACAGTTTTAAAAAGTTGATTAAATACTTTATTTTTATACTTGAGACGCGGGCGTAAATAACACAAAAGCAAAAAATGATTACTCATTTAAAAACAATCTAAATTCTGTGAATTTGTTTGTAATTTAAATGGAAACTTGACTGAATTTTGGAGTTGACATTTGAATAAAGAATTCTATGCAGATCCTAACTTGCAAAATATGATATAGAATTAAAATATTTTACTTGTGTGTCAGATGTAATTCCTTAAAGTTGAATATAAATTAAAATTAACAATAAAATTTTTAAATACTGAAAATTACTTTAATTTTTTTTTAAAAATCTTAATACTATAAAAATTTTTTTTTCCACTAAGGAGTTTCTTTAAATTTAAATTGTCCTCAATTTCCTGTTGAGATGGTGGATCAATGTGTTTTTTTAACATTTTCCATATTGTAAAAGTTAATTGAAAAATGACTAATTGTAATTGTGCTGCATATATTAACAGTGTTAATACAACTAACCCTAGCAACAATTTTACATTGGCCCCGCTTCGTCTCAAAATTGACTCAATATTAGTTCTATATGAGCATGTACGGAGGGAATGATATTAAGATGTCTAGATTTTTTAATATTGGTCCTATATAGGGCCACTATACGATCAATATAGGGCCTATATTGGATGAATAATGTAATGAAAATAAAATAGTGTTTGAATCTAACAACTCTATATAGGGCTGATATTGGTTGTAAAGTGGATGTAAAATTTACAGGTGAATCAAACAGTTCTATATAGGGCCAGTATCGGAAAATAACTATAAACTACATAATATAAGCTACATACTACTAATAACTATAACTACACATTTTTCTCTTATTTTGATAATGAGTGAGTATTATGTTTTGAACTGTACACATTAAATATAAGTATGAGTGGATAATTCAAAAATTGTTGAGGATCAAATTTAGTTATAATTATTACATATTTGATAAATTTTTAGGGTGTTAGGCGAGTGCCCTTTCAAAACTCGAAGTGCTTTTTTCTGTGAGGAAGCACCCAGCCTTTTTTATTCTTATGGAGAACTCTGCTAATTGATAGATTTAAAGTTGTTTTTCAAAAAATTGAAATTGAGTTGCTTACCTCAGAATAATTATAGTAAAATAAATAACAAATAAGACTTAATTTAACAGTTTTAATTTAAATAACTTAATATACAACGTAGCTAAGCAACTTTTATTAGGTTACTGAGATGAAATACATTATTCAAAATTAACCTAAAAGAATATTTAAATGGTTTTTATTTATATTTCACTTCATTTTATAAAGAAAAAGCAAAAGGAAAACAATTGTGACAAAAGCAGTGGTGTTTGAAGTAAAAATAATTAATTTACAAATAAAATATTTATTATTTTCAAATTTGAAATAGACTACACAAATGCTTAGTTGCAAACTTGTACAGCCATTGGGGGAAATAATTTTCTTAGTGATAGCAACATTATCTTTTTGGCATTTTAAATCTTGAGGATAAAAGTTTCAAATAATTTCAACCACAGCAAGTCAATAATTTAACAAAATTATGCAGATAAAATTTATTTGTCGGCTAATTATGCTTTTAGATGTCTTATTTTTATTATTTTAAACTTTTAATTAATTTTATTATATTTTTGTTCTGATGTAATTTTTTTTATTTTTTTAACAAATGTTAAAATGCATCAAATTATAAATCCTGAATCAGCTTTTTCTTATATTTTAAAAATCTAAACGTGTATTTATCTCAAATTTTGTTCTTGTGTTTACTAAGCAAACATAACTAGTCTGAATTTATTTTCAGAAAAATGACCAGCTAGCCAATACAAAAAAAGACCTCCAAGAGAAAGAACAGCAATTGGATCTTGAACATAGCCAAAAGCAAGCCGTTGTTCTTAAGTTGAAAGATGTCAGAGAAGAGTACAACCAGTTCAAAGCAAAAGCTACTGCTCACGAAAAAAGCTTGCAGGAAAAAATGACAAAGCATCAACAAGAGGTTCAAAATCTCAGTTCTCGTATAAAACAACTACAAGAGCAATTGGCTGCAGAAAAAGAAAAGAATAATCAGGTATTTTGCTTGTCCTTTAAGTTTATACTCTTAAAATTGGTATTCTAGTAATCATTCCTTATTTTCCATTTTTTTTCCTAAATAGGAAACAAATGTTTGGATGAACATGATATTTGCTTATTATTCAGTATTTAACTATCTAATCTTTTCTTAGCAATTACTATTTTATGTGAGAAATTCTGTTATATATTTTTTAAGCAGAGTTGGGAAAATTTAGGACAGACTGGATTATTATGCGTTTTGAAACAGGGTTTAATCCGTCTTTGCCCAAAACCCCTTTGTCCAAAACTGTCTAAAACCCTTTTACTCATATTGTGTCATAATTTAAAAAAAAAATTGTGAAAAAAAAATTTTTGAACAAGAAACACAATGAAGACAATTTTTTGTTTTGTTACAAAGGTTAATTATTATTTTTAATATTACAATATTTATCCATATATGAAAACATAATTTATCAGTATTAAAAGCATATATTCATATTTAAGGGATAATGTATTCACTTTTGTTGTTCAATGAATTGTGGAGCTTCGAAAATTATAAATTTCTTCCTGTTATGTTATTTTCTTTTGATAAGTTTAAGCAAATTGTATAAAAAGTATCAAATATTTATTAATATATGTAGTTATGTGTTACACATATAAAATTTTTACCTTTTACCAATGTTCAAGTTTCTGGACACTTTAAGACAGTTCAGGACAATTTAAGATAGTTAAAGACAGTAAAACCCATGTGTCCTGTCCAAAACCAGTTTAGGACGTCCAAAACCCCAACCCTATTTTTAATAGTATAAAAGTAAAGACTTTATAGATGGCTCTGGGAATCATGCATGTCAACTTAGTTCAGAGAAGATTGGTCTTGTTATAATTTAGTTTTGTTTTAATTTATGGTTCATTTTAAGCTAACAATTAATATATTTTGACATTAGCACTGATCATGTAATAAAAATAAGGATATATAAGGGGCCGTTCAAAAAGTACGTACATCACGAAAGGGGGGGAGGGGTTTTACTATTTTGTACGATGGGGAGGGGGGGAGGTATTATTCAAACTACGTACATTATAACCATACACCAAATTTAAATTTGACCTTTTCCTACACACGTATTATGCATATGTTTGTTCTTTTATTTTTTTTTTCACACGGCGACCACTTGTTAGATTGAGTAAATCAGTTCTCAAAATAAGTTGTCTCGCAAAATAAAAAATTGCAAGCACCAAACTTTCCCCGATTGGTGGTATTTCTTCGTTGGGTGTTATTGTTTAAATAATTTAAATGAATAAATTATTTTAAATAAATATTTAATTTTATTAAAAACATAATTATTTTAGTTTTTATCAAAAAGGGGGGTAGACTAATAAAATGTACGTACTCGAAGGGGGGGGGAGTACGACCTTATGTACGGTAATGTACGAAGGGGGGGGGAGGGGTTTAAAATTTCTCCATTTTTGTGTACGTACTTTTTGAATGGCCCCTAATTAGATCGTATAGTAATCTGAACAACTAACTAGAGTAAAATTTGCGTTGCGAGTAAATTAAACAAAATTTATGAAAATGACTTAATATTCAAGTATATTGCTTTGTGATTTTACATTAGAAAATAATTGTTTCATGCTCTACGTTTAACATCAATTGCCATTCTCCGACATGCTCATGCAGACCTGCCACGCGCCCCGAGGTCAAATAATAATTTTAATCAATTTGGTCATGCTGTAATTTTGACTAGAATTAATTTTAATTTAAATTATTTTACCCAATCTCATAAAATAATTAATTATTTAGAGGGATTAAACACGATCTTTGAGGTTTATGGTACCAGGCTGCACATGTACTATCGCTTTTTTTATAGTTTAAAAAGAATGGTATAAAACATAGTCTATAATGAAAGACAAATTAGTATGTTAAGCAGAAATGTATTAAAACAAAAATCTTGACTACATTTGAACTATTTACATAAACTCATCGTACTTAATCCAATAATTCGAACACATTATTTAGAACAATAAAAATTTGGTGCTGCACCTACTTAACTAAAAAGACAATATTAAAAATTTGACAGAATATTTTAGGAAAACACTTAGTATATTTTAACGAAGTTTGGCTGGGTTTTTTTGGGAGTAAAAAAGATTCATCACGCACATGCTGGGTAAATGAATGGTGTAATTATTAGTTAATGAACATAATTTAAGTTGACCTTATTCGGCTATATTATTTTACATATTAATTTCTTTAAAGTGCATCGCCAAGCTATAAAAAATTATTAAAATTTAAAATTCAATAAAAAAAATTACTTATCAAATATTATAATTTGATCACATTTAATTTATATTCAATTAAATGAATGTATTAAATTTAAAATTTTTTTGTTTGTTAAAATTTTGTAGCATGTTTAACATTGTATATTCTGATTTTTTACTATTTCTTTTCAGAATGACAAACAAAGTGAGGAAAAAGACCTTACTCTGAAAAATAGTGAAGAAGAGAAAGCTAAGTTGCAACAGAAATTGAAAAAGCTGGAGACAGAGTAAGATAATCACAAAGTGTATCTGAATAACTTTTATACTCTTTCAGTTTATTTCAACAATAAGTTCATTTTTAATTTGCAGAAAATACAACATTTCTGAAAAAAATAAATTTAAAATCTTCCGAACAGTTTTTTAAAAAAAAAACATTCAGTTAGTAGCCCTCATTAACCGCTTCCTTGATTATCCAGAGTTCGTAAATTTGGCAAATCAAAAATCATAAATTTGCCGAATGAAATTGTGTTTGGCAAAAGTGTTGGAGATTTTTTTTTTTCGCACTGTAAAAAAATTTAAATTGTGTCAAAATTGATTTTTCCAAACAAATCAATATTTTTTATTCAGTTACGGTAATTTTCGATAGATGCGCTGCATAACTAATTAGAATTGGATCTAAATAATATAAGCCTGTAACAAACTACCGTAAAATAGTTTTCTATGTGAAAAAAAATAATCATAAAAATTGTTTATATTTGCATTTGGCGAAGAATTTCGAAAATTTACGAATACTTTTGATGTTCGGCAAACTTATTTGCTAATAATTTGAAATTCTTAGCATGAGCCCTGGTTATGCTATACACTATACATTTGCAGTTACATTGTTTTGTTAAACTTATACTAATGCATGATGTTATCCTCTGAAATATAAGAACTTCGTGATTGGATTTCCATTTTAACCTCTTTCCTGATTTTCCCGAGTTAATTCGGATATGCATATATTGCAAATATTTATTATCCCAAGAAAACTAAGGCGTAGCAGAATTTGTAAGTTTGTTTTATCGCATTTTTGCTCTACTGGAAGCAAACAATACATAATGTGGTGTGTTTGGAAATTTGCCAAATTTTGTTTGGGAGTATTGCTGTTGGATTGTGGGACTGCACACTTAGTGTGATTGCATATACGGTGATCACTGAATTTAATTTACATAGGGAAAAAAAAAAGAATAAACAAAAATGGCGTATCACTTCACTAGTGTTTGGAAATTATCACTTTTTTCATTTGCTCGAGATAACTTGGGATAGTAAACTGGTGGTAAATTATATAAATTTTACACATAAAAAAAATTTCAAAATTGCACTTAAATCTTGTGTATTATGTTTTGCTTTAGTTCCTTGTATTTATTAATAAAATGAAAATTTTTTAATTTTTTGCATTAAAAAAAAAATTGGTTAGAGAAGCAGTTAATAGCATATTGAGTATTATAATGTTTACAGTAATTTAATGGCATTCAATTGTCAGGAAAAATGACAGAAAGGATTTTTAATTCTTTAGATTTTCACTTTCATATTCTTCTGCTTTTAGGCTGTCAGTTTTATTTCATGTTATTAAGAAGACTTTTTAAAGGAGCTCAGACTGAATAATTAACTTTGAAAAAAGCAGATGAATTAAGAGCATCCTTAAATACCTACTTGCCTTTAAAATAGCTTTCTCCGAAATTATTTTGTCTATTATTTAGATTTATTTTAATGAAAAATCATACCTTTAATCACAAAAATAATTAACACTAGTTGATTCTTCTTTTTTCTTTCATCCTAATTTCTATGGAACTTGCTTATAAAAATAAAATTGAAATGTATAGGATAATAGGGGTTTTGCCCCTAAACATGGCAATATTCAGCTTTTAATTACAGAATTAAACTTTTATTCTAAAATCTATTAAGGCTTAAGTCAATTGCAGAATCAATCAAAAGTATACTATTTTACTAATAACATAAAAATATACATATAATTATGCTATGATTTGCATGACAAATTTTTTATGTTTCAATTGCAAAAACAGTCACTAATATTTATAGTTTGGTTGACTTATAAATAATTTTGTTATTTTGGAAATAGGTCGAATAGTGGGGCAGCATCTAAGAATGATTTTGAGGCCATGAAAAAGTCTAGAGAGGAACTACAGAAAGTACACAATCTTTTGATTGAGCAACATACTCAGCTTGTTAATTCTCACAAAAAGGATTTGTTGAGTGTTGAAAAGAAATTGTCTGCCTCTGAAAAGCAATTAGAAGAAATCAGTGCCAAAAAAGCTAATTTGGAAGATTCTCTGAAAACTGAACAGGTAAGGCTGTAACTATGGATTAACCATCAAATTTTGTGATGTAGCAATCACATCTTAAAATAATTAAAATTATTAATTATCCTTGGTAGTAACAGATTTACATAACTACAGATTTTTCATAGAATTGCATAGTGAAGCTATCATATACGAAAATAGCAGAATCTGCTGATTAACCATGGAGTTAAGTTTGGCTTCAATCAGTTCTTTGTCTGGCTGTTTTTGTCATGATGAGCAATGAATGTTAAAATTTAAATATGTTTTAGCGATTTTTATTTTTAGACTCTTTATTTATATTCATTGATAAATATTTGCTCTCATTTAGTGAACTTTTAACAAAATATTCAATTTGCACGCCGTGACAGTATCACGGCTACATTGTCGCAGAACTTAGAGTTCTTGCAAAAAGATTTTTCTTTTGGGAAGTAAAAAATATTAGTTTGCTTTTCAGCAGAAATTTTCACGCAAAATTTGAATTGATCGCACAGTTAAATAATCACTTTTTGAAGCGCTCAGTTTATGGCGATATCGTAAATTCATTTTGATTGCATTTTCGACAGTTATATTGACATTGATTTTCACATGGCTTTCAGATATCTGGATATATTTCAGGATATATAGAAAATTCGAATTGTGCATTTGATTATTTCCTTTAAGGCAATCATTTTATCGATTTTTTTTTTGGCAGTTATTGCATTTGATTTCTACAAGGTTTTTGAAATCAATCAATCAACAAACATATCTTGAAATGAAACGTTACATTTGAGTAACACCTTTCTGAAGAGATCAATTCATGTTATTTTGTCGTCGATCTGTTTTTCATTATTTATTGCTACAGATTTCCTGATGTTTAATTTTTTTGATGTGATATGATGATTTGCAAAATGCGATGAAGAAAACAAATTATGCACCCCTTCAACAAAATATCGCCCATAATATTAGAATAAAAAAAAATATCAGATATTCAATTAAAAAAATTATATTATTTTTGTAAACACAGCTTTTTTGTTGCCTTTAATTAGTAACATACATCTTTGTTATTATTGAAAGTATCTTGCAGGAAGATATTAGTGCTATAAAGTTTTGTTGTAGAATTCTGCCCCTGGGAATTTACATTGAGTCAGTTATCCTATATTTGTATTAAGTCAGTTCTTTTACTTTAATTGACTGTAGTGATTGAAAAAAAGCTTTTCGACTTGTACAGACATAATTTGCTTACAGTTTAAGAAATTTAAATTAACTATGAAATAACATTTTTAGTTATTTAAACAAATTGAAAGTTAGTGGACACTTTTATTGCACCTGGAAAAGTTTTCTCTGAAGAATTATTTTTATTTAAATTGAATGTTAAGAAATGAATCATTTAACTATATTTTTGGTTTAATATATAGTCAAACCCCGTTATAGTGAACTCCCAGATATAGTGAATGAAATGTTCACTCTCGTGCCTTGCTATACACATATAATGTTATTTTTTGTGGATATAGGGGAACCAAAAGAAAAGAGGAAATTGGATATTATGAACTTTTTTCTGTCTTCCACTGATTTCCATTCTTTGGTAATTTTGAAATTTCTACATAAAATACACCGATTTTTAAAATCTATTGCGTGGAATGTAGCCATAAGCATTTTTTCTTGTTTGCTTCTTCTGTTTCAGTTTCCCTTCCCTAAATAAAGGTCATCCTTAAATCTTTTGTACGTAAGACGAAGAGTCATAAAAATTAAAAGTTAACTAATTTTTTGTCACTACATATTGTTTTTTAATCATTTTTCTTATTATGGATCATTTATTTAAATAATGTGTAATAAAAAGGAGCAGCTCAGAAAAAATGAGTTAATTTTTTTTTTTTTTGCAGTACGAATATACTGAACTCTTGGTTGTAGTGAACAGAAATTTTGTTTCCTAGAACAGTGTTCCCCAACCCCTGGTCCGCTGATCAAATGATACCGGGCCGCCCATTTCATTGAAACTGAATTTAAATTCCTAGGTTTATACCCCTAATTAAAAATATCTGTGTTCCATTAAAATTTTATTTATTTAAAAGAAATGGTCCCCCGAAGGTAGTGACATAAATTTTTTAATGTTTGTAATGTAACATTGTCTCCGATTACCCCCAGATGGAACCGTCTCATTGCAAAGAAGCATACTCAGGGTTCTCATAGTTTTAGCGTTCTAGTAAGTTAAAATGTTAAATCACTTTATATTTATTTTTTGGTGTAACTGTATTTTATTTTGAAGACATGCTTAAGTACACTTAAATTTAAATTAATCAATTAAAGTAACCTAAAATATAAACAATCAACACCCCCCCCCCCGGTGGGCCGTGATAAAATTATCAAACGTTGACAGGTCCGCGTTGATAAAAAGGTTGGGGAACGCTGTCCTATAGAGGGGTTAGACTGTATATGGAATATTTTTTTGACCATAATGCAGTTAGAATACTTCTGAGGGCTTCAGAAGTACTTCTAGGAGATTTTATGTTTATCTGAGAAATATAAATATGTGCTCTTGAGTGATGTGTTTTGCCAGGAATAAATATCACTAATGGGTTGGGGTTTTGCACGTCCTAAACTGGTTTTCGACAGGACACCCGAGTTTTACTCTCCTAAAGTGACTAAAACTGTCCTAAAGTGTCAAAAACCTTGAACATTGGTAAAAGGAAAAAATTCTTTATGTGTAACACATAATAATTACATAAATTAATAAATATTTGACACTTTTTATGTAATTTGCTTTAGCTTATTAAAAAGAAAATAAAATAATAGGAAAAGATTTATAACTTTTGAAGCTCCACAATTCATTGAACAACGAGCGAAAACCTTAATCTTTAATTATGAATAAATAATTTTAATACTGATAAATTATGTTATTGCATAAGGATAAACAATGCAAAATCAAAATAATAATAATGTTTTTGAATTAAACAAAGATTTGTCTTCATTTCGTTAATTGTTCAAAAATTAACCTTTTATTTTTCACAATAATTGTTTCAAATTGTGACATAATTTGAATAAAAGGGCTTTGGACAAAGGGGTTTTGAACTGGACAGTTTAAAGCCTGGTTTTTAAACCGCGAATTAATCCATTCTCTCCTAATCCTTGCCCACTTTGGTCACTAATAAACAGAAAGATTGTTGATGAGAAAACACGGAGAGAGCCCAGATAAACAGGTGCTTTTCCATGGTTAACTGATGCACTGTAGTTAAAGTAGTTAATAGTAAGTAGTTAAAGCAGAATTTTATAACATGTTGATGAGGTTATTTTAATATTTTTTATTACAGTTGTGTTATTGTCATGGTTGTCTAATTTATGTTAATTTTTTTTTTAAACATTTATTCAACTTTTAAGAAATGTTCATTTTTCTATCGTTTAGAAACGATGTGCTGATCTTGATGCTCAAGTGAAGAAGGTGAATCAACTACAGACAGAATTGAATAACTTGCAAGCTGAGAATGAAAGACTTACAGAGCAACTTGTTTCAACCAAAGAAAGGGTTGCCGGAGATGGGCAGGAAATTGTTCACCAAAATGGAGAAATGAATGGAAAGGTTCTACTCATATTTCTCACATTTACAATTTTACATAATTTTAATCTAAAATTAATGTAGAAGTGGCGGGATTTTTTAACATCGTGCGTAGCGTTTTTGAAAAGTTCTTATTTTCATTAGATGTTTTTAAAAAGTGCTTAATTTTTTCTTTTCGAAGATGAGATTTTTTCACTTTACCATGTCCATTTTTGCCACGAATTATACAAATACCTACTTTTCACAATGTTCTATTCAGTGTTTTCACAATTCATTCAACCACAATCTATTTTGGCACACCGTTGGTCCATTGCGTATGAAAGCGCCTATCATTTTACATGTTAGATTAAATACTTGCGAGTCCGCATGTGCGTCAACTGAGCTGTGTTCGGTGAGATTTTTGCACTCTCATGTGTGCAACTCTGCTGCATTTTGCAAGATATTCTAAATTTCTGGCTTCATTTCTCCCTCCCCCTCCTCTGAAATTAAATTGAAGAATCTCACTCTTTTTATGGTGGTTAAAATAATCAAGAAAAGAGTTCTTTGTCAGAAACTAGTTCTTTTATCATGATCAAGTAAATTCTTTGAAAATTATTTTGCATTTTGTTATTGTATATAGTGCATAAAAATATATTTTTTAGTGTTTAAAAAGTATTTAAAAGGTTCTTTATTTTTGCTTAAATATTTGGCTACACAACCTGTTCTAGTTCTATTAAAATCAGTACCTTGTAATTAATTTGCCTTCGTGACTTCCATTTCTGTTAGAAGGAAGTCTGTTATTTTTTGCTAGGAAAATTTAATTTTGTTGTGCCTATGGAATCTGAAGAATGCCTCACGAAGTTTGCCAAAGAATATTTATCAATGGAAGCAGTTAATATTTTAGAATGAAATGTTGCAGGTACAAGTACATACTTGCCAACTTTTAATCCTATCGAAGATGAATTTCCCCAGTGGTATTAACCCAATAACGATCGGTTAATTTTCAAGAAAACGGTCATAAAAGTGCCTATTTTTTTGGCTTTTGCATTTGTATTATGTATTTGATTAGTGGTGCAACTAGTTTAAAGTAAACTAATTATCTACAATTACCTTGAAAATATCCTGGTACTGCCACTGGTGTGCAAAATAAGAAATAAAATGTTTTCCGGGCAAAAGAAATGAATTAGTTTTATTCTTATTAGCGCGTTATTACTGAACATTCTAGCCCGTCATTTTTACAGGAGCGAGAAGGAAGGGTTTAAAGTGGAATTTAAATTATAATTTTAGGCAGAAGCTGTATGCTGTATTACATATTAATATATATTCCTAATTTTTTTAAAATTAGTGGTGGTCAAAAAGATTATATAAATTAAATTTATAAATGCAAGGATAATAGAAAGCATATACTTTACTACCACTTTAAATATAGAAATTAAATTTTACGCCAAATGCTTAAAAGTTGGTAGGTATGCAAATAGTTTATTAAAAGAAAGAAGATAAAGAGTATTGTTATCTGGTGCAGTAGTGCTTTTGAATAGAGATAACTTTATACTTATTTTTCTGAAAGGCATTTATCAAATGGTCATATTAAAATTGAAAATTATATTGCACAAACTATTATAAAAAACTTTTGCAATTTAATGGATAAGATAAATAAAAAAAAAGTAGTAGCTCAAATTTGAAATGCACATGACATAATAAAGTATTTAATATGTCAAAATTTTAAAAAAAATAAATAAGTATATTATCTCTGCAAAATGATTGGTAAAGTAGATTTAGAAAACAATCGACTCCAATATACTGTTTCTAATTTTATCTGGCTGAGAAGATTTATTGAATCTAGGTTTCTTTCTAGAAAAACAAAGTTCTTAATCTACAAAACTCTTGTCAGGTCAGTCTTGACATACGCTTCTGAAGCTTGGACAATGACAAAACTGGAGGAAAATTCTATTGCACTATTTGAGAGAAGGATTTTGCAGACTATACTTGGTGGTGTAAATGAAAACAATAATTGGAGGAGATTTTACTTTTAACTGTACAAGATTTATAAGCAACCCGATACTATTAAATACATAAAAATACGTAGAATGAATTGGATGGCAAACATGATTCAAATGAGTGATGACAATATAATAAAAAAGATGCTGCTTTTTTTAACCCATTGGAACAAGTAAGTGGGGAAGACCACTATTGAGATGGGCTGACTCTTGGGAGTCTGATTTTCTTGTAATTGATTAAAAGAATTGAAGATCAATGATAAAATGGAAGTCATTATGAAGAAATTTTCAGAGGAAGGCATTGGCCCACATTGGGCTGTCTGGCCAACTATGATGATGAATTTGATCTGGGTGTGTGATTAATTGGGTTCAAAGAGCATGCAGGGTGGAAATTTAAGCTAGACAGCCAGCCATGCAAACCTTGCTAATAGTTGTTTCTTAACTCTTAATTGATTTATTTACTTCTTTAATGTTGATAATTCAATAATGCTCATTCTTTGGTAATTAAATGTGATTGTGTTACGGAAGAATATTTATTTTTACTACAAAATATTTAATTAATAATTTTGATATTTTCATGTATATATTCTGTATTTCTGAACTAGATAAATATAATTTCTATCCAAATATCTTATTTTTAAGTTAGAGCACAGAATTAAAATGTAATACAATGTTTGAATTTTGTTTTATTTTTCTAATTTAAATTTTTTTCTTCTTCAAGGTTCAAAGCGAGGAAACAATTAAATCATTAGATGAGAAAGAAAAATTGTAAGTCTTGCAACTTTTCAACAATTTAATGTAAATTTGATACACAATTTTATTTAACAATTCTCTCTTTTCTAGGCTCAAAGAAAAAGAATCTTCATTAGCTGAAGTGAATGAAGAGTGTACTAATTTAAAGACTAAGATTTCTAACTTAAAGCAAGAATTAGAGGAACAAACAAAGAAAAATAATGTAAGTAATACCTCATTTATAACCACATTTTGTTTAATGAATTCTCAAATTTTAACTGAAGCTAGAGGAAAACACTAGTTTTAATGACAAGCATTTTTTTGGTTATTACCATGGGTGCAAGTCTTCCGTCACCAGGACGGATTTCCGTCCTTCGAAAATGTCCGCGGTCAGAAGTAAGACGGAAACAAGACTGACTCGAAGACGGAAATCGGAATTTTTTTTCTTCTGTCCTTAAAAATATTTTTTAGGTCTACGTTATTGGTCTACTTTCTTATGTCCTGTTGTTATTTTATCAAAAGACAGATGAATAAATATTTTTTGTACAGTATTTAAACTTGATGTATTATGGTAAAGATTTCTTAGATAGTTTGCATATGTCGAGGGGGTATTGTGTATGTTAGGTATTTCAGTCAAAACATTTTCAGTCTTGGCCTTTTTTCCAACTTGCACCCATGGTTATTACAAACATGAGGAGATCATTGCAGTCTTGTTACCTAAGTAAGATCAAACAAAATTTGTACCTCATCTTAGAGTGATTAAATCCAACTGGAGCTTTGTGTAGTTGCAAATTCAAGTTTCAATAATAATTTCCTGTCAATTTATCTATGTTTAAAATCCTTTTTTTCGGCTCCTCTCCGACTAAATGAATAACTTTTAAGTACTTGATTTTGAAATGGACTAAAAGGGAGAATACTTTTATTTATTTATTAGATCCCAATCAAAAATGTTACCAAAATTTTATTATATTGATCTTTATTTTTTAGAAATGTCTCTTGTCTTTGGTAACTTTGCAGTCTTGAAAAGGTCCCATATGAACTAGTTTTTAGTGCTTAATATGTATACTATTAAGGTTGTTTTGATTCTTAATTAGTTAAATAAAAATTTGTAATTTTCCCAAAAGTAAAGCTATTGTCAGTTTTAAACATGCTTAGCAGTTGTGTAATTAAATGAATAATCCAAAGAAACTAAATTAGCAAAATGTATCTTAATTATATTTAAAAACTAAAACTGCGTGTTAAGCAATTATGATGGTGGTAAAAGTAGACATGTTTTGATTCATGATGTAATTCTCACCCCAACAAACTAGATGCTACACAGCAAGAATTTTTGAACAAAATTCTTTAAATCTGTTTGAAATTTTCCATAATTTATCCTAACTGCATATAATACCTATATTTTATTTTTAAACTTAAATGAAAATTGCACCTCATTTTGTTTAATGTACATGTTTTTTTTTTATTGGTACAGTTGCATGTAAATTTGAAAATAATTATTTCTTACTTATGGGGATTTTTTCATATTTGTAAGGACATTTTAGTGATTTTTTAAGTCATCCAAATCTGGGCTCTAATTATTGTGTAGAAAATCTGAATATAGCCATGAAAGTTTTATAGAATCTTTTTTCTTGAAAAAGTTGCATCTGGCTTAAAAACTAAAAGAAATAAGTTGCAGATGTCAATTTGATGAATTATTTTTCAAATCGAATGATTTTCTTTATCTAGGTCAATTGTTGCAAGATGGCTAAGTATAAGGGGGAAAAAATGGAAAATTTCAATTGGAGATTGGCAATTCATTTTCTTTGTAAAAAAAATCTAGTGATGGGTGCAAAATTTATGTTATAAATTCTGTGTAAAGAAACCTAAATGAATCATAACTGTTTTAAAACGGTGCATGGATCAATGCATATAAATATTTTTATTTTATTCTGTGTATGCATTCTACTTTTTGTGATTTTATTTTTAAAGGGTAATTTTCTAATTGTAGGAGCTGAGAGAGAAAAATTGGAAAGCCATGGATGCTTTGAAAAGTGCTGAGCAAAGTGCTGAGCAAAAAATGAAAGAACTTGAAAAGTCACATGAGAAAACTTTGTGTGATTTAAAGAGATCTAGTGATCAATCAAATATTTCTACAGAGCTTAATGAAAGACTGCAAAAAGTTCAGTCTGATTACAATAGTGAGATAGAAAAGAATAAAAAATTAGCAGCAGAAGTAGACAGGCTGGCTTCTCAGCAGAGTAGATTAACTGAATCAGATAAAACTGTTCAGGTGAGTTCCCCCCCCCCCATTCACTTCTTAAAGTGAAACTAAGTGTTAGCACCAAATGTTTGTGGTTTGTTTATTTTTATAACAAGGCAGGTGTGATTATATTCCGGAGGGTACCCCGGAAATCCCAGTTTTTCATATCATTCTTTCAGGTAAAAAACTAGGAGCTGCGATTTTTGCTCAAATGTCACAAAATTCTGCGTAAATCAAGACCACTGGATGCGGACTTCCGCGAATCAAAAACTTATAATCCAACAAAATTTTGAAGCTTTTTCTAAATCTTGTTAACGAGACGTTTATGTACATTCTTTTACTAATTGCGTGGAGAATTACGTTTTACATGATTCTTTCTACAATTTGATTCTTTTGGTTTTGCGGATTTTCGCCTTTATATATATTTGAAACCGCACCGGAGTCTGCTAATATTTGGATTCTTATTCACGCGATTTTAATGTCAAACATTGATTTCGTATTTACCCGATTTAATAGTTACGCATTGCGATTCGTATTCATGTGATTTTAAAATCCAATATCAAGATTTACATTTATGCATTTTTAAAATTCAGTATTGCAATTCGTATACACAGGATTTAATAATTATTCACTGTGATTCGTATTTGTGAGATTTTAAAATCCAATATCGTGATTCATATTCACGCAATTGTAAAATCCTATATTGTGATTCTTGTAAAAAGTACGCTTTTTCTTAAATTAGTTACTCTAAAGGTGTGATATTCTGCACTAGTAAGTAATTTAATTATAAATGTTAGTTAAAAAAGTTAGGTTAAATGTGAAACAATGGTAAATAAATAGATTTTGATTTTTTGCACATAAAGTTTTCAGGGTTTTTTACTTTGTCCCACAATCATACCTGACAAGGGCTAAAATTAAATGCTTATGTCAAAAAATAAAATACAGTATTTTCTAAATTTCTTAAAAATGATAATGTAACAGAAACAAATTACATGTTCGAAAGTTTTAAATTTGAAATAAAAATTGAATTCCAAACAATGGAAGAATAATTCTTTATAGAGTTTCAATGGTCAAAAAAAAGTATTGTGAACAAAAATAAAAGACAAAGCATTCTTAAAGAGTATTCCACTTGAAAGTTTTATAAAATAATTCTTTTTTGTTCATGCAAACCAGTTACATCTTTTATTTAAATTTAATTCTAAAATTAGATTACTAGTGTCAGTTTCTTTTGTATCTGCAAGATTTGGTTTATTTTAGAGGTAGGACTCGATGCAGGACTTTGCTTTATGGATGGACCACTGTAATCATTCAGTACCTTTAAAATTTAGAATTTTTGCAGTTTGCTCTGATGTGTCTAATTAACTTTTTTAAAATTACATTATATATTTTCATAAACTTTATGTATGGTTGTGCAAAGTGTGGAGAGTTGCATAAGAAAGTCTACTTGATAGCAGAATGTTTGCATAAATTTTATTTTTCTGCAATGTCTATTTACTATATGTAAATGTTTTTAACAATAAATTTCTAGATAAATGTTTTTTTTTAAGAGATACGTGTCTTTCGTTACCAGATAAATCTTGTTTCATGTTTTTTTTTTTTCATTTGCATTTTCTTTTTCTATTCTAAGAATCCTTTTAGTTGCTTATCCTTCGCTATTCTATGTAATTAAGTTAAATTCCTACTGTAATATTTTAAAAATTATAATGAAAAGAAGAAAGAAATGGAGAGATTATTTTTTAGAATAAATTTTTTTTTTAATTTGTTTCAGTTGTTTTCTAGACCTTAAAAATTTTTTACAAATATTTATCAAATTGTAATTTGAAGAAATAAATTAAAAGGTGTGTTTTCTGATTTTTTTTATTGTTTTAGTTTTCTAAATCACTGAAGAATTAACAAATCATTATCAAACAATTTTTAAAATATTTATGATGATTTATGGGACATTAAGTATATAAGAGTTCATAGTTTTCTTGATATTTGATTTTTCCTGATACAAAATAATTTGACCTTATTTGTCCTTATGTTCCTGATTTTTGTGTCAAGAAAATCTTAGTTCATATGAACACTAGTAGGGGTTGTAAAACAATGGGTTTTTTTCGACATATTTTTTACTTTTAGTATTGCTAGTAAAAATTGCATAAGTTCAAGTTATCACAGTAATTCAAATTAATTGCGTTTCTATTTAAATTTTGTTATGTTGTAGATTTTTCTTTCTGAAAATTTATTTGTCACATGCATCTTTTTACTGTAGAAATCTATTATGTAATTAAACTATTATGCAATAAAAGTATTAATTAGTTGTCAGTAGGAAAGTGAATGAATAAAAAAAAAAACTTTCATAAAATGTGTACCAAATAATCATCACATGTATTTTCTTTTATTAGTTTTTTTTTTTTTTTTTTTTTTTTTTTTTGCTACATCTTTTTAAACTGTTCTTTTTCCTTCTATCTATATTATTGTTTCTTTGATTTAAAATTGTTTCTTTATTGATTCAAGCTGATCACATTCTTTTAACATTTTGATAAGGTTATAGTTTATTTATTTGTATTTTTTTTTTTTTATTTTTAGATTTTAATATGTTAAGGAATTGCATTAATGTGTCATGCATGGTGCATTATGCAATGCCTGCTGATTATGTTTTGCACAATCTCGCTAAAGCCTTAGATATGCTTATAATTTTAGTTTATCCATTTATCTTAAGAAATGAATAAACAATAGAGAAAATAAAGTAACTTATTCAACAACTCTATGATATGAGGAACTCTGATATGATATGAGAGATGTTACTAAGTATGTATATATATTTAGTAACATCTCTCCTATAACAAATTTCTTGGTTTTTTTAATAACTATTTTATATGTAAAATCAAAAATTGTATTTTTTAAGTTCTTTGTAATAATAATAAAAGTTTTTCAAAATTTTAATATAGGTTGTATATGTAGCATCAGTAAGAAGACCTTTTCCCCTATTTTCTACTTTATATGCAGTTTCTAATGCACTTTTCCTGTTAATTTGAAAAATTTTTTAAAAATAAATTTAAATAAATAGTCCTATTATTGCCTATGGAAGTAATAATAGGATTATATTTAAAAAAGGAGACTTTCACAATAAAAATGTTTTATGTCTTTTCTATTTAATGTCCGGCTCATTTTATACATTTATTCTGCTTAACACATTGATTATTTCTCTATTTTTTTCTCATATCTATAATAATATTGAGTATTTAAAATATCCCACATAATTTTTTTAGAAGTATATTAAATATTTATCAATGAAAAAAGTTTAAAAATAAGAAAACCTATCAAATGGCAGTCTATGAAATTGCTCTATAAAACTTTTTTCCCCCCATAGGATCTTACTTCTCAAATTCAAACCTGTCAAGCAAGAACTAGAGAATGCTTATTAAGGATACACCCTAGTGTAACAATAGATAGTTCTTTGGTGAGAAAAATTTAGATTATTTATTTAATTAATTAATTTTGCAAAATATATTGTATTTTTATCTATCTCGAGAAAAATGATTTAATTAGTTACCACTTCTCAATAAATAATATCTTCATTTAGCAGTTTAATTAATTTTTGATTCAAATAAAAATTTTTAATGTTTTGTAAATCAAATGTAAGGGTACAGTGAATAAGTTATAAGGGGGTCTCATTTGAACTAAAAACGGAAAATAAATTGTTCTGTATTGTGTTATATTTGATTTAAATTCATATTGTGGAAAAAAGCAAAGAAGTGGTAGGGAATTCTTTAAAATGATTGTATTGAATTGCTTATTTTATTTGTATTTATATGAGCATAAAACAGTATTTCCCAGCTGATGGTATTTCAAACCTCATGTATGGAACTCAGAGAATACTCGACCTGTATTCTAAGCATTTAAATAATAATATGAATTAAAATCAAACTATTGTTATTGTGGGAAAAACCTTAACCATTCATTTAACCAGTTATCTATTCTTGTATATATTTATATATACCCAGTGTCAGAAACCCTCTAACATTGCATTAGGCCTTGCACATTATTTTTCCTGAAATTTTTATTTTTAAAAAGCAAACAAACAGGATAGGACAATTGCTGGGACGCCATTTTAAAGACTTGTTTGTGATAAAAATTAAAAAGTCTAATTGCGAAAAACACTGCAAAGATCGAAAAATGAAAGACTTTTTTCTCTGCTGCGGTTTAACTCATTCTTTAGTATCATTGGGGGAAGTTCAACTTACATAAAATATCTGAACTTAAAATAAATAAATATATATATATATATATATATATATATATATATATATATGTATATATATATATATATATATATGTATATATATATATATATATATATGTATATATATATATATATATATATATATATATATATATATGTATATATATATATATATATGAAACTTAAAATATATATTTGCTACATGTATTGCTGAATTTACATGTGCAGACAAATATGGATTTTCATTCCTTAAATTCTGCTGTCGGGTATTCTGTAATGACAAGGTACGTAGCATTTTTAAAAAGTGCTTGAAGGTGCTTATTTTTGTTTTTTAAAAGCCATTAATGGTGCTTTTTTCATTGGGTACTTTTAAAGTGTTTAATTTTCCCTTTTTCAAAATTAGTTTTTTTTCCGTTACTATGTTGATTTTCCTTTCAAATTATGCAAAAAGACGCAGTTCACATTGTTCTATTCAATGTTTTCACAATTAATTCAACTCCAATCTATTTCGGCGTATTGTCAGTTCGTAGTGTATTAAAACTCCATTTGTTTTACATGATTCAAAATTTCATGATTTTTGACAATTGTCAAAAACAATGCCAAAAGTTTTTATTATTATTATTTTTTTTTGACATGATAGTTAAAACAAGAAAACCGCCAATTGTCAAAAACTTTTCAACTCTGCCTAATTATGATATTTTTTTAAAGTGCTTAAAAATATTTTTTGAGTTCTTGAAAAGTGCTTAAAAGGTGCTTATTTTTTGTTGAATAATTTGGCTACACACCCTGAATGAGATAAAAGAGTGATATATCTCTAGTGAAGAATGTAACCTTTAATAAGTGTCTTCTTTATAGCCTTATGATGCTTGGTTATTAGAATATCAGAAGCAAGCTGGTACTCTTGTAGGGCAAGCTGCAAACCCTTCCTCTGATGAAGAACTTTCTAGGTTACAGCGTCTTTTAGAAGAAAAAAATAAAGAGCTTTTAGATAAAGAAACTCAAATAAAAGATGTTATGGTAAACACTTAATTTTTTTTTAAATTCTTTTCTTTTTCATGTCCTTAAAATATTGCCAAGTCTCCTGTTTTTTAATGAAGACTCTTGTATTTTACGTCTATCTCCTGTTTGCCCGTATATTCTCGAATTTCTTATTAAATTTTTAAAAAAAATAAAAATTTTTTTTGGCGATAAAATATTTGATGACAAAAAGTACTTCTTATTCCTCAACGTATGGTGCAATTATGAGTTCTACAGTATGTTGAGTGGTGGCTCAGAGGAAAAAGTGTTTGTCTTCCAATGAGGTAAACCAGTTTGAATCCCAGAGATGGTTGGTCGATATGAATTCTCCGATCATAGTGCAGACATAAAATATCCTCAGTGGTAGACATATCATTTTTCTTCAGATCAGACTTCTTCCTCTCCATGTAACGCAAATGCGGGTTAGTTCCATCAAGAAATCTTCCAAGAAGGCAAATTTCTCCCAATACTTGATCCAGGAGTTCCCTTGTCTTCTGGTTTGGGTTCAAAATGACAAGACTACAGAGTTGAATATTAGTAATCGTAAACTTGAAATTGGGTCAGCTGTTCAATGACAGTTATAAAATAAAATACTTTAAGTACTTATAAATAATGGTTTAAAAAAAATCTTCTTTAGATTAAGATTTATATACATATTTTTTACTTCACACTAAATGTAAGTGCAATGAGAATTATTTCCAATTTTGAACTTTTTTTTTTAATGATGTATCAAAACTTTACTCGTAGCCTAAAAAATTTCTCAAGTTAAATCTCCGGTGTTTTATTTCTCCAATGTTGGCAGGTATGTATATCTTCTAAATTCGAACATATCACTTAACAAGTTTTTTTTAATTGACTTCTAATCTGAAATTTTGGTTACTACTTGACATATAATGAGATTTGTATTTCCACCTAATGAAAGATTAATAAAGATTGTATTTCTTACCTTGTGGAAGAATGCTTTTCAATCAAGTCGATTCTTCTGGGAAGAAAAATGTTCTTCCATAGATCTTCAATTAATATCCCAGATAATGGGTAAATCCAGAGCAAAAATTTTTTAAAATGTTTTTTTGTAATTTTATAACAGTCGTTAAACAGCCCACCCTATTTTTTTGGTTTGTGACTGCTAATGTTTAACTCCGTAGCCTTGTCATTTTGAACCAATCCAGAAGACTAGGAAACTCCTGGATCAGTACCCCCACAGGTATTGATTTGTTCTGGGAACATGGAGGACTTTGGGACTCAACAGATTTAATGTCCACCAGTCACCATTTACTAAACGGGGAGTCTTCGGCCAGCAGGGATCGAACCCACAACCACTTGGACATGTGTCCTTGGAGAAATTTACTTTGGTTGAAGACTTTTTGATGGAACTAACCCACATATGCGTTGCATGGAGAGGAAAACCTCCCATGGTTAGCTTGACTCAAGGGGACTCTCACCCATTATCCATTTTTGCTGAAGATATTTTAAGCCAGCACTGTGGTCAGTGTCCTCTAGATCAAAAATTTGCATGGATCAGCCAATACTCAGATTCTTACCCAGTTCACCTCATTGGAGGGCAAACGCTCTATCCCTGGAGCCATCGCGACTATCGCCAGTGTTATTTTATTTTATATCAGTCTTTGAACAGCCGACCCAATTTTGGATTTACGACTACTAATGTTCAACTCCGTAGCCTTGTTATTTTGAACCAATCCAGAAGACTGGGAAACTCCTGGATCAGTACCTCCAGAGGTATATGGGAACATGGAGGACTTTGCGACTCAACAGTTAATGATGGTCTATTTTTATTTCCACCATTTTTTAGATAAGCCTGAACCTAAAATCTGCTTAAATGAACATATTTTATAGTAATATTTTGTAGTAAAGTTCAAAATTTTTTTTTTAAAATTTAAAAGTTTATATTTTTTTTAATTATATTAAATTGAAAACTATTTATGCCAGTAACAGAAATAAGAATTTAAATTATTAAAAATATTTTCATAAAAAACTGTTTTCAATACCATACAAATTTTTAAAAAAAATTTAAGATTAACTGAAAAATAACGTACAAAATTCAATGAAGCATCTTATTACCATTTATGCTTTTGATTATAGTAAGCATATTGTTGAAATAAAATAGTGATATTTTGTTGTGTTGGAGTTCAGTTTAGTTGAAATGTAAGTGGTGTTCCTGAATTTATGGTAGTTCAATTACAGTCATAAAATTTTTTATTGCTTGTTAAAACTGTGAGTTTTCCAAAAGACAGTTCTCGTTCACCAAAAGGATGACCTTCCACACCTGCTGACCACTCTTACAATAGAACATTGCGTGAGAAAAACAGATTTATGTTCTTTTTGGGAGTATACCAAGAATTAGAGAAAGGCATCTTTATCCCTCTCCCCACTAATGAATTCCTGTTGGACAACTCAGAGGCCCCTATTGAACTTTTCTGCTCTGGAAGATAGTGGAAGTAACTGCAAACTTTCAAAGACAAGTGCAACAAGGGGGCATGATGGCTATTTTTCCTTTCCCATATAAATCTATATATTGACAGCAATGACAAACTAAATAAAAAGAATTGAAAATAACAAGAGCTTAAGAAAACCATTGTAGAGCTTAGGGAAAAAATAAAGAAAGGTTGAGGAAAGAAAGGGCAAAAAGGGTATGGAGTCGATTACATCAGGGCACTAACTTACTTCAGGGGGCAACAGGGTGGATCCTTTTGGATAAAAGGGCAACAGGATGCTGCACCCTGTTTACCCTGCCTAGAATGAGCTCTGTATAATGTAACATTAAATAATCAAAATTTTAAAAAACATGTAAAAAATTCATATTAATAACTAACATAAGTGCGATTTATAGATCCATGTGGGTTTACGTTAAATGATAATTAATCTAGTGCATAAAAAAGTGATTATTCAAATGCAAGGTTGAAAATTCATTAAACAAATTAATAATCTTATTAAATTATTGAGATTTTAAAAACCATTTGAAAAATGACTACCAAAATAATGATTGACAAAACCATGTGAATTTATGGTAGAATCTTTGCTAAATATGTCAGAAAAAGTAGTGCTTGCTTAAATGCATGATTAAATAAAATTTATTTCAAATCAGTTCAAATTTCTTGTTAAATGAATTTTTGTTTCCTGCATTGTTGATTCTCACAGAATTTTTCACCTCTGTAAGAATCTCTGTGAAGATCATAAATTTTAAATTCCAAATTTTTTAATCTTTTTTTTTTTTTTTTTTGAAATTTTGTGTTCTTAACATTTAGGTTTAACGAGTTTAAAAGAAATTGTTTCCCTTCAGTACTCTGAGGAAAGTCAAAGTAGATCAGTAATTTATGCTTGTTGCGGGACATGGTTAAAAAAATATTTATCTGAAATATTAAAAGAAAGAATTGTAACAGAAAAAATCTTTCATTAGATTTAATGAAAATTCAGAGGGGGATTTAAGAAGCTTTGTAGATCACTTTTGGCCCCTCAGGCATAGGTTGCCTGTTTTGCATTAAAGCCTAATTACTTATGATACTATTTATTACATTAACAGGTTTCTATTTTTGGAAACATTATAATGTTGCCCATAATGTTTCAGTATGAAGTTTAAAAAAAATGTATATAATTTTTAACAAAAAGCTGTTTTTGAGTTCAGAAAATGGGCATGTAATTTTACACCAGTATTTTTAAGTTGTGCAAGTATTTTCTTGAAGTATCTTTATTGGGTTGCATGTATTTTGAAAATGATGAATATTTTTTTCTTTCTTCTAGATGTCTACCCTCCAAAATCTGCAAGAAAGTGCAGAAGCTAATGAATCGAAATGGCGAGAGAGTATGCAGCAAAAAGACAATGAGTTACAAAAAGTTAGTTTAATTTTTTTAAAAGCATTTGTTACATAAGAAAAACCATTTGAATGAAAAACTTTGTTATTATTAAAGAAGTGGGACTATTATTTATATGAGATGTATTTAATTAATCTTTTCTATTTATACCATTTTAATGCTACAACAGTGCAGAAATATCATAAGATAAATTTAAATCATTACTATTCATTTATTATTTTAAGATGTTGCAATTATTATGATTTGCAACCTACACATGTATAATTTGTAATTTAAGAGATCTTTTATTCTCATATCTTAATTAGGCATGTGTCCTTGAGACCTTGATTAAACAATTGCAATGAAGACATTGCTAATTAGTGTATAGCTACAGTAAAGCTATTGAATAAAACTTAGTTTTAAAATTTATAAAGTAATCCTCGTAAATTTATAATTAAAAAGAGCTCAGATCATGGTGTCTTAATTCACTGTGCATCCTCTCATTGACTTTCAGACTTTTTTCAGGTGGAGGTTTTCTTGCACTGCAAAATTGGTATTTGAATGGGAAAGTTCGACATTCGGAGAGTTAATAAGCTCAAATCATTGTGCCTTAAACAGTCTAAGCTCAAAGTGCTTTAAAAAGGGTTCTTAACATTTATTTTTAATTTAGAATGAAAATGTTGAATCAACCACTTCATTTTTTCTCTTATTTCCCTCCTCTTTAACTGTTTTTAGCTTATCTAATTTTTTTTTTAATCTTACAGACACCTATTAAAATTTAAAAAATTGTTAATATTTTTTATTGAAGATACAATAGTGAAAAGCTAAATTTTTAACCTAACTAAGCTTTTCGATCTGAAATGTCAGGTCTTAATTTCATTCAAAGTCAAATAAGGTTGGTTACAAAACAGGGATAGCAAGGAGAACAGGGAAAGTTCAAGTAATTTTCTCGATCTGGGAAAGTTAGGGAATTTAATTTCAATACCCAAACAGTCAGGGAAATTTATTTCAATTTATGTTTCAGATACCTAAGAGTCCAAAATCTTTTTTAAAATATAGGTCTTGTAATAATGAAAAAAGTTTTTTTTCAACTCTTAACACCAAGAATAAATTTCTTTGATTTAATTTCATACATAAAATGTACAAAGATTCAATTGATATTTTTTTAATTATTTTTGTTAAGGTATTGAATTGTTTTTTGTTACATAGCTGCCAACTTTTACGAATTTTGCAAAAATTTGTTATTATTGTAGTAAAATTTATGCTTTCTATTTCTTTTTTGGATTTATAAATTTAAAATGATTTTGACTTTCACTGTATCTAAATAAATTAAACATATATATATGTATATATATATATATATATATATATATATATATATATATATATATATATATATATATATATATATATATATATATATATATATATTTATATATATATAAAAGTATGATAATTCTATGCTAGTGCACTCTTGCAAAATAAATGGTATATTTCTGGACATGCAATTTTACTACCACCTCTCTACCAATCTTTTGTGAAGATTAAATGTATGATGTTGCTACAGCTATAAAAATTATGAGATCTTAATAGTTTGTAAATGAACTTGTTTTTATTTCTTATAAACAGGTGATTTCAGAGAGAGATTCCTTATTATCTGAAAAAGAAGCTATTCAATCTACATTCCAACAAATGGAACAGCTTGAAGAAGTATGTATTCATGTGTTTTAATGCATCTGCTTTGCCTTATGCAATTTTAATAATTCTTTTTAAATATTTTTTTTGTGTGGTTATGTTTAGCATGATTTACTTCTTTTAAAATAAAAATTTAATTTAAAAAAAATGTACTCTTTCATGACATTAAAAATCAGAGTATAGATATTATTAGCACTAGAATGTTAGACGACCTAAAACAACCATTGCAGTCATTTTGCCCCAATCAGAAAAGGAGCATAAATATTTGATTTTTAATTCAAATATCATTATAAAAAGTTCGAAAAGCTTATTTTTAATAATTTTAAATTTCTGATGTATTTTTAATTCTATTAATTTTAATGTTGTATAAAAAATTACTTTTATTCTCTGGAAAAATATTAATATTAAACATACTATTGTAGATATTAGCGCATGACAATCATTTTTTTTTTTTTTTGTGTTGGCAGAAGAACATTGATGCCATTTATTACTTGTAGTTTCAGAAAAGTCGGGAGTCATACTTTCATTATAGAAAAATTTAACAATCTTAATTTGACAAAACTGATAATAAATGACTTTTTAGAAACTTGTAAAGAGTTACACGTTTTAAAAGAAATTCAGGCAAATTGAAAAAAATAAAACTGGCCATATTCTAGAAATAGTTTATTTTACAATCTGCTTATTCGATGGAACACTTCCTCGCTAAAGTCTTATGGATTGAAGCAATTCACTTTTTTTAAGGAGATTTTAAGGATTATCAACTCGTAAAGTTTACACGATTAAGTATAGAACTAAAAATGCAGATATGTAATAAAAGCTTTTTCATCCTCAATTAGAAGGTTTAAAAAAATGTGATTGCAACTTTGCTTATATCCTCATAATCTTACCCTATTGTAACAATTGCTCATAAAGAGTAAGCAAGTTCTAAGGATGTAAAATAATGTTTCCTGCAAAACAGTGTAAACACATGATCACCATTGTAGTCTTTTTCTAGATAAACTTTTCAAAAAATATTTGGTCTTGAAGACAGTAAACTGTTGGTAAATTAAATATTTTTTACACATTACATTTTACACATTTTAAAAAAATTAAAATTTCAGCTTAGGATTTGTGTATTATGTTTTGTTTTAGTTGCTTGTATTTATTAATGAAATAAAAAAAATGTCTTGATGTTTTGCATTTTTTTTCTTCAAAAAAATTGGTAAGGAAAAGCGATTAACAATTAAAATCTTGTAGCTAGATTTCATTTTTATACTTTTAAGTACCTACTGCAAACATGCTTGTATACTTAACACTGTGGGTTGACCACCGAACAGGAACATCTGCTCCTCTACCTCATAACAAGAAAACTAACATTAGGCCATGGCCCTTTGCACGCTGTTGTGCCACTGAGTTTAGTTTAAGTACCTACTGTTATTAAAATGTACTATTATTTTTGTAGCTGCAAGAGAAATTAAAATTGCTTCAAGAAACTATTCAAAACTCGGAGAGTGAAAAATCTCACTTAGAGCAAAAATATGAAGAGGTAAAAATTTTTTTACATCAAAAGTGATTTCCTTGAGTCTTTTTTCTTATGAAAGGAAAAATAGATCATGCTAAAATTTTAATATATTTACAGATAAACAAAAACTGTATAAATCTTAGGGACCAATTAGAAAATAAAGAAAACCTATTAGCAGAGCTTGAAAAAGGGAAAAATAGTACAGAACATTTGGCTCAGGTACAGTGTTATTTTTTATTATTATTCCAGTTAGTTTATGAACAAAATGTGATTTAATTTTATAAATAGCATACTCAGTTAAAATCGTTTCCATTTTTTGTTTAGATGTAATTACGAATGAAAATTTAATTACTAATGTTAAATTTAATTTAAGTAGACATTTACAAAATTTTACTTAAAGATAATTTGTTTTTTTAATTGCATATGCTATAAAAATGTACATTTTAAGTAATTTTAGATTAAAGAATGTTTTTTTGTGTATCTTAATTACTAATTTTTTAGGATTTTTTACATATGTTTGGAAATTTTACATTTTAATCTATCAAATCTTCCTACACGTAACACGGTTGTCAAACTAAGTCAATCAATTATTTTCAACATAAGAATAGTTTGTGTTAGTTCCTTATAAAAGTTGAACCTTTGAATTTCTACTTGTTTTTAAAAAAATAATTTTTAACTAATTAGCATTTTATGTGGTCATAATATAGATTTGACAACTATCAAAGTGTTTAAAAATCGTTTAATCAATTATGATATATGTTTGGGGGGAAAAAATCTTAGAATGGAAATGTATTGTTAGTGTTACTTTAAGGGCTTTAAAAGTAGGCTTATAAATTTGTAAATATGGTATAAACAACCAAATTTGAATAATATTAAGTTTTATAGTAGGTAGCAGTAAAAAAAAAAATCTGGGTTTGTCGGGGTTCATAAATAACCTTTTAACCATCGAATTAATTTTTTAAAACTGGAAAACAATACTAAGAACACTATCCATAGTTTAGAACAGTGGTTACTAACTGGCAAGCCGCATCTGGCCTCTTGAAGCTTTTTTTTTTCTTTTTTTTTTTTTTTTTTCTTTCTTTTGTGACCTGCAAACTAAAATATTTTGGCTTTCATTTTTTGCGGTCAATTTTCGTAAAAAATCTATATGGGTTTAAAATACTTTTCTACTAATTTCTTTGTTTCTGTGATATTTAACATACCAACGGTGCAAAAAAAATTTACTTCTCAGGTTTTGCATCCAAGAAAATATTTATTCTAATACAAAATTAATCCTGTATGTTGTCTAAAAATCTACTTCTTATTTTAATTTGTAATTCTGATGGTAATATTTAATGTTCCTTCAAAAATAAGAGTCCTATATAAAATGCTGATAAAGTTGCGGCCCGCCATTTGACTGATGTTTTAATTGTGGTTAGAAAGCTTTTAAAAATTATTAGACATTCTTAATTCACCGAAAAAGCCTTTTATAAAATATTAGTTATTCTCATGTCCCTTTATAAAAAAGTTTTGTAATTTTTGTCATGTCCATTACATAATATGCAGGGCAAATTATAAATTTTTACTTTTAATCAAGAATAAATTTAGTTCTTATGCCTCATAAAGAAAGTTTTTGAATTATTAGTTATTTTACAAAAGTTTTTCTTATAAATTATTGGTTAATATATCAAACATAGCTGCCTACTCTACTGGTTTTTCAGTAGACTACTGGATTTTTCCAGTTTCTACTGTTTTCACAAAAATTCTTGTGGTTTTTGTACAGTTAAAAAAATTCCTATTAAAATAGAACTTTTGCGTAGATTCTTGCTTACTTGAATATTTAAATAAGTGTTATTAATACACAATGAAGTGAGTACTCATTTATAAAAATCAGCTTAAAATTTTATTTGTTCTAAAATGTTAAGTTTATTTTTATACATAACTACTTCTTTCAATTAATTAAATAATCTTTTAACTATCTTTGATGAATTAAATGCCTATTACTATTTAAAATTGTGAGTCAACATAATACATAATGTTTCAAGTTCATTTAATGTTAATCATAATTGGAAAATATTGAAGTTTTTCTATTTTTATGACTATAAAAATCCCTAAAATTCCCTATGTGTAAAATATTTAGTACATTTTGGGACAGTTATCATGAAATTTATATTTCTTAAAATCTATTGGATTTTTTCCTATCCAAGCTATGATCAAAACATTAAATATTTTCATCAAGTGATCATGTTCATTACAAAGTATATTTCTTTTTCCATTTCAGGAGATTGAAGATTTAAAATCTAAATTAGAAAAAGAAAAGAAAATTAATAAAGACTTTTCTTCTCAAATGATTCGTCTAAACTCTTTAGTCAAGATTGGTCAAGACTCTTTATCTGCTGAGCAAGAGACTGTGAAGAAACTAAAAAGCCAAATAGAGACATTACAAGTAAAAAAAATGTTTTTAAAATTTTTTTTATAAAGGTTTTTAATTTTATACTGTAGGCAGAATATCTCTTACCGTGCGTTCCAAAACTGATTTACGATTTGAAAAATCAATTAGTGAAAATTGTATAGGATGATAAAAATGTAGTGTCTGCCAGCTAAATTTCAAAATTTGTACCAAAGTTCTTTAACAGATACATGATGCGTAGCGTTTTTAAAAAAAAAATGCTCAAAGGTGCTTATTTTCGATTTTAAAAAAAAAAACCCCTCTAAAGGTGCTTTTTTCATTGAGTGTTTTTAAAAAGTGCTGAATTTTCCCTTTCACAAAATGAGTTTTCTTTACCATGTTGATTTTCGCCATGGTAAAGTGTGCTTTTTTATTATGCATTCTATCCAACATATGCACAATTCATTCAAACAACAATCCCTTTGGTCATACCGTATGAAAGCACCATTTATTTTACATGTTAGATGAAATACTTGTGAGTCTGCATGTGCATCTACTGAGCTGCGTTCGGTGAGATTTTTGCACTCTCATGTGCAATTCTGCTGCATTTTGCCAGATACTCTTAATTTCAGGCTTCATTTTTCACCCTCTGATATTGAACCGAAAATCTCTTGATAATTTTGTAACGGCTAATATAATAAAAAAAAGAGTTCTCTGTTAGAAACTAGTTATTTTATCATGATCATGTAAGGTCTTTAAAAATTATTTTGCATTTTGTTAATGTGCATAGTGCTTAAAAATATTTTTTAGTACTTGAAAGGTGCTTGTTCAAAGATATGACTACGCACCCTGAGATAGTTTTACTAACTGAGTGAAGCCATGAAACAGTGTACAAATACTTCAGTTTGGAGTGTCTGATAATCTGCAGATAACATTTTCTAGTTCTTGCAGTTAGCAATGTTATCTGTTGACAAAGCTTATGGCCAATTTTTTAATTTGGTGAGAATAAAATAACTATTTACCTTAGCAGAATGCTATCTGCTTCTGATTTTCTTAATTCATTTTTAAAAATTGTCAGTTATTTTTGGGACACTAAATAAGAATTCCCTTGTAAAATCCTATTGTGATTGTGTAATTATAAAATTGCAACTCATTTAAAGTTATTATTTTTTTTTTTTCAGTACTGGGGTTCTCAGATTTTAACTGTAGTGACTCGCGTTTTTGAGCTTAATCTATAGTGATAAATTTCTTGCTCTGTGCATTATAGTTTTTCAGAAAACAGCAAACTTTCTTTCTGTTGCAGTATTCTTTCACTTGGATATAATTTGTTTAACACAATATATATATTTATGTGTATCCTGAATATATATATATTTATGTGTGTATATCTATATATATATATATATATATGGGTCATTCTCACGAAAACTGTCATTTTTCAGTTCATAAAATCCCAAAAAAGTAAAGTGAATAAAAAGCTCTGAAACTTTCTATATTAATAGAAATATGTAATGGCATTATAAAGAAAGTATATATCCTATAAATTATACTTAATATTTAAATTAATTAATTTTTTAAATAATTAATTTATAATTTTTAATTTATAATAATTAATAATTAATTAATTAATTTAATAAATAAATTAATTAGTTTAATAAATCAATTTACTAATTTTTTAATTTATTTTTCAAATTAATTAATAAGTAAATTAATTATTTTCACTATTTAAAAAGTGAGGGACTGACACTAATAGTGAGGGAATGATATTTTATTTTAATACATGTTTTTATCTAAGTTACATCTACCTAAAGTTTGAAAATGATAACATACTAAGTATATCTAATATTTATTATAATTTAGTCTTATATATTTAATAGTTTTTACAGGTTTGGGAAATAAAATTGGCTGGCACGATTGAACAAAAAAAAATTTTATAATATACTCATCTTGAATCATTCCCTCACTTTATACACTAGTGAGGGAATGACGAATTCAATAAAATTTAAAAATAACAGTTACGCTTTATTAATTTCTGAAGTCAATCACATACAATTATATTCATACAAGAAAGCAACATATAATTATCCACTTTTTCGATGAAGTTGCATTTTATTTTACTCTAAAAAACGACATGAGGGAATGACAAATGTAAAAAATTTTACCTGGTTTGATTCATTCAAATTTATTCCACAGAAAAGCTTCTTTAAGTTGAAGATGGAAACATACTGCAATTTTGTTCTATGATGCCAGTTGTTAACTTCTGAAGTTTTTATTAAAATATTTTTATTCTAAGATGATTGCAGGTGATGAGAACATTGTTGTGAGGGAATGACGCGAAACACTGGGGACAAAGTTTAAAATAGTGCTGTGTTAATATTTTTATCAGAAATTAAATTTAAAATTTATTTTCTGAATTCTATATTTCAATATTCTCAAATAAAAAACACAAATTTGTAAAAAAAAAATATTTATTTAAGAAACAATTTTTTTCTTTTTTTAAATCAGCAGTGGGGACAAGTGAGGGAATGACATATTGGTATATTTTTATTACCTAAAATTAATAAAAAATAAAAATTGATAATTTTATTTTTATTCTTTTGTTAGCTTGCATTCTGAAGGACACTTTCCCTGAAAAAATTTTTTTCGTAAGTTGTAAAACAAACATAAAATATACTGGGGACATGAAAATGACTGTTTTTGTGAGAATGACCCATATATATATATATATATATATATATATATATTGTGTTATTGTAAAAAAATATGTATATAATAGTCGCCTTTGGTGACCAGCTTGATCTCCTTTCTAATTATCTTTTATGATATATAAACTTCAATGGTAATCAAGCTGACTGCGCAGCACAACTGTATTTAAATATTCTAATTCTTCAACCCCTTTTCCAATGTTAAGGCCTTAATTAGTTTTAAACATTATACAAACTATTTTTTTTTTTTCTGTGTCTAGCTGTCGGGCCTGAGTCTGCTAACTGAAATGAACTTTTATTTCAGATTTAGCTTTTTTTAAGAGATGTCTGCGATATTGTCAAAGTTCTCTATGCATTAAAATTCAGTAATTTAAAATTTGCCCGGCAGCCATTAAATCACACAAACCATCATAATATGAGCTAGTAACATTTCAGTAAAACATGCAAAAGTATTAAAATTATAACTTTAGAATCATTTAATCTATATATATATATGTATATTCATATATATATATATATATATATATATATATATATATATATATATATATATACAGCTATTTTAGAAAGAATCTAAAATTATTCTAAGTAATTACTTAGTAGCTAAGATTTTATTTATATAAAAATACAAAATTATTCAAAATAAATGCAAAGCTGGGGAAAATTATATATCTTTAACGCTAAAAAAAGTTCAAACTTTTTTTAGCTTTAGAACTATAACTTTATAACGATACCTAAATTATTACTTAAGACAACCTAACCAAATGGATAATAACTTTAATGTTGCCAATAGAGAAATGTACTAGTTAATGGTGCCACATAAGAAAAAAGTATATAGATATAATTAATGATAACGTAAATGATTCGTTGCATTTCTGGTTTGGCAGTTTGTCTGTAAAAACTTCTTTCTTACTAGACACTGGAAAAAGCTGTATAAAATGGAAAAAACTAAAATGATCAATATAAATGTCTATTTATAAATATTGTAAGACTAGCTCTAATTTTCCCAAATTAAATTTAATATTGTATTAGAAAGTTAAATTTTTCGAATTTACTTTTTCAGAAAAAGCTAGTTACATATTTCTTAAAAATTCTTTTACAGAATTTTAAACTGAATACCTCATCTTAATTTAAATTCATTCTGAGCATTAATACTCAACAATATTTCTCATTATATTAAAAAATTATAAGGCTTTATGAAAATGGCGCAACCTAACATTACATTTTGTTTTACTGTGCAAGAACTAAGATGTAGAAACTTGAAATTGCTAATGTTTATGAGAAAACTGTACAAAAATTTATATACACTCTCATTTCTACATCTTGAGTTTTGAGAAACTTCTGTCTTATAGGCAGTTGTTAAATGTACTTGAAATCCCTGCTATGGTTTTATCCTAACTTGCAGCATAAAACCGAAACAAGGGGATTAAAATTGCACTATATATTGTTTTGCTTTTACTTTGATATTTATTTGAATGGATGCAGTTATATTTCGTATTTATTATCTGAACCAGGCAGTCTGACATTTTACTTTTTAATTTACAATACTGTGTCAGACTAATTTATAATAGCTATGAATATTTCTTTATCAACTAACTCTTTTTACTTTTTTTTTTTAGTCATCATCAGCAAATGGAAGCCCACCAGCAAGTGAGCAGACTTCTGTTACAAATAGTGAGGTTAGTAGATAAATATTAGTTTCCTATTCAGTGCATGAATGTTTACCTAACAATTACTAATTATTAACCTTAACCACCTGTTATTCATCCTAACATTAATCTTTAACCATCTTCAGTATCATATTGAAGATTTATCAACATTAATTATAATTATTTATAGACAACAATTTATAAACTTGCTCGATTTATCTTAAGAAATAATGTAGGAATTCTTTGACATTTAAAAGAATTTTTAAAGATCCTTAAAATTACAAAATATAGCTGTGTTAGAAATCCTTCAAACTAAAAGGCAACTTAAATTTGTGGGTGGTCTTCTATTCAAATCGAAAGTTATTATGGAGAAATCTTCAGAGGAAGGCATTGGCCCACGTTGAGCTGTCTGGCCTACTATGATGATGGTCTTCTATTCACAGATTTTACTTTTCAATTGTCCCATTGAGAGCTAAAGTTCAACCTAAGACATACTTTATATTTCTTTAAAGAATTTAAAATAAAATTTTAGGCTCTCAATCTAATATTCTATTATTAGATTAACATATTCAGGGCTAACAATTCCATTCATAATATTCAAAGTATTTTTGTTAAGGCACTGAGCTGTCATTGTGAAGACTGGGGTTCTAGTCCTGGTGGCTATTTGAAGTCCACTTAGTTGTAGATCAATTGTTACTATCTTGCCTAAAAATTAAGAAAAGCAATTAGGCAATGCTGACTACATTTCCACCATGCTGCTGTTCTTAAAATCAAGGATTCTTAACAATCAAACTTCTGTTGAAAAATTATTTTATAGTATTCTTGTAGTTTTTATTTAGTTTGAATTTTTTTTATTTAATTGTATATCTCTAAATTTTAAATGCAGTGAATGATTGATAGGGGGCTATTCAATTTGAATTTATGAGAAGTTAGTGTGATTTTGTCATTATAGTATACAATAAGAGTTGTACCTCTGTTTCTCTTCTTTTTTAAAAAAAAAAATATAACAGTCAAAAGTCATTGATTAATTTTACCATTCGCATCTCTTACAAACATTTATAATATTTTTCCAGTCTAAAGCAAAGAGCAAGAGTTCTGAAAAATCTAAAAAGAAATCGGTAAGAAATGTACATCCATTGTAGATAAACCCCTTTATTTTTGCATGATGTCCTGCATGTAGTCTTTTGGTAGAATTCAATTTGAATGAAAGTTAATTTACCTGAATATTCTTTCCCTCTAATTCTGTTTGTTTCTAAATCTTTGCATCCTAGGGGAGGCACAAAATGACAGGTATGTTCATTTTTGCCAAAACATTTTCCTTGCCTGATTCTCCTCTCTCTTTTCTATTGGTTGTGGGGTTTTTTTTATAGCAAATATTTAACTGTTTTTTTATCATTTATAAATAAGTGTTATACTGTTCAAAAGTATTTCAGATTTCTGCATCTTCATTCGAATAAACATATGCCAGGCTTTAAATGAACTGTAGTTTGGGTTCACCATAAAATAATCAGTTGTTTTGACCTGCAGCGGATGTAAAATAATAGCACACTTTTTTGAGTTTGTTTCTTTTTTTTCTAATCATAAAATAGCATAATCATTGCACATTCTTTGTATTGTATTTTGTGTTAAATGTGTTTGATTATTGCTTAATTACTTAATTTATGGTTTAATTTATTTTGTTAACTGTATTGATAATTGTTAACTGTATTGACTGTAAAAGTCCGCTATCAAGACAATTTATAAAAACAAATGAAAATGTTGTTACAGTGAGCTTATTGTTATAAAAAAATACACATATTTAATTCGAAAATAGCATTAAAAAATAAAATACATAATTACCTCTTTTTATTTTGATTTAAAATAAACATATCTAGATTAGAAAGCTTTTTGACTACAGAGTAGACTGAATTATGTTAACTTCATGAAATGCAGAAATTTCTAAAACTAGAATGTTTGGACAAGTTTTTGCTAGATAGGTATACGATCAACAAAAAGCTCTTTATTTTAATTACAGGGATTTTAAAAAAATTGCAGTAAAACTTCTCTTTTGCCTGGAGGAAAACTTAGCCGGCGGTCGCTCAAGTATTGCTTTTTAAAAATGATGAGTTTAAATTGTTGCAAGGAAGTTTCACATGTGTTTGTCAATAAAATATTTCAGATAAGGGTTAATAGATGGTTGACAAATTTCATTTTCTCATTGATGCAATGCCAATTTTAGTTATTTATATGAGATTAAATGCATCTTACATTGTTATAAGTAAGAATACTTTTGAACAGTAAAGGGTTTGCTCATTATTGATGCACTTTCTGTATGCTTAAGCTATTTGCACTTTAGTAGAATATTTTTTTTTTCAGTTGTTAGTTTAGTGAATAATTCAAAATGATTTCTGAGTCAAATTTTTTATTTTTAGATAATGATATATAATTTTTTTGAAATGTATGGAAAAATTAATTAAGAAACTGCGTACACTTAACCGAATAGATTTAAAAGCATTTTTTCTTTTTTTAAATAAATTTATATTACAAGAACTCACATTTGTCATTAAACATAACTTAGTTTTAACGTTTCATGTAAATTATTATTTTAAAAATAATTTTTTTTAACTTTGTTTTTAAAAAATAATATATATTGCTAAATGTTAAAAATTATTTTTTTTTTCTTCAATTAGTTTTTTAGTATTTAGGTAATTCTTTTGGATATTCATAGCATTTAGTTTAAGCATTATCCATCATTTTACTCAAAAAGTTATATTCTTCAATAACATTTTTATTCTTCATTAACATATTTATAAAGATCAATTTTATTACACAACAGAAAAATTTGATTAAGTAAAAAATTTATTGTCTGAGTATGATTTTTAAATGTTATCAAGGATTCATTTTTTTAAAAAAAATTGTATTCAAATAATAATTTAAATCTTAAAGTTAATTTTTTAATTGTTAATTAGTTTTACATAATTATATTTATCCAAGTGTAGATATGTTTACTATTTTGAAAACTAAATTTTAAATATTATTAAAAATCAATACAAATAAATAAAAAACTAAGTTATTTTTACCTGAATAAGATGCTTAAAAAGCTGTGGCTGTTACAGAAAAATAACCTCTGTTGATATTTTGTATTACAACTAAATCCTTTGCTAATTTAGATTTTGAATTCCAAACAACAAAAAAGTTTTTTAGTTTAATTCTCACTCCATTTTTGTAACATTGGTTTTGATGTGTGTAGCCTAGCAACCTATTAATTTTATTTTGATCCAGTTATCATAAATTTTTCTCACAAAGATTTTCGCTAAATAATTTTCTCATTTTTTTTTCAGGATGCTTCGGCTAAGAAGTAGATGTTTAAAACCATGGCTGCGAATGTGAAAGAAAAAAAAAAAAAGAAATATTTTTCAAAAGTGCATTTTGAAGAAAATAAGACTGTTATAACTAAAGACTTTATATATATACTCTCATTGTTTTACCAATGTTGTTCAAGTTAAAATGAAATCTTTTAAAAAGAGCCAATGTTACATTGAATGTGAAAATTTAATATTCTTGTATATCTTACAATAGTGCCTGTCCTATTTTTTTACATGTGAAAGCCATTTTTCGTGGAACATTCTTTCTTTCAAAATCAAGTTTAGCTTCGTAATTTAAATTGTGTCGACTTGATGTGGCCAATACAGGAATTATATATAAATATATATTATATATTGACAGTGTTTTATGATTTATATGAGAGATGGATGACTGTTAGAAATTATATATTACGTGACATATATCAGTTATCAACTTTTCTGGTGGGAGAACATTAATTTTTATATTTTGTTTTTGTTGTCAATGCTGTAAATTCTTCATAGTTAACTGATTTTTGTGTTCTGTTGTGGATTATCTTCAAAAAATTCTGAAGAATCAAGGAAATCTAAGTTAGTTTTAACTTCTTTAGGTTTTTTTTTTATGTTTAAAGTGTTGTAATTATATATATTTTTTCCTTTCTAAAATTCATTCAGGCGCTGTTAAAAGTAAGAAGTTTCATTTCTAAATTTATTGTTCTGATTTGGAAGATTTAAAAAAAAAAAAATTGTGATAATCTGAATTGTTTTTAAATTCTATTAAATTGTGTTTATTCTTAATTAAAAATGACTTCTATTTGGATGATTATTTCGTAATATTATTAGATATGTTTTTATTATAGGGTGCGTAGGGTGCTAAATTTTCCCTTTTCCAAAATGAGATATTTCTTTACCATATCAATTTTTGCAAAATACGTAGTTTTGACATTGTTCTATTCAACGTTTTCATGATTCATTCAACCACAATCTATTTCGACATACCATGCATCTGTAGCGTAATGAAAGCTCCAATCATTTTAGCAGATACTTGCGAGTTTTGAATGCTGAGCTTTTTAAATAAAATTTTAATTATTTAGAATTTAGATTAAATTTTTTTTTATATAATTGTGTAAAGTAATATTAATCTAAAAAATTGAATGATTCACTCACTATTGAATATATTTAAAATTGGGCTTAATTGTTTTTATGGTGGCTAATATAATCACGAAAATAATTCTTTGTCAGAAACTAGTTATTTTATCATGATCAAGTAACTTAGAAAATTATTTTGCATTTTGTTAACATATATATATGAACTTTCAACAATATGAAGGGGAAAAAAATTATTAGTATATCCTAATTATAATATTTTTTTAAAGTGCTGAAAAATATTTTTTGAGTGCTTAAAAGGTACTTATTATTTTTGAAAAATTTGGCTATGCACCCTGTAATATCTAAGTTTATTATAATTCAGTGTTGTTAAAAATAGGATTAATAAGAAGTCATTGTTTATTTTGGAAAATTTTCAAAAATTGCTGAAAATCTCATGTTTTTAAATAACATATTTCTCCCTAGTCCTCAATTTATAAGGCTTCTTCTACTTTTCTTTTCTTACATTTAAATTATGATTTTGGCATACTTTTAAAAATATTTTGATATTTTTAGTCAAACATTTGTGTTAAGTACAATAAATTGAAGTGCTGTTAATGGTAAGCAGATAAATGAGAAATTGCTATTGATTTGCTATGAAAATTCTTTTAGGGATTTTGAAGAAGCATGATTTTAAATTACACATTTTTTTAATAAGTTTAGTTTTTTTTTTTTAACATAGAAATTAAGGTTTTTATTTATTTCTATATGATTATTAGTATTTAAGTACTTAGAAATCTGATTCAGTTGGTTTGCTGTCATACAGAATATTAAACGAATTATTTTTTGACCCTCATTTAAATGCTTCTCTTCATTTAAGCTTGCTTTTTTTTTTTCTCTTTGATTTTGATTCAGAATTTTTATGAAACAATTACTTATTGCAATAAATTTCATTGACAGAATTATAAATCAATAACTCATGACTACTATGAAGTTTTTCTTAATTTTTTTTTTGTATAATTTTTGAGTTCTAACTAGCTAGGTTTAACTGCATGATTTTCAAATTTAATTAGTCTCAATTTATATGTTTAATCATAATTTTTGGTTAAAGATTTAAGCAATATATCATTGACATCTTTATTATTTCTGGAAGAAGAAAAAAAAAATTGTTCTCCCCGCAGGATAACTGGAATGATTCAATCCGATAAACTCCTGGCGAGTTTGTATATCTCCTTAATCTTTTATTTATAAATTAATATATTGTCAAAAATTTATTTATATTGACTAAATTGCGACTGAGGTTTTTAGCTTTTCTGAGTATATTTAATCAACTCCTTATCTTTCCTTTAACACTATATTTTTTTTTTGTCTATCAAAAGATCAACAAATTTTTGTGACACTTGAAAGTTAAATTTTTTATCCTAATTATTAAAAAAATCTCATTAATTTTTTTTTTCTGTATGTGTTGTAAATTTGCATTTATTATAAATATCGTGAATTGATGTTCTCGATTGCAGTAAAAATAATAATAAAATGGGCAAGTGGGACCAATGTTTTTGCTATTGCATGTGTTGTTACCAACACTGTTTTGTGTTGTGTGCAAAGAATCAATGGTTGCCACGCTGGCAGTGTAACCTCATACCTTTTTTTTTTGTTTCCTCAAAATAATATGCTTGCTTTGTTGTTATGGAATAAAGTTTATTATTCATAAAGTGTATTTGTTTGATTATGAACTACCCATATGGTATTTATCACTTGACCTTTTTTTTCCTTTCAAATCTCAGAGATGATTGTGCTCCAGAAAAAAACTGGATTTTTCATTAATCGCGATCCGAGGTCCAGAAGTTTCGAGAAATCATCGACCACATATATTCACAATTCTTGTATATTTTATTTCAAAATATTAGGACTAGAATTTATACATGGCATCTCTTTCATTTGTAAATATTTTTTTTCTAGTAGAATAATAAATGTGATTAGAGATAAAAAGCAAACTTATAAATAATTATTCATTTAAATTGTGCTGCATATAATTTCACAAGAGTTTCATGTTTTGAAAATATCAATGATTTAAATTTATAAAGATATAAATTTTATGAAATGTGCTTCCTTAATGATTTTGCTCAAGACAGTTTCAGGATTTTTGAGTTTGACTCACAATCACCCCTGAAATCTGAAAGACAGTACTTAGTATAAAATTAAAAAATACTTATGTAATAATATCTACGCCTCATTTTGACAGTGAAACAGAAGCTATAGAGCTGAAAGTGAGATCTCACATTTTAATCAAGTTATTTTAATAGAGAACAGGTTTAATATTAAAAATTTATTTTTTACCTTAGTAGCATGAGCTGGCTAGTAGGACGTTGGACTCTTGCATGTGAGAACGAAAGTTCGAATCCCGCTGCCCGAAGAAACCCGCTTATTAAATAGTGGCGGGTGCAACTTAAAATGTTTGGGTCACAATGTCCTCCAAGTTCCCAAAGCCAGAGACAGCAGCCAAAATTTTCAGAAAATAGGATTTAAAAAAAATAAATAAATAAATAAGAGTTTTGAAAAACAGATAAAAAAATTCACTTTAAAGTAATTTAATAAATTTTCATGAATATTAATTTAAATAAGAAAATATATATTTCCCTACATAGCCAATATAAATTTTAAAACTGTAATTAAAAATAAAATTGCTGAAAAGATTAAATATTTTTATAGTAAGACAGATATTACTTTTATTGTAGCCTTAAGAGTATAATTATGATGCATATATGTAATTTGTGTAAACAATGTATAAAATTGCGCTATGAAAATTTATCAAAAATTTGTTTTTGCCGAATTTGCATTTTATAAATGAAATATTTTTATAGTAAAAACTATTTTATAAAATTTAAAAATGCATTCATTTAAATGCATTTTTAATGTTCTGTCATTTATTGAATTTTACAATCATTAATTTACAATTAATATTATCTCTGTGGCAGAATTTTTCATCTGGCTTTCTGTCAAATACTCTTAATAACAGACATACAAGTTACTAATTTAACATAATAGAAACGTGTTAGAAAAAAACTTTTTCGGATAAAATAAAATTGTAAAGAATTTTTTTAAAATTATATATATATTTTTTATTCTAAAATGGGCGATATTCTCCCAATTTGTGTCTGAAGAAAACGTATGAATTATTATTTTTTGTGCATTTTCTAAATAATCCACACATTAAAAAATTATGAAATCCATAGTTATAATTATCGAGAAAAAGATCAACAGCAAAACGAATCCTTCAAAAACTGGTTACTAAATGCCAGTTTTAGTTTAGAGAATCGGTTGATATAATAAATACCATCGGATTTTAAAAACTAAGGATAAATCAATAGTTGCAACAAAAAATTGACAGAATCGCGACGATAAAAATTAAATACTCAAATGCGCGATTCGAATTTCCCATATTTTCTGAAATATATTGGGATATTTAAAACCCCCAAAATAATTAACAATTATTGCCGAAAACATTAGATGGATTAATGATACTATAGGCATAAATTCAATGCATCAAGAAGTGTATTTAAATGCGTGATTCAAATTTCACACGTAGAAATAACAACATTAACTGATAAATAAGCTAACCGAAAGAGCACCAGCAGGGACCGATCAAGACAGGCCCCTTACAAAATATTTTGAAATTATACTGAAGTTTACATAATATTTTGAGTAATTAGTCCTAATATCAGAAAATAATCTATTGAACTGCATGATTCAAGATAAAACATTCTAAGAAATATTGAAAGCAGACAATTGAAGATTATTTTTCTAAGATAAAGTTTACGTATCTATAAATTAAAGCAACAAAACAATGTTAAATAAAAATAGTTTGGTGACCACAAACAATTGAAATCGGTGATTTTTGTTATAAGTCACTGATTAGCTCAATTATTTTTTTTATTTATTGTAAGCTGTAATAATTTTTAATTTTGTACATAAACTACCAAAAAGCTATCCCACCCATCATTAGACTTTTTACTAATTTTTGGGGCCCCCCAGAAACTGTGGGCCCTCGACCCATGCTTAGGCGATATTCAGGCCCTGAGCACCAGCAATGAAAAAAAATGAAATTTTTCACATTACAAATAGTTTTTTAAAAAATAAGTAATTTGAGTTTTGCGATTGGTGATAAGTGATTCGAGGTTTCTTTTTTTTCTTCTTTCAAATCAGTTAAAAAGCAACGGGATTAGTTTTTTTTTAAAAAAAAAAACAGGGAAAATTCCTAGCAAACAATTTATAATAATCTAAAGAACAATTGAAACCCGCACAGATTAACGAGGATATCTGCACAAACCGAGCGTGTTTTCTGAATCTGTGATTTTAAGTTTCAGCGTGCCGTAATAATTTTAATATTTTTTTAAGAAAAATCACAAGAGTATAAATTTAAAAAAAACAAGTGAACAATGATCAAAACAATACACATGTTTACGATGGAATAAGCACACATGTATTAATTAATTATCTTGCAACAAATCTGAAATGGTAACAAAATTCCCAGATTTTATTTAAATGTACAATATGGAGTGCTTTATGAAAATAAAAATGAAAGAACATGATTTCTAGAGCAAACTTATTATTTAAACTTTCGTGATTTCGAATTTCTTTTTTTTAAAAAATATTATCTAGTTGAAATTCTACCTGAAGCTGTAATCGAATTTCTTTTTTCTCAAATAAGAATAGAAAAATAAGGATTATTTCTTTTCCCTTTGATGGGCAAGAAAGACATTTTTTGAAACTAGTTCCACAAAGTAAAAAATATCTTTCGAAAATTTCTGCAGAAAGAAAATCAAAATTTTTTACTTCATTATTCTTTATTTTTCATTATTAACAAATGAAAATGAAAAAATCGCGAGCATTTATTTCTTTTCCCTTCTATACGCGAGAAAGACATCATTTGATTACAAATCAGGATGGGGAAAAAAAATATTTCGAAAATTTCCGGAGAAAAGAAAAACAGAACTTTTTTACTTGATTGTTCTTTATTTTTCATTCGTCTCAAATGAGAAGAGAAAAATCATAAGTATTTCTTTCCTATCATAATAAGACATCTTTTGAATTCATGTTATGTTTTGAACAAGTTTAAAATTTTTTACTTCCTCTCTCTTATTTCAAAAACTATCTAACGCTCTGCGACAATATCGCCCTGATTCTGGATTATTAAGGGTCGACAAGCCTTTTCATCGGCAGACCATTTCATCGACAAGGTCATCGTCGAAATTTTTTAAACTTAGCCTGATGCAGAATCTTAATGGTATGAAAATATTTACCCCGACCTGCCCCAATTGAGGGCATACGGGTAAATGTTTATTAAAAACCAAGTAAAAAAGAACATTAAGGAACATAAAATGCATAAAATACATAAGATACAAAAGTCAAATGGCAACAGACCGTGAACTTTGCGGGTGAACAATACTCTTGAACAAAATTAGTTATCTACAATTAGTCAGAATATTAAATCTTTAAGAAAACTTGACAGATATATCTGGCATGTATGCCATGAAAAGTCCAGGTCAACAGACCCTAAAATAAGGATTAAAAGCACAATTAAATTTAAACCACCAGCAATATTAGAAGCAAATTAAAATATAAATTGCCATTCCAGGTCAACAGACCCTTATATTGAGGCAATCAAATGGCATAAAATTTAAAAACTAATCATAGGGCAAATTGCCTATTAAGGAAACAATTAAACGAGTTACAAATAGTAAAATCATCAAAATAGTGTTGAAATAGTAAAAGTGGATTAAAATGGTGTGAATGACGAGGACAGTTCAAATCCAACCTAAGAACACCATGAGATGTATGTTGAAGTTGCTATAAAAGAAGCATTTTATTTGAAAATTGCCCACTCCTCTATTCACATCACGTTGCAAAAATGAAACATTTTTGACATTTGGTGTTCTAATTGTATTTTACACATTTAAGTTGTATATTACACAATGCTTTTCTAGTCATATTTAACACATTTAATTCTAAGATTAATTTTTAATGTACAATATTATAGATTAGCATCGCAAAAGCAATAACTATTGTGAATCATGTAGGGAGTGATTGAAGGAAGGGTAGCAAGGAAAAAAAGACAGTATATAATGAATCTGGGAGATGTGGTCGATAGGTGACAAGGTCTCTTCGTTGACAGGCCATTTCAGCTGCAAAAATTTTCTGTCGATAAAAAGAAAATTATACTTATGTAATGTTCCCTAACAATGAGGAATAAGCCTTAGTAGAATTTAAAATCTTGTCAAGAAAATTAACTAACTTTTACAATGGTGGTGATTACAAAGAATTTAATCAGAAAAACACAAATCTTTTAGATAGTTAGCTAGTAAAATTACTTCTTGTTTTATCAAAAATTTACATACACATATTTTCGTTGAAAATGTAAATTTTTGACTTTTGGCCAAAGAGCATGGTCTTCTGGCCCACAGTGTATCCATTGATGGACCTGCGAAGATTTGTACCAATCGAATTCGAAAAATTAATCTCGTTCGAATCGTGTTTCTTTAAAAGTTAAAAGTGGTAAAGTAAGTTAAAAGTAGCTGGTTGGAATCGCCATGAGCTACTGTTTCTTCTCCTTTTTTTTTTTTTTTTTTTTGTATCACACTACTCACTGCACTACTTTTTTTGCAAAAAAAAAAGAAAAAAAAAGAGTACTCTACACTTCAAACTAAGAAAAAAAAAAGTAGTGACTACAGTAGTTTCACAACTTGTAGAGCGCCAATTCCGACCACTGAGTTCAACGGATTTAAAGCATGATTTGTATGCAACCTATAAAGAAAGGTCCGGGATGCGTATTGACAAAACATACCGTAGATTGTAAACGTGGCGATTGCAGGTGGAGTTGGCGATGGATTACGCGTAAATGTGGTGGGAGAACGAAATTACATTAACCTAAGCAGTGTAATTCGATATTTTCTTCTTCTCCTCGACTAGCCATTATGAATAAAAATAACTCATTAATTCCTTTTAGCAGAGAAAATAAAAAATAAAATAACACCTTTTTATTGTCAGGATCACTTTACAAATACACTGTATTCATATTTTATTAAGCGCTATAATTTATATTTTATAAAACGATCTAGTTTTTTGATAAAACAGATTCAATTTTTTAATTTTTTTTACAAGAATTGTGTTTGCGAAGAAATAAAAATAATTTATTAATGAACCAATCACAAAAAATAACGTAACATTTTAATACTATGTTTTATTGAAACGCTATTTTGAAGAATTAATTCTATTTAACTTTTATTGTAAGAAAACATAACCTGTTTTATTTTAGTGATATTTTCTATGAAATCAATATTCTCTAGAAAAGAATAATGTAAGCTTTTTTATAAAGATTATTTTTTTAGAAATTAACAAAGACATATTATTTACTAGAAAAAAAATTGCGTTTTCAAAAATGTTATCACTCTTTAAAGTAATAGTTTCTTGTAAACGAAATAATCAATATTTTTAAAATAAAATTTGAAAGCGTTTGTTTCATTACTAGAAGCATTCATTATAAAAAAAATATATATTAAATTACTTTTTTGCATAATTTTATGAAATAACTTTTTTTTGGAATGAGATGAGATTTTAAACTTTGTGAAAAATTGATTCAATCCCTTAATATATATAAAAGTCGGTAAATACTTCATTCATTATGGAGGTCATAGATAACTTGATACCTTTTCAATATAAGAATAATAAATGCAATTAATAGAAAATTCACAATTTTAAAAATATATTTTATTTACACGCATTGCATACAGGTTATAATGCAACTATCATACGTAACATAAATTTATAGATTCCTAAATACTGTTATATGAGTTTGGTAATTAAAAATATAATTAAAAAATAACATAATTAAAAAATAACTTAATTAAAAAAAATTTCAACCTTCAATTAAAAACTTCCTGTTGTCATATATTAATAATAATCATAATTTTTAGCAACTTTTTTGGGCACAAATTTTTAATTCTCGAACTTAATACTATCCTTTATATGAAAATATCAGAAAATTTATAAAAGAAAAACTATATTTTAAAATTGAGACATTGGCGACCACAGAGGTTAGATGTATGTGCTGAGTTTAAATAAATTATATGTTATAAAACTCACATTTAAGATTTAGATCAATTTATTATCAGGTCATAAGAGTGTTTTTTAATAAATAAATGTAGTGATTGTTTGATTTACAATTGTAATTTCCTGGGTGTTTAATGTTAAGTTATACATTTCTTTAGAGATAATATTTGAAATATGCAAAGCAGGGCGGCATTCATTTCAACTTAAAAATCATCAACTTAACTTTCAATAACTATAGATAAATAAAAAACAAAAGTTTGATAAAAACTTTAAAAGAAATACTTTTAGAAAAATTCTTTCTAAATAATATTTAAATAAAACACAATCACTTCGTCTGAGTGATTCTGTAAGAAATTCTAAACTTTACAATTTTACAAGTTAGGTGAAAAGTAAATATCTACAATAGTGGTAGGGAATTAAGGAAATTCTAAATCTAAAGTTTGAGTCCTAGAACGTAAAGATCTGATCATTAGATCAAAAGTTAGTTTTAGATTTTTCGTTTATTGCTCACTGTACACTAAAAGGTGATTTTTTTTTCTTTTGAAATTTTGATTTTAATGCCCTTACTTCAACCTCCTTCGAGTTATGCTTACTTTATAAATTTAATCTCAACTTTATTTTTCTTTTCACTTTTAAACTGTAAAAGACTTTTTCTCCATTTGTAAATTATGAAAAAAGTTATTAATCTGATTGCGTAAACAGTTAATTTATTAAAATTGAACATTCTCAATTAATTCCTTTTAATAGTCATTTATATTATTAATAATAATTATTTGCACAAAATTATAATAAAGGAAAAAGTTTGATTAGAAATTTAAAAGTTCTTGTAGCGATAATTAGGGAATTTCTATTGACAAATTCAAATAATTTTTTTTCCGGAGCAAAATGCATTTTTATTTAAAATGGAACAGTGCTGACTGAATATTTATACGATAAAACACTCTCTAATCGCTAAAACCGATGACAGGAAAAAAATTTCGTTTTTTTCTTCTTTTCCACAAAAAGTTTAAAACTTAAATTGTTGTTCTTTCATTATAAAGCAATCGCATAATAATCTCGTATCATGTAAAACTTTATGACGAAGTTACTTATCTACCGTTTTACATATATAAAATGAAATAATTATTGAATTCTACTTGCATTTTAAAATGTAATACTCAATCGTTCAATGAATTTTACGATTATTTTTATAAAACTGTGTATAATGAACATTTCAACTAAAATAATTAGTACAAAATAGCTGCTAAAATTCTCTTAAACATTTATAAATATTATACATTTATAAATTTCAGCTTTTCGCATTATTGCTAAATCTCTACGTCGAAAAATATTTAAGGAATCCCATAATAACTGAAAATTAAATCAAATTTCAAAAAAATTGTAAATGGTTATCGAGCAGAACCATTAAGTTTAATTAATGAATATAGAATTAGTAACAAAGTCTCTGCTAAACAATAAATTTTTTTAAATCTTTTAAGTAAACAAACTTTATTGTAATAAAATCATTTCATTATTAAGGATTAGATGTTATTGTGAAATTATAATTTTAATTAGTGGATGAGTAGGTAAAGAAGTTCACTACTCGAAATACATTTAATGAAAGTTATGAAAATACAGAATTATGGAGGTAATAATATATAATTTTTTTATCTTAGTTTTATTACGACCTTCTAAAAAACGCTAATAAACACAATTATGTCAACAACAGATACAAACGATTATGTCGGAGCTATAAAAAAAAATACGCTTTATATTTCATTTAATGCAGAAGAATCTAATGAAGACCCGCTTAATTGAAATGTCGCACCCATATTTAATTTGTTGCATGTTATGCGATACCGAAAACAAAAACATAAGCACCCAACTGTTTGGCGATTTGCGAGAACGCTCCTTTAACGCCAATTGAAAGTTTCGCCAACCCCTTTATAATCTACGGTATGTTTTGTCAATACGCGCCCGGTATACATTTGCCCGGTATACCCTACACTGGTGTTTTTTTAAGGTCAAGTGCCACTGCCCGGTATATCCTACACTGATGTTTTTTTTAGTCAAGTGCCACTGCCCGGTATACATTTGCCCGGTATACCCTACACTGATGTTTTTTCAAGGTCAAGTGCCACTGCCCGGTATACCCTACACTGATGTTTTTTTAAGGTCAAGTGCCACTGCCCGGTATACATTTGCCCGGTATACCCTACACTGATGTTTTTTAAGGTCAAGTGCCACTGTCCGGTATACATTTGCCCGGTATACCCTACACTGATGTTTTTTTAAGGTCAAGTGCCACTGCCCGGTATATCCTACACTGATGTTTTTTAAGGTCAAGTGCCACTGCCCGGTATACATTTGCCCGGTATACCCTACACTGATGTTTTTTAAAGGTCAAGTGCCACTGTACGGTATACATTTGCCCGGTATATCCTACACTGATGTTTTTTTAAGGTCAAGTGCCACTGCCCGGTATACGTTTGCCCGGTATATCCTACACTGATGTTTTTTTAAGGTCAAGTGCCACTTCCCGGTATACATTTGCCCGGTATACCCTACACTGACGTTTTTTTAAAGTCAAGTGCCATTGCCCGGTATATATTTGCCCGATACTCCAAACACTGATGTTTGTTCTAATCTATCCTCAGTAAGTATTAAAATATCGAATAAATGTAATTATATCCACGAATAAATTAATATCAAATATTTAATAATAAATATTTCGGACATTCACCAAAGCGACTAATTTGATTGTCAACATTCACCGGTGAAAGTCAACAACCACCGATTTTGGTCATTCACAGTAACATGCACATCATTTACATAATAACCTCACCAGGACGATTATTTAATACTTTGCCTAAATAGCATCCGGCATTTCAAAAAATAAAAATAATTGGTTTTGTTGGCGATGATCTTGTAAGGTGATAAAGAATCATGCATAGTACAGGTAAGGAAGATATTAACCTCGAAGGAAAAGTCGATGAATACCCCAAGGAACCTTACATATGAATCCTAGACAGTCGCCGATAACCCATTGGTATAGCTCTTTTGAGGCATTTATTTTCAAGCCAAATTATGTCCAATTTGTGCTTAAATACTACTAGGGGGCTCCTCCCCCTGCTCGCCAACCCCCAGAACTGCTTCGCAGTTCCATTGCATATTGCTTCGCAATCTTATAAAAGCATTTTAACAAATTTAAATTTAAAAAAAAAAAGCCAGATATTGAAATCAATTACTTAATGAAATTTATACACTTCTCTGCCCCCTTCACAATTTGATTATCTTTTCTTCATGTAGCTGAGAAATTTGGAGCTGTAGCAGACAATATATCTCAATAAGAAATGCTTTCCCGTTTAGAATTCCGCCATTCATTTCTCTGATGTCCGCCAGAGATATTTCGACGCCTGATAGCAGGCATTTTATTTAGGCAGCAGACACTAAGTAAATAAAATTAGAACTAAATAACTAAGATATCGTTTTAAATCTCAAATCAAAATAATTGTTTGTAGAAAGTTTGTTTTGGTTTGAATATTCGCACGTTTGTTTTGGTTTGAATATTCGCACGATGCCACTGCCATTCTATTGTAACGAAACAAAAAATTTATCATAAAACTAAAAATTTATCAGAGGAACTAAAGATATTGAATTCTTTTTTTAAGAAATTCAGTTCCGTTTTTTTTTATCCACTCTTATTTTTGTTTATCAATCTATTAATTCAGAAATGCTTTAAATCAAACGATGCTTACGGAAACAATGCTTATGCGAACCTCCCGAAAAATGATTTGCTGAATTCTCATTGGTTGAAACTAAATTATTAATATTATTAATTAATTAAAGGAAATTTTCATAATTTAAGACCTTATTGCACATCTACATAACAATACCTTTAAAACGACACCTTATTTGTTTAATTCTGTTGCGTAGTTTGGGAGTTTTTAGCGAGACAAAATATTGCTAGCCTATTAATATATAGATAAGAGCTCTGAATTTATGATGCGATTTTAGGACCGTAAATAAAATAAATACAAATTTTGGAACATGTGTAAAATGAGTTTTGTATTAAAATAATAATTGTAATACCTAAAAAGCAAAACATTTAATTAATTTAATAGTGAAATTATATGTTTCAGATGAAGTTTGAGCTATCTAGTCTATCGAAAAGTGGTTTAAATTTCAAATAACGATATTTGGGAATAAAATGGCGATACAATTTGTCTGTAGTGATCATGAAACAGAACTTGCATTGCCATCATGCACAAAATTTTGAGAACTCTAGCTAGTATAAAAGTGATCGAAATGTCGTTCTCAAGATTCCAACATTACATGCAGGAAAGCGAGTTAATAAATACATTGGAAAAAGTGATCAAGGCAACAAACAAATAGTAAAATAAACAAAAAGATACGATAAATGTTGAGTTTAGTGCTACGAGAACCGGAAAATACTACTTTCAGTCGATCAAGCTTCATACTCTATATAAGTAATAATTTAAAACAAAAAATTATACGAGGACTGGACCAATTTTATATCTATGTTCTTGAAATTTTAATTTTAGCCTTTTAAAATACTCTTATAATGCGGCAAATTTGTTGAAATCATCTTTACGCAATCCCTTTGCTGTAAAAAAATGTTTAATCAAAATATGCTGTAAAAGGTTCGACTTTCTTAAAAAAAAATGTTCTAATAAAAGTGACGCAAAAGTTGAGTAAAGAATTAGTACGTTGCATATTTTCTAAAATCTTTAATTTTAAATATATATATACTAGAATTTAGTATAACGGATTTACATTGGGTGATAAATTGCAGAACTTCGATTTATTGTTTGAAAAGTGAAAGTTAATTTCAGTCCGTGGCGGATTCATCATTTTACCCTCTTTCATAGCTGCGGAGTATCTAATTTCCAGTTTCTTTAAATTTGACAGACGAAAGTTTCTGAGACCACGTGGTTTAAATAATAATAATAATAAAAAAAATCTCGATCACTTGTATTGTTATGCTCATTCGGAAAAAAAAAAACTTTTTAATGCTAGTTAATCATTCGTTGTGACGTCAATGCTATTTTAACCAATGACAGCTAAAATCTTATACATATACATGCATTTTCTGACGTATTTTCCCTTTGTGTTTTCATATTAGAAAATCGAAGTTTTGAAATTTATGATTTTACTGTTTAACGCTTTTTAATAAGGAAATTTGGTGAGTTCTATGTTTCTTTAATTATTTGATAGATTTAGCGATGTCAAATTTGAAGTAAAAAAATCTGGTAACAAATCTTGATAAGATGAAATTGAAGTTTTGTAAAATTGAACATTTTATTTTCAAAGTTGGAAAAGAAATAAGTTTTTTATTTATGGCGATAACGTTAAATTTAGGATTTATTCAATTTAATTAGTTTTTGCACTGTTTCGCTATAAAAAATATTAATAGATATAATGATTTTAAATAAATGTTAAACTCGTTATTATCAAAATCTAAAATGCAAGTCAAATATTACGTCTTTGATTTAGTGCTCTGCTTTAAGTTTTAACATTGAAATTTTTTAAACGCAGCTGTTTACACATATAATTAATTAATGTAGCTGCTTCTCATATTGAAGAAATGAAATTTTATTTGGAATTTTTAGGTTTTAGGACAATGCGATAATTGTTTTAAAATTTCATTTGTAGGTTTTAGCAATTGCAAGCATACTCCATATTATTAATGTATTCACATTTTTAGGATTTAAGAATAAAAAGCAAAATTGTTTTTTTTTTTTTCATTTTTTTTTAAAACTGAGTTATGAGTTTTGACACTCTGAAGTTGTAATTGCATTTGTTACATTAAAGTTTTTTCTTTATTTTTTTTTGTTGATCGAAATCGAAGGCGGTTTTCTAATGCAGCAATTCCCAATTTTTTCGATTGTGGAACCCTAAATGATCGACATTCTTTTGGCGGAACCCCGAGACTAAATGAATAAATTTATTTGGCAATTTTAAAAACACATAAATTAACGAAAGGCTTTTAAATATTTAGTGAGAGAAATATGTTCTTTATATCGTTTTAAGAGAATTAGTCTTAAAATGGAGTTTTTAACGTCTGATAGTTGAATTAATTCACCGTTCTAGAGTAGTATAAGTTCTAAATTTGATTTTAATGCATGCATAGACTGAAAATGAAAAAGGTGGAATTCGGTTAATTTTAATCGATGCGAAATAGTAAAAGAATTATTTTGGGTTCCTCGGAACACAGCTTGGGAACCGCTGTTCTAATCGATTTAGATAATAGTTAATCAACAAATAATTCATTGAGCTTCTTTCCGCCTGCCCATCCTATGTCAGAATGTAATATGATCTTTTTTCCACCACCTTCTTCGTTCCATTTTTTTTTTTTTAAAGTTTTGCGTTTATAATTCCACATCTAATTTTAGACGCTTTTTATGGAAAAACTGAACCGTTGTGTTAAATGTTCAGATATTTAAAATTTCATACTGTATACGTTCTATTGTATTTTATTCAATATGAGTAATCCCCCTCATCCTTTTCAGGGGGATTTATCTCCTAGTAAACACAGGCTTGAAATTTCTTCAGTATTTTAAAAATATATTGTCCCACTGTTTTCTTATATCTTATTCATTAAGTAAAGTTTAAAATTCAGCTAAGTACTAAATATGCCTAGCCACAAATAGTGGTCTGTATATGAAAACTACTTGGGTGAAAAAAGTTATAGTGCATATTTATCTACACTACATCTAGTGGATATTTCATTCTGTTGCCAACCACTTAAGCTTAAGAAAAGAATTATTCGATGAAATGAGATCGAAACATAAATATATATACATAATTAATGTATAGAACTATCTAGTTTCTACAAACTAATTTGTGAAATTGAGACGCTCGTGCTACCACTTTTTCTTTTTTGAATATTTTCAAAAGGACGCCAAGCACAAATGAGTTAAATCGCTTGATATTTTTTTTAAAAAAAATCTTTGATTTTAATTTGACTGTTACAGGAGTAATAGGAATTTTTCTTAATAAATTTTATGTTATTTCGTGAGCAATTATTTTTAGTATAATAAGGGTTCTAACCTTATCTCAAGGAATATTCTAAGAAGTAACGTTTTTCTCATGACGTTACACATCAATTCAGAGGTTTCTGTTGCCTGCATCGGTATGACAAAATATGTAAGTAACAAATTTAAGTAATGTTGCTAGAAACATACATGAATGCATACAAAACATACACAGAATACTTACAAAAATTTAATCATAAAAGAAATCGCCCAAAAATTCCTAGTTATGAACTAAAATTCAGAAATATACTTGCAGTATTAATATAAAATGTGTTTTTGAACATTGTGTTTTAATATAGGGAATTGGTATGGAATTTTAATTTTTCCGAAACATTCCATACTATTTACTGAAGTATAAAACAAAAATGCATGAAAATATTCCTTTTTTCTTATACTGCAAAATTCAAATAATTGTAAGATTTTTAAAATGTCGTTTTATGAGTGTTGTAATTTTGATTTATTGAAAGATTATTCGAAAGAATTAGAAATATGATTTTGCTCCCTGAAACTGATTAACACAGCAATATGTTTACTAAGAATTTTAAAACTGTAAAAATATAAACATGACTTAATCTCTTATTAACTTGATTTCTCTTTTAAAAACATTGAACAACTCTTAAAAATGAAGGAAAATTTTTAAGAAAAATTCTTGAAATAAAGTAATTTTTAGAATATTATAAAATGTTCTCAATAATTTCATTTTTATTAAAATTAATAATAAAGTGCACATTGGATGCATTTTTTTAAAAAATCCCATTTGTCATATTTAGTTGCCGAGTGGTATGAAGTTGTAATTACAAACAAAGTAAAAAATGGAATGTTTTCCTCTTTGAAATTTTATTTTACTTGGTATATTTTAGATTCGTCTCGTCTCAACTTGTTTTGAAAGCTGGACTACATAAGTGAATGCCATACTCTGATGTTAAAGGAATATTATGGATAAGTACTTTTTGTATTAATTCTTATTAATTGTATTTAAATGTCACAGGGCTGCTAGGGGTCACTAAAATATGATTAAATTATGTGAACAATGCATATTTAGATTTTATTTTATAACCGGCTTTGAGAAGCCGATCCATTTTTGACCTTCCTTACGACTATCTAAGTTCAACTCTGTCGCCTTGTACTTCTGTATCTAACCCAGAAGACAAGGATTCTTTAACCCTTCGGTTTTTGATTTTGACATGAGTGATTGGGACTGATATATATATATATATATATATATATATATATATATATATATATATATATATATATATATATATATATATATATATATATATATATATATATATATATATATATATATATATATATATATATATATATATATATATATATATATATACAGTACAGAACCCGTTATCCTGAAATCAGAAAACCGGAAAACCAAAAAACCGGAACGAAATTCGATTAGTTTCCCCGCCATTTTTAAAAAAAAAAAAAAAAAATTCCTCATAAGATTTTAGGATTTTTCGTTCTTTTTTGAAAGATCCTTACCATCATTTTGGAAATAATCATTAATGTATTACTTCATCGTTTTTTCTTCTTTTTAAGATTATTTAAAAAAAAATTTTTCGTTGGGTTTAACTATAAAAAAACTGCTTTTTGTTGCGATTCAGAAAACCGGAAAAATCAGTTATCCGGAATATCGATGGTCCCGATCGTTCCGGATAATCGGTTCCCTACTGTATATATATATATATATATATATATATATATATATATATATATATATATATAAAATTTTTTTTCAATTAAAGCGTTCTCAAGTATAATGGCAAATAAGATTTTACTTTTTCACTTCTTTACATTTGATGTTTTGTTGTGTAAAAACTTTTTTATGTAAGTTTTTTTTTGTTTTCCTTTAGTTCATCTTTTTAAGGAATCTTAAGATTTGATGCAACTTTTATATTATGCATTACATCGGATTGGTTTTTTAAACAGAATATTTCTTAAGGGGAAAAATATTTGAAATGATGCATAATTACAAAATGATAACTCTGTACTTCCATTAATTTTTTTAACTTGGTTCCATATTAGAATTAATTAAAAAAAAAAACCTTGAAGACATCAAATGGGGTTTTTAAGCCACATATTAGTTTCAATATCTACATAATTAATTTTGTATTTTTATAGCAAATTTTTGCATAAGAAATTACTCTAAAATTTGTATTTGCTTACAGAAAAAAATACACTTTGCTTTTTTCATTTAAGATTGTATTAAAGAAAAAAAAAATAGTATTGGTATTAAAATATTTAAACATCTTTTTCATTAATTATAATTTTTTTAAAGCAACTTCACATTTATTCTGCTTTTTTTTGTGATTTATAGCTAAATTGATAGCTGGATGTTGCTTAGATAAACTGGTAATTTTCGAATATTACATCAATAACTTTTCTTTTTAGGTATCCAACTGGGTGAAAATCTGCAATTACGATAAAAAATTTTTTGATTTATTTTGTTTTCCATATTTAAACTTTTGTTCATTAGCTTTCCCAAACCCTTAAAATTTTAATCTCCGATTTTTAGAAATGAAGTTATTTTTACATATGTTGTCAGGTGAAACCAAAACAAAATTAAACTCACGAAAACGAAATTAAAATGTTTTTTTGTTTTGCTTTGAGTATTGGAACCTTTATTTATTTGAATAAATTATATATATATGCGATAAATAAAATTCATTTTCAGAATGAAATTTTTGGATTTTTAATTGTTATGTTGTCAGAGTAATTTTACATTTCAAACTTTCTTTAATTTAAAAGGCATTTTCCGGAGAACGTTGGTTTTGAGAAAATTTCTTTACTCTGACACACATTACAAGAAAAAAAGTTTATTAAAGAATTTTTCAATTTTTTTTTGTATAAATTAAGCGTTTTTAACTAAAAGCTATTTCCTTTTTTTTTAATTTTAGGATTTTAGTTCGAAACGTAGGTAAACATATTATTGATCTGTACAAAAAATATTTTGAAATATATGCATTACAATTTGTTGTGGAGCTGTTAGCGTGACATGAAAAATTTGTAGTTTTTAAGCTCAAACTTGCCCTTATTTTGAAAAATTATTTTAAAAATTCTTAAACTTTAAATTTAAAATTTTAGGACCCCTGCTTGCTTACCAAACATAAAATTAAAATTTTAATCATGTCTTTTTTTAAAAAAGTATTTCGCCCAAACCGGCCGGATACCTTAAATTTGAATTCTAATAGTTATGAATTCTAATAGTTTTTTTCGTACTCAATATAAAAAACAAGTATATTTAAAATTCGAATTATAACACTGCATATAATGTGCTGTTTAAAATACCTAGAATAATGTTAATACAAAAAATAAATTTTGAGGTAGTTTACAGGGGTGTAGACGTTATCCTTTCAAAAGTATAAGAATGAAGTAATTTAGTTTTTAAAGATAAAAATAATAGTTTAATTTCTAACAGGAATTAAACCTCTGAGCAAGGTATTATTCCAATACATTTATTCAATTTCAGTGTTTCACTTGTAATAAACTCACTCGTAACCTCTGACCAAGGTTTCATTTCAATACCTTTATTCAAATTCAATGCTAAAAATCCTTTTATAGAATGCTAAAAATCCTTTTTTCTTCGTTAATATTTTTGAAATTCCTTTTTCAAATTCTCCCTTCGTTACTTTGTTTGTACTATTGAACTTGTTCTGTTCTTTGAAAAAAAGATATTTGCAATCAATTTATTGCTGTTTTGCTGTAAAAATATATAGTTGGGCTAATTAACAGAAGTAGCCCAAAGAGAGAAAAATTAGTGATTGCTTGGTTTTTTTTCTTTATTAGTATTTTAGAAACGAGCACGTTGCTCGTTATTGATCCTCTTCAAGATGCATACGGAATCATCCTCTTATTTTATTTTAAAACTTGTTTTATTAGTATTTTTGTAATAAAGGGTAAATATTTTTCAAGATTAACTAGTTACTATTTTTATTCTGCGTCAAAAATCGATCCACATATTTCGCATTTTGAAAGGTAAAATTTCATTTTTTCTATTATTTAAATTAATGATACCTCACTAGCAGCCCTGTTAATCTTTGTTCTTTGTAATTGTTTTAATGGAATGCATACCATTGTGAAATGTTCAGAAACTGGTTCTGTTATTGATACATGTGGGGCTCTGCCTCAAAAGTAATGAGACTAATATTCTATGGTCACCCATCGCATAGAAAGCGTACATAAGTTGTACGCTTTCTAAGTACAAAGCGCATGTTGGGTTAGGATTGATGAAAGAACTGGGTGGATTTGATGCTGGATGGTCTTAAGAGGACGCTATAATGCTGAAATACCTACATTATTGATTATAAACAGTTAAATTAAGAGTAAAATTTGGAGTTTCAAATGCGGAAAAGTTTTTTTTTCAAACTATCAAAATACAAATTATGGCAGGATTAATCGCCTTCTGCTTAATCCTGACTGAATTTGTTTGTATTTTGATAATTTAAAAAAAGAGTTTCAGCTTTTGATACTTTGTTTGACTCATAGTTTATCTGAACTCTTTTTTATACTTTAAATTTTAAATTACTAACTTAAGTAAAACAGAATTTTTCATACAACGTTTCTCCAGCAGTAGAGCGCCCTCTAACGAATAAAATGTGATTTCGCTACAACTTTGGAATGATCAAGGTATCGCAGTTTGCTGCAGAATTTTAGTTCGTCTCGACACGATTCAAGACAGAAAGACAAATTGGAGCAACGTTATGCTAACGAATTCTGAAACTAAGTTTCGACAGCTTCCGTGTGAACACGTTCAGAATTTTGCAGAGGGGATATCCTGTCTCGCCCATTAGTTTTAAGTGGCATATTGCTACCAAATATGGTCTGAACACATGGAAAAAAAGGAACACTCCAGTATTCCAGTATACATTAATTAAAACAGATGAAAATGTGAAGCGAGTACATTTTACTTAGGACTTATAACATTGGCATAGCTTATGTTATAAGCCCTAATTCAGTAGAAGTCCTAATTTAGTAGAAGTAGGGCTTGAGAAGAACTCATTGAATCATTCTTGGCATCAAGTATCATTTCTCACTGTTGTTGAAAAAAAATATAGTAAAGCGTCTGCCTGATATGTACCGCCCGATTTTTTTTAAATATCTGACCAGTCTTATTACTTTTGAGATAGTATGCTATGAGGAAAAAAGGCCTAAATGTATAAACTGAGTTTTATAGAAATGAAAGATACAGCACTTTATTTTACTATACTCGTAAATAAGAAAGATACAGCAAAAATATGAAATACTATATTTGACTAAAATCAGAACTTGCGTTGTAGAAAAAAATTATCTATAATAAATATGAAGTGATTATATAAGTACATATAAAATTACACGCGGTCACACTTTGCTATTGGTTTTCGATATCCTGTCTAAAATCCTACCTTGCTCATAAATTACCTTCAAATAACAAAGCATGAAATTCTATATTTTTTTGGAAGATAATAGCGTTTGTTTATCTCTATTATGTTTAATCTCCAGACAGCCATTTGCTTAGTAGAAAGCCATTTGCTTAACAGCTATTTGCATTTGCTTAAATAGAATGTAAGACTTAATTATTACTTCTTTAGTTTGCCAAACGGAAACGTAACTAAATTCTTCAATTGATTCCCAATGCCGTGAAAGCGAGGGCTTCAAATTCTCTCTACCTGTGTAGACATGAAGGATTTAAAAAAACCACGCTCACTGTTTACTTCGGTAACGGAGACAGAGAGTACTTAAGTACTAATACTGTTACTAAAGCAAAATGGCAGTATAACATTTTTGTATTGTAAGATTGGCGGTATAACATTTTGTAATATAAAAGGTTTTCTGTTATTCGTTTCATGACGAGCATAAGAATATGCAGTGGCGTACGCAGAATTTTTTCAAGGGGGGTGTTCATAATTTTCTGAAATTACTAAAAGAAATTCGAGTATGTAATAAAGCACTATTAATTCCCTAATTTAGACAGCTAACAATTTTGACTTCTTATATAGACAGCATTGTTTAGGTAAATTTTGATTTGATTTTTTAAGTTTAAGAACTATGGTGTAATATTTTCTCGCATGTAATATCTTCTGAAAAAAGTCCAATGTCATATGGGAAGTAACACTTTGAGGGCCACTTTCACATTCATCAGATTTTGTTATGCTAGAAACGTTTTCTTCAACGGAAGTATCACATTTCTGTTCAATAGAAAAACTTACATTGGTACCAGATGCTGTCACCTCACTAATTTCAGGTCGTGATTTTTTCTCAAAATGATTAAAAATTGTTAAATTCTTGCGTTTTGGCATCCTAAAGATCCAAGAGCACCAAATATATACATATATTTATTGGCATAGATATATCCGCTATGCTACGATCTCGAAGTTTCCAGCTGGAATGAATAACTTCAACGAGCACAGTATCTCCAATGGTACTGTTACTGATTTCTTCACTAGTCGAAATAGTGGCGACGACGGGTTCGGCGATTGAATTAGCTTTTTGTTAAGACAAAACGAAACAGATTTAGCGACGAGCTCCGAAAGACAAGCGGCAGAGATAACTCTTTGTCTGACAAACTAACTCCACTGTACTCCGTTTCCCCTTTTTCATATAATTTTTCACCGCATCTCCAAAATTCTCGAATTGTCTCAAAGACGACAGAACGTCTAGGATTCCAGAATCATAGCGTCGCGAATGACAGCCAGTCTCGAAAACTATACTGGCAGGTCAGAAAGGAACCAGTCCGTAACAGTATCACGTGAATTTGGTTTCAAAAGTATAACCCTATTATAGTAAATGTTTTTTCAGTATTCTGAGAAATATCGTGAGAAAAAAAAAAGCAGGCACAAGGCAAATTAAAATATATAGTCTTAAAAAATAATAGTCCGCATAATTTCTACTAAAATGTTTATTTTTGCCATTTTGTCTGAGCTCAAGGGGGGTGTTTAAACCCCTCCCTTGCGTATGCCCCTGAGAATATGCATAAGCAGGTTTGTTAAGGTTGTTTACTCTCTGGACTGCCGTATCTTTCTTCTGTGAGCTTCAGTTTATACTTTAACAGGGGTCTGTTTAGAAGAAATTTGGGTCCGTCAACGGACCCTTCACAAAATATCTTTTCATAAAAACGGACCCTTCACAAAATATTTTAACTTAAAAACGGACCCTTCACAAAATGATTTTTCGTTTAATCGGACCCTTCACAAGTTTGTTTATCTTCATTATTGTTTTGTTAATTGAATAAACCCTTCCCAGGGCAGAAAACAAGAAAGATGGATGTAAACGAATTAAGTTTTGTCTTCGGCAGACGATTCTTCCATTATTCGTCCGAAATGAATATTCTGCGTTCAGCAGTATAGGCTAAATACCAAATATTTGCGTGTTGCATCTCTAATTTATTAATTTTTGAAAATTTAATTTTTTTATTATAATTTTACAGTGCCGAGCATAATCTTGTATCTATTTACAATTTAAAAACTCCTTGAAAAAGTTTTTTGCAATAACCGGACCCTATTTGCACAAATTCATAAAAGCTGATCCTGGTTGAAAGAATGTGAGTAATTTTTTCACAATTTCACGAAAAACGGACCTTTCACAAAATGTCTGGACAGACCCCTGTTTAAAAAAAATGGTTCTATCTGTGCATGCTGGGGAAATATGTTAAGTTGGTTATTTGCAAACATTGCACAATGGTTGTCATGTTCTTATTAGGTTGTCTTTAAAGTATTGAGCCTTTTCCGAACACAGTTTTAATATCGCAAATCTCCGACTGCGTGAAAGCGAATCAACATGTTTAACACTATTTAATAATTGACGGTTAAATACACAAGTGGGCGACCTTTGTGCTAAAATACAAACTAAGGTAAGCAACGTTAAAGAGCACAAAAATATTATTAAAAGCAGACAGCTGTTTCGGATGCTCAAAGGGCAACCTTCATCAGTGCATCAGTGCAACTGTTGCACTGATGAAGGTTGCCCTTTGAGCATCCAAAACAGCTGTCTGCTTTTAATAATATTTTTGTGCTATTTAAAGTTGTTTACCTTAGTTTGAATTGACGGTTAATGAATGCATCCGAAATAGTGCCTATTTTTATCACAAGACGCAAACATGGAAGAATTTTACTCATAACAACGCTAAATTTTACAATTTTATTTTTAAAATGGCACCTAATGCTGCGTAAAACTGGTGTTATTTGTTGAAGTGGTGTGTTACTGTCGGTGCACCATCATAAAAAAGCGATTTTGGATCAGCTGTTTTTGCTTTGTTGTGTATCCATTAGATTTTAGTAGAAAGATTGAAGTTGTTTCACGTTACTGTGTTAAAGAGTGATTGTAATTAATAATTTTCTGTATCGAGATGGAACTGGTAAACTTTGATCTTTTTAAGGCTTCGTCTTCAATCATATGATTTGACTATTCACTTTTACTGATCATCTGGCCCAGGGGGCGAAGTTTCTACAGCCCTCCATTGATGATAATTATAAGAGCAAATGAATAATTTTTGTCTTGTTAAATATTGTTTTTCAAATTACCATGGTTTCCCCAGAGTTTGCTGTTGGCAAATATGGTGAGCAAACGTTTTAAAAAAGATTATTAAAACATGCGCAAATATTTAAATCTCACGAAGATTGAAATCTGTGTTATGAGATGTGATGAACATGTTTTTAACATCTTGGGGTTTTCTCACAAGGAAAAAGAGTTCTTCAATTTGGGATGGAAAACATGAAGCTGTGGAAATTGAATCCAAATATCTTTTATGATTAACTGAAGATTGTGTTGTCAGAGTGATCTGAATCCAAGTTCACTTCACTAACATGGACTCAGAATCTGGAGAAGTTTGAGAACTGTTAATTTGTCAGATCTTAATTGGAGATTTTGAAGGACAAAAAAATGCAATTGTTTCATTTTGTAGCAAGTGTTCAATTTTCACACAAGGAATGTAGCATCACTCGAGATTCGACAGTCCTCCGATCTCGAAGGCTTAAATTCTACTTGAGCTAGCGATATGTCTAACAGCAATAAGAATTTAAATTGCTTGGCTACAATAGCAGAACTATAATTGCTGATGGTAATTCATCTTCAATCGCAATTTCATCCGACAAGCTAGAAGACGAAACTTTTCAGCCGAAACTCTGCTGTATAGTATAAGAAGTGTCCATGGTTTTTCTGATTGCTATAAAAAGATTCATCGACAGTCATGGGTGCAAGTCTTCCGTCCCCAGGACGGATTTCCGTCTTTCGAAAATGTCCGCGGACGGAAGTAAGACGGAAAAGAGACTGACTCGAAGACGGAAATCGGAATTTTTTTTTCTTCTGTCCTTAAAATTATTTTTTAGGTCTACGTTATTGGTCTACTTTCTTATGTCCTGTTGTTATTTTATCAAAACACAGATGAATAAATATTTTTTGTACAGTACTTAAACTTGATGTATTATGGTAAAGCTTTCTTAGATAGTTTGCATATGTCAAGGGGGTATTGTGTATGTTGGGTATTTCAGTCCAAAAATTTTCAGTCTTGGCCCTTTTTCCAACTTGCACCCATGTCGACAGTCAAATCAAATGCCATTTAACATTCTGACCATTTTTTTACATAAACTGACAGACACATCAAAAAGTATTTACACACCTACTAATTAAATCAAGGGTAAATATCTGGATTTTTCAACGTAAGGAGCGAAGATTTACGAGTTTTTTTTACGCAGAACCTCTCGTTACCGTTGAAGAAATGATGTTACTTATGCCACTTGCCAGCTAGCAAGCCTGCTTGAAGTCAAGTGATTTTTTAAGACAGAGAGTGCGTTTCTTGTTTTTATTTCAGTGGTGCCATCTATGGCCAAGAATACGATTTCAGCCACACACTCGTCACAGGCTGTTTTACAGTTAGAACCCAATCATACTCCATTCATTAATCCACATAGCGTAATTTTGACCTGAACCAGAGAGCGATTAATCTCTAATCCAGTACCCCCAGAGATATTGATTTGTTATGAGCACTTGGGGGACATTGTGACCCCGACAGATTTAGCCTGCATCAGTCACTACTTAATACACGGGGATTTTTTGGTCGGCCGAATGCGAACTCTCATTATCATAAACACGTGCTCGACGTCCTACCAACCAGGCTATTCCGCCATGAAAGAATGATTAATAACGACCATTACAAGGAAGTAATGACAAAAAGCATAAACGCCAGAGTTAGAAAGTTTTCCATTCAAAGATGTAATTTTTTAAAAAGAATAATTTCGAAAAATGAAATGCTTTGTCAAAAACAATGTGGCTGACTAAGATTGATCTTGAATCTCGTCGGATCTTAATAGATAGAAAATCTAGAGCTCTCCCAGGAGAAAACACTCAAAAACACAGATTACAGAACAAAAAATAACATTCTTCGATTCAAGTATAATATTTGAGTTTCGAAAACTGTAAAAACCCTAGAATCTAGGAGAAAATGTGAAAATTTGGTTCTGCAGTCTAAGGGAAGACATACTAAGAAGGGAGACAACTAAGAAGAAAATGTATTTATATTTTCAATAAATTGCTATTTTTCAAAATGCGTTTGATTCAATTCGCAAGCTCGCTACTTAAATAAAAGTCATGTTTCTCAAGTGAACTTGAAGGTAGAAATTAGTTTTATTTTTGTTTCACTTGCAATTAAAAATGTAGAGAGTATCATTTCTATCACCACAGCAAACTTCATGCCTGACAAGAGTGTTGCAACCTACATTTTGCTTTTATAAGCGTGTCAAAAATAAAATTTTCTTTTTAAGTTTAGTTGAGAGACAAGTTTTTAAAACTTATATATTATTTTTAATATAATAAGCGTGATTTTTAAACTCTCCATACTTTTCCACCTTCTGGTACCAGTGTTACGGAAAATGTTGTTTTTTCCCTTTGATATCAGTAACAAGTGGGACAACGCAAGATTTACCGATACCATGGAAACGGAAAGTAAAAAAGTGCGGTGGATGGTGAAGTCACATAACTTCGACTGATGCTTTTAAAGTTTTTTTCTTACATAACTTCCAAGGACTCAATACTTTAAAGACAACCCATTATCTTTGTATTCGAAAATTTATTGCAAAACTTTTAAAGTGTTTAAGTAGACTAATATATTTAATATAATTTTTATTAAAATTGTTTTTAAATTGTATAAATGAATATCGAAGGGATTGAATTTTTATGTAGGTACTGTGTTAATATATTTTGAAGTTCAAGTGTTTTTTTCTAATTTTCCTCCTTTCCCATTCTTTTTTATGTTTTATAGTGTTTGAATTAATCATGAAATTTAAAAGATTGCCCATTTCAAAGCACGCTGGAATGTTCATGTGTAACTTTGTATTCAAAGCATATTCTATCTTAGAAATATTGTTCCTATCAAATAACTATACATCGTCATGTAAGGGGAAGAGGGTTTTTTTTTAAGATTGTAACAAGTTTTTTTTAAGGTTCTTAATCCTTTTTGCGGTGCGTATTAAACTCTTAAGTCCAAAAAAGAAAAATAATAATAATTTGACTTACACATAGAATATAAAAAAAATTGCTCCACCTCATTTGTTTTTATTTAAAATTTTATTAGTGTTCTTAAACCTTTTTAAAGGTTTTAATCAAATTTTTTTTAAAGAAACGTTTTTAAAATAACCACAAAACTAATTTATCAATTTACCACAATTTATAAAACATTTTATCACAGCATAATACTGTTTGATAACCACCGATTCTAATATACTTATTATATTATGCAAATAAAGGAAAGAAAATTGATAATTATTATCAGCAGTAATTGGGGATATCTTAATATTTAAATAAGCTTTCATGTTAACATTATTTAGTTTTTTTCTCCAATCATTCCATAATTTGATACCGTTAAATATTTTAGCTGGTTGATGATGATAAAATGGTAATAATAGAGAAAAGATAAGATTTGTTCTAATTCACTGGGCAACTGACTTAAAAAATTTTTTCGCTTCCAAGTGAAATAGAGTAAATTACAAATATAAATGGGCCACATTGTTTACTTTTTGTATTTTATATACTAATACATACATAGTATTATACATGCATTATTACATAGTTATGAATACATGCTTTTATACTGATTATGCAGCAGTGTAACTGGTCAATTAAAGCAACCTGATAAACGGAGCGGAAACATCAAACATTTTAATGGCCCAAAAAGTAATATATAAGTTAAAAATATAATTCATTGTTTATATGACTATATGCACATTTGTAACACGAAAAACGTTAATAGATCCGCACCAATCATTGTATTTTAATTGTTCAGCACTTTAAGTCAATTTGTTAGACGTTATTGTGTGTGTTTGGAAGAAAAAATAAGTTCGCTTTAACTAATAAAAAATGTTAAATTTATTAGTGTTTGAGTTTTTACACTCAATATTTTTATAAGTTTTACTGTTGCCCAGTGTCAGTAAAAAGTTGAAAAAGTAAGAAGGGGTTAAAAATCAATGAAGTGTTCGAAGTTTTGAGTAAAATAGAAGGGTTTACTATAAAACAATGACAAGCCATGAAAAATATAGAAATCAAGTTTCAAAAATATTAAAAAAAAAGTTATCCTGTAAGACCCTCTACATCGAGATTTTTAAATTAATATTTTCGTACTTATAATTATAAGTTTAAAATAATTCAATGAAATTACTTTGCCTTTTCAAAATGTTTTTTATATTGATTATGCTAGTTTAAAAATTGAAGAGCGAACATTTGTGACTTGCAATAAAATTTCGAAATTAGCTCTACAAATATTACTTATCACGCTGACGCAACTCATAAGTTAATTTTCTAAAAGACTTAACCTTATAAGTTTCTTTGAAAATACAGGACATGGCATTATTTTATCATGTAATCGATAACGTTGTTTGAAGTTTGCCTTCTGTGAGTGCTACTTATTCCTATTTCGTTTTTTTTCTTCGAAATAAGCTAAAGTTTTCTTTTGATTTCTGTTAAATATAATACGGATTAAATTAAGTAACTTATTGCATCTCTTGAGTCTGGTAGCAGGAACTCTGCATCACTGCAAATCATTTTTTCTTCCTCCAGATTTTTTAAAAGGCTAAAAAAAATTTTGAGAGGAGATGATGGAGAAAAAAATTATTTTCTATTCCAGAACTTATTCAATTACTTATTTTTTTTGACAAATCTGGATTTATATAAACTGAAGAAATTAAATGATTTTTCTAAAATTCCACACAAATTTTCTTTAATTAAAATTTTGGAAGCAATGATAATTCAAATGGCAAGAATAATTTTTTTTGAAGAATAAATATTTCTCAAAACTCTTATTTGGTTACAGACCATGTAAGATTAAAACATACAATTTTTATCTTCATTATACACAGATGCAAATTTAGATGCTATACACTTATCAGATTACTGATACACAAATGTAAATTTTGCTTCTATACACTTGGCAGATTACTTGTAAACAGATGCAAATTGTTCTGCTATACACTTGTCAGACTAAGCGTAGTTTTTACGATAATAGTCACCGTTTAACTCTCTAAGACAGGGTTTCTTAACCTGTGGTTCATGAACCCCTAAGGGGTCCATGAGTCATATTTTGCGGGTCCGCTAACTACTCCTAATTTTTAAAACGTTTGGAAGCCTACCCATTGCTTGTAAAGCGATCTATGCCAGCTATAATTCCGTTTGCTACGGTGTATCTTTGCGAAGCGGGATTTTCCACATTCGTGACAAAAAAACAAAACATCGAAATCGATTGAATGTTGAACATGATATGCGGGTTGCTTTGTCGAAAACTATCCCACAATTCAATTTGTTAATTAAGGAAAAGCAGCAGCAACCTTCACATTAAAAATTTTAATTATAAAAATTTTGTATACTATAAAAATAACAAAATTAAATGATTTCTAATAATGGATGGTTTTTGCAATTATTTTTTTCACAGGGGGGTGGTCCGTGACTTCTTAAAAAATGTTAAAAGGGGTCCATTATACCAAAAAGGTTAAGAAACACTGCTCTAAGATGACAGAGAAATTTGAATTTATAAAGATAGTGATGCAGATTGACTTGGAAATTTCTGCTACCAGGTCTTTGGATGTATTACCACTAATTCGGTGTTCTAAAACGGTAGATGGTCAGATTTATTATCGAAGAGAATCTGTACTAAAGCTGCACGGTTGAGGTGATTACAGTAATTCTTATGTGTTTCGAATTAAATTTAAATGTATTCCGACAAATGAGATCAGTTTATTATTTCTTTTCGGATATTCAAGGTTGTTTCTTCGATGGCCCTGTTGTCATAGGAAATTACTCCTTTTAGCAAATAGTATGAAGTTTTTACAACAGTTGTGACTTGTAACAGTCATTCACGACTGTTAGGTTTAGTTTTGCCCTTCAGCCAGTGTCATTTATGCTAATTATGGAAATGGCGTGATTTGACGATAGCATATTTTGCGAAAAGCTTTTTTGGTCTTAATGTTTCAATATTTGAAGAGTTACACAAATTCTGTGTATAAACTCGTAAAACTATGAACTGAAATTGAAAACTGTTCTGCATGTAAATTCAAAAATCTCGCATGAAAATAAAAACGAAGTTTCTGTTCATTTTAGAGTACAGATAATTAGTTAGTATGGATAGTTTAAAATGATAGTTTTGTGTCAAACTGTGGCTCTAGGCGAAATAGAGCCGAACAATCATAATACTTACAATTTTCAAATTGAAATTATTGTCTTTCCTCTATTCACGTTCTCTGCTTGGGATTTTTCTTGGCACCATTATTATGCATAATTCTTCATTTCAAAACTTAATATTTCTTTCAATTGCAATTCTGAGGTAAGAATGAAAGTGGTAGTTACGGATGAGTCTGTCTTAAAATCAAATTTATGAAAACTGTGCAATATCCTAAGTAATGTTGTTTAATCCCTTAACAATCGGTTAATTTTCAAGAAAACGGTCATGAAAGTACCTATTTTTTATTACTGCTATTTGATTAGAGTGCTGACATCTAGTTTAAAATAAACTATCTACAATTACCTTAAAAATATCCTGATACTGCCATCTGGTGTGCAAAAGGAGAAATAAAATGTTTTCCGGGCAAAAGAAATGAATTAGTTTTATTCTTATTGGCTCGTTACTACTGAGCACTCCAGCCCGGAAATATCTCGGGAGCGAGAAATAGAGGGCACTCCGTCATTTTCACAGGAGCGAGAGGGAAGAGGTAAGAATGAAAGTGGTAGTTACGGAATTGTCTTTAAATAAAATTTATGGAAACAGTGCAATATTCTAAGTAATGTTCTTTGAAGTTTTTCGTTGGATAATTAGAAAAAAAAAGAAACTTTTTATCTGAATTCTCGTAAATCCCAGTAAATTAGTTGAATTTGTTGTTAGACATGCCATATATATGGTAATCAAATTAAACTAAACTAGATGAGTTCCTAGAGGAAAAAAATAGACCTAATATAAAGATGTTTTGTAGTTCTGTTAATTTCACAATTTCCACAAAATATTAAAACTGTGAGACTGGGGAATGCCATCCGTGCTTTTGTATTTCGGTATCAGAACAAAGAACTTTTCTCCTGCCCATGCAACTTAAAATGTAGCTATTTATTTCGTTGTAAAATTCTAAAATCATCGTCGGCAAACTGCAACGATCAGGTGTTTTTAAAGAAATAATTCTGAATGCTATTTATCAACAAATATTTTTCTTTTTTTAAATCAGAGGTCATATCTTAGTTTTCTCTTTGGTATAATTTTTGTAATTAAAAGCATAAAAGCTACAAAGTTTGCTATGATAAGTGAATATACTTTGTGACAACATACATTGAGAGTAGCGGGTGAGGGTTGGTGAGCGCCAGCGAGCAGGGGGCGAAGTCCTGCTGTTTCAGACATTTTTTATTTTTTTCTATAAATAAAAATGTCTAAAGCTGCAATTTATCCAATCTGCTAATATGTTTATTCATTGAAAATATAAATACGAAAGCAATAGTCTTATAAAAACAAACACTCAACAATCTCTGTATTCTAAGTTCATTTTTCAGTTTTGTAGGAATAAGACCGGAATTCGAAACAGCTACCTAGACTGGAATATAGAACTATTATAAAATAGCATGTAACTAGGAAATTTATTCTAATAACTGTACTAAATATTAGTAGTAATTTAATTTAATTCTTGAGTTGTTTAATTGAAAAAATTATTAACTCATTTAAACAAACATTATATTTCTTGTTAATTATGATTAGTTAAGTAATCGGAGAAAATTCAATTTGGTTCTGATAATTCTTGGAGAAAATACTCAGAGTCTAATATTCCTTGAGAGCTAAATTCCTTTTTGGATCAAAAAGTCTCCAAAAAGTTTAGCTTTTTTTCGCACAATAACTTTTTTAAAATGGTTTTGGAAAATAAAATTTCTATTACAAAATAGTTGTTTTGTATAGAAAGTTTATGTAGAAAAAGTTTGATTTCATAAAATTTTTGAATAAGCGAGGATATGTATTATAGAATAATAGAAATTAAAGCATATTGAAATAGTAGTAATTTATCAAATTAAAAAAAGGTACCACTTTTATTAACTTAAGGAATTCAAACTAATAAATACACGAATTAACATATGTTTTTTTTTAACAAAAAAAAGTTTTGCGAAGCGAAGTATTTTTTTACTAAAATCTAAATAGGAATTTTTGAGACCAAAAATTTCTCCCTGCCTGCGTAATTTTTCTCTAAAACCTCATTAATCGGTCAGCCAAATTCTGCTCCCCTAAATATAATAATAAATATTGAGAATCAATAAAAAATTATAAGTTGATCAATCAGATAATTGGCGAACACTGAATTGGCCAACACTTTAATTTGTTAATCTAAGAAATATGCGTAAATTGTAACGTAAAAAAATTTAAATCACCTATCATGATTAATGATAAATAACAACTCATATTTATTACCAGGTAATATAAACTGAATAGTTATAATATGGGTCTTAAAGTATTAAGAGTACCATTAGAAAAACCAGCTAATACTTATAATAATCTTGGCTAAATTTTTTTACGCGATATATATATATATATATACGATAAATCATCATTATTGTTGTATATAATGCAAGTATTGTGCATGATTTGGTATCTAACAAATTTTCTCCAATTCCAAAAAACTAGGTTTTTGACGGATTTCGTCAGGTTTTGACGCGTCTTGTCAAAAACTTGTGTTTGAAGTTTAACACCCAACTCTGATTTGTATATACAGGAATAGATTGTATCCTGTTTACTGGATAAATGTTGAATTTGAAGTGCCGAAATAATTTGTTCGTGGAATACTAATGGTTTTTAAAATATCACTGGATCATCGTATCATTGTTTCTATCAATATAAACTAATAATTCTGTAGCACGCACCATTTTGACGCAGGAAAATTATATATCTATATTTTCCTATCTAAAACGCAATGTATAAAAATGTTAAATGGATATAAAACGATGAGCAACCCTTTTAACGTTAACTTAGACGTTACTAACATTAGTTTTTATTTTATAAAAAAAAGCCGTTTCGTCAAAACATATTTTCCAACGCTATTTTTTTTTGTTTTGCCTAAAAGTTAAATTTTTCTTCGACTCGTCAACTAATTCTGTAAAAGTGATAAGTTCAATTCCTTTATGGCAATCAATTGCGCATTTTTATTGAATTTATATTATTTTTAATTTTGCTTTATGGTTTGAATTCTCAATTAGCCAATTTTGGTGAAAATACTTCAAAACATAAACCTGTTTGTTTGATTTTATTTTAATTAGGAAAAGATGCTTAAAATAGGATCAGAATATCTTTCTTGGCTTATTAGGGAGGGGCATGACTTGAAAAATCCCAACAGCCCTAAGATCTGGGTCCAAACTGACGGAATAGTTAATAAATCTAATTAAAAATGCAATTTATTGCAATTTGAAAACAGATAAGATAATTAAAGAAACAATTCATTTATTAGACTACAAAACAAATTAAATCTTACAAAAATCAAAAGCCTTCTGTATTAAAATAATATAAAAATAAAATTCACGCTTGTCGTTTTATAATAGCGATGCAAATTATATTGTTTTCTTCATTACTTCTTTAGCTTTGGGCAGACTCTCTAAATATTATTCAAATGATATTATAAAGAGTAAAATTTGCTTCAGTCACGTGGTAATATTTTCTCCTTAAGTATATGAAATAGGCTCTTTTTTTTCCATCTATCTTGCCAAACAATGAAGCCCTATCAAAGTTCCTCTGCTTTGTAAAAAATTCCCAATACAAAAATAAAGGAAAAATGTATGATGAATAAGGCAAAAACGAAACCACGTACAAATATTCCGTATTGCCCTGTCGAGTTAGGGTCTTTTTATTTTATTTTATCATGGATGTAATTTTCAATGAGAGCAAAATTGCATCCATGATAAAAAAAAATTAAAAAATGCATAGTAATTTTCATTTTCGATGATTTTTAAAGCTACTATATAAAAGCCAGTCTCGTTCTGTTATAAAATATTATAAAAAAAATAAATAAAATTCATCTGCTGTGTTTTTTGGTATGAGCTGTGCAGGCTATATTGCTTACTTCATCGCTTTGGCCAGACTCAAGAAATTTGATAATTCCATGAATCAGACGCAATGCCCGCCAACCTCAAAAATCAGAACTCAGCACAAATTCCCATATTAAAATCGAAATTTGTTTTATTTACTTATCTGGGGAACTAAACTAAGTTAAATAAGAAAACATTTACCACAGAAAAATAACGACAATATCTTTAAACGAAAGAAAAATGCCTCTTGAATTAAAAACAAAGGTATTAAGAAATATTAAAATTTCCGAAAATGAAGTGGTCGGTTGAGTTAAAATCCGTTAAACTTAAAAAGTTAATGGATTGTCCTTGGTTAAAATTAACTCTCTATTTCCTTAATAAAGTTTTTGCTTGTTTGTAGTACTTATAATAACTTTATTTCATTTATTGTATTTTTAAATTATTTAATATTTCTTGAATTACAGTAATAAGTTTACTTAAGAGAACAAAAAATTTAAAAGGTTCATTTCTCCTGAGAGAATCAATAGAAGATTAGTTTCATTGCAGAAAATTATATTGTTTTAGCGATCTAGTTTGGTAAAGTTTTTAACCATAGTTTTTAGTTCCATGACTCATTGGCTATTTACGACAGTTTACATTTGTTCTTAGAATAACATTAAGTGTTTTCCTAAAAAATGTATTAACTTTATACAGTGCTTGTTAATTGTATAGTAATAAAATAAGCTAATTATAATTAAAATTGTAGTAAATTAATGTCATCGTAATATACGTCGTTTTTAAAATCTGATTTTTTTTCATTTGCTAAATGCAGTATTATGGCAACAGTACACTTGCAGGAAAGAGTATAGATTATGATTAACTTAATCGTTCTTTTATCCTAGTGAATCAAATCCTGAAATATTTGATAAGTGTTTAAAGAAGCTTTTTTTCTTTGGGAAATTGTAAAAAGTGCTTAATTTTCTTGAGATTTTTCTTTGCCGTGTCGACTGTCGTCATTAAAAAAACATGATTTTCGCAACTTTCTCTTTTATATTTATTAGAAACTAGTTATTTTATGCTTAAGTATAGTCAGTGAAAATGCTTTTGCATTTTGTTTATTTTATGCTTATAAATAAAGAATATGCATAAAGAGTATGCGAAAGAAAGAAAAATCCCCATTACGAGTATTATCCTAATTCTGAGTTTTTTTTTTGTTTCTCTTTAAAGTGATAAAAATTTTAGAGTGCTTAAAAGGTTCTTATTTTTTGTTGAAAAACTTGGTTACGCACCCTAGATTTCAAAAATCATACTGTTAAGATACATTAATTTTAGAAAATCTTAAAAAATTAAAGAGAGAAAAAATTGCTCTTGTTTTTCAATTGTTAAAAGTAAGATTAACTCTTGTTATTGGTTTCCTTTTGGAGTACAAGTAAGAACATAAAAAGTAATAAGGTTTTGCTTAACTTAATTTTTTCATAAAGGCTATTGATGAAATTATTAATTATGTAAGCAAGAATTTTTATTACTTAAAAATATTTTATTGTGATCTGTGCTACATTTAATATTTTTGCTCTTTCAAAAAAAATATATTTTCCCAACTTTGTTGTCGTTTTTCAATGTTTAACGAATTTAAATAAATCCTATCATTGTTCTCTTTTTGGATTTTCGTCATTCATGTCACTGAAATAAGTAATGTTGCCTAGTTGGAATTGTGTGTTTTGAAAAAATTAGTTATTTTAACGCTCGTAAATCTTAAATTATGATTGAAACAATAAAATTTTTCGAAATTTTGAAAGTAAGAAAAACATTTAACAGTTAATATCCCGACTTTGCAAGACTGAAATTTTATAGTCCAATGAACGAATACTTAGTTATTTCCGGTCAAAATCGACTAAACAAATTTCAAGATTACTAAATAATAGAAAATTTAGATACACAGTTTCATAAAATGGCTAACATGCCTAAAAGATATCGAAGTTATAATATTTTTAAAAGAGTGATTTTAAAGATGTGAGGGAGAGAAAAATTGGAATATAAAATTTTTTTGAGTTAATATAGTCCATTTATTATTCGAAGTCATTAATGATTCATAACAAAAAAAACAAAAAAATCGTCCTTCCCACATAACACTGATTTTTTTTCTTCAATACAACAATGGCTTTTTAGCTTACATTTGAAAATTCTGAGTAGAAACAGGGATTATTTTAGAAACAGTTTAGGTTCGTTAACATACTCTTCACAAAATTGTTCACAAAGTAATTTTTTGCGAAAATAGACTCTTCGCAAAAATTATTTTTTTAAAAAAGCAGAATAAATATCTTCAACTCATAATTTTAAAACTAATCTTAAAATTCATGGTTTTTGTTTTTTTTCTCATAAAAGCAGGACTTTTCAAAAAGTCTGAAAAATCCCTGATGAACAATCCCCTTTGAAATTTTGCTTTTTTTCCTTTTATTTTATGTTTATGTGTCATTACAACCCCAAAGTAATCTAGAAATATTTTCCATCTTTTGTTTGATGATGTTCCCTATTTTTGAGTGAAACTCTGATTTGTTATATACCATTTGACTTCCCTAACTTCAATACGTTGTTTAAATACCGTTAAATTTGGCGTTCTACAGCCACTTTCGGCTCTCGTGATAAAACTATGCAGTAAGTTGTACAGTCAATTAGTTTACGATTTGTCTCAGAATTTCCTTTAAAAAAACATATTTAGAGAAAAAGATTGAAACTTTGTTAAAAAAAAATGATCTTTCGAAGGTGCATGCTAAACACCAGGGTCGTCTAGTGTATAATAATTTCTTAAGATGAAATAAATTCTAATAAAAAAAACTTCTTACTAAGCAGGAATTAATGAAATTAAACTCCGTGAATTAATGAAAAAAAAATTTAGAGCCAGAAGTGCTTTTATAGCGCAATACATGAATATCAGATCTTTTTTGTTCCGATAACAAAAGATCATTATTTGATTCTATTTGGAGTAGTAATCTATAACTCAGTCATGCGATTATAAAAACGTACTGTTGCTTTTTTTAAAAAATTAATTACACGACAATTTAAAAGATATTTTGAGTTAAGTTTAAAATAGAATCCAGTAATAACTGTTTTCTTATCTTGTGCATAAATTTGAATTGTTTTATTAATTATTAAAGGAAAAATTAATGTATTTGAATTAATTTTCTAAAGCTATTCCTGTTCATCCTACTCTATTAAAATTTCAATGTTTGCATAAAACTGATTTTAAATATTTGTATATGCTTAAAATTAATATCAATTGTAAAATTTCGGAATTTTATTTGTTGTTTCTAATGCCGTTTGCCACACTAGCAAGCCCGTTTGGCGAAACCGAGCAAATTTAAGGCAGAGGGTGCGTTTCTTGTTTTTCAGTGGCGTCATCTATGGCCAAGAATTCGTCTTGAATTTAATTTCAAGAAGTCGTAAAAGAATAAAGGGAAAAAAATTTTTTTTTTTTGATTCTATATTTAAAAATTATTAATTTCAATGCAAAGTTATAACCAAAAAATATTAAGCGTTAGAATTGAGTTCTAAATATGCTCATTAGTTTGCGCGTAACTTATTAAACAGAGTAAAGCAATATAAATACTAAAATTTGTAAAAAATAATGAAAAAAAATCGTATCCAATTTTTTTTTTATAAATGCGCATTAAAAGTTCGAGAGTTAATTTGCTTGTGCCATGTAAAACTTTTGGTTTATTCCATTAAAAAATTATATAAACTATTATAAAATTATTACTTATTTATAAAAAGCTTTGGAACAAATCAATTTGTTTAAAATTTTTTACTCACAACGATTTTTTTTTTTAACTTTGGGGTACATAAAATTCAACTGCTCTAAATAAATATTAAAAATTATTTGAAGAAACTAACAATTTATTTTGGAAACTTATCGACAACAACTACTTTTCTGAAATATTTTTAATAAAGAATTATAAATTTTAATATTAGTAATTATTTCTTGTTTAGTGATATTTTTGTTTATCACCAAAATTTGGTGATATTTTAATTTTAAAAACCAAAAAGGCTCCGTAAGAAAACTCGCTGTTCAACATACATAGTATGGTGAAAATATTTTTTTGTTATGAGATAATAATTAATAAGATTAAGTCACTAATAATAAATTTTTCTTTTTAAAAAGAGTCTAGTTTTAAAAAGTAAAAAATTCTATCAACAGGACTTTTCAACATAACGTATACATAATAGAAAAGACCTTGATAATTTCTTTTACTTATGAAGAAAAAAGAAATGGAAAGAATGCACAGTTAAATTTGAAAACAACTTTTCCGTAAGAAAGAAAACAAAAAGTTCAGCTTCTAGAAAATTTGTTTAAATTCTTGTAAAGAATAAGAGAAAATACACTATAAAACGCAAAATATAATAATTCAAATAGTTTCGAATGCAAAATCACACTCATACAATTTAATCACAATATGAACACTTGAATTACAAGATTTCGGAAATTGTCGTTGTCCTTTGGATTCTCGTCACGCAAGGTTACATTTGGCGATAAAAATGTCAATTTTTTATATCTTTACTGTTGTAATTTAGCAGCCCATTTTCAGGCTATGGGTTTTCTATCAGAATACCTGTAAAATTCTAAGAATTTTAGCTTGGGAGCTTTTGGAGGTGGAATAACAATAAAACGCAAATGTTTCTGGAAAACAAATTTTCTATAGTGATTGAAACAAAGAAAAAAAAATATTATATTAGTTCTCAAAAGTGCATGAATATTTTAGTAAGCTTTTCTCAAAAATCATTTTCTGCCACAGTGTTATTTATTCATGGGTGGAGATAAGGTAGCACGATTTTTATAGGAGTATATATTTAGTAAGAAAAATACCAAAATTAAAACGTGAAAAAAGAACTTTTTTTTGGAGAGAAAAATCTCTCAGCTTCAAACTTAGACTCAAAAAATCAAACTCAGAAAATGTACAAAAATTCCTCTTAGATAATAAATGATTAAATGATATGTTCCAGGCTGTAAAAAGTTTTTAAACTCCAATTTATTTGCTTTTATTCAGATTTAAATTATAGGGTTTGATTACAAGTAAAATGATTAAAAAAACTGATAATTTACTGAACCCATTGGTGTTTCGAACAATACACTCTTTTATTTTAAAAATAATAGATGAATGTGATAAATGAACGAAGTGCTATCCTTCTCATTGTAAATTATAAGATAGGAAAAATTTATTAAGCATGATTTTTTTAGTAGCTAAAAACTCCGTTATCAAATGTTATCATGTAGTTGAATGCACAGAAAAGTTTTCTTATGCTATTAATTAGAAAACTTTACATTTTAGAGGTTCTATCTCATTTTAGTTTTATGAATTAGTCATTGGTTTTCCATGAGCCTACGGGAAAATGTGCACTTTTATTATGAATTAATCTTAATTGTTATTAACTTAATTTTACCAATCTTAATACAATAATTGTTTATTTTGGTTAGTAATTTGTTTTAAATTATAATATTTATAATGAATGTTTGAATAATATTGAGAAATTTTCAAAATTTTTTAATTTATTCAAAATTATTATCTTTTTTCAAATTGCTTTTAAAACTTTCTTTCTGGGATATAGCATTTTCAAGAATAATTCGAAATAATTATCAATTTTTTAATATGCAAATATTGTTATCGTTCTCTTTTGATATAACAAAGAGTTTTGAATAAAAAAAAATCGAAAAAAATTACTAAAAATGCAAAAATATATTAATAATATAATAATATAGTAATAATAGCATAATAATATAGTAATAATAACATAATAGCATTCTGATATTTATTATTTCAAAATAGCAACGTACAACTAGAAATTTAAACAATTATAATTAAATTAAAATATTGTTCTCCCTCAATTATTCACTCGTGTAGACAAGTGATAAAAAATGTATCAGTTTTACAAATAATTAAAAAATTTTTTTTTAGTCTTGGTGTCTTGTGTGTGTTTAAATTGTTTCGGCTTAACACGTGATCTTTTGTGTAACAATATTCTAATTGTTAAAAAGCGCAAAAAAAAAAAATTTCAATTTTTTTTTAACAAATTGAATTGCACTTGTTTAAAGCGGGTTTCAAATGTCGTCAATACACTTTAATTTATTAGATATTTATGTAAACTATTAATGATTGTTAATTAAATATTGTAATGGTAATGGTTTTTTGACTTCCTTGATTAATAGTTTCTTTAACGCGCATATGTTTGAAAAGCTTTTGCGCTATTAGTTTTTAAAGTAAATATTTACAAACAATTCAAAAAAGATTTAAATCAATTTATTTTTAATGGATAAACATGTTTTAATCACTGTTTTTTTCCTAAAATTTTTAAGTGGCTTAATTGCTATGTTAATTGACTTGACAAATTGTTATAATGCAAAACAATCAATGTGCACTTTTGCAATTCGATTTAGTAAAACAAAGGTGAATTTACTTTATACACCTTTGTTTAAAATATATATTAATTTATATATTTTACAATATTAAGAATCTCGTCCTTAGCCGCGATTTAGTTAATACCTCGAATGCATTCGCATTTTTAAATTAATTATAAAACTCAAAATTTTTTTTAGTGTGAATGAGCTTGGAACTAATCGTTAGTAGGAAGATTACAAGTACAATTACCGATACCACTAGTATATGTTTTATATATTCTATATTATAAATTTTAAAAACTCGTCAAATTTAATACTTTTATCAGTAACATAATGCATATTGCATTGTTCATATTATGCATATTGTTTAGTTCAAATAATGCAAGCAACTGCTACTCGTGATCAAAGGTGACATTCTTACTATCTGGCTTATTTGGGCTGTTACAACTCAGTTATTTTTTTTTACTGTAACAATTTCAATGTACCAGAACATTGTAAAAGTATGTTTACTATAACATTCGAATATGTTATGTGATATTTAATACATATCCGTGTATACGAATTAGATAGGCACTTAAATTTAAATATGTAAATTACTGTTATTGCTTTCCGTTAAACACTCCAAAATTATGTATGTAAATTACTAGGTGTTGACGTCTAAAAACGTAATTTACTTATTTTGAAACATTTTTGCTAAAAGCAAACGGTAATTATTATTTTTATATTATAAATCTTACGACATCAAACAAACGTTGCAGTCAATATTAAAATAGAAAATTTTGTAAATATATTCTTAAGAATTTGTAAACTTCAGAAAATTTTAGTTAGGTCGTGCAGATTTCAACTTGATTACTAGAATTGTTCCCTTTTTGAATTAAAACATTAAGCTTTAAATAGTTTTTTAGTAATCCTCTTAATTTCTTCAATTGTATTTTAGACATTTAATGAATTTCCGAGTAATTGAAATTTATTTTGCTTTTGAAATCATTAATTTCATTTCACAAAATAGGTAGTCATTTCTTTTTCTATTCCATTAAAGTGCTTCTATCTATAAACAAATGTTTAAGAATTTTTATCAAAACTAATGCAAAAGCAAATAAATTTAAATTAAATATAATTTATAATGTAATATTGCACATACCTGTATTAGGTATGTGTATAAAACATTTTACAAAATTCATATTTCAGTATAGTTGTTTGAAAAATTTTTTTCCCACTGAAAGTTAAAAAAATTAACGCACTCATCGCCTGTGTTTAAATGAAATCTAAAACACCACACATCAAATAGTATGTACTTAAAAAAACATAATCAAAAAAATTGAAAAACTTAAATTCACGTAAAACTTACTATGATGTGAATTGTTTATAAAATCAGTATGTGTTTACTAAAATAAATCTTGTTTGCAATCGCATTGTGAATGAGATCTCTCGTATTAACTTAATTATCAAAATTTCTAGGAGAAATCGTTCTTAGCGATGAATGCGTTAATTTCAAAAAATTTTTTGTTTCCTTTATATAACTTTTTCCTTGATAAAATTAAAAATTTGTTTCAAATTTACTCAATTTTTATGTATTGCAAGTCAATTTTTTATTCATTTCATTCTGTTAGTAATGCACTTGTAAGTAAGCGCGTGGTCTGATGGAGGTTTCCTTAAAAATACGTGTGGCGCTTAACGTGTTAAAAAGGAATAAAGCTTTTATTTGCATAGAAAAAAACTTCAATGTTTGATTTGTTGATGTAGCAAAACTTTACTCATAATGAAGAGATGGAAATTTTTAAATGCGATAGATGTATATACAGTACCTTCATGAGATGCTTAATATTTTTCTGCATTTTTTTATGAACTCTCTTTATAGGTGAATTAATTTTCAAATAATTCATCTTTATCAACAAATGTAAACTTATTTTGGTGAATTACTAAAATAAAGAATGTGTATTCTTGTGCTCAAAAATCGACAGCTTATTGGAGCTTGGATATTCTCTAAAAGTAAACTGTTTCGAAAATGTTAATAAATATAAATAAGTTCCTTAAATTATAATACCCAAGCTGACGAAGAATGCTGAGAGTTCAAAAATTTTAAAGATAATGAAATACTAAGGTATGAATGATTAAAATTTTTTATGTGAATTAAATCCATTGTTCTAAATTAAGTCTTTATGTCTTCTATATGTTCACAATATGTAGAAATACTAAAAAGAAATTATTTGAAAATAAAAAATAAAGATGTAAAAGAGTAAAAAAAAAGGAAGTTGAATGAAAAATAAACGAAAAAATAAATAAATAGTTTTTTTAGTATCTGGAGCTAGCGAAGAACATTAGTTTATCTTCCTATACATTATGTTGATCTTCAAGTATATATTTTTTTAATTAGATTATTTTTCTCATATTTTTTTTTGAAAATTTGTTTTGAGTAAATTTGATTATTTTAATTTTTATTCACATTAAATGACAAATTCTATCAAAAAAATTTGAACTTACATTACACTTAGATTCTTGAGCACAAATATCTGATGTAAAACTGTGTACTGATAAAATTTGTATGAAATATATATTTGAGTTTTTATAGTAATATAGTAATTTGGTAATATGGTAATTTGTATGAAATATAAATTATTAAAAATATTAATCCTGTGCTAGCATATTATGATTGGAGTACACTTGTGATTTGTTTGCAAGATTGAGAGCCCCCATCCTTTTATGAACATAACGTCAAAGACCTCAAATTAGTACTAAAAGTAATACAAATGTGTTGAATGAAAAAAACCCCAATAGTTTATAATTTGAAGACAAGTTAGTGCTCGATATAAGAAATAGTGCACGTTACACTTGCGACAAGACTGACTGTGGATGTAGCATTGTCTTGAGTTGGTGAATAAAAACAAAAATGCACAAAAGCTGTATTTTTGGGCTATAGATATAGGAGTTAGTGCGCGCAACACTTCTTCTAAGACTGACTGAGGAAGAAGAATCGCTCTAAATCTGGTGAATGAAAAACAAAATCAGAACCAAAACTAGATTTTTGAGCTATTGATATGAGTTAGTGCTCGCAACACTTCCTATAAGACTTGGAAAAAGCATGCTCCTGAATGTGGTGAATGCAAAAAAAAAAAAAAAAAAAAACAAGCATCGACACTACATAATATAACTTTTAATACAGGACTTATTGCACGCAGTACTTCTTCTAAGGCTGACTGAGGAAGAAGAATTGCTTTAAATCTGGTGAATTTAAAAAAAAAAAGAAAAACAGGACTCAAACTAGATTTTTGAGCTATTGATGCTAATAAGTGCACGCAAAACTTCCTACGAGACTTGGATGAAGCATGCTCCTGAATGTGGTGATTGAGAAAAAAAAAACAAGCATCGACACTACATAATATAACTTTTAATACAGGACTTATTGCACGCAGTACTTCTTCTAAGGCTGACTGAGGAAGAAGAATTGCTCTAAATCTGGTGAATTTAAAAAAAAAAAAAAAAAAAAAAACAGGACTCAAACTAGATTTTTGAGCTATTGATGTTAATAAGTGCACGCAAAACTTCCTACGAGACTTGGATGAAGCATGCTCCTGAATGTGGTGATTGAGGAAAAAAAAACAAGCATCGACACTGCATAATATAACTTTTAATTCAGGACTTATTGCACGCAGTACTTCTTCTAAGGCTGACTGAGGAAGAAGAATTGCTCTAAATCTGGTGAATTTAAAAAAAAAAAAAAAAAAAAAGAAAACAGGACTCAAACTAGATTTTTGAGCTATTGATGTTAATAAGTGCACGCAAAACTTCCTACGAGACTTGGAATAAGCATGCTCCTGAATGTGGTGATTGAGAAAAAAAAAACAAGCATCGACACTACATAATATAACTTTTAATACAGGACTTATTGCACGCAGTACTTCTTCTAAGGCTGACTGAGGAAGAAGAATTGCTCTAAATCTGGTGAATTTAAAAAAAAAAAAAAGAAAACAGGACTCAAACTAGATTTTTGAGCTATTGATGTTAATAAGTGCACGCAAAACGTCCTACGAGACTTGGATGAAGCATGCTCCTGAATGTGGTGATTGAGAAAAAAAAAAACAAGCATCGACACTACATAATATAACTTTTAATACAGGACTTATTGCACGCAGTACTTCTTCTGAGGCTGACTGAGGAAGAAGAATTGCTCTAAATCTGGTGAATTTAAACAAAACAAAAAAAAAAAAAAAACAGGACTCAAACTAGATTTTTGAGCTATTGATGTTAATAAGTGCACGCAAAACTTCCTACGAGACTTGGAATAAGCATGCTCCTGAATGTGGTGATTGAGAAAAAAAAAACAAGCATCGACACTACATAATATAACTTTTAATACAGGACTTATTGCACGCAGTACTTCTTCTAAGGCTGACTGAGGAAGAAGAATTGCTCTAAATCTGGTGAATTTAAAAAAAAAAAAAAGAAAACAGGACTCAAACTAGATTTTTGAGCTATTGATGTTAATAAGTGCACGCAAAACGTCCTACGAGACTTGGATGAAGCATGCTCCTGAATGTGGTGATTGAGAAAAAAAAACAAGCATCGACACTACATAATATAACTTTTAATACAGGACTTATTGCACGCAGTACTTCTTCTAAGGCTGACTGAGGAAGAAGAATTGCTCTAAATCTGGTGAATTTAAACAAAAAAAAAAAAAAAAAAAAAAAACAGGACTCAAACTAGATTTTTGAGCTATTGATGTTAATAAGTGCACCCAAAACTTCCTACGAGACTTGGATGAAGCATGCTCCTGAATGTGGTGATTGAGAAAAAAAAACAAGCATCGACACTACATAATATAACTTTTAATACAGGACTTATTGCACGCAGTACTTCTTCTAAGGCTGACTGAGGAAGAATTGCTCTAAATCTGGTGAATTTAAAAAAAAAAAAAAAAAAAAAAAAAAAAACAGGACTCAAACTAGATTTTTGAGCTATTGATGTTAATAAGTGCACGCAAAACTTCCTACGAGACTTGGAATAAGCATGCTCCTGAATGTGGTGATTGAGAAAAAAAAAAACAAGCATCGACACTACATAATATAACTTTTAATACAGGACTTATTGCACGCAGTACCTCTTCTAAGGCTGACTGAGGAAGAAGAATTGCTTTAAATCTGGTGAATTTAAAAAAAAAAAAAAAGAAAAACAGGACTCAAACTAGATTTTTGAGCTATTGATGTTAATAAGTGCACGCAAAACTTCCTACTAGACTTGGATGAAGCATGCTCCTGAATGTGGTGATTGAGAAAAAAAAACAAGCATCGACACTACATAATATAACTTTTAATACAGGACTTATTGCACGCAGTACTTCTTCTAAGGCTGACTGAGGAAGAAAAATTGCTCTAAATCTGGTGAATTAAAAAAAAAAAAAAACAGGACTGAAACTAGATTTTTGAGCTATTGATGTTAATAAGTGCATGCAAAACTTCCTACTAGACTTGGATGAAGCATGCTCCTGAATGTGGTGATTGAGAAAAAAAAACAAGCATCGACACTACATAATATAACTTTTAATACAGGACTTATTGCACGCAGTACTTCTTCTAAGGCTGACTGAGGAAGAAAAATTGCTCTAAATCTGGTGAATCAAAAAAAAAAAAAAAACAGGACTCAAACTAGATTTTTGAGCTATTGATGTTAATAAGTGCACGCAAAACTTCCTACGAGACTTGGATGAAGCATGCTCCTGAATGTGGTGATTGAGGAAAAAAAAACAAGCATCGACACTGCATAATATAACTTTTAATTCAGGACTTATTACACGCAATAATTCTTCTAAGGCTGACTGAGGAAGAAGAATTGCTCTAAATCTGGTGAATTTAAAAAAAAAAAAAAAAAAAAAACAATACTCAAACTAGATTTTTGAGCTATTGATGTTAATAAGTGCACGCAAAACTTCCTACTAGACTTGGATGAAGCATGCTCCTGAATGTGGTGATTGAGAAAAAAAAACAAGCAACGACACTACATAATATAACTTTTAATACAGGACTTATTGCACGCAGTACTTCTTCTAAGGCTGACTGAGGAAGAAAAATTGCTCTAAATCTGGTGAATTAAAAAAAAAAAAAAAAACAGGACTCAAACTAGATTTTTGAGCTATTGATGTTAATAAGTGCACGCAAAACTTCCTACGAGACTTGGATGAAGCATGCTCTTGAATGTGGTGATTGAGAAAAAAAAAACAAGCATCGACACTATATAATATAACTTTTAATACAGGACTTATTACACGCAGTACTTCTTCCAAGGCTGACTGAGGAAGAAGAATTGCTCTAAATCTGGTGAATTTAAAAAAAAAAAAAAAAAAAAAAAAAGAAACAGGACTCAAACTAGATTTTTGAGCTATTGATGTTAATAAGTGCACGCAAAACTTCCTACGAGACTTGGATGAAGCATGCTCCTGAATGTGGTGATTGAGGAAAAAAAAACAAGCATCGACACTACATAATATAACTTTTAATTCAGGACTTATTGCACGCAGTACTTCTTCTAAGGCTGACTGAGGAAGAAGAATTGCTCTAAATCTGGTGAATTTAAAAAAAAAAAAAAAGAAAACAGGACTCAAACTAGATTTTTGAGCTATTGATGTTAATAAGTGCACGCAAAACTTCCTACGAGACTTGGATGAAGCATGCTCCTGAATGTGGTGATTGAGAAAAAAAAAAAACAAGCATCGACACTACATAATATAACTTTTAATACAGGACTTATTGCACGCAGTACTTCTTCTAAGGCTGACTGAGGAAGAAGAATTGCTCTAAATCTGGTGAATTTAAACAAAAAAAAAAAAAAAAAAAAAAAAACGGGACTCAAACTAGATTTTTTAGCTATTGATGTTAATAAGTGCTCGCAAAACTTCCTACGAGACTTGGATGAAGCATGCTCCTGAATGTGGTGATTGAGAAAAAAAAAAAAAAACAAGCATCGACACTACATAATATAACTTTTAATACAGGACTTATTGCACGCAGTACTTCTTCTAAGGCTGACTGAGGAAGAATTGCTCTAAATCTGGTGAATTTAAAAAAAAAAAAAAAAAAAAAAAAAAAAAAAACAGGACTCAAACTAGATTTTTGAGCTATTAATGCTAATAAGTGCACGCAAAAATTCCTACGAGACTTAAATGAAGCATGCTCCTGAATGTGGTGATTGAGAAAAAAAAAAGCAAGCATAGACACTACATAATATCACTTTTTATACAGGACTTATTGCGCGCAGCACTTCTTCTAAGGCTGACTGAGGAAGAAGAATCGCTCTAAATCTGATGAATTAAAAAAAAAAAAAAAGAAACAGGACTCAAACTAGATTTTTGAGCTATTGATGTTAATAAGTGCACGCAAAACTTCCTACGAGACTTGGATGAAGCATGCTCCTGAATGTGGTGAATGAAAAAATGAATTGCTACCATAAGTTGACTTTCGGGTTATTAGGAAAGGAAGCTGCTGTTCAAGAAAATTTTATGGAAACATATGAATGTTCCACCTTTCTTAATATGTTTGGCGAATAATGAAAAATGATCACCACCGGATGTTGTGGAGACATTGAGAAAAGTGTATCATTAAGAAAATGTTGTTGTGAAACTGACTGGGGACAGACCTAAATTGAAAAGTTGGATTTTAAAATTTAGGATTGTCGAAATCACTAAATAAATGAAATAGCATGAGCCCATGCTATTGCCTGGAAATCTTAATAGCTTCTGAGTAACATAATAAATTCTGACTGAGAAGTAATAAGAACTTCTTATAAATATAAAAGGAAACAAGTTTGGTTGGGGGCTCTATATTTACAAAGACATATACTGATGAAAAGAAATCCTATTGCTTACTTTGTTCTTTCTTTTTTTATTGGTTACGTAAATATTAAATTTTAAAAAAAATTATCTTTTTCAATTTCTTTTTCTGAAAGTTCTTATGTAAATTTTTTGGTTATAAGGTTTAAATGTTACAACTGTATGCACGCAATAAAGATTTAATATTACAAAGTTTAAAAATTTATATATATTTTTAAAAAAATTACTTTTTATTTTAACTTTTTTATTGTTTTAAATAATTTGTTCAGAAAATACTAGTTAAATTTAAATACTTATTACATTTTACTAATTTGCTCAATCATAAAAATTCTGCTAGCTGATGCACTTATTTCTTGAGTAGCTTTATTATTGCATAATAATAGCTGTATTTTATAAAGAATAGCCCTTTCGAAATTGTCACTTTGACGTAAATTTTCTGAGTTAATTTAAATTTGCTAAAACTAATTATATTTTTTATAACGTTATTTTTGTGCACTTTTCATAACATTTCATTTGGACGCAATGCTTACCACCTAACCGCAATCGGTCACAATGTTGTGGGGCCTTAATCTCAACTGTATTGTCTCTCTAACTCTAGTATTGTCTCTGATAAGATAATTGATTACGTATTTGTGTAAAATTATCTCATGTTTTAAACCTGACTGCAGTTTGCAAAAAAAAAAAAAAAAAAAAAAAATATTGAAGAAAAAAAAAATATTGAAAAAAAAAAGAAAAAAAAAACTGTATAAAAAATAAATCAAAAAAAAAAAAAATAGAAAAAAAAACATGACACAAAATAAAACGAAAAATATTTAAAAAAAATAGAAGAAAAAAATAGAAAAATATTGAAAAAAAAAAAAAAGATTTAAAGAAAAAGTAAAAGCAAACTGTTTGGTCAGTGTTTTTATTGCTACATATCTTTTGCTTGTGTTTTATATTTAAAAATGTTGCAAAATAACTTAGTGCTTAATTTCATTTTGAAGGTACTGTATTAAGTTTAAACGCGTAGAGAATAGAATTTTATTTTCAATCAATTATATATTCATAAAATTAATGTTTGTTAATCTTATTAATTTTCTTTTAATTGAGCTATCATATTTAATTATTTTTATTTTTAATAATATTACTTTTTGTACTGAAATATATCTCGTAGAAAAAAAAACATATTTTTCAAAATATCAAACTATGTAACTAAAAACATAGTTCTGCTCTTGCATTAGGTTTGTGCATAAAATTCTTCAACTTTGATAAATAGATAGATCTCTTAGAGATGAAAATAAAATTCTTAACTTTTAAATAAAAAACAAGTATCTAAACTACTTTTCAAGATATTAAGAGGATACTTTTAAAAAAAGTTAATTTAAAATGTGTCATTTGCACTACCTAATCATTTAAAAAAAATAATTAAATTTAACTACATTTTATAAATATTAGTATTTTAATTATTTATAATTAGTATTTTTTGTAGGCATTTGTCGCTTTCAATGTCAGCATCAATTCACAGACTTCTTATTGATTTGTTTTTCGAATATATACGCATTAAGATTCATTTGACTATCGTTAATTAAAATTAATAATCTTGTGAGATCTGCTTTTATTGTGAAAATTTTTTTTCTTAAATTTAATTTGAATCTGCTGAAAAGTCAGTTATAGCATCATTAATTCTAATATGTCTCTTTAGATTTTTATTCTATTTTAGTCGATTATTCTAATTTGTTTATTCTAGTTAGTTAATTTAATTTCGGGATACGAATCGATTGATTTTATTATAATCTTTTTATCAGTTTTTAGTACTTCATTCAATCCGTAATTATTAAACTGTTCAGTTTAAAGAGTAGATTCGAATCATTTTATTCAAAAATAATAACCTGATTCAGTTCTTGATTAAAATTCACTTAATAAGCGTATTTAATTGATTTGAAATTTCTTACAAAGGCTCATTTTACCTAATTTTTAACTCAAGACCAAATTAATTGCGAGTAGTAATGAATGGTAAAATTGATTATGAGTAGTGGATATTTTGTTGATAATGCATTTTTGTTCTATTTCAATACGTTAACAAAACGATATTTACTATTTTATTTTAAGTTAAAAGTATTTTCCGTAATCTAACATTAAAAATTTTAATTAGCACCATTATTTAAAACTTTTTATAGTTTAAAATTATTTCGAATTCTTCTTCTAATTCAAAAATATATTTGTTGTAATTTATACGTTTCATTTTTGCATGCGTGATAAAAACAGTTGAAATGTTTAGCACCATTGTTCTAATTGGGGGAAAATTTTAAAATTTGACAACTAATTGTTTGGTTTCATCGAAAAAATAAATAAGAGAAAGTTAATTAGAATCATATTTTGGTGAAAAAAGTAGTTTGAAAGCATGTTTTCTCCACTAAAAATATTTTAAAAATGCCTTCTAAGAGTAATTTTTGCTTTGTTTTATATAAAAAATTTGGGTAATTCAGTAGAATTCATTGCTTAAGAATTTTGTAAAATGTTTTGACGGAATGTAATGTTAATAACTAGTGAACAAGGGAGTCAAAAAGCGTACATTCTCTCTAAAAAAATAATTCAATAAAAAAAAACTGTTTACCCCTTAATATCGCATAATTTTGAAAAAGGTCATAAGTGACTATTTTTTATTCAAGAAATTTATATGATACATTATAAAATTATATGAAGACTTTTGGGTAAATTTTTTTGAAAATAAGTGCAAAAATCTAGTCTATAATAAACTAATTTAAACGCACTACAAATAGGTACAATACAATAGATTACATTCTATAACTTAAAGCAACAGTTTCCTAAATTTGTCTAAAGCAACAGATGAAATTAAATGAATAATTCGGTTGAATTTAAATTGCACTACTAAAAGATATATCAAAAGATAAACCATGAAAACTGATGTTCCTCACGCTACTGTAATTTGTGATTCTTAAAGGTTCAAAATTTTAATAAATTAAAATTCGAAATATCTAAAATGTATCAGTATATGCATGGCTAAGATATATTTATCATGTGTGTACAGTCACCAATGCTAAAAAATGCCACCAATTTTTCTAAATTTTTTTTCTACAAATGACTTGATGCAAAAATAATAACACGCAAAAAAAAAAAAAAAAAAAAACAATAAATAAATAAAATAAATCGATAGATAAGAAAAATGTAACATTATGGTTTATTCACTAAGCTAAATGCTGCTGAAAAAATCTTTTTTTTACTAATAGCTTAATATAAATATAATTGCACGCAAAATAAAAAAATAAATAAAATAAATAGATAAATAAGAAAAATTTAACATTATGGTTTATTCACTAAACTAATTGCTTATTAAAATTTGTACCACTGAAGCACAAAATGAAATCGGAAATTTTTTTTATCCAAATGAAAGTGATTTTCAATAGTGAAATAATGACGTCATATGTCCAACATACATCTTTGCAATCAGATAATTAAACCCTCTAAAAATGCGAAACATCTTGGAATTACTATTACCTCTTATCTCTTTTGGAATAAGCATATTTCTAACTGCTGCTAATGGTGCATACTATAGGTCTTACACTAAATTTTTAATGTCAAATCTTAATTAGATCTTGACTGAAAGAGAACTATTTACCTCATAGCCATACTTGTCTCACATTAATCCATGAATGCCTAGTCATCAACACTTTAACTGATAAATTAAAAGTGAAACTTTTGCATGCTGAATGCATAATACTTGCGCATTCAAATAGATCAGCATTCACAATTTCCGCACATGTAAAATGTGAACATCTTTATCTGTAATCGTTGCTAAAAATTTTATGATAAGGCTTAAGACTGTACTACCAGCGATTTTAATCACTTACTTGACGTGATATAAATCTTATATACCTAATTTAGTCCTCCTACCCTACCGCTCATTTTCTTGCGGTGAGCCTGCTTTATAACCAATTTTTATTTCATTTATATTATACATACAGATTTTACAATTCAATGATCCTTCGGTATGCGAGAAAACCTTAGGGTAGGTATCGGGAGACCAATTTATTGATCCTTCGGTATGCGAGAAACCCTTTGGGTAGGTATGGGGGGACCAATTTATTGATTACTTTACAGTTTTATGAATAACGTAGAAACGAGTGATACTATCGAAACACCTGGGTTCATTTTACTTAACTTTAATTAAGTTCTATTTCAATTTACATAACTGTAAGTAACTTTTAATTTTTATTCTTGAATTTAACTCAAATTTTAATTTGTTTTGAATTAAAAAAATATCTGCATAAATTTTTTTTAAAATTTTTTATAGCTATATCAAGAAATTAGATTTATAGACTAATTTTTGTTAAGTGGATAGAAGGAAAACAATAAATAAGGAGTTAGACTTACAAATAAAAAAAATTTCCTGAAAATGTTAGAAGTTGATTTTGAAGAGCGATAAGTCAGTTTATTTTAATTTCTTTCAGAGATTGCCCTATTTAAAATCTGCGCTGTTTAACTGTTTATTGTCTAGTTGTGGAACAAAAGTTTGAAGCAAGTAGCTTAATCAAAAGGTGATCAATAAATATTAATATTTTATTGCATTAAAAGTAATACTAATGTGATTTTTTATTTTTAAAAATAGATTATAAAGTTAATATTTCTAAATAATTGTTAGTTTGGAAATAGGATTACTTTTGATATAGTTATAACTCTTTGTTTCGTAGCAGTTTGAAATCGCGAAAAAAATATTGTAAAAATTTCCTAATCATTTATAGAAGAGTTAATTGTTAGTATTAGACATTTAATTTTCAAAATGTTTAACCTCGCGCTGAAATTACTTCCTGACTTTGCAATGTTCTTTGCGAGAAATAGGGCTTTGTGGCAGAAAATGTTTTTTAGATTTTAAGCATTAAAATGGAGATTTTTCATTTTTATATAGCATCCCGCACTTTCACACATGTTCTCCGCAGCGCTGTTAACACATACTGATGTCGGTTCTCTACAGAGCATGCGCAGAACCTACGTCTGTGATCTTGCTAAATGTTACAAGGAAGTTCAAAATCTCTAAAGTAAAAACTATCCCAGTTTAAAAGGTAAAGAAATTTTCATTAATAATTATTATGTTCTTATTACGAGGATCACATTCGTAATTAAAAACTTAAAATTTTAATTAAATACATTCTTAAAATCTAAAGGCAAAAATATAATTTTCAGTAGTTGCCATATCAAGTTTTAAATTTATTAAATATTTCGTTCTAACATTTTTATAATGAGAAGACTTTTCGCAGTTTTTTCGTAGAACAGTTAATATTGGTATTGACCTAGAACTTACAGGTTCTATTGTTTGAAATTTTTTAGAAAACCAACTAAGAAGTTTTGGTACAAATGGTTATATTTATTAATTCAACCATTATCACCCATTATTGACGCATTGCAAGACGAGAAATTTCAGAAAGGAATGAATTCAAGAGAGTTTTAAGCAATGATTAATTTATAACTAGAGACAAATTTATGTTCAATGACTGCGTTAAGCTTAGTCAGGATCTAATCAGGACTCTTAGCTAAATACACAAGTGGGCGACCTTTGTGCTGAATATAAACTAAGGCAAAACAACGCTAAAGAGCACAAGAATATTTATAAAATACACACGGCTGTTTCGGATGCTCAATGGGCAACCTTCATCAGTGCAACAGGATTGATTGCAACAGGACTGACTGTTGCACTGATGACGGTTGCCTATTGAGCATCTGAAACAGCTGTCTGTATTTTATAAATATTTTTGTGCTCTTTAACGTTGTTTTGCCTTAGTTAGGAATCTTAGCTATCTGAATAAGATTACAGAAATGGTGCCAACGAATAAGATTACTTCTTGAATATTTATTTTTAACTTCAAATTAACCATTTACTTAAATTTATAAGGATTCTTGTTAAACTTTTCAAGCATTTTAAAAGTTGTAATTAGTTTATAAATATGCATTTTATAACTGTTTGATAATAATAACTCCATAAAATTACGATGAACAGGAATATCTCGATTAAATATAAATTTTAAAACATTACTTATTATCAATCATTTTATTTTAATTCTAAAGAACGTTCATATTGTTTTAGTTTAGCTAAATGTATAGTCGCGAAAAATTTTACAAAAATTAAGAAAAAAAAAAGTTTATTGTTGATAAAAAAATTATTTTTCTCATTGTTAATTCAAATATTTTTGCTGGTATCGAGGCAGGACTCATTGAAACTTAGAAGCGAAGAATGGATTTAATAAAAATATTATTAACATTTAACGATACTTAAGAGTAAAATTCTTCAGAAAAACTTTCGCAGAAGTCATACTCGTGTTTTCTTAAAAATATGTAAAGCTCTTTCATCCATTACACCATTTATTACCGCATTGTTTTTTTTTTAAATAAATACTTTAAAATCCTCCCCCCCCCATTTTTTGTTTTGTCTAATATCTCTGTACCAACTTTTAATACATAAATTAGTTTAATACAAATTTACGGAAACTTTAAGTTTTATAACAAATAATAATTTTTATCGTACCGTATGTTATTAGGAAGAGCAGAATCTTTTTAGCATAAGCAAATAAGGCTCGGAACAAACCATGTTTGCCACTTTTTTATTTTTTAATGTTATTGATGTGATTGATTTGACAGTATTGTAGAATTAATCTGCAATTTTGTAATTATATACAGGTTAGGTTCTTTTTTTTTTTAAATATTAATCACTATTAAAAAACAATTGTTATAAATTGTCCCTGTTAAAGCTACTTCACAATACTATATTTTTAGCACTTTTGCAAACTGAAACATTAACTTTTAATACACTTTTCAACATACAAACGCTTTTTAATAATTTTTATATTTGAAAGACTGTTAGATGGAACATGTAATAAAAGTTATATTTTAATATTTAGGTCAATTTTTCAATGTATTTTTAGAACATTTCTGAACAATTTTCCCTGAAATATATTAAAAACCAACACATAAAAGAATTATGTTCGGCTTTTTATAATGGTTTTTAAATAAAAATGTTTATTGTTAACTTAAATTGGCAATTTTGTTTCATAAGTTTTGTTTTGAAATTTTAAATAAAATATATTAATTATATTTTATATTGCTCATATTACATAGACTATTATTCTAAATATATTTTCAATTAAATGTGATGCCATTCTATTATATAGTTCAATATTGTATGGCCTTTTAAACTGGACTAAAATAAAAAATTTTTAGTATTAAAAAACTTAAGTTTCATTTAAGTTATTGGAAACTATTATTCCAAATACAGTTAATGTTTATTGTAGGTTAATTTATTAACACAAATTGATTTCCTTAAATTGAGAACTTAAACGTCATTCGCTTTTGTAACTGTATTATCAATCTAATTTTAACTTTAAGAAATATTTAAGAACCCTAGCTTTGGTCTGTCGGTATTTCAATTAACTTTTCAGCATTTTAAGCCATTTATCAACTAATCACATCTCCAAAAAGGAAACCAATATCCCGAATACAAGTTTACTTCAGTTAAATAAGTGAATTTTGATATTTAAATCCATAAAAACTGAAATATTAATTAAAACTATTAAGTTCTATTTGAAGTTACTTATTCTCAAGAAAATACTAATATGTAATTTATAATTCTCTGTAACTCAGTCTTTAACAAGCACTCAGTTTGCTCAATTATGAAAATGGTAAAATTCAAAACTTTTGAACTGACATTTCAAAATAATAAATTGCAGCATTTTTCTTGTTTCTTTTTGAAAAAAAAAAGACTTTTCTTACTACAAAAGGAAACCAATACCGTGGATATAAATGTTTATGGTTTTGTAACTGTTAAACTCAATTCTTGTGTACATAATATAAATTGCTGAAATTGAAATTAAACTTCAATAAGAACCTTCATTTTCATTTCCGTAAAAATAATTTCAAAACTAAATGTATGAAGGAATGGTGTATAATTGCTTATTGTGAATGAGGAATTAATGAACTGTCTATATTAAATGCATTTAGCTGCGGATTACATCTTTTGATTCCATTTTTTTCTTAGAAGTTTTAATTTTTATGTAAATATTTCTCAACTGAAGTCAAATATTCGTTTACATTTTCATTAAAAAAGGTTAGTCCCAAATAGATATTTTATTTTATAACCGTCGTTGAACAGCTGACCTAGTTTTGGGCTTATGACTACTAATGTTCAACTCAGTAGCCTTGTAATTTTGAACCAATTCAGAAGACAAAGAAACTCCTGGATCAGTACCCATAGAGGTATTGATTTGTTATGGGAACATGGAGGACTTTGCGACTCGACAGTTTTAACGTGCATCAGTCACCCTTTACTACACGGGGGGATCTTCGGCCGGCGGGGATCGAACCCACGATCTCTTGGACATGGGCCTATTGCCCTATAAACCTGGCTATCCCAGCCTCCAAATAGATATTTTATTGAGTCCCTTCTATGTTGCCAGTATTGTTTTTAATACTTTTAAAATCGTTAAAACTAACAGTACTTTGGGATTATCCCGTAGCCGTCAACCATTTTCACCAAACCCGATGTTATCGCCAAATGTATCTTTTGCGCCAATAACCCACAAATTTTATCGTATGGTTATATTCAAGAATAATTCTATGTGTAATAATTAAAAAAACAAATATAGGTTTTTACTTTGTTTTGATTCTTTTTATTACGTATTTTTACCCTTACATTTTATTAATATTATTATTTGATAAATTTAATGTGGTTAAGGTCGACGGAGTATACCAAGTTAACTAATATTATAATTTTATTTGCGGTTTAAAAAAATTCCTTTTGTGAGTTGCCTAGGATTGTGTTTTCGTGAATTTTAAAAGTTTTTTTTTAACTGTGTAATTTATTATTAAAATATGAGGGAAACTTGTAAATGCAGGAATTTTAAAATAATACCCACAGTATTAACTTTTGTATTAAACTAAATACAAAATTGATTAAATAGCCAATGAGTTATAAATTGTTTTTTTCCCCCAGGACTCAGTGGAAAATATCCTATTTGCGACTTGGAATGATGCGCTATTTGTCTATTCCGATCAGATTATATATTGAAACTCGATAATTTGCTTAAGCAGGAAGATCCGTGTTACAAATCTAAAAAAAATGTCATGTTCTTATTATTTAAAAAACTAGTAATATTAGTTCTCTTTCTAAGCATGTTTGTTTAAATTGGAACACGAAGCTAATCATAGCGTCCTCCCGTTTATTTTGAATCTTTTCGCTACAGCTGCAGGATAGTAAAATTTTCGGGTATTTCTACTCTTAAAGCTACAGGATAGTTTAATTTTCAGGTATTTCTACTTTTAAAATTTCTTAACAATCTTTCAAACTATAAAAAAACATGTTAAATGTTTTTTTTTCAAGGATTTATTATTTTTAAAATAGTTATAATGTATATGTTATTAATTAAATTGTAAATTAATAAATGCATATTTTTATTTTGAGGGAATACTTAAAAAGTTAATTTAAGAAAAAAAATATGCAATTTTAAATTAAGAATTGTTTTAAAAGGTAATCACAAATGAGAAGGTATGGACAATCGTATTCCAATTAAAATGTATTTGTTTTAAAGAATATTTTTTCAATGCTAACTTTTTGTCGCCGATCACACGATATCGCGTGATACATTTTCTCTCTTCCCCTCCTATGTTTTTTGTCAATGAATCAGTTCAAGATACATATAATCATCCAACTATTTTTTGCAGAAAATTTTTTCTCAGGACAATAACGTATTGTTTATGAAAATAACTTTATTGTAAAATTCAATTGCTAAAATTGTTGCTGAAATTGGGAAATATATCTAATTTTATCTCTATATTTTAAAACTCTTCAATGATGTAATGATATAGTATAACCACCTGCACTCGGCTGATAGCGAACGTGTAAGTTACAAACATCAATTTTTAAAGATTTTGTTTCATTTTATTTATTTTTGAAAAAATCTCTTGTATAAGATTTAAGATTTTTTTTTAACGCTACGGAAAAATTTAAATAAATCTATTTTTAAGAAAAATAATAATTTATTTATTTTAATCTATAAATGACTCTATATTTAAAGGAGTAATAATATAACTGATAAATCTATATTTAAATCAATCAATAAATAAATTTAATTTAAATTGTGAAAGGGAGAAAAAACAGCGTCTCTGAAATTAATCAGAAGTGAGTGTTTGTTTGACATATTGTGGAAATTTAGGGGCAGGAATCTAAGCTCTAAGCTTTTCTTGCTTTAACAGATAGTTTTATAAAAGTTTTTGTTTAAAATTCATGTTTTGTTCATTTTTTTACACTAATTAGAACTTATTGTGGTAGTTGTATATTCTCTAGAATTCTTCGAAATCTTTTGATTATGAACAGCAGAAAACCATCTTATTTTACATTTAATTCAAGCTTTACCTGAATAAATTTAAATATCTGATTTTCTTAATTCGCTAAAAGATATTTTAAATAAAAATCAACTCTAGCTTAAAGAAATGCCTTTTCTGTACAATGAAATATAACATCATTAAAACAAGATTTGAAAATAATTTATCAATTATGAAATGCATGTTGATTTGAGAGAGAAATAAACAACAGTTTTTCCTTAATGGTAGAAAAGAGTTAAAACTTGATTTAAAAGAATGCTAAAGTGATCCACATTTAATTCGTTTTTAAATAGGATATTTCTGCTGACTACTGACTTCGGTGTCTTTTTTTTCTTTTAAGATTGCGACTTTTGTACTTTTCGTAAATTTTTTTTTGAAATTGTTTTGGTCAAACAAATTTTGTAAAGGTTATTAAGGGTTGCTCATTGTATAAAAATAATGAAAGGGTTTCGAGCAAAGTGGAAAACAGTTTGATTTTCAACTTTGACCAATTCATTCGTGGCAATTGCTAATTTTATCTGGCTTTGGTGATGGTGGTAATTTGAAAAAAATTGTTTAAAGAGTAAATTTTTTAAAAAAATATTCAAACTTAATCACTCTAGACAATTTTTTTTGTAAAGGTCATTAAGGATTGCTCATTTAAACAATGAGCAATCAAATAATGAAAAGTTTTCGAGCAAAGTGGAAAATATTTTGATTTTCAACTTCGACCAATTCATTCGTGACAATTGCTAATTTTATCTGGCTTTGGTGATGGTGGTAATTTAAAAAAAAAATTGTTTAAAGAGTAAATTGTTTAAAGAGTAAATTTTTTAAAAAAATATTCAAACTTAATCACTCTAGACAATTTTTTTTTGTAAAGATCATTAAGGATTGCTCATTGTTTAAAATAATGAAAGGTTTTCGAGCAAGGTGGAAAATATTTTGATTTTCAACTTTGACCAATTCATTCATGACAATTGCCAATTTTTTTCTGGCTTTGTAGTTAGATGATGGTGCTCATAATTTAAGAATAAAATGTATGTTTAATGTTAGTGTCAATAGCTATTCCTTTTCTTCTTTTTTTAAAAGAGTACATTTTACTGATAACTCTTATCGTTTAAGAAAAGTTTAATGTTAAAAATTATGTGAGTTAAATGTTTTTAATGGAATAAACGCTTTTTCATGTAAAATTAAGTTTAAAAAAATTATAAATATTTAAAAGTAGCACCTAGAAATGTAACACGTAGACTTCTTAAACTCAGACTCAGACGACTTTTCGACGGACTTCGTTTATAGCACTAGATGTTTACGTAAGTAAGCTCGTTTCTATTTGGAGTTAGCATAGAATATTCTGGGTTTTGGTTACCATTTGCTTTACATTCCATCCAATCAAATCAGATCCCTCAATACTTATGACAAATCGGTGAACAAACAAGAAAAATTAAACTTTGCTTTCCCACTAATCTCTGTTCAATCCAGTGATCGCCAAACAGAAGTTTCTGAGCTACTATGCCATACTATGAACTATTAAGCAAGAGAACTACACACTATTTTTTTTTTTTAATCTTACATTTATATTCGGGAGCTAGGTAAAGGAATAAAGGTTAACCAACCGGAATGTTAACGCGATCTAGCGAAAATAATCCCGCTAGCCACTATTAGCGTGTAATCAACATTTTAGCGATCGTTGATTTAATCAAACTAAACTCATTTAATCGTAGAGTATACTCTCGATACCTCAAAGTTGAAGGAATGCTAAAAAATTTCGAGTTTTCGAGATAACAAGTTGAGGACCAAATTTGTTCCAAAAAGTAAAAAGAAAAAAAAAAGAAAATCCTAAATAGCATTCTAAAACGTACAAGCATGGGGTATCAGAATAAGTACTAATAAAGATAAGTGTATAATACTTGACAATAAGTCTAAATGCAGCAAAGATAACTTTATTTTTAAAGGCAATACAGAAATAACTATGCATTAAATATAAAAGAATTTGTTTACAATAAACTTACATTTATAGAGATAATTTAAAAAAAACAAACTCTACCATCGTGGCCTGTCGACATCGTTTTCGAAATTGTTCATCAATTTTTTGTTCGAAAAATAGTTGCCATCGCTTTTCATGTTCTCGGAGCATTTCATGAAACGTTTTAATGTGTTAGAAGTATTTTTCTTGGGACGCTGTGAGTTGTTCGAAAGAATTCATTTTTTACTTCGAAAAATATTCGACATAACAAGATTTTGATAAGAAACTCTTCGACTTTAGAATTGAAATTGATATTAGATGAATATGTAAGGCTAAGGAGAAAAGTAATTTTTTTTTTTGACACAAGAGTTTCGAGATATGTTTCGAGAGTAAACTGTATAAAGAAAAATCTTCAGTATTTTAGTAAAATTATAAAAATTGAACTGATTTATTAAATACGAAATGGAACTTAAATGCAAGTAGGATGCTTTGATATGACCTCTTTTAAAAACTGTTCGCTTTTTTTTCTCAAAATGTTTCTTTATTAATAATAACAATATTGTTAGGATTCGATTTTAACACTTCTAGAAGCGTATACCGTTGGGTCAAGCACGAATGCAGCGTGTACATTTTCGGTAATTTAAATTGTTATTACAAAGCAAAATGAAATTTGCTTGCTTTCAAAAAGTGTTAGGAATAACTCTTTTGAATTTTTATAAAGCCATATTACTAATTTTAAAATTAGTTTTATCGTTTCAAATCATTTTTTTTTTACTTCTTTAGATCTAAATCCTATAAGACACGCATTTTATCAGATAAGTTTAAAGAAATCTTAATTTCATCTCTCATTGCTATTTACTGCTTAAATTATTATATTTTTTAGCATAATTTAGTTAGCTATTAGATACTAAATACTCAGCCTGCAATATTAGAACTGTCTTGGATGATTTGAAAACGTATAATAAAAATAAATGAAATATATCTTGAAGTTGCTGGGATTATCAAATATGGGGCATGTCTTACTTTTTTGTCTAAATGTTTTAAATCAATTATTGATAATTACACCGAAGATTAAAGAGAAAACGTAATAGGCTTGTAAATTAAATTACATTAAGATATTATTTCAATAATCACTATGAAGCCATCTTACATTATCGTGATAGAATAAAATAGTTGTATGTCATTAGGTATTAGTACCGCTGTGAACTGATTGTAAGGACACGGTTTCCAGTCAGAAGCCAAGCATCACTGGCTGCGGTCAGTAATTCCTTTGATCAGCCTGCTTAGGGACCGAGAGTGCGCGGTATCGGTCCTCGTAAAACTGTTCTACCGTAAGTGCGCGAAGGTCGTCGGGTTACCAAAGATGAGGAGCCGTTCCCTGTGCAGAGGATCAAAATTGCAATGGCATGTCTTCGGATCATCCACAGGCATGTTTCCCAGACTTTCGCTAATAGCTTATTGTGCGAGGTAAATAAAATTCCTACCTATCTCATTAGGTATTAGCTTTTAAATAGTTCCCTGCCTAAAAACTAAATTTGATTTTATTAAAATGGACGAAGTTAGTCGTTTGAAACAAAATTGAAAAAAAAAAAAGCATTTTTTTCCCATCTGACTGTCAAAAAACGAATTAAATTTTTTCTTTAAAAAATATCTATTGAATAACTTTTTCTCATTACTATTCATTTACATGTTCTATAATTATCATTCCATATAAATTTTACATATAATTTATGATTTAATGAATACTATTTTATAATTACTATTCTATATAATTTTTTTTTTTGAAAAAAGTTTACTTTTATGGGGCGCCGTTTACTAATCGTCGGTCCTCAATTCGATCTGCTAACTGGGATTCACTTGTCTATTTGAAATTAAACGAGGTGTTAGATTTTGAACTACCTTAATTCAAAATTTTTAAAACTTTTAATTGTTTATATTTTAGAACTTTTTATTGTAATTAACTAAAAAGGGCCAAATAACTGATTTGCGAAAATAAATATACGAAATGTATGGAAAAATAACTGATTGTATACAAAGATATTTTCATTTATATGCGAAAAAACTAATTACATTCCTTGTTTAGTTTCTATTTAAGTGTTTGTATTTGTGAAAATATTTGGCCTAATTCATCTAAACAACTAAAATAAATACTTTATTATATAATTATTTTAATTTATTGTATTTTGAGTTATTAAGCGCGTATGGATATCGAAACTACCGTTAACTACCACTTTCAATTCTCTAAAGTTTTTAAAGATATGAATAAAATATTTTGTAAAACATCGACATTTTTTTAAATATTTTTCCTCCGATTGACATACCCAGAAGACCATTAACATATCAAAGTAAGAAGTAATAAAGTTGACCTTCAGCCTCAATTTTCTAAAGAAAATCTTAAAAAGCGAAATGACAGACTTGACAGAAGTTTCGTCAGTGGTCGGAACAACTTAATTTATTTTAATTAACTGCAAATAATTTAACACAAATGTTAACTTTAACTGTAATTGTTAAAATGTGATACCCAACTACTTTCGAAATGTATTCACTCCTTCGCTACTTTTAGGAGGTGAATTTTGATGGAGTTATTCCATTTGCACTCTTGCTCAAAATTAATTTGAAAAAGAAAAATTAGTTGCGTTTGAACCTTGTTTCTTTACTTAATTAACACTAAACGTAGTTTAAAGGAAACACTACGAATTAGTATTTTTTTATTGCACTACTCATCCGATACCTTTTTTCAAAAAGTTTCGCAATAAATTTACCAACTACGTAAACAAGTAGTGATTACAGTAGTTTTGGTACAACTGTTATATGTTCCGACCACTGAATTGCCTCGATGTAAGAAACATTCCTAGCAGTAAAATAACTTTGGCCCTCATTTTGCCAATATTAATGATCTTGACTCCGTAAGGGTTTAAAAGGCCTTTATTTTTCTGATATTGATCGTATATATAATTTCCCATTTACCAAATATTTTACAGCCACTTTACGACCAATATCGGTCCAATATAGAATTGTCAGATTCTCCCGATATTTTATATCCATTATTTGGCCAATGCAGGCCCTATATAGGCCATTCTAAGACCAATATTAAAAATTCTAGACATCCCACTAGTGGTCCCTCGGTACATGTTCTTATTGAACCCATTTCGAACTCAACTTGGGCCTAAGTAAAATTGTTGCTAGGGATCTTGAAATTCGTATTGATGAATGTTACCAAACGTTAAAATCAGAACGTCTTACGCAGAATTTTAGCTTATTTCGAATGTCCTTGAAAAAAAGGAGAAAATTTTACTCAAGATTTCGAACATGATGTGAAAGAGTGCCCTTGAATAAATTCGCTTCTCCTACAACAAATGACGTTGTATAGTACCTCGATACTTTCCAATTATCTAAGGTAGAATATAATTTGAATTCAAAGTACACATGGACTTTTTTTTTCTTCCTTTCCAGGCAATTTAGTTTTTAAAATTCATGGTTTTTTTGTTTTCAAAAGGAAGTAAACAAAATTAAATCAAGAAGTAATGACAAATTTCGTGTTTTCGCAGAAGTAAACGAAGATTGAGTGCATCAGCCACCAGGTGTATGCTTGAAGTAACGTGAAAGTTGGAATATCCACTATTGCCTCTCATTAACTAGATTGTCGAAAAAAAAACCCGCTTAAACATGCTATTTTAAGAGGGCATCATTAAGGAACAGTGAAATTTTTGCTGTCAAAGTAATCGTACACCATAAACTGATGGAGTGGTGGCGTCAGTGCGAATCCCTTTGACAACAGTCCCGCAGTGGACTGATCGTAAGGACACGGTTCCCAGTAGAACACCAAGTCAAGTATCAGTGGCTGCGGTCAGTAAGCGGATGGGTGACCGCTTTGATCAGCCGATGTAGGGACCGAGGGTTAAACTGTTCTATCGTAAAGTGTTCGACTTCGCTCGCAGGTCATCGAGCTAACAAAGCAGGGGAGCTATTCCCTCTGCAGTGGATCAAAGGTGCGATGTCATGTCTTCGGATCATCCTCAGGAGTGTTTCCCAGGCCGTCGCCAATAGCCCATTGGTACGACGTAAGTAAAGGGCTTACCTACCCACTATTCGACAATAAATAAAGCAATACTGCTCCTTGATGGGATACGCATGAATACTACATTCATGCGTATGATTTTCGTTACTTTATTGAATGGGGTTTGATATATAACCCCGTTTTATTGCCACTCCAAATCGATGCATAGGAAACACACACCCAGTCCTTATTTTCACTGGCGAAAGCACTAAACTGATATACTTCTTGATTAGCAATCGTATTAATATGATTTTTTTAATTGGGGAGGTTAATTTTTTAATGTTTATATTTCCGATATTACAGTAATTACTTCCTCTTGTATGTGTTTTTTTTATTTATTTTTTTTTATTTTATTATTTTTTTTTTTTTTACCTTCATTCCCATTGCCTGTTTTTTTTCTTCCTTTTCTTGTTATGTCTTTTTTCTTTCAATTTTTGTTTTTGTTATTTTATACTGACTTTGTTTTTTGCTATGCTTGAACTTTCATGAAAATGTATAATTAGTTTGGTGCCTTTTTTTAAAATTTGATTTAAAAACTCATTTTACTTTATTGAATATGTTGATTGTATATGCTTTTTAATTTTAATAAATTTTTGATATTTTAAAATTATGTAAAGCATGAATTCGAAAATTCGTATATTTTTAAGTAATATCACGATTTTTTATTATTAACGAAACATGAGCTTGTGCTAAAATCCATGCTCATTGAGTTTCTATTATTACTGTCACTATTTTAAGCCAAACTTAAGTCATAAAATGAACCCGAGTTGTTTTAGTCCAAATCAAAAGTACTTCGCTATTTCGCCTCCGTAATAGCTACTAAATAGAATCAGTCTAATCAAACATTATTATCCCCCAGGGGGTTTGCTATAGCTCTACAATGCAGTTATTTTCTACTAAAATCTATTCTGGGAATACTTTTTTTAGAATTTCCTACCAAATTAGAGGCTGCATTTTTAGAGATTAGAAAGAGATTAACAAAATAAAATAAAAATATTTTTTAAGATTAAACTTTTAAAAAATTTACCAATTTCTTAGAAGCTTTTTGCATAAAATAAAGCTGATAATGTTTAACAAATATGCATTGTATAGTTTAGCAAATACGGGCCTCACGCACCCGGGTGCCCCAGTGACGTCCATCTTGAATTGTGTTCGTAAATAGCGTTAGTCGGAATTTCAAAATTCCGACTTACTAAATTTCATGCAACTTCAAGTTTTTAATTTGTAACAATTGAACAAAATTTTGCAGTGGAATAAAATTTGGCAGAATTTTGTTATTAAATTTTTTTTTATAAGGCAGTGGGAAGTATACTTCCCACCTACTTCAATACTCTTTAAATGTCTATGAGAAGCTATTTTTCCATCTATTATATGTGCGGCCATTTTTTTGATAACTTCAGAACGTAAAAAGAATATCAATAGAGTTTTGTACCACATAATTGTGGTTAACAGTAAAGGTTTGCGTAGGATCAAGAAGTGAGGCCAACACTGGAGAGCTATTTTCTCTTGAGTGCTATGCGCTCGTTCATTTCATCATTTCTCATTTAATTTATTTATGGTTACAAACACAGAATTTATAAATTCGGTTATTTACAAACACAAAGGTCGAGTTAATAGCAAAATCTGTATAGTACCATCCTCCAAAAAAAAAAAATCAAAAAAAATCTTAAAAACCGATTGATTTTAGCTAAAAGAATTTCTTTTCATAAATAAATCTTAATCCCAAAAATATTTTAACATAATATTATTATAAAAAAATAGGATATAAAGGATTAAATAAACTTTTTCAATATTTCAGGGTGGTGTAAAAACTCAACCAATTTAAAACATATTCTCAATTTTCCGAAATTCCTACCTGAAATTTTCATTTTCCTCTAAGTCTTAGTAGTGACACAAGAATCAAGATGGATGGTATGCCGTTTCTTAACGCGATATTTGAAAATTGAATTTTAGTTTTTTTCAATATTTATTCGGCGTTCGCAATGTCTTCATTATTGTATCATAACATAAATGTTATTGGATTAAAAAATGTTGTCTCCTTTTATAAAGAAAAAAGTATCTTGATTTCTCTATGATAAAAACATATGCATTCTGGATATCTGATGGGGAGAATATTTCCAATATCCAATTTTACGTACTTTAACGCTTAAAGAGTAAAACAATTCTTTAGTTTTGTCATTTTTCGAATAGATATTTTAATAATAAAATTAAAGGTATTATGTGTAATGGTGTTTCTAGCACAATTTTGGTTGCTTTATATCCTGGAACTTTCTATTTTTTAACTGTTATATTTAAATGATTAATGTATGGAAAAACAAATGCTCTGTTCAGAAAAGCTTTTCTTAAAATTTGTTTAGTAATTCATGATTTTTACATTTAACATTCAGTTTATTTAGTAGTAAAAATATTCTTTTGATGAATATAAAGAGTTTTTAATTGTAATGACCTTAGTATTGAGTTTGAGCTCTGTTTTTTTTTTTTTTTAAGTTTAAAAAAATAAATCTTTCTAAACTATTTAAAATCGAAATAATTTGTTTTTCCTATTGTTATATTTGTATTTACGATTTTAATTATCTATTAATACTTTACACAAAATATTGTAGAAATTTACGAAAATTAAAGAAAGTAATGGAATGGTTCCAAAATTTGCATTCCAATGCATTTGTTTTTCCAAAGTGGAAAGTTTTAGTTTACTCATTTAAAAATTTTGGAAGTGGCATTCTAATGAAGTTGTTGCTGTTAATTTCATTGAATGAATTAAAATACACTTCTACATATTACTTCTTCTACATATACACAAAACATATTAGATTCAGTTATAAATAGCTTCCTATTGGTTAAATCATAATGCTTACTATTGAATTGAGGCATAAATGTTAACTGTTATGACTCAAATTCATAGTTAATTATGAAATTAAGTCTGTTGACCATTAAATTATTCCTTAACTGTTAATTTTTAAATTTTGCCATAATTGTTAACTATTAAATAGTGTCAAAACTACTAACAATTCGATTGAATTACATATAACTTCTGCTGCTTCGTTTAGCTCACTATTGGGCTTGTAGAGAACTGCAGACTTAAATTTATTCAAGAGACTCAAAACTTGTTAACGGAAGTTAGTTTTGAAAGATTAATTCTTTTTTCATTTAAACATTTTGTGGAAGCATATTTCACTAAATGCTTGTTTGTTTAAAATACCAGAGAATTTTTTAACCAATACATTCATAGTTAGATCATTAGTTTGTTTACAACGTTATTTATTTATAGAAGGACAGCTGGAATTTTTTGTGTTTTATTAACCAATGAAACTGATGTTAGACTATTTAAATCGATTCTAATATGTTTTTCTGACAATGACAATCCTCTCTTAATTTAGGATATAAATTATGTTAATGGTTTTATCTAATTTGCATGTTTCAGTGCATTTTTAATGCATTCTCAATGCCGAAGTTAGCAGATTATTTGAAATTCAAGGCAATTATTATTCATAAGCGAAGCACAATCTTAGCTTATTCTTTATTGTCAATACTTGTTGCATTTTTTCTTAAGACATAATGTTATGTCTTATCTGTTTTTTTAGAACATTTTCACTCTAAAATATCAAGTTCCATTTTTTATGATCCTTAAGGCAGAGGGTTGTCATAACAGTCAGACAAATATTGCAAATTTAATTGTGAATAAATTTTTATTCTTTGATTTTTTCAAGGAATACTGTTTATATTAAAGAGAAGGTAAAAAATTGTAATTAAATAATGAATAGAAAACTATCATTTTATTTGTGGGCTGAGATATTTACTCACCATTTTATTTTATTTATTGTAGGTTTCTTGGTTCTTGTGGCTTTTGTTTCTTAGGACGTTAGTAACTTCCTCAGAAAACATAACCATCTTATTAAAATAACATATTAAAATAATCTTTGAAATAAGAAGACATTAAAGCTCCTGAAATTTCCTTTTTCTATTCTATTCTATTCTCTATCTATACCATTCTCTTCTCTAAGACTATTTTATTCTTTCTACACTATTGTATCTATTCTATTCTATCTAATGTTTTAAAATATAAAAAATTGACAAATAAATTTTGAAAGAATAAAATGCTTGCTGCTTTCTAAGGGTCAAACAATACTCCCTAAACAAAACTAAGGGAGCTAACGTTCATTAAAACATGAAACTGTCTATGTTTAGCATTCTTAAAATTATGGTTTATAATATTCAATATGTGTTTATCATTGGGGAAATTAAAGCTAGCGCTAATTCTTCTTTACTCATTTTACAATATCTGCTTTTCAAAAATAGAATGTTTCAATTCTACATTAATTCCCTGAAGAGTTGAGGGAGCAAGGCAGTAAAAGTAGTTCAAAAGTATTCATATTTTTTAATGCATAGCCATGTTTCCTTTAATAAATTTAGCTCTATTTTATGAAATAAACTCAAAGAAATTTTACCTCGTGTATAAAGCGAAAAAATGTCTCCAAAATTTGTAAAAGATGTTATTTTTCGGATGTTTATCTAATCATGTTGTTTGCTTCGAAAGTCAGAACGTTGAGCCAATTTTTATCATTTAATTTACAATTATTTAAGATATCTTCTAAAAATAAGTAAATATAGCAAATTTTTTTTTCAGAATAGAATATTGAAACAATAAAAATACGTGATGGTGCTAATAACAAATTTCGAAACATTCTATTTTCTATGTATTTATATATATTAGTTTACAATTTTAGTTAATTTTCTTTATTGAAAGGAAAATTTTCTCTTTAACTGTTATAGATAAAAAATTGCAATCATAGTGTTTGTGATTTCAATATATAAGCTAAGGTTCTGTCTGTTCCTAGATTTAAAACTAATATTCCTCTGGAAGTTTGGATTGCAAAGTTTTTTAATGTTCAAAAAATTTCCATTAATGTATTGTGAACTTCTATTGTATGTTTACATTTTAAATTCTGCTTTAATGTGCAATTTAGATTTCCTAAGTGTGAAACTGAATATTTTACCTGGAGATATTTTGTAATACTTATGTGTTTTCATAAATAGAAAGTGTCCAGGGAACTTCATAGTTAGCAAAGCATTCAACTCAAAGGTTTTAAATCAGCCATGGACTAATAAAATAGGAAAAGGCAGCCCCCCCCGCCCGACCCCTTTTCATATATCTCTTAAAAAGTTGCATTGCTCTTAAGGAAAGAATCGTGTGTAATGTTAGTATACACTACCATTTGTACACCTTACAATTCAAAATTTCTTCGACTATTGATAAATAAAATATTAAAAAATAATTAATTATTATTAAAAATTATTATAATTATAAAGATTGCATGGAATTATCTTTGGATAAATGAATTTTATATTTGTATGCAAAAGTTTTTTCAATTCCCTTAAAAAGCTCTAAGAGATGTGGTGAAATATGCAAAATGTAAAATTAACATTAGGGGTTCAAGCTTTCTACAGCTCTCCTGATCAAACTATTGGGATCTTGTCCCACATTGCTGGTAAACCCTTTCATTTTGAGGGACAGGAATCCAAAACTGGCGAAGTAAGAAGTATCTTTATTCAGATAAAGTACGTTTTATGACAGATTTCGTAACTTAAAATATCATCTGTACTAACTAATCAACAGATTTGAGGTCACCACTTCGAATCATTAAGATTGAGTCCTAGTATGTAAAAATCTGATCATTTAGGGATTGAAAGTTATTCATACATACATGTTCTTCTTCACTCCGAATTTGAGCATAGGGCTTCTATCTCACTCTGTGGCCAGATATTTTCCCTCTCTTCATGTCTTTCCTATTGTTTTCCATTCGTTTACAATCGTCCTGCGCCAAGTACTTTTAGGTTTTTCTATTGCCCTGAGGGTTCCAAACAAAAACTTGTTTTATTCAAAATTTTTCAGGTTTACATAGAACTTGACAAATCCATTTTCATTTACGTTTTTCAATTTACAGGTCAATCGGTTTCTGTTTTGCTTTTCTAAGGGTTTCTGCATTGCAAATTTTATGAAACCACTTGATGCGCAACATTCTTCATAAACGATTGTTAATAAATACTTGCAATTTTTTCACGTTATTTTTATTGCAGTGCCATGTCTTAGATCCATATAATAGAGGACTTTCATCCACTTCAGAGAGATGAATAAAAGTTATTCAGGGTGTTTCATTTTTTTTCTATCGTACTGGATATTCTGCAATAACCGCTCTTAATGCATAATTATGAAATCCTTGTCAAAAATGAAATGAAAAGTGAGTACATTAGGATACGTAAATTAATATTTAAGCGAGTAATCATTAAAAATGTTATCGAAGTGTAAAAATCAGTAGTGTTCATCCATGATGACGTGATAAAACGTAAAAGTCGGTTTGATTGCCTGATGAAACTTATTTCATCGTCTTTCAACTTTTGCTGCTTCCAATATCGAAGCAAATTTTTATTTTCAAACCCACCTTCGTGAGTAGTGATTTCGTTTTTGTCTTTTTCCTGCTTTAAATAAGATTTCAACCTTAATCGACTACTATGGAAATATGAACTTTGTTGAAACATGCAAGCACTAGCTATTTTTCTTCTTCAGTAAACACATTTTTTGTATGAACGCAAATGGCAGATGGCATTAATGGTGCATTAATGGGGCATTAATGGTTTAAGTAATCTATTAAACAAATTTGCTTCCTACAATTGTATACTAGAAATATGTAGTTGTTTTTAACATCTTATTATTCCTTACACACAATTTAACACATTTTGTTAAGACAGAATTTTAATTCAATAAAATAATGTAAGCATTGAAAAAAATATGTATTAAAAAACAGCGCATTGAGAAAAAAAAATTCAATAATTGAGAAGCGAAATAATCTAACCATGTAGTTTCTAAATATTTTCAGTTATGTTCCAGCTTTCACATGCCTGCATAAACTTTTCTCAATAAAATAATCGTCTATTATATTGAAGTGGTGGTTGAATTTTTATTTGTGAAATTTACTACTAAATTCTAAATTTTAAAATTTCTAAATTTATAAGTAGCGTAATACAAGAAATGTACGGTTTGACCTTTTCAATTTATTTTTACTATTTTTAAATCCAATATATTGTCCAAATGCAAGAAAAATAAATTCGTCCTTGTCAACTATGGAGGTAATTATCTGTCACATGACGCGTTAATGCCTATTAGTACCGACCCCCGTAAAGCAGTCTCCCTATGTTATTAGTTTATGAAATAACCCAGGTGAATGCATTGCTAACTTAATATATATTCGATAAATTCTCTTCTATGGATATCCTGAATGTATATGAATTATGAATGTGAGCTACTCCAAAGATTGGGCGTTGGATTTGTTAATTTCGAATTTTCAATTCATGCTCTACGAGAACATGCATTAAGTTGAGAATGCTTTTTATGATTTCAACATCGAAACGTTTAATTTCTAATCAGCTAAGTTCACTTTTTTTTTATCTCTTTTGTCACTAAATTTTTTAATTGATATAGTTTTAAAGTGCATACATGTTTTAATGGTCAAATTTTGAAAAAGGCTATATATATATATTTTTAAAAGAATGAGTGAATGAAGAATGTATGATTAATGCATAATTGTTGTTAGAACTTTTATTGTTTGTCTAAATTGCAATTTTTTTTTAAAATCAATTATTTTCATAAAAAATTTTTATTGAAATTAAAATTCGCTCTTTTCAATTGCCAAATTTAAAAGATAAACTTTTGTTGCCTGTCACATGGTATAAGGGTGATACTTACACAGAAAATGTTTTGCAATAAACATTTTTATAAATACTTAATCACTTAACTGTTCATATGAATGTACGACTAATAAGTTTTTTTTTCCAGGTGAAATTAATAAATGTCTTAGAATTTTTTAGTTCAGTTTATGGAAGTGCTGTTACCTCGTGTTGTGTGTAATGACTGGTTTAAAAAGTTGAGCAACCAGTCAGTCTTTAGAAAAATCACCAACTTTGCCTTTGCTGAATCAATATCAAATGTTCTTGGAAATTATTGGGTAAGTTTGATAATCATATTCCAACATACTATCGTGTATTAATCGAATTTTGTTTGCCGTATTACGAGTATTATGTCTTTTTTTTCAATTAATTGCTTACCGTAGCAGAACAAAATCGTTATTTTAAAATAATTCAGTTATTATTTTTCATTTCATTCTTCACAGACGCTAAATTGCAGCAGATAAACGAAATTATCTGAAAACAATAGGTCACTTAACCTTTTATTGATATGATGATATGAGCATTTAAAATTCCAGGTACAGATAGTTAGTTAGTTTGGAGCTATTGGCGCAAGAACCAGTTGTGGCTATATCCCACCTACAACTAGGTTATTTAAATGCAGTTTAAGAACTACCAAGTACAGATAGAGTTCGGGTAGTGGCACTTGACCTTTAAAGAAAACATCAGTGTATGGTATACCAGGCAAATGTATACCGGGCAGTGGCACTTAACTAGACCTAGTATATATTTCGGACATTTACCAAAGGTCTAGTCATACTAGGTCTAGTTAAGTGCCACTGCCCGGTATACATTTGCCCGGTATATCCTACACTGATGTTTTTTTAAGGTTCAGTGCCACTGCCCGGTATACCATACACTGATATTTTTTTAAGGTCAAGTGCCATTGCCCGGTATATATTTGCCCGATACTCCAAACACTGATGTTTCTTCTAATCTATCGTCAGTAACTATGAAAATATCGAAATAATGTAATTATATCCACAAATAAATTAATATAATCGGATGTAATAAATATTTCGAACATTCACCAAAGCGACTAATTTGATTGTCAACATTCACCAGTGAAAGTCAACAACCACCGATTTCGGTCATTCACAGTAACATGCGCATCATTTACATAATAACCTCATCAGGACGTTTATTTCATACTCTGCCTAAAGCATTTGTCATTCTATAGAATGCCTAGGCATTATATACAATGCCTAGGGAAAGTATGCAATACTTCTCATATTTCATACTTTACCTTAAAACGTCCGGCATTATGTAGAATGCCTAGGCATTCTATATTTAACTCTTCATAATCGGAAGTGTTTTATGTTGAATGTACTCTTCTAGAGAGACAAAATATATTGGCCATCTCATTTAAATTAATTGTTTTCTTTAAGTTATCTCTTCTAGTTGTATTTACAGAATTCATTATCAATCATTACAAAGAGTTTTTTTTTCTTTCAGGACATCATCAACCATATTGCAGTGATGAACAAGTAAGATTTTCATACTTTAACGGGAAAGGTTAATATCTAAGCATTTTTATTGTTCATAATGGATATCGTTGATCTCTATAAAAGGTGAGTTTATATAATCGATGTAAGGTAAGTATTATATAACCTGATTCCCCTCCCAAATACAGGCTACACGAAGCTTAATGTAAGGTTTGTATTTAGTTTTTAAATCAATATTTTAATTTTAAGTTCGCCCATCCTTTTTCATTTTGTTAGCACGCAACGATTTTTTTTATGCAGCTGCATTAGTATTTTATTGTTTGTTTAAGTTTTTTTTACGTACAATGCGCCAAAAGAAAACAGACCGTCCTGAATAACTTTTGATTTAATAATCGAATCTTCACGTTCTAGGACTCAATTTCAAAGGGGTGACCTTAAATATGCTAATTAATTAAGTACAGACGATATTTTAAGTTAATAAATCAAACGTAACTACGTACGGTGCTTGATTTCCATTGTTTCTTTGGTGCTTGTTTTCCATTTCTTCCTTGATGATTGTTTTCCATCGTTTCATTGGTGTTTGTTTTCCATTGTTTCGTTGGTGCTTGTTTTCCCTCATTTCGTTGGTGCTTGTTTTCCATTATTTTGTTGGTGCTTGTTTCCCATTATTTCGTTGGTGCTTGTTTTCCATTATTTTGTTGGTGCTTGCTTTCCATTATTTTGTTGGTGCTTGTTTTCCATTATTTTGTTGGTGCTTGTTTTCCATTATTTTGTTGGTGCTTGTTTTCCATTATTTCGTTGGTGCTTGTTTTCCATTATTTCGTTGGTGTTTGTTTTCCATCGTTTCATTGGTGTTTGTTTTCCATTGTTTCGTTGGTGCTTGTTTTCCCTCATTTCGTCGGTGCTTGTTTTCCATTAGTTCGTTGGTGCTTGTATTCCCTCATTTCGTTGGTGCTTGTTTTCCATTATTTTGTTGGTGCTTGTTTTCAATTATTTTGTTGGTGCTTGTTTTCCATTATTTCGTTGGTGCTTGTTTTCCATTATTTCGTTGGTGCTTGCTTTCCATTATTTCGTTGGTGCTTGTTTTCCATCGTTTCATTGGTGTTTGTTTTCCATTGTTTCGTTGGTGCTTGTTTTCCCTCATTTCGTTGGTTCTTGTTTTCCATTATTTCGTTGGTGCTTGCTTTCCATTATTTTGTTGGTGCTTGTTTTCCATTATTTTGTTGGTGCTTGTTTTCCATTATTTTGTTGGTGCTTGTTTTCCATTATTTCGTTGGTGCTTGTTTTCCATCGTTTCATTGGTGTTTGTTTTCCATTGTTTCGTTGGTGCTTGTTTTCCCTCATTTCGTCGGTGCTTGTTTTCCATTAGTTCGTTGGTGCTTGTTTTCCCTCATTTCGTTGGTGCTTGTTTTCCATTATTTTGTTGGTGCTTGTTTTCCATTATTTTGTAGGTGCTTGTTTTCCATTATTTCGTTGGTGCTTGTTTTCCATCGTTTCATTGGTGTTTGTTTTCCATTGTTTCGTTGGTGCTTGTTTTCCCTCATTTCGTCGGTGCTTGTTTTCCATTAGTTCGTTGGTGCTTGTTTTCCCTCATTTCGTTGGTGCTTGTTTTCCATTATTTTGTTGGTGCTTGTTTTCCATTATTTTGTTGGTGCTTGTTTTCCATTATTTCGTTGGTGCTTGCTTTCCATTATTTCGTTGGTGCTTGTTTTCCATCGTTTCATTGGTGTTTGTTTTCCATTGTTTCGTTGGTGCTTGTTTTCCCTCATTTCGTTGGTGCTTGTTTTCCATTATTTCGTTGGTGCTTGTTTTCCATTATTTCGTTGGTGCTTGCTTTCCATTATTTTGTTGGTGCTTGTTTTCCATTATTTTGTTGGTGCTTGTTTTCCATTATTTTGTTGGTGCTTGTTTTCCATTATTTTGTTGGTGCTTGTTTTCCATTATTTTGTTGGTGCTTGTTTTCCATTATTTCGTTGGTGCTTGTTTTCCATTATTTCGTTGGTGCTTGCTTTCCATTATTTTGTTGGTGCTTGTTTTCCATTATTTTGTTGGTGCTTGTTTTCCATTATTTTGTTGGTGCTTGTTTTCCATTATTTCGTTGGTGCTTGCTTTCCATTATTTCGTTGGTGCTTGCTTTCCATTAGTTCGTTGGTGCTTGCTTTCCATTATTTCGTTGGTGTTTGTTTTCCATCGTTTCGTTGGTGTTTGTTTTCCATTGTTTCGTTGGTGCTTGTTTTCCCTCATTTCGTTGGTGCTTGTTTTCCATTATTTCGTTGGTGCTTGCTTTCCATTATTTTGTTGGTGCTTGTTTTCCATTATTTTATTGGTGCTTGTTTTCCATTATTTCGTTGGTGCTTGCTTTCCATTATTTCGTTGGTGCTTGTTTTCCATCGTTTCGTTGGTGTTTGTTTTCCATTGTTTCGTTGGTGCTTGTTTTCCCGCATTTCGTTGGTGCTTGTTTTCCATTATTTCGTTGGTGCTTGTTTTCCATTATGTCGTTGGTGCTTGCTTTCCATTAGTTCGTTGGTGCTTGTTTTCCATTAGTTCGTTGGTGCTGGTTTTCCATTAGTTCGTTGGTGCTTGTTTTCCATTAGTTCGTTGGTGCTTGCTTTCCGTTAGTCCGTTGGTGCTTGCTTTCCATTATTCCGTTGGTGCTTGTTTTCCATTAGTTCGTTGGTGCTTGTTTTCCATTATTCCGTTGGTGCTTGCTTTCCATTATTTCGTTGGTGCTTGCTTTCCATTATTTCGTTGGTGCTTGCTTTCCATTATTTCGTTGGTGCTTGCTTTTCATTATTTCGTTGGTGCTTGCTTTCCATTAGTTCGTTGGTGCTTGCTTTCCATTATTTCGTTGGTGCTTGTTTTCCATTATTCCGTTGGTGCTTGTTTTCCATTATTCCGTTGGTGCTTGCTTTCCATTATTTCGTTGGTGCTTGCTTTCCATTATTTCGTTGGTGCTTGCTTTCCATTATTCCGTTGGTGCTTGCTTTCCATTATTTCGTTGGTGCTTGTTTTCCATTATTTCGTTGGTGCTTGCTTTCCATTATTTCGTTGGTGCTTGTTTTCCATTATTTCGTTGGTGCTTGCTTTCCATTATTTCGTTGGTGCTTGTTTTCCATTATTCCGTTGGTGCTTGCTTTCCATTATTCCGTTGGTGCTTGCTTTCCATTATTTCGTTGGTGCTTGTTTTCCATTATTTCGTTGGTGCTTGTTTTCCATTATTCCGTTGGTGCTTGCTTTCCATTATTTCGTTGGTGCTTGCTTTCCATTATTTCGTTGGTGCTTGCTTTCCATTATTTCGTTGGTGCTTGCTTTCCATTATTTCGTTGGTGCTTGCTTTCCATTAGTTCGTTGGTGCTTGTTTTCCATTATTCCGTTGGTGCTTGCTTTCCATTATTTCGTTGGTGCTTGTTTTCCATTATTTCGTTGGTGCTTGCTTTCCATTAGTTCGTTGGTGCTTGCTTTCCATTATTTCGTTGGTGCTTGTTTTCCATTATTCCGTTGGTGCTTGTTTTCCATTATTCCGTTGGTGCTTGTTTTCCATTATTCCGTTGGTGCTTGCTTTCCATTAGTTCGTCGGTGCTTGTTTTCCATTATTTTGTTGGTGCTTGTTTTCCATTATTTCGTTGGTGCTTGTTTTCCATTATTTTGTTGGTGCTTGTTTTCCATTATTTCGTTGGTGCTTGTTTTCCATCGTTTCATTGGTGTTTGTTTTCCATTGTTTCGTTGGTGCTTGTTTTCCCTCATTTCGTTAATGCTTGTTTTCCATTATTTTGTTGGTGCTTGTTTTCCATTATTTCGTTGGTGCTTGCTTTCCATTATTTTGTTGGTGCTTGTTTTCCACTATTTTGTTGGTGCTTGTTTTCCATTATTTCGTTGGTGCTTGCTTTCCATTATTTCGTTGGTGCTTGTTTTCCATCGTTTCATTGGTGTTTGTTTTCCATTGTTTCGTTGGTGCTTGTTTTCCCTCATTTCGTTGGTGCTTGTTTTCCATTATTTCGTTGGTGCTTGCTGTTCATTATTTCGTTGGTGCTTGCTTTCCATTATTTCATTGGTGCTTGCTTTCCATTATTTCGTTGGTGCTTGTTTTCCATTTTTCCGTTGGTGCTTGCTTTCCATTAGTTCGTCGGTGCTTGTTTTCCATTATTTCGCTGGTGCTTGCTTTCCATTATTTTGTTGGTGCTTGTTTTCCATTATTTTGTTGGTGCTTGTTTTCCATTATTTCGTTGGTGCTTGCTTTCCATTATTTCGTTGGTGCTTGCTTTCCATTATTTCGTTGGTGCTTGCTTTCCATTATTTCGTTGGTGCTTGCTTTCCATTATTTCATTGGTGCTTGTTTTCCATTATTTCGTTGGTGCTTGTTTTCCATCGTTTCTTTGGTGTTTGTTTTCCATTGTTTCGTTGGTGCTTGTTTTCCCTCATTTCGTTGGTGCTTGTTTTCCATTATTTCGTTGGTGCTTGTTTTCCATTATTTTGTTGGTGCTTGTTTTCCATTATTTTGTTGGTGCTTGTTTTCCATTATTTCGTTGGTGCTTGCTTTCCATTATTTCGTTGGTGCTTGCTTTCCATTATTTTGTTGTTGCTTGTTTTCCATTAGTTCGTTGGTGCTGGTTTTCCATTAGTTCGTTGGTGCTTGTTTTCCATTAGTTCGTTGGTGCTTGCTTTCCGTTAGTCCGTTGGTGCTTGCTTTCCATTATTCCGTTGGTGCTTGCTTTCCATTATTCCGTTGGTGCTTGTTTTCCATTAGTTCGTTGGTGCTTGCTTTCCATTATTTCGTTGGTGCTTGCTTTCCATTAGTTCGTTTGTGCTTGCTTTCCATTAGTTCGTTGGTGCTTGCTTTCCAATATTTCGTTGGTGCTTGCTTTCCATTATTTCGTTGGTGCTTGCTTTCCTTTATTTCGTTGGTGCTTGTTTTCCATTAGTTTGTTGGTGTTTGCTTTCCATTATTTCGTTGGTGCTTGCTTTGCATTATTTCGTTGGTGCTTGTTTTCCATTAGTTCGTTGGTGCTTGCTTTCCATTATTTCGTTGGTGCTTGTTTTCCATCGTTTCGTTGGTGTTTGTTTTCCATTGTTTCGTTGGTGCTTGTTTTCCCTCATTTCTTTGATGCTTGTTTTCCATTATTTCGTTGGTGCTTGCTTTCCATTATTTTGTTGGTGCTTGTTTTCCATCGTTTCATTGGTGTTTGTTTTCCATTGTTTCGTTGGTGTCTGCTTTCCATTGTTTCGTTGGTGCTTGTTTTCCATTATTTCGTTGGTGCTTGTTTTCCATTATTTCGTTGGTGCTTGCTTTCCATTATTTTGTTGTTGCTTGTTTTCCATTAGTTCGTTGGTGCTGGTTTTCCATTAGTTCGTCGGTGCTTGTTTTCCATTAGTTCGTTGGTGCTTGCTTTCCGTTAGTCCGTTGGTGCTTGCTTTCCATTATTCCGTTGGTGCTTGTTTTCCATTAGTTCGTTGGTGCTTGCTTTCCATTATTCCGTTGGTGCTTGTTTCCCATTAGTTCGCTGGTGCTTGCTTTCCATTATTCCGTTGGTGCTTGTTTTCCATTATTTCGTTGGTGCTTGCTTTCCATTATTTCGTTGGTACTTGTTTTCCATTATTCCGTTGGTGCTTGCTTTCCATCGTTTCATTGGTGTTTGTTTTCCATTGTTTCGTTGGTGTCTGCTTTCCATTGTTTCGTTGGTGCTTGTTTTCCATTATTTCGTTGGTGCTTGTTTTCCATTATTTCGTTGGTGCTTGCTTTCCATTATTTTGTTGTTGCTTGTTTTCCATTAGTTCGTTGGTGCTGGTTTTCCATTAGTTCGTCGGTGCTTGTTTTCCATTAGTTCGTTGGTGCTTGCTTTCCGTTAGTCCGTTGGTGCTTGCTTTCCATTATTCCGTTGGTGCTTGTTTTCCATTAGTTCGTTGGTGCTTGCTTTCCATTATTCCGTTGGTGCTTGTTTCCCATTAGTTCGCTGGTGCTTGCTTTCCATTATTCCGTTGGTGCTTGTTTTCCATTATTTCGTTGGTGCTTGCTTTCCATTATTTCGTTGGTACTTGTTTTCCATTATTCCGTTGGTGCTTGCTTTCCATTATTTCGTTGGTGCTTGCTTTCCATTATTTCGTTGGTGCTTGCTTTCCATTATTTCGTTGGTGCTTGCTTTCCATTATTTCGTTGATGCTTGCTTTCCATTAGTTTGTTGGTGCTTGCTTTCCATTATTCCGTTGGTGCTTGCTTTCCATTATTTCGTTGGTGCTTGCTTTCCATTAGTTCGTTGGTGTTTGTTTTCCATTATTCCGTTGGTGCTTGCTTTCCATTATTTCGTTGGTGCTTGTTTTCCATTATTTCGTTGGTGCTTGTTTTCCATTAGTTCGTTGGTGCTTGCTTCCATTATTTCGTTGGTGCTTGTTTTCCATTATTCCGTTGGTGCTTGTTTTCCATTATTCCGTTGGTGCTTGCTTTCCATTAGTTCGTCGGTGCTTGTTTTCCATTTCTTCCTTGATGATTGTTTTCCATTATTCCGTTGGTGCTTGTTTTCCATTATTTCGTTGGTGTTTGTTTTCCATTGTTTCGTTGGTGCTTGTTTTCCCTCATTTCGTTGGTGCTTGTTTTCCATTATTTCGTTGGTGCTTGTTTTCCATTATTTCGTTGGTGCTTGCTTTCCATTATTTTGTTGGTGCTTGTTTTCCATTATTTTGTTGGTGCTTGTTTTCCATTATTTCGTTGGTGCTTGCTTTCCATTATTTCGTTGGTGCTTGCTTTCCATTATTTTGTTGTTGCTTGTTTTCCATTAGTTCGTTGGTGCTGGTTTTCCATTAGTTCGTCGGTGCTTGTTTTCCATTAGTTCGTTGGTGCTTGCTTTCCGTTAGTCCGTTGGTGCTTGCTTTCCATTATTCCGTTGGTGCTTGTTTTCCATTAGTTCGTTGGTGCTTGTTTTCCATTATTCCGTTGTTGCTTGCTTTCCATTATTCCGTTGGTGCTTGTTTTCCATTATTTCGTTGGTGCTTGCTTTCCATTATTTCGTTGGTGCTTGCTTTCCATTATTTCGTTGGTGCTTGCTTTCCATTATTTCGTTGGTGCTTGCTTTCCATTAGTTCGTTGGTGTTTGTTTTCCATTATTCCGTTGGTGCTTGCTTTCCATTATTTCGTTGGTGCTTGTTTTCCATTATTTCGTTGGTGCTTGTTTTCCATTAGTTCGTTGGTGCTTGCTTTCCATTATTTCGTTGGTGCTTGTTTTCCATTATTCCGTTGGTGCTTGTTTTCCATTATTCCGTTGGTGCTTGCTTTCCATTAGTTCGTCGGTGCTTGTTTTCCATTTCTTCCTTGATGATTGTTTTCCATTATTCCGTTGGTGCTTGTTTTCCATTATTTCGTTGGTGTTTGTTTTCCATTGTTTCGTTGGTGCTTGTTTTCCCTCATTTCGTTGGTGCTTGTTTTCCATTATTTCGTTGGTGCTTGTTTTCCATTATTTCGTTGGTGCTTGCTTTCCATTATTTTGTTGGTGCTTGTTTTCCATTATTTTGTTGGTGCTTGTTTTCCATTATTTCGTTGGTGCTTGCTTTCCATTATTTCGTTAGTGCTTGCTTTGCATTATTTCGTTGGTGCTTGTTTTCCATTAGTTCGTTGGTGCTTGCTTTCCATTATTTCGTTGGTGCTTGTTTTCCATCGTTTCGTTGGTGTTTGTTTTCCATTGTTTCGTTGGTGCTTGTTTTCCCTCATTTCTTTGGTGCTTGTTTTCCATTATTTCGTTGGTGCTTGCTTTCCATTATTTTGTTGGTGCTTGTTTTCCATCGTTTCATTGGTGTTTGTTTTCCATTGTTTCGTTGGTGTCTGCTTTCCATTGTTTCGTTGGTGCTTGTTTTCCATTATTTCGTTGGTGCTTGTTTTCCATTATTTCGTTGGTGCTTGCTTTCCATTATTTTGTTGTTGCTTGTTTTCCATTAGTTCGTTGGTGCTGGTTTTCCATTAGTTCGTCGGTGCTTGTTTTCCATTAGTTCGTTGGTGCTTGCTTTCCGTTAGTCCGTTGGTGCTTGCTTTCCATTATTCCGTTGGTGCTTGTTTTCCATTAGTTCGTTGGTGCTTGTTTTCCATTATTCCGTTGGTGCTTGCTTTCCATTAGTTCGTTGGTGCTTGCTTTCCATTATTCCGTTGGTGCTTGTTTCCCATTAGTTCGTTGGTGCTTGCTTTCCATTATTCCGTTGGTGCTTGTTTTCCATTATTTCGTTGGTGCTTGCTTTCCATTATTTCGTTGGTGCTTGTTTTCCATTATTACGTTGGTGCTTGCTTTCCATTATTTCGTTGGTGCTTGCTTTCCATTATTTCGTTGGTGCTTGCTTTCCATTATTTCGTTGGTGCTTGCTTTCCATTATTTCGTTGATGCTTGCTTTCCATTAGTTTGTTGGTGCTTGCTTTCCATTATTCCGTTGGTGCTTGCTTTCCATTATTTCGTTGGTGCTTGTTTTCCCTCATTTCTTTGGTGCTTGTTTTCCATTATTTCGTTGGTGCTTGCTTTCCATTATTTTGTTGGTGCTTGTTTTCCATCGTTTCATTGGTGTTTGTTTTCCATTGTTTCGTTGGTGTGTGCTTTCCATTGTTTCGTTGGTGCTTGTTTTCCATTATTTCGTTGGTGCTTGTTTTCCATTATTTCGTTGGTGCTTGCTTTCCATTATTTTGTTGGTGCTTGTTTTCCATTATTTTGTTGGTGCTTGTTTTCCATTATTTCGTTGGTGCTTGCTTTCCATTATTTTGTTGTTGCTTGTTTTCCATTAGTTCGTTGGTGCTGATTTTCCATTAGTTCGTCGGTGCTTGTTTTCCATTAGTTCGTTGGTGCTTGCTTTCCGTTAGTCCGTTGGTGCTTGCTTTCCATTATTCCGTTGGTGCTTGTTTTCCATTAGTTCGTTGGTGCTTGTTTTCCATTATTCCGTTGTTGCTTGCTTTCCATTATTCCGTTGGTGCTTGTTTTCCATTATTTCGTTGGTGCTTGCTTTCCATTATTTCGTTGGTGCTTGCTTTCCATTATTTCGTTGGTGCTTGCTTTCCATTATTTCGTTGGTGCTTGCTTTCCATTAGTTCGTTGGTGTTTGTTTTCCATTATTCCGTTGGTGCTTGCTTTCCATTATTTCGTTGGTGCTTGTTTTCCATTATTTCGTTGGTGCTTGTTTTCCATTAGTTCGTTGGTGCTTGCTTTCCATTATTTCGTTGGTGCTTGTTTTCCATTATTCCGTTGGTGCTTGTTTTCCATTATTCCGTTGGTGCTTGCTTTCCATTAGTTCGTCGGTGCTTGTTTTCCATTTCTTCCTTGATGATTGTTTTCCATTATTCCGTTGGTGCTTGCTTTCCATTATTTTGTTGGTGCTTGTTTTCCATTATTTTGTTGGTGCTTGTTTTCCATTATTTCGTTGGTGCTTGCTTTCCATTATTTCGTTGGTGCTTGCTTTCCATTATTTTGTTGTTGCTTGTTTTCCATTAGTTCGTTGGTGCTGGTTTTCCATTAGTTCGTCGGTGCTTGTTTTCCATTAGTTCGTTGGTGCTTGCTTTCCGTTAGTCCGTTGGTGCTTGCTTTCCATTATTCCGTTGGTGCTTGTTTTCCATTAGTTCGTTGGTGCTTGTTTTCCATTATTCCGTTGTTGCTTGCTTTCCATTATTCCGTTGGTGCTTGTTTTCCATTATTTCGTTGGTGCTTGCTTTCCATTATTTCGTTGGTGCTTGCTTTCCATTATTTCGTTGGTGCTTGCTTTCCATTATTTCGTTGGTGCTTGCTTTCCATTAGTTCGTTGGTGTTTGTTTTCCATTATTCCGTTGGTGCTTGCTTTCCATTATTTCGTTGGTGCTTGTTTTCCATTATTTCGTTGGTGCTTGTTTTCCATTAGTTCGTTGGTGCTTGCTTTCCATTATTTCGTTGGTGCTTGTTTTCCATTATTCCGTTGGTGCTTGTTTTCCATTATTCCGTTGGTGCTTGCTTTCCATTAGTTCGTCGGTGCTTGTTTTCCATTTCTTCCTTGATGATTGTTTTCCATTATTCCGTTGGTGCTTGTTTTCCATTATTTCGTTGGTGTTTGTTTTCCATTGTTTCGTTGGTGCTTGTTTTCCCTCATTTCGTTGGTGCTTGTTTTCCATTATTTCGTTGGTGCTTGTTTTCCATTATTTCGTTGGTGCTTGCTTTCCATTATTTTGTTGGTGCTTGTTTTCCATTATTTTGTTGGTGCTTGTTTTCCATTATTTCGTTGGTGCTTGCTTTCCATTATTTCGTTGGTGCTTGCTTTCCATTATTTTGTTGTTGCTTGTTTTCCATTTGTTCGTTGGTGCTGGTTTTCCATTAGTTCGTTGGTGCTTGTTTTCCATTAGTTCGTTGGTGCTTGCTTTCCGTTAGTCCGTTGGTGCTTGCTTTCCATTAGTTCGTTGGTGCTTTTTTTCCATTAGTCCGTTGGTGCTTGTTTTCCATTATTCCGTTGGTGCTTGCTTTCCATTAGTTCGTTGGTGCTTGCTTTCCATTATTCCGTTGGTGCTTGTTTCCCATTAGTTCGTTGGTGCTTGATTTCCATTAGTTCGTTGGTGCTTGCTTTCCATTATTTCGTTGGTGCTTGTTTTCCATTAGTTCGTTGGTGCTTGCTTTCCATTATTCCGTTGGTGCTTGTTTTCTATTATTTCGTTGGTGCTTGCTTTCCAATATTTCGTTGGTGCTTGTTTTCCATTATTCCGTTGGTGCTTGCTTTCCATTATTTCGTTGGTGCTTGCTTTCCATTATTTCGTTGGTGCTTGCTTTCCATTATTTCGTTGGTGCTTGCTTTCCATTATTTCGTTGATGCTTGCTTTCCATTATTTCGTTGGTGCTTGCTTTCCATTATTTCGTTGGTGCTTGCTTTCCATTAGTTCGTTGGTGCTTGTTTTCCATTATTCCGTTGGTGCTTGCTTTCCATTATTTCGTTTGTGCTTGTTTTCCATTATTTCGTTGGTGCTTGTTTTCCATTATTCCATTGGTGCTTGCTTTCCATTATTTCGTTGGTGCTTGTTTTCCATTATTCCGTTGGTGCTTGTTTTCCCTCATTCCGTTGGTGCTTGCTTTCCATTAGTTCGTCGGTGCTTGTTTTCCATTATTTCTTTGGTGCTTGCTTTCCATTAGTTCGTTGGTGCTTGCTTTCCATTATTTCGTTGGTGCTTGTTTTACATTATTCCGTTGGTGCTTGCTTTCCATTATTTCGTTGGTGCTTGTTTTCCATTATTCCGTTGGTGCTTGCTTTCCATTATTTCGTTGGTGCTTGCTTTCCATTATTCCGTTGGTGCTTGTTTCCCATTAGTTCGTTGGTGCTTGCTTTCCATTAGTTCGTTGGTGCTTGCTTTCCATTATTTCGTTGGTGCTTGTTTTCCATTAGTTCGTTGGTGCTTGCTTTCCATTATTCCGTTGGTGCTTGTTTTCCATTATTTCGTTGGTGCTTGCTTTCCATTATGTCGTTGGTGCTTGTTTTCCATTATTCCGTTGGTGCTTGCTTTCAATCGTTTCATTGGTGTTTGTTTTCCATTGTTTCGTTGGTGCCTGTTTTCCCTCATATCGTTGGTGCTTGCTTTCCATTAGTTCGTTGGTGCTTGTTTTCCATTATTCCGTTGGTGCTTGCTTTCCATTATTTCGTTGGTGCTTGTTTTCCATTATTTCGTTGGTGCTTGTTTTCCATTATTCCGTTGGTGCTTGTCTTCCATTATTCCGTTGGTGCTTGCTTTCCATTAGTTCGTCGGTGCTTGTTTTCCATTATTTTGTTGGTGCTTGTTTTCCATTATTTCGTTGGTGCTTGTTTTCCATTATTTTGTTGGTGCTTGTTTTCCATTATTTCGTTGGTGCTTGTTTTCCATCGTTTCATTGGTGTTTGTTTTCCATTGTTTCGTTGGTGCTTGTTTTCCCTCATTTCGTTGGTGCTTGTTTTCGATTATTTTGTTGGTGCTTGTTTTCCATTATTTCGTTGGTGCTTGCTTTCCATTATTTTGTTGGTGCTTGTTTTCCATTATTTTGTTGGTGCTTGTTTTCCATTATTTCGTTGGTGCTTGCTTTCCATTATTTCGTTGGTGCTTGTTTTCCATCGTTTCATTGGTGTTTGTTTTCCATTGTTTCGTTGGTGCTTGTTTTCCCTCATTTCGTTGGTGCTTGTTTTCCATTAGTTCGTTGGTGCTTGCTTTCCATTATTTCGTTGGTGCTTGTTTTCCATTATTCCGTTGGTGCTTGTTTTCCCTCATTCCGTAGGTGCTTGCTTTCCATTATTTCGTTGGTGCTTGTTTTCCATTATTCCGTTGGTGCTTGCTTTCCATTATTTCGTTGGTGCTTGCTTTCCATTATTCCGTTGGTGCTTGTTTTCCATTATTTTGTTGGTGCTTGTTTTCCATTATTTCGTTGGTGCTTGCTTTCCATTATTTCGTTGGTGCTTGCTTTCCATTATTTCGTTGGTGCTTGCTTTCCATTATTTCGTTGGTGCTTGCTTTCCATTATTTCATTGGTGCTTGTTTTCCATTATTTCGTTGGTGCTTGCTTTCCATTATTTCATTGGTGCTTGCTTTCCATTATTTCGTTGGTGCTTGTTTTCCATTTTTCCGTTGGTGCTTGTTTTCCATTATTCCGTTGGTGCTTGCTTTCCATTAGTTCGTCGGTGCTTGTTTTCCATTATTTCGCTGGTGCTTGCTTTCCATTATTTTGTTGGTGCTTGTTTTCCATTATTTTGTTGGTGCTTGTTTTCCATTATTTCGTTGGTGCTTGCTTTCCATTATTTCGTTGGTGCTTGCTTTCCATTATTTCGTTGGTGCTTGCTTTCCATTATTTCGTTGGTGCTTGCTTTCCATTATTTCATTGGTGCTTGTTTTCCATTATTTCGTTGGTGCTTGTTTTCCATCGTTTCTTTGGTGTTTGTTTTCCATTGTTTTGTTGGTGCTTGTTTTCCCTCATTTCGTTGGTGCTTGTTTTCCATTATTTCGTTGGTGCTTGTTTTCCATTATTTTGTTGGTGCTTGTTTTCCATTATTTTGTTGGTGCTTGTTTTCCATTATTTCGTTGGTGCTTGCTTTCCATTATTTCGTTGGTGCTTGCTTTCCATTATTTTGTTGTTGCTTGTTTTCCATTAGTTCGTTGGTGCTGGTTTTCCATTAGTTCGTTGGTGCTTGTTTTCCATTAGTTCGTTGGTGCTTGCTTTCCGTTAGTCCGTTGGTGCTTGTTTTCCATTATTCCGTTGGTGCTTGCTTTCCATTATTCCGTTGGTGCTTGTTTTCCATTAGTTCGTTGGTGCTTGCTTTCCATTATTTCGTTGGTGCTTGCTTTCCATTAGTTCGTTTGTGCTTGCTTTCCATTAGTTCGTTGGTGCTTGCTTTCCAATATTTCGTTGGTGCTTGCTTTCCATTATTTCGTTGGTGCTTGCTTTCCTTTATTTCGTTGGTGCTTGTTTTCCATTAGTTTGTTGGTGTTTGCTTTCCATTATTTCGTTGGTGCTTGCTGTGCATTATTTCGTTGGTGCTTGTTTTCCATTAGTTCGTTGGTGCTTGCTTTCCATTATTTCGTTGGTGCTTGTTTTCCATCGTTTCGTTGGTGTTTGTTTTCCATTGTTACGTTGGTGCTTGTTTTCCCTCATTTCTTTGGTGCTTGTTTTCCATTATTTCGTTGGTGCTTGCTTTCCATTATTTTGTTGGTGCTTGTTTTCCATCGTTTCATTGGTGTTTGTTTTCCATTGTTTCGTTGGTGTCTGCTTTCCATTGTTTCGTTGGTGCTTGTTTTCCATTATTTCGTTGGTGCTTGTTTTCCATTATTTCGTTGGTGCTTGCTTTCCATTATTTTGTTGGTGCTTGTTTTCCATTATTTTGTTGGTGCTTGTTTTCCATTATTTCGTTGGTGCTTGCTTTCCATTATTTTGTTGTTGCTTGTTTTCCATTAGTTCGTTGGTGCTGGTTTTCCATTAGTTCGTCGGTGCTTGTTTTCCATTAGTTCGTTGGTGCTTGCTTTCCGTTAGTCCGTTGGTGCTTGCTTTCCATTATTCCGTTGGTGCTTGTTTTCCATTAGTTCGTTGGTGCTTGTTTTCCATTATTCCGTTGGTGCTTGCTTTCCATTAGTTCGTTGGTGCTTAATTTCCATTATTCCGTTGGTGCTTGTTTCCCATTAGTTCGTTGGTGCTTGCTTTCCATTATTCCGTTGGTGCTTGTTTTCCATTATTTCGTTGGTGCTTGTTTTCCATTATTCCGTTGGTGCTTGCTTTCCATTATTTCGTTGGTGCTTGCTTTCCATTATTTCGTTGGTGCTTGCTTTCCATTATTTCGTTGGTGCTTGCTTTCCATTATTTCGTTGATGCTTGCTTTCCATTAGTTTGTTGGTGCTTGCTTTCCATTATTCCGTTGGTGCTTGCTTTCCATTATTTCGTTGGTGCTTGTTTTCCCTCATTTCTTTGGTGCTTGTTTTCCATTATTTCGTTGGTGCTTGCTTTCCATTATTTTGTTGGTGCTTGTTTTCCATCGTTTCATTGGTGTTTGTTTTCCATTGTTTCGTTGGTGTCTGCTTTCCATTGTTTCGTTGGTGCTTGTTTTCCATTATTTCGTTGGTGCTTGTTTTCTATTATTTCGTTGGTGCTTGCTTTCCATTATTTTGTTGGTGCTTGTTTTCCATTATTTTGTTGGTGCTTGTTTTCCATTATTTCGTTGGTGCTTGCTTTCCATTATTTTGTTGTTGCTTGTTTTCCATTAGTTCGTTGGTGCTGGTTTTCCATTAGTTCGTCGGTGCTTGTTTTCCATTAGTTCGTTGGTGCTTGCTTTCCGTTAGTCCGTTGGTGCTTGCTTTCCATTATTCCGTTGGTGCTTGTTTTCCATTAGTTCGTTGGTGCTTGTTTTCCATTATTCCGTTGTTGCTTGCTTTCCATTATTCCGTTGGTGCTTGTTTTCCATTATTTCGTTGGTGCTTGCTTTCCATTATTTCGTTGGTGCTTGCTTTCCATTATTTCGTTGGTGCTTGCTTTCCATTATTTCGTTGGTGCTTGCTTTCCATTAGTTCGTTGGTGTTTGTTTTCCATTATTCCGTTGGTGCTTGCTTTCCATTATTTCGTTGGTGCTTGTTTTCCATTATTTCGTTGGTGCTTGTTTTCCATTAGTTCGTTGGTGCTTGCTTTCCATTATTTCGTTGGTGCTTGTTTTCCATTATTCCGTTGGTGCTTGTTTTCCATTATTCCGTTGGTGCTTGCTTTCCATTAGTTCGTCGGTGCTTGTTTTCCATTTCTTCCTTGATGATTGTTTTCCATTATTCCGTTGGTGCTTGTTTTCCATTATTTCGTTGGTGTTTGTTTTCCATTGTTTCGTTGGTGCTTGTTTTCCCTCATTTCGTTGGTGCTTGTTTTCCATTATTTCGTTGGTGCTTGTTTTCCATTATTTCGTTGGTGCTTGCTTTCCATTATTTTGCTGGTGCTTGTTTTCCATTATTTTGTTGGTGCTTGTTTTCCATTATTTCGTTGGTGCTTGCTTTCCATTATTTCGTTGGTGCTTGCTTTCCATTATTTTGTTGTTGCTTGTTTTCCATTAGTTCGTTGGTGCTGGTTTTCCATTAGTTCGTTGGTGCTTGTTTTAGATTAGTTCGTTGGTGCTTGCTTTCCGTTAGTCCGTTGGTGCTTGCTTTCCATTATTCCGTTGGTGCTTGTTTTCCATTAGTTCGTTGGTGCTTGTTTTCCATTATTCCGTTGGTGCTTGCTTTCCATTAGTTCGTTGGTGCTTGCTTTCCATTATTCCGTTGGTGCTTGTTTCCCATTAGTTCGTTGGTGCTTGATTTCCATTAGTTCGTTGGTGCTTGCTTTCCATTATTTCGTTGGTGCTTGTTTTCCATTAGTTCGTTGGTGCTTGCTTTCCATTATTCCGTTGGTGCTTGTTTTCCATTATTTCGTTGGTGCTTGCTTTCCATTATTTCGTTGGTGCTTGTTTTCCATTATTCTGTTGGTGCTTGCTTTCCATTATTTCGTTGGGGCTTGCTTTGCATTATTTCGTTGGTGCTTGCTTTCCATTATTTCGTTGGTGCTTGCTTTCCATTATTTCGTTGATGCTTGCTTTCCATTAGTTCGTTGGTGCTTGTTTTCCATTATTCCGTTGGTGCTTGCTTTCCATTATTTCGTTTGTGCTTGTTTTCCATTATTTCGTTTGTGCTTGTTTTCCATTAGTTCGTTGGTGCTTGCTTTCCATTATTTCGTTGGTGCTTGTTTTCCATTATTCCGTTGGTGCTTGTTTTCCCTCATTCCGTTGGTGCTTGCTTTCCATTAGTTCGTCGGTGCTTGTTTTCCATTAGTTCGTTGGTGCTTGCTTTCCATTATTTCGTTGGTGCTTGTTTTCCATTATTCCGTTGGTGCTTGTTTTCCATTATTCCGTTGGTGCTTGCTTTCCATTAGTTCGTCGGTGCTTGTTTTCCATTATTTTGTTGGTGCTTGTTTTCCATTATTTCGTTGGTGCTTGTTTTCCATTATTTTGTTGGTGTTTGTTTTCCATTGTTTCGTTGGTGCTTGTTTTCCCTCATTTCGTTGGTGCGTGTTTTCCATTATTTTGTTGGTGCTTGTTTTCCATTATTTCGTTGGTGCTTGCTTTCCATTATTTTGTTGGTGCTTGTTTTCCATTATTTTGTTGGTGCTTGTTTTCCATTATTTCGTTGGTGCTTGCTTTCCATTATTTTGTTGGTGCTTGTTTTCCATTATTTCGTTGGTGCTTGCTTTCCATTATTTCGTTGGTGCTTGCTTTCCATTATTTCGTTGGTGCTTGCTTTCCATTATTTCGTTGGTGCTTGCTTTCCATTATTTCATTGGTGCTTGTTTTCCATTATTTCGTTGGTGCTTGTTTTCCATCGTTTCTTTGGTGTTTGTTTTCCATTGTTTCGTTGGTGCTTGTTTTCCCTCATTTCGTTGGTGCTTGTTTTCCATTATTTCGTTGGTGCTTGTTTTCCATTATTTTGTTGGTGCTTGTTTTCCATTATTTTGTTGGTGCTTGTTTTCCATTATTTCGTTGGTGCTTGCTTTCCATTATTTCGTTGGTGCTTGCTTTCCATTATTTTGTTGTTGCTTGTTTTCCATTAGTTCGTTGGTGCTGGTTTTCCATTAGTTCGTTGGTGCTTGTTTTCCATTAGTTCGTTGGTGCTTGCTTTCCGTTAGTCCGTTGGTGCTTGCTTTCCATTATTCCGTTGGTGCTTGCTTTCCATTATTCCGTTGGTGCTTGTTTTCCATTAGTTCGTTGGTGCTTGCTTTCCATTAGTTCGTTGGTGCTTGCTTTCCATTAGTTCGTTTGTGCTTGCTTTCCATTAGTTCGTTGGTGCTTGCTTTCCAATATTTCGTTGGTGCTTGTTTTCCTTTATTTCGTTGGTGCTTGCTTTCCATTATTTTGTTGGTGCTTGTTTTCCATCGTTTCATTGGTGTTTGTTTTCCATTGTTTCGTTGGTGTCTGCTTTCCATTGTTTCGTTGGTGCTTGTTTTCCATTATTTCGTTGGTGCTTGTTTTCCATTATTTCGTTGGTGCTTGCTTTCCATTATTTTGTTGGTGCTTGTTTTCCATTATTTTGTTGGTGCTTGTTTTCCATTATTTCGTTGGTGCTTGCTTTCCATTATTTTGTTGTTGCTTGTTTTCCATTAGTTCGTTGGTGCTGGTTTTCCATTAGTTCGTCGGTGCTTGTTTTCCATTAGTTCGTTGGTGCTTGCTTTCCGTTAGTCCGTTGGTGCTTGCTTTCCATTATTCCGTTGGTGCTTGTTTTCCATTAGTTCGTTGGTGCTTGTTTTCCATTATTCCGTTGGTGCTTGCTTTCCATTAGTTCGTTGGTGCTTGCTTTCCATTATTCCGTTGGTGCTTGTTTCCCATTAGTTCGTTGGTGCTTGCTTTCCATTATTCCGTTGGTGCTTGTTTTCCATTATTTCGTTGGTGCTTGCTTTCCATTATTTCGTTGGTGCTTGTTTTCCATTATTCCGTTGGTGCTTGCTTTCCATTATTTCGTTGGTGCTTGCTTTCCATTATTTCGTTGGTGCTTGCTTTCCATTATTTCGTTGGTGCTTGCTTTCCATTATTTCGTTGATGCTTGCTTTCCATTAGTTTGTTGGTGCTTGCTTTCCATTATTCCGTTGGTGCTTGCTTTCCATTATTTCGTTGGTGCTTGTTTTCCCTCATTTCTTTGGTGCTTGTTTTCCATTATTTCGTTGGTGCTTGCTTTCCATTATTTTGTTGGTGCTTGTTTTCCATCGTTTCATTGGTGTTTGTTTTCCATTGTTTCGTTGGTGTCTGCTTTCCATTGTTTCGTTGGTGCTTGTTTTCCATTATTTCGTTGGTGCTTGTTTTCCATTATTTCGTTGGTGCTTGCTTTCCATTATTTTGTTGGTGCTTGTTTTCCATTATTTTGTTGGTGCTCGTTTTCCATTATTTCGTTGGTGCTTGCTTTCCATTATTTTGTTGTTGCTTGTTTTCCATTAGTTCGTTGGTGCTGGTTTTCCATTAGTTCGTCGGTGCTTGTTTTCCATTAGTTCGTTGGTGCTTGCTTTCCATTATTCCGTTGGTGCTTGTTTTCCATTAGTTCGTTGGTGCTTGCTTTCCATTAGTTCGTTGGTGCTTGCTTTCCATTAGTTCGTTTGTGCTTGCTTTCCATTAGTTCGTTGGTGCTTGCTTTCCAATATTTCGTTGGTGCTTGCTTTCCATTATTTCGTTGGTGCTTGCTTTCCATTATTTTGTTGTTGCTTGTTTTCCATTAGTTCGTTGGTGCTGGTTTTCCATTAGTTCGTTGGTGCTTGTTTTCCATTAGTTCGTTGGTGCTTGCTTTCCGTTAGTCCGTTGGTGCTTGCTTTCCATTATTCCGTTGGTGCTTGTTTTCCATTAGTTCGTTGGTGCTTGTTTTCCATTATTCCGTTGGTGCTTGCTTTCCATTAGTTCGTTGGTGCTTGCTTTCCATTATTCCGTTGGTGCTTGTTTCCCATTAGTTCGTTGGTGCTTGATTTCCATTAGTTCGTTGGTGCTTGCTTTCCATTATTTCGTTGGTGCTTGTTTTCCATTAGTTCGTTGGTGCTTGCTTTCCATTATTCCGTTGGTGCTTGTTTTCCATTATTTCGTTGGTGCTTGCTTTCCATTATTTCGTTGGTGCTTGTTTTCCATTATTCTGTTGGTGCTTGCTTTCCATTATTTCGTTGGGGCTTGCTTTGCATTATTTCGTTGGTGCTTGCTTTCCATTATTTCGTTGGTGCTTGCTTTCCATTATTTCGTTGATGCTTGCTTTCCATTAGTTCGTTGGTGCTTGTTTTCCATTATTCCGTTGGTGCTTGCTTTCCATTATTTCGTTTGTGCTTGTTTTCCATTATTTCGTTTGTGCTTGTTTTCCATTAGTTCGTTGGTGCTTGCTTTCCATTATTTCGTTGGTGCTTGTTTTCCATTATTCCGTTGGTGCTTGTTTTCCCTCATTCCGTTGGTGCTTGCTTTCCATTAGTTCGTCGGTGCTTGTTTTCCATTAGTTCGTTGGTGCTTGCTTTCCATTATTTCGTTGGTTCTTGTTTTCCATTATTCCGTTTGTGCTTGTTTTCCATTATTCCGTTGGTGCTTGCTTTCCATTAGTTCGTCGGTGCTTGTTTTCCATTATTTTGTTGGTGCTTGTTTTCCATTATTTCGTTGGTGCTTGTTTTCCATTATTTTGTTGGTGTTTGTTTTCCATTGTTTCGTTGGTGCTTGTTTTCCCTCATTTCGTTGGTGCTTGTTTTCCATTATTTTGTTGGTGCTTGTTTTCCATTATTTCGTTGGTGCTTGCTTTCCATTATTTTGTTGGTGCTTGTTTTCCATTATTTTGTTGGTGCTTGTTTTCCATTATTTCGTTGGTGCTTGCTTTCCATTATTTTGTTGGTGCTTGTTTTCCATTATTTCGTTGGTGCTTGCTTTCCATTATTTCGTTGGTGCTTGCTTTCCATTATTTCGTTGGTGCTTGCTTTCCATTATTTCGTTGGTGCTTGCTTTCCATTATTTCATTGGTGCTTGTTTTCCATTATTTCGTTGGTGCTTGTTTTCCATCGTTTCTTTGGTGTTTGTTTTCCATTGTTTCGTTGGTGCTTGTTTTCCCTCATTTCGTTGGTGCTTGTTTTCCATTATTTCGTTGGTGCTTGTTTTCCATTATTTTGTTGGTGCTTGTTTTCCATTATTTTGTTGGTGCTTGTTTTCCATTATTTCGTTGGTGCTTGCTTTCCATTATTTCGTTGGTGCTTGCTTTCCATTATTTTGTTGTTGCTTGTTTTCCATTAGTTCGTTGGTGCTGGTTTTCCATTAGTTCGTTGGTGCTTGTTTTCCATTAGTTCGTTGGTGCTTGCTTTCCGTTAGTCCGTTGGTGCTTGCTTTCCATTATTCCGTTGGTGCTTGCTTTCCATTATTCCGTTGGTGCTTGTTTTCCATTAGTTCGTTGGTGCTTGCTTTCCATTAGTTCGTTGGTGCTTGCTTTCCATTAGTTCGTTTGTGTTTGCTTTCCATTAGTTCGTTGGTGCTTGCTTTCCAATATTTCGTTGGTGCTTGTTTTCCATTATTTCGTTGGTGCTTGCTTTCCATTATTTTGTTGGTGCTTGTTTTCCATCGTTTCATTGGTGTTTGTTTTCCATTGTTTCGTTGGTGCTTGTTTTCCATTATTTCGTTGGTGCTTGCTTTCCATTATTTCGTTGGTGCTTGTTTTCCATTATTCCGTTGGTGCTTGCTTTCCATTATTTCGTTGGTGCTTGCTTTCCATTATTTCGTTGGTGCTTGCTTTCCATTATTTCGTTGGTGCTTGCTTTCCATTATTTCGTTGATGCTTGCTTTCCATTAGTTTGTTGGTGCTTGCTTTCCATTATTCCGTTGGTGCTTGCTTTCCATTATTTCGTTGGTGCTTGTTTTCCCTCATTTCTTTGGTGCTTGTTTTCCATTATTTCGTTGGTGCTTGCTTTCCATTATTTTGTTGGTGCTTGTTTTCCATCGTTTCATTGGTGTTTGTTTTCCATTGTTTCGTTGGTGTCTGCTTTCCATTGTTTCGTTGGTGCTTGTTTTCCATTATTTCGTTGGTGCTTGTTTTCCATTATTTCGTTGGTGCTTGCTTTCCATTATTTTGTTGGTGCTTGTTTTCCATTATTTTGTTGGTGCTTGTTTTCCATTATTTCGTTGGTGCTTGCTTTCCATTATTTTGTTGTTGCTTGTTTTCCATTAGTTCGTTGGTGCTGGTTTTCCATTAGTTCGTCGGTGCTTGTTTTCCATTAGTTCGTTGGTGCTTGCTTTCCATTATTCCGTTGGTGCTTGTTTTCCATTAGTTCGTTGGTGCTTGCTTTCCATTAGTTCGTTGGTGCTTGCTTTCCATTAGTTCGTTTGTGCTTGCTTTCCATTAGTTCGTTGGTGCTTGCTTTCCAATATTTCGTTGGTGCTTGTTTTCCATTATTTCGTTGGTGCTTGCTTTCCATTATTTTGTTGGTGCTTGTTTTCCATCGTTTCATTGGTGTTTGTTTTCCATTGTTTCGTTGGTGTCTGCTTTCCATTGTTTCGTTGGTGCTTGTTTTCCATTATTTCGTTGGTGCTTGTTTTCCATTATTTCGTTGGTGCTTGCTTTCCATTATTTTGTTGGTGCTTGTTTTCCATTATTTTGTTGGTGCTTGTTTTCTATTATTTCGTTGGTGCTTGCTTTCCATTATTTTGTTGTTGCTTGTTTTCCATTAGTTCGTTGGTGCTGGTTTTCCATTAGTTCGTCGGTGCTTGTTTTCCATTAGTTCGTTGGTGCTTGCTTTCCGTTAGTCCGTTGGTGCTTGCTTTCCATTATTCCGTTGGTGCTTGTTTTCCATTAGTTCGTTGGTGCTTATTTTCCATTATTCCGTTGGTGCTTGCTTTCCATTAGTTCGTTGGTGCTTGCTTTCCATTATTCCGTTGGTGCTTGTTTCCCATTAGTTCGTTGGTGCTTGCTTTCCATTATTCCGTTGGTGCTTGTTTTCGATTATTTCGTTGGTGCTTGCTTTCCATTATTTCGTTGGTGCTTGTTTTCCATTATTCCGTTGGTGCTTGCTTTCCATTATTTCGTTGGTGCTTGCTTTCCATTATTCCGTTGGTGCTTGCTTTCCATTATTTCGTTGGTGCTTGCTTTCCATTATTTCGTTGATGCTTGCTTTCCATTAGTTTGTTGGTGCTTGCTTTCCATTATTCCGTTGGTGCTTGCTTTCCATTATTTCGTTGGTGCTTGTTTTCCCTCATTTCTTTGGTGCTTGTTTTCAATTATTTCGTTGGTGTCTGCTTTCCATTGTTTCGTTGGTGCTTGTTTTCCATTATTTCGTTGGTGCTTGTTTTCCATTATTTCGTTGGTGCTTGCTTTCCATTATTCCGTTGGTGCTTGTTTTCCATTAGTTCGTTGGTGCTTGTTTTCCATTATTTCGTTGGTGCTTGCTTTCCATTATTCCGTTGGTGCTTGTTTTCCATTATTTCGTTGGTGCTTGTTTTCCATTATTTCGTTGGTGCTTGCTTTCCATTATTTCGTTGGTGCTTGCTTTCCATTATTTCGTTGGTGCTGGTTTTCCATTAGTTCGTTGGTGCTTGTTTTCCATTAGTTCGTTGGTGCTTGCTTTCCGTTAGTCCGTTGGTGCTTGCTTTCCATTATTCCGTTGGTGCTTGTTTTCCATTAGTTCGTTGGTGCTTGTTTTCCATTATTCCGTTGGTGCTTGCTTTCCATTAGTTCGTTGGTGCTTGCTTTCCATTATTCCGTTGGTGCTTGTTTCCCATTAGTTCGTTGGTGCTTGATTTCCATTAGTTCGTTGGTGCTTGCTTTCCATTATTTCGTTGGTGCTTGTTTTCCATTAGTTCGTTGGTGCTTGCTTTCCATTATTCCGTTGGTGCTTGTTTTCCATTATTTCGTTGGTGCTTGCTTTCCATTATTTCGTTGGTGCTTGTTTTCCATTATTCCGTTGGTGCTTGCTTTCCATTATTTCGTTGGTGCTTGCTTTCCATTATTTCGTTGGTGCTTGCTTTCCATTATTTCGTTGGTGCTTGCTTTCCATTATTTCGTTGATGCTTGCTTTCCATTAGTTCGTTGGTGCTTGTTTTCCATTATTCCGTTGGTGCTTGCTTTCCATTATTTCGTTTGTGCTTGTTTTCCATTATTTCGTTGGTGCTTGTTTTCCATTATTTCGTTGGTGCTTGTTTTCCATTATTCCGTTGGTGCTTGTTTCCCTCATTCCGTTGGTGCTTGCTTTCCATTAGTTCGTCGGTGCTTGTTTTCCATTATTTCGTTGGTGCTTGCTTTCCATTAGTTCGTTGGTGCTTGCTTTCCATTATTTCGTTGGTGTTTGTTTTCCATTATTCCGTTGGTGCTTGCTTTCCATTATTTCGTTGGTGCTTGCTTTCCATTATTCCGTTGGTGCTTGTTTCCCATTAGTTCGTTGGTGCTTGCTTTCCATTAGTTCGTTGGTGCTTGCTTTCCATTATTTCGTTGGTGCTTGTTTTCCATTAGTTCGTTGGTGCTTGCTTTCCATTATTCCGTTGGTGCTTGTTTTCCATTATTTCGTTGGTGCTTGCTTTCCATCGTTTCGTTGGTGCTTGTTTTCCATTATTCCGTTGGTGCTTGCTTTCCTTCGTTTCATTGGTGTTTGTTTTCCATTGTTTCGTTGGTGCCTGTTTTCCCTCATATCGTTGGTGCTTGCTTTCCATTATTTCGTTGGTGCTTGTTTTCCATTATTTCGTTGGTGCTTGCTTTCCATTATTTCGTTGGTGCTTGCTTTCCATTATTTCGTTGATGCTTGCTTTCCATTAGTTCGTTGGTGCTTGTTTTCCATTATTCCGTTGGTGCTTGCTTTCCATTATTTCGTTTGTGCTTGTTTTCCATTATTTCGTTGGTGCTTGTTTTCCATTATTTCGTTGGTGCTTGTTTTCCATTATTCCGTTGGTGCTTGTTTTCCCTCATTCCGTTGGTGCTTGCTTTCCATTAGTTCGTCGGTGCTTGTTTTCCATTATTTCGTCGGTGCTTGTTTTCCATTATTTCGTTGGTGCTTGCTTTCCATTAGTTCGTTGGTGCTTGCTTTCCATTATTTCGTTGGTGTTTGTTTTCCATTATTCCGTTGGTGCTTGCTTTCCATTATTTCGTTGGTGCTTGCTTTCCATTATTCCGTTGGTGCTTGTTTCCCATTAGTTCGTTGGTGCTTGCTTTCCATTAGTTCGTTGGTGCTTGCTTTCCATTATTTCGTTGGTGCTTGTTTTCCATTAGTTCGTTGGTGCTTGCTTTCCATTATTCCGTTGGTGCTTGTTTTCCATTATTTCGTTGGTGCTTGCTTTCCATCGTTTCGTTGGTGCTTGTTTTCCATTATTCCGTTGGTGCTTGCTTTCCATCGTTTCATTGGTGTTTGTTTTCCATTGTTTCGTTGGTGCCTGTTTTCCCTCATATCGTTGGTGCTTGCTTTCCATTATTTCGTTGGTGCTTGTTTTCCATTATTCCGTTGGTGCTTGCTTTCCATTATTCCGTTGGTGCTTGCTTTCCATTATTTCGTTGGAGCTTGATTTCCATTATTTCGTTTGTGCTTGTTTTCCATTATTTCGTTGATGCTTGCTTTCCATTAGTTCGTTGGTGCTTGTTTTCCATTATTCCGTTGGTGCTTGCTTTCCATTATTTCGTTGGAGCTTGTTTTCCATTATTTCGTTGGTGCTTGTTTTCCATTAGTTCGTTGGTGCTTGCTTTCCATTATTTCGTTGGTGCTTGTTTTCCATTATTCCGTTGGTGCTTGTTTTCCATTATTCCGTTGGTGCTTGCTTTCCATTAGTTCGTCGGTGCTTGTTTTCCATTTCTTCCTTGATGATTGTTTTCCATCATTTCATTGGTGTTTGTTTTCCATTGTTTCGTTGGTGCCTGTTTTCCCTCATATCGTTGGTGCTTGCTTTCCATTATTTCGTTGGTGCTTGTTTTCCATTATTTCGTTGGTGCTTGTTTTCCATTATTCCGTTGGTGCTTGCTTTCCATTATTTCGTTGGCGCTTGCTTTCCATTATTTCGTTGGTGCTTGCTTTCCATTATTTCGTTGGTGCTTGCTTTCCATTATTTCGTTGGTGCTTGTTTTCCATTATTCCGTTGGTGCTTGCTTTCCATTATTCCGTTGGTGCTTGCTTTCCATTATTTCGTTTGTGCTTGTTTTCCATTATTTCGTTGGTGCTTGCTTTCCATTAGTTCGTTGGTGCTTGCTTTCCATTATTTCGTTGGTGCTTGTTTTCCATTATTCCGTTGGTGCTTGCTTTCCATTATTCCGTTGGTGCTTGCTTTCCATTAGTTCGTCGGTGCTTGTTTTCCATTATTTCGTTGGTGCTTGCTTTCCATTAGTTCGTTGGTGCTTGCTTTCCATTAGTTCGTTGGTGCTTGCTTTCCATTAGTTCGTTGTTGCTTGTTTTCCATTAGTTCGTTGGTGCTGGTTTTCCATAAGTTCGTTGGTGCTTGTTTTCCATTAGTTCGTTGGTGCTTGTTTTCCATTATTTCGTTGGTGCTTGCTTTCCATTATTTCGTTGGTGCTTGCTTTCCATTAGTTCGTCGGTGCTTGTTTTCCATTAGTTCGTTGGTGCATGTTTTCCATTAGTTCGTTGGTGCTTGTTTTCCATTATTTTGTTGGTGCTTGTTTTCCCTCATTTCGTTGGTGCTTGCTTTCCATTAGTTCGTTGGTGCATGTTTTCCATTAGTTCGTTGGTGCTTGTTTTCCATTATTTCGTTGGTGCTTGTTTTCCCTCATTTCGTTGGTGCTTGCTTTCCATTATTTTGTTGGTGCTTGTTTTCCATTATTTTGTTGGTGCTTGTTTTCCATTATTTCGTTGGTGCTTGCTTTCCATTATTTCGTTGGTGCTTGCTTTCCATTATTTTGTTGGTGCTTGCTTTCCATTATTTCGTTGGTGCTTGCTTTCCATTAGTTCGTAGGTGCTTGTTTTCCATTAGTTCGTTGGTGCTTGTTTTCCATTATTTCGTTGGTGCTTGTTTTCCCTCATTTCGTTGGTGCTTGCTTTCCATTAGTTCGTTGGTGCATGTTTTCCATTAGTTCGTTGGTGCTTGTTTTCCATTATTTCGTTGGTGCTTGTTTTCCCTCATTCCGTTGGTGCTTGCTTTCCATTAGTTCGTCGGTGCTTGTTTTCCATTATTTCGTTGGTGCTTGCTTTCCATTAGTTCGTTGGTGCTTGCTTTCCATTATTTCGTTGGTGTTTGTTTTCCATTATTCCGTTGGTGCTTGCTTTCCATTATTTCGTTGGTGCTTGCTTTCCATTATTCCGTTGGTGCTTGTTTCCCATTAGTTCGTTGGTGCTTGCTTTCCATTAGTTCGTTGGTGCTTGCTTTCCATTATTTCGTTGGTGCTTGTTTTCCATTAGTTCGTTGGTGCTTGCTTTCCATTATTCCGTTGGTGCTTGTTTTCCATTATTTCGTTGGTGCTTGCTTTCCATCGTTTCGTTGGTGCTTGTTTTCCATTATTCCGTTGGTGCTTGCTTTCCATCGTTTCATTGGTGTTTGTTTTCCATTGTTTCGTTGGTGCCTGTTTTCCCTCATATCGTTGGTGCTTGCTTTCCATTATTTCGTTGGTGCTTGTTTTCCATTATTTCGTTGGTGCTTGCTTTCCATTATTTCGTTGGTGCTTGCTTTCCATTATTTCGTTGATGCTTGCTTTCCATTAGTTCGTTGGTGCTTGTTTTCCATTATTCCGTTGGTGCTTGCTTTCCATTATTTCGTTTGTGCTTGTTTTCCATTATTTCGTTGGTGCTTGTTTTCCATTATTTCGTTGGTGCTTGTTTTCCATTATTCCGTTGGTGCTTGTTTTCCCTCATTCCGTTGGTGCTTGCTTTCCATTAGTTCGTCGGTGCTTGTTTTCCATTATTTCGTCGGTGCTTGTTTTCCATTATTTCGTTGGTGCTTGCTTTCCATTAGTTCGTTGGTGCTTGCTTTCCATTATTTCGTTGGTGTTTGTTTTCCATTATTCCGTTGGTGCTTGCTTTCCATTATTTCGTTGGTGCTTGCTTTCCATTATTCCGTTGGTGCTTGTTTCCCATTAGTTCGTTGGTGCTTGCTTTCCATTAGTTCGTTGGTGCTTGCTTTCCATTATTTCGTTGGTGCTTGTTTTCCATTAGTTCGTTGGTGCTTGCTTTCCATTATTCCGTTGGTGCTTGTTTTCCATTATTTCGTTGGTGCTTGCTTTCCATCGTTTCGTTGGTGCTTGTTTTCCATTATTCCGTTGGTGCTTGCTTTCCATCGTTTCATTGGTGTTTGTTTTCCATTGTTTCGTTGGTGCCTGTTTTCACTCATATCGTTGGTGCTTGCTTTCCATTATTTCGTTGGTGCTTGTTTTCCATTATTCCGTTGGTGCTTGCTTTCCATTATTTCGTTGGTGCTTGCTTTCCATTATTTCGTTGGTGCTTGCTTTCCATTATTTCGTTGGTGCTTGCTTTCTATTATTTCGTTGGTGCTTGTTTTCCATTATTCCGTTGGTGCTTGCTTTCCATTATTCCGTTGGTGCTTGCTTTCCATTATTTCGTTGGTGCTTGCTTTCCGTTATTTCGTTGGTGCTTGTTTTCCATTATTCCGTTGGTGCTTGCTTTCCATTATTCCGTTGGTGCTTGCTTTCCATTAGTTCGTCGGTGCTTGTTTTCCATCATTTCGTTGGTGCTTGCTTTCCATTAGTTCGTTGGTGCTTGCTTTCCATTATTTCGTTGGTGCTTGTTTTCCATTATTCCGTTGGTGCTTGCTTTCCATTATTTCGTTGGTGCTTGCTTTCCATTATTTCGTTGGTGCTTGCTTTCCATTATTTCGTTGGTGCTTGCTTTCCATTATTTCGTTGATGCTTGCTTTCCATTAGTTCGTTGGTGCTTGTTTTCCATTATTCCGTTGGTGCTTGCTTTCCATTATTTCGTTGGAGCTTGTTTTCCATTATTTCGTTGGTGCTTGTTTTCCATTAGTTCGTTGGTGCTTGCTTTCCATTATTTCGTTGGTGCTTGTTTTCCATTATTCCGTTGGTGCTTGTTTTCCATTATTCCGTTGGTGCTTGCTTTCCATTAGTTCGTCGGTGCTTGTTTTCCATTTCTTCCTTGATGATTGTTTTCCATCATTTCATTGGTGTTTGTTTTCCATTGTTTCGTTGGTGCCTGTTTTCCCTCATATCGTTGGTGCTTGCTTTCCATTATTTCGTTGGTGCTTGTTTTCCATTATTTCGTTGGTGCTTGTTTTCCATTATTCCGTTGGTGCTTGCTTTCCATTATTTCGTTGGCGCTTGCTTTCCATTATTTCGTTGGTGCTTGCTTTCCATTATTTCGTTGGTGCTTGTTTTCCATTATTCCGTTGGTGCTTGCTTTCCATTATTCCGTTGGTGCTTGCTTTCCATTATTTCGTTGGTGCTTGTTTTCCATTATTTCGTTGGTGCTTGCTTTCCATTAGTTCGTTGGTGCTTGCTTTCCATTATTTCGTTGGTGCTTGTTTTCCATTATTCCGTTGGTGCTTGCTTTCCATTATTCCGTTGGTGCTTGCTTTCCATTAGTTCGTCGGTGCTTGTTTTCCATTATTTCGTTGGTGCTTGCTTTCCATTAGTTCGTTGGTGCTTGCTTTCCATTAGTTCGTTGGTGCTTGCTTTCCATTAGTTCGTTGTTGCTTGTTTTCCATTAGTTCGTTGGTGCTGGTTTTCCATAAGTTCGTTGGTGCTTGTTTTCCATTAGTTCGTTGGTGCTTGTTTTCCATTATTTCGTTGGTGCTTGCTTTCCATTATTTCGTTGGTGCTTGCTTTCCATTAGTTCGTCGGTGCTTGTTTTCCATTAGTTCGTTGGTGCATGTTTTCCATTAGTTCGTTGGTGCTTGTTTTCCATTATTTTGTTGGTGCTTGTTTTCCCTCATTTCGTTGGTGCTTGCTTTCCATTATTTCGTTGGTGCTTGCTTTCCATTAGTTCGTCGGTGCTTGTTTTCCATTAGTTCGTTGGTGCATGTTTTCCATTAGTTCGTTGATGCTTGTTTTCCATTATTTCGTTGGTGCTTGTTTTCCATTATTCCGTTGGTGCTTGCTTTCCATTATTTCGTTGGTGCTTGCTTTCCATTATTTCGTTGGTGCTTGCTTTTCATTATTTCGTTGGTGCTTGCTTTCCATTATTTCGTTGGTGCTTGTTTTCCATTATTCCGTTGGTGCTTGCTTTCCATTATTCCGTTGGTGCTTGCTTTCCATTATTTCGTTGGTGCTTGTTTTCCATTATTTCGTTGGTTCTTGCTTTCCATTATTTCGTTGGTGCTTGCTTTCCATTATTTCGTTGGTGCTTGTTTTCCATTATTCCGTTGGTGCTTGCTTTCCATTATTCCGTTGGTGCTTGCTTTCCATTATTTCGTTGGTGCTTGTTTTCCATTATTTCGTTGGTGCTTGCTTTCCATTAGTTCGTTGGTGCTTGCTTTCCATTATTTCGTTGGTGCTTGATTTCCATTATTCCGTTGGTGCTTGCTTTCCATTATTCCGTTGGTGCTTGCTTTCCATTAGTTCGTCGGTGCTTGTTTTCCATTATTTCGTTGGTGCTTGCTTTCCATTAGTTCGTTGGTGCTTGCTTTCCATTAGTTCGTTGGTGCTTGCTTTCCATTAGTTCGTTGTTGCTTGTTTTCCATTAGTTCGTTGGTGCTGGTTTTCCGTAAGTTCGTTGGTGCTTGTTTTCCATTAGTTCGTTGGTGCTTGTTTTCCATTATTTCGTTGGTGCTTGCTTTCCATTATTTCGTTGGTGCTTGCTTTCCATTAGTTCGTCGGTGCTTGTTTTCCATTAGTTCGTTGGTGCATGTTTTCCATTAGTTCGTTGGTGCTTGTTTTCCATTATTTCGTTGGTGCTTGTTTTCCCTCATTTCGTTGGTGCTTGCTTTCCATTAGTTCGTTGGTGCATGTTTTCCATTAGTTCGTTGGTGCTTGTTCTCCATTATTTCGTTGGTGCTTGTTTTCCCTCATTTCCTTGGTGCTTGCTTTCCATTATTTTGTTGGTGCTTGTTTTCCATTATTTTGTTGGTGCTTGTTTTCAATTATTTCGTTGGTGCTTGCTTTCCATTATTTCGTTGGTGCTTGCTTTCCATTATTTTGTTGGTGCTTGCTTTCCATTATTTCGTTGGTGCTTGCTTTCCATTAGTTCGTAGGTGCTTGTTTTCCATTAGTTCGTTGGTGCTTGTTTTCCATTATTTCGTTGGTGCTTGTTTTCCCTCATTTCGTTGGTGCTTGCTTTCCATTAGTTCGTTGGTGCATGTTTTCCATTAGTTCGTTGGTGCTTGTTTTCCATTATTTCGTTGGTGCTTGTTTTCCCTCATTTCGTTGGTGCTTGCTTTCCATTATTTTGTTGGTGCTTGTTTTCCATTATTTTGTTGGTGCCTGTTTTCCATTATTTCGTTGGTGCTTGCTTTCCATTATTTCGTTGGTGCTTGCTTTCCATTAGTTCGTCGGTGCTTGTTTTCCATTAGTTCGTTGGTACATGTTTTCCATTAGTTCGTTGGTGCTTGTTTTCCATTATTTCGTTGGTGCTTGTTTTCCCTCATTTCGTTGGTGCTTGCTTTCCATTATTTCGTTGGTGCTTGCTTTCCATTAGTTCGTCGGTGCTTGCTTTCCATTATTCCGTTGCTGCTTGTTTTCCATTAGTTCGTTGGTGCTTGTTTTCCATTATTTCGTTGGTGCTTGTTTTCCCTCATTCCGTTGGTGCTTGCTTTCCATTAGTTCGTCGGTGCTTGTTTTCCATTATTTCGTTGGTGCTTGCTTTCCATTAGTTCGTTGGTGCTTGCTTTCCATTATTTCGTTGGTGTTTGTTTTCCATTATTCCGTTGGTGCTTGCTTTCCATTATTTCGTTGGTGCTTGCTTTCCATTATTCCGTTGGTGCTTGTTTCCCATTAGTTCGTTGGTGCTTGCTTTCCATTAGTTCGTTGGTGCTTGCTTTCCATTATTTCGTTGGTGCTTGTTTTCCATTAGTTCGTTGGTGCTTGCTTTCCATTATTCCGTTGGTGCTTGTTTTCCATTATTTCGTTGGTGCTTGCTTTCCATCGTTTCGTTGGTGCTTGTTTTCCATTATTCCGTTGGTGCTTGCTTTCCATCGTTTCATTGGTGTTTGTTTTCCATTGTTTCGTTGGTGCCTGTTTTCCCTCATATCGTTGGTGCTTGCTTTCCATTATTTCGTTGGTGCTTGTTTTCCATTATTTCGTTGGTGCTTGCTTTCCATTATTTCGTTGGTGCTTGCTTTCCATTATTTCGTTGATGCTTGCTTTCCATTAGTTCGTTGGTGCTTGTTTTCCATTATTCCGTTGGTGCTTGCTTTCCATTATTTCGTTTGTGCTTGTTTTCCATTATTTCGTTGGTGCTTGTTTTCCATTATTTCGTTGGTGCTTGTTTTCCATTATTCCGTTGGTGCTTGTTTTCCCTCATTCCGTTGGTGCTTGCTTTCCATTAGTTCGTCGGTGCTTGTTTTCCATTATTTCGTCGGTGCTTGTTTTCCATTATTTCGTTGGTGCTTGCTTTCCATTAGTTCGTTGGTGCTTGCTTTCCATTATTTCGTTGGTGTTTGTTTTCCATTATTCCGTTGGTGCTTGCTTTCCATTATTTCGTTGGTGCTTGCTTTCCATTATTCCGTTGGTGCTTGTTTCCCATTAGTTCGTTGGTGCTTGCTTTCCATTAGTTCGTCGGTGCTTGCTTTCCATTATTTCGTTGGTGCTTGTTTTCCATTAGTTCGTTGGTGCTTGCTTTCCATTATTCCGTTGGTGCTTGTTTTCCATTATTTCGTTGGTGCTTGCTTTCCATCGTTTCGTTGGTGCTTGTTTTCCATTATTCCGTTGGTGCTTGCTTTCCATCGTTTCATTGGTGTTTGTTTTCCATTGTTTCGTTGGTGCCTGTTTTCACTCATATCGTTGGTGCTTGCTTTCCATTATTTCGTTGGTGCTTGTTTTCCATTATTCCGTTGGTGCTTGCTTTCCATTATTTCGTTGGTGCTTGCTTTCCATTATTTCGTTGGTGCTTGCTTTCCATTATTTCGTTGGTGCTTGCTTTCTATTATTTCGTTGGTGCTTGTTTTCCATTATTCCGTTGGTGCTTGCTTTCCATTATTCCGTTGGTGCTTGCTTTCCATTATTTCGTTGGTGCTTGCTTTCCGTTATTTCGTTGGTGCTTGTTTTCCATTATTCCGTTGGTGCTTGCTTTCCATTATTCCGTTGGTGCTTGCTTTCCATTAGTTCGTCGGTGCTTGTTTTCCATTATTTCGTTGGTCCTTGCTTTCCATTAGTTCGTTGGTGCTTGCTTTCCATTATTTCGTTGGTGCTTGTTTTCCATTATTCCGTTGGTGCTTGCTTTCCATTATTTCGTTGGTGCTTGCTTTCCATTATTTCGTTGGTGCTTGCTTTCCATTATTTCGTTGGTGCTTGCTTTCCATTATTTCGTTGATGCTTGCTTTCCATTAGTTCGTTGGTGCTTGTTTTCCATTATTCCGTTGGTGCTTGCTTTCCATTATTTCGTTGGAGCTTGTTTTCCATTATTTCGTTGGTGCTTGTTTTCCATTAGTTCGTTGGTGCTTGCTTTCCATTATTTCGTTGGTGCTTGTTTTCCATTATTCCGTTGGTGCTTGTTTTCCATTATTCCGTTGGTGCTTGCTTTCCATTAGTTCGTCGGTGCTTGTTTTCCATTTCTTCCTTGATGATTGTTTTCCATCATTTCATTGGTGTTTGTTTTCCATTGTTTCGTTGGTGCCTGTTTTCCCTCATATCGTTGGTGCTTGCTTTCCATTATTTCGTTGGTGCTTGTTTTCCATTATTTCGTTGGTGCTTGTTTTCCATTATTCCGTTGGTGCTTGCTTTCCATTATTTCGTTGGCGCTTGCTTTCCATTATTTCGTTGGTGCTTGCTTTCCATTATTTCGTTGGTGCTTGCTTTCCATTATTTCGTTGGTGCTTGTTTTCCATTATTCCGTTGGTGCTTGCTTTCCATTATTCCGTTGGTGCTTGCTTTCCATTATTTCGTTGGTGCTTGTTTTCCATTATTTCGTTGGTGCTTGCTTTCCATTAGTTCGTTGGTGCTTGCTTTCCATTATTTCGTTGGTGCTTGTTTTCCATTATTCCGTTGGTGCTTGCTTTCCATTATTCCGTTGGTGCTTGCTTTCCATTAGTTCGTCGGTGCTTGTTTTCCATTATTTCGTTGGTGCTTGCTTTCCATTAGTTCGTTGGTGCTTGCTTTCCATTAGTTCGTTGGTGCTTGCTTTCCATTAGTTCGTTGTTGCTTGTTTTCCATTAGTTCGTTGGTGCTGGTTTTCCATAAGTTCGTTGGTGCTTGTTTTCCATTAGTTCGTTGGTGCTTGTTTTCCATTATTTCGTTGGTGCTTGCTTTCCATTATTTCGTTGGTGCTTGCTTTCCATTAGTTCGTCGGTGCTTGTTTTCCATTAGTTCGTTGGTGCATGTTTTCCATTAGTTCGTTGGTGCTTGTTTTCCATTATTTTGTTGGTGCTTGTTTTCCCTCATTTCGTTGGTGCTTGCTTTCCATTAGTTCGTTGGTGCATGTTTTCCATTAGTTCGTTGATGCTTGTTTTCCATTATTTCGTTGGTGCTTGTTTTCCATTATTCCGTTGGTGCTTGCTTTCCATTATTTCGTTGGTGCTTGCTTTCCATTATTTCGTTGGTGCTTGCTTTTCATTATTTCGTTGGTGCTTGCTTTCCATTATTTCGTTGGTGCTTGTTTTCCATTATTCCGTTGGTGCTTGCTTTCCATTATTCCGTTGGTGCTTGCTTTCCATTATTTCGTTGGTGCTTGTTTTCCATTATTTCGTTGGTTCTTGCTTTCCATTATTTCGTTGGTGCTTGCTTTCCATTATTTCGTTGGTGCTTGTTTTCCATTATTCCGTTGGTGCTTGCTTTCCATTATTCCGTTGGTGCTTGCTTTCCATTATTTCGTTGGTGCTTGTTTTCCATTATTTCGTTGGTGCTTGCTTTCCATTAGTTCGTTGGTGCTTGCTTTCCATTATTTCGTTGGTGCTTGATTTCCATTATTCCGTTGGTGCTTGCTTTCCATTATTCCGTTGGTGCTTGCTTTCCATTAGTTCGTCGGTGCTTGTTTTCCATTATTTCGTTGGTGCTTGCTTTCCATTAGTTCGTTGGTGCTTGCTTTCCATTAGTTCGTTGGTGCTTGCTTTCCATTAGTTCGTTGTTGCTTGTTTTCCATTAGTTCGTTGGTGCTGGTTTTCCGTAAGTTCGTTGGTGCTTGTTTTCCATTAGTTCGTTGGTGCTTGTTTTCCATTATTTCGTTGGTGCTTGCTTTCCATTATTTCGTTGGTGCTTGCTTTCCATTAGTTCGTCGGTGCTTGTTTTCCATTAGTTCGTTGGTGCATGTTTTCCATTAGTTCGTTGGTGCTTGTTTTCCATTATTTCGTTGGTGCTTGTTTTCCCTCATTTCGTTGGTGCTTGCTTTCCATTAGTTCGTTGGTGCATGTTTTCCATTAGTTCGTTGGTGCTTGTTCTCCATTATTTCGTTGGTGCTTGTTTTCCCTCATTTCCTTGGTGCTTGCTTTCCATTATTTTGTTGGTGCTTGTTTTCCATTATTTTGTTGGTGCTTGTTTTCAATTATTTCGTTGGTGCTTGCTTTCCATTATTTCGTTGGTGCTTGCTTTCCATTATTTTGTTGGTGCTTGCTTTCCATTATTTCGTTGGTGCTTGCTTTCCATTAGTTCGTAGGTGCTTGTTTTCCATTAGTTCGTTGGTGCTTGTTTTCCATTATTTCGTTGGTGCTTGTTTTCCCTCATTTCGTTGGTGCTTGCTTTCCATTAGTTCGTTGGTGCATGTTTTCCATTAGTTCGTTGGTGCTTGTTTTCCATTATTTCGTTGGTGCTTGTTTTCCCTCATTTCGTTGGTGCTTGCTTTCCATTATTTTGTTGGTGCTTGTTTTCCATTATTTTGTTGGTGCCTGTTTTCCATTATTTCGTTGGTGCTTGCTTTCCATTATTTCGTTGGTGCTTGCTTTCCATTAGTTCGTCGGTGCTTGTTTTCCATTAGTTCGTTGGTACATGTTTTCCATTAGTTCGTTGGTGCTTGTTTTCCATTATTTCGTTGGTGCTTGTTTTCCCTCATTTCGTTGGTGCTTGCTTTCCATTATTTCGTTGGTGCTTGCTTTCCATTAGTTCGTCGGTGCTTGCTTTCCATTATTCCGTTGCTGCTTGTTTTCCATTAGTTCGTTGGTGCTTGTTTTCCATTATTCCGTTGGTGCTTGCTTTCCATTAGTTCGTTGGTGCTTGCTTTCCATTATTCCGTTGGTGCTTGTTTCCCATTAGTTCGTTGGTGCTGGATTTCCATTAGTTCGTTGGTGCTTGCTTTCCATTATTTCGTTGGTGCTTGTTTTCCATTATTCCGTTGGTGCTTGCTTTCCATTATTTTGTTGGTGCTTGCTTTCCATTATTTCGTTGGTGCTTGCTTTCCATTATTTCGTTGGTGCTTGCTTTCCATTATTTCGTTGATGCTTGCTTTCCATTAGTTCGTTGGTGCTTGTTTTCCATTATTCCGTTGGTGCTTGCTTTCCATTATTTCGTTGGAGCTTGTTTTCCATTATTTCGTTGGTGCTTGTTTTCCATTAGTTCGTTGGTGCTTGCTTTCCATTATTTCGTTGGTGCTTGTTTTCCATTATTCCGTTGGTGCTTGTTTTCCATTATTCCGTTGGTGCTTGCTTTCCATTAGTTCGTCGGTGCTTGTTTTCCATTTCTTCCTTGATGATTGTTTTCCATCGTTTCATTGGTGTTTGTTTTCCATTGTTTCGTTGGTGCCTGTTTTCCCTCATATCGTTGGTGCTTGCTTTCCATTATTTCGTTGGTGCTTGTTTTCCATTATTTCGTTGGTGCTTGTTTTCCATTATTCCGTTGGTGCTTGCTTTCCATTATTTCGTTGGTGCTTGCTTTCCATTATTTCGTTGGTGCTTGCTTTCCATTATTTCGTTGGTGCTTGCTTTCCATTATTTCGTTGGTGCTTGTTTTCCATTATTCCGTTGGTGCTTGCTTTCCATTATTCCGTTGGTGCTTGCTTTCCATTATTTCGTTGGTGCTTGTTTTCCATTATTTCGTTGGTGCTTGCTTTCCATTAGTTCGTTGGTGCTTGCTTTCCATTATTTCGTTGGTGCTTGTTTTCCATTATTCCGTTGGTGCTTGCTTTCCATTATTCCGTTGGTGCTTGCTTTCCATTAGTTCGTCGGTGCTTGTTTTCCATTATTTCGTTGGTGCTTGCTTTCCATTAGTTCGTTGGTGCTTGCTTTCCATTAGTTCGTTGTTGCTTGTTTTCCATTAGTTCGTTGGTGCTGGTTTTCCATAAGTTCGTTGGTGCTTGTTTTCCATTAGTTCGTTGGTGCTTGTTTTCCATTATTTCGATGGTGCTTGCTTTCCATTATTTCGTTGGTGCTTGCTTTCCATTATTTCGTTGGTGCTTGCTTTCCATTAGTTCGTCGGTGCTTGTTTTCCATTAGTTCGTTGGTGCATGTTTTCCATTAGTTCGTTGGTGCTTGTTTTCCATTATTTCGTTGGTGCTTGTTTTCCCTCATTTCGTTGGTGCTTGCTTTCCATTAGTTCGTTGGTGCATGTTTTCCATTAGTTCGTTGGTGCTTGTTTTCCATTATTTCGTTGGTGCTTGTTTTCCCTCATTTCGTTGGTGCTTGCTTTCCATTATTTTGTTGGTGCTTGTTTTCCATTATTTTGTTGGTGCTTGTTTTCCATTATTTCGTTGGTGCTTGCTTTCCATTATTTTGTTGGTGCTTGCTTTCCATTATTTCGTTGGTGCTTGCTTTCCATTAGTTCGTAGGTGCTTGTTTTCCATTAGTTCGTTGGTGCTTGTTTTCCATTATTTCGTTGGTGCTTGTTTTCCCTCATTTCGTTGGTGCTTGCTTTCCATTAGTTCGTTGGTGCATGTTTTCCATTAGTTCGTTGGTGCTTGTTTTCCATTATTTCGTTGGTGCTTGTTTTCCCTCATTTCGTTGGTGCTTGCTTTCCATTATTTTGTTGGTGCTTGTTTTCCATTATTTTGTTGGTGCTTGTTTTCCATTATTTCGTTGGTGCTTGCTTTCCATTATTTCGTTGGTGCTTGCTTTCCATTAGTTCGTCGGTGCTTGTTTTCCATTAGTTCGTTGGTGCATGTTTTCCATTAGTTCGTTGGTGCTTGTTTTCCATTATTTCGTTGGTGCTTGTTTTCCCTCATTTCGTTGGTGCTTGCTTTCCATTATTTCGTTGGTGCTTGCTTTCCATTAGTTCGTCGGTGCTTGCTTTCCATTATTCCGTTGGTGCTTGTTTTCCATTAGTTCGTTGGTGCTTGTTTTCCATTATTCCGTTGGTGCTTGCTTTCCATTAGTTCGTTGGTGCTTGCTTTCCATTATTCCGTTGGTGCTTGTTTCCCATTAGTTCGTTGGTGCTGGATTTCCATTAGTTCGTTGGTGCTTGCTTTCCATTATTTCGTTGGTGCTTGTTTTCCATTAGTTCGTTGGTGCTTGCTTTCCATTATTCCGTTGGTGCTTGTTTTCCCTTATTTCGTTGGTGCTTGCTTTCCATTATTTCGTTGGTGCTTGTTTTCCATTATTCCGTTGGTGCTTGCTTTCCATTATTTCGTTGGTGCTTGCTTTCCATTATTTCGTTGGTGCTTGCTTTCCATTATTTCGTTGGTGCTTGCTTTCCATTATTTCGTTGATGCTTGCTTTCCATTAGTTCGTTGGTGCTTGTTTTCCATTATTCCGTTGGTGCTTGCTTTCCATTATTTCGTTTGTGCTTGTTTTCCATTATTTCGTTGGTGCTTGTTTTCCATTAGTTCGTTGGTGCTTGCTTTCCATTATTTCGTTGGTGCTTGTTTTCCATTATTCCGTTGGTGCTTGTTTTCCCTCATTCCGTTGGTGCTTGCTTTCCATTAGTTCGTCGGTGCTTGTTTTCCATTATTTCGTTGGTGCTTGCTTTCCATTAGTTCGTTGGTGCTTGCTTTCCATTATTTCGTTGGTGCTTGTTTTCCATTATTCCGTTGGTGCTTGCTTTCCATTAGTTCGTTGGTGCTTGCTTTCTATTATTTCGTTGGTGCTTGCTTTCCATTATTTCGTTGGTGCTTGTTTTCCATTATTTCGTTGGTGCTTGCTTTCCATTATTTCGATGGTGCTTGCTTTCCATTAGTTCGTTGGTGCTTGCTTTCCATTAGTTCGTTGGTGCTTGTTTTCCATTATTTCGTTGGTGCTTGTTTTCCCTCATTTCGTTGGTGCTTGCTTTCCATTATTTCGTTGGTGCTTGCTTTCCATTAGTTCGTCGGTGCTTGCTTTCCATTATTCCGTTGGTGCTTCTTTTCCATTAGTTCGTTGGTGCTTGTTTTCCATTATTCCGTTGGTGCTTGCTTTCCATTAGGTCGTTGGTGCTTGCTTTCCATTATTCCGTTGGTGCTTGTTTCCCATTAGTTCGTTGGTGCTTGATTTCCATTAGTTCGTTGGTGCTTGCTTTCCATTATTTCGTTGGTGCTTGTTTTCCATTAGTTCGTCGGTGCTTGTTTTCCATTATTTCGTTGGTGCTTGCTTTCCATTAGTTCGTTGGTGCTTGCTTTCCATTATTTCGTTGGTGCTTGTTTTCCATTATTCCGTTGGTGCTTGCTTTCCATTATTTCGTTGGTGCTTGCTTTCCATTATTTCGTTGGTGCTTGCTTTCCATTATTTCGTTGGTGCTTGCTTTCCATTATTTCGTTGATGCTTGCTTTCCATTAGTTCGTTGGTGCTTGTTTTCCATTATTCCGTTGGTGCTTGCTTTCCATTATTTCGTTTGTGCTTGTTTTCCATTATTTCGTTGGTGCTTGTTTTCCATTAGTTCGTTGGTGCTTGCTTTCCATTATTTCGTTGGTGCTTGTTTTCCATTATTCCGTTGGTGCTTGTTTTCCCTCATTCCGTTGGTGCTTGCTTTACATTAGTTCGTCGGTGCTTGTTTTCCATTATTTCGTTGGTGCTTGCTTTCCATTAGTTCGTTGGTGCTTGCTTTCCATTATTTCGTTGGTGCTTGTTTTCCATTATTCCGTTGGTGCTTGCTTTCCATTATTCCGTTGGTGCTTGCTTTCCATTATTTCGTTGGTGCTTGTTTTCCATTATTTCGTTGGTGCTTGCTTTCCATTAGTTCGTTTGTGCTTGCTTTCCATTATTTCGTTGGTGCTTGTTTTCCATTATTCCGTGGGTGCTTGCTTTCCATTATTCCGTTGGTGCTTGCTTTCCATTAGTTCGTCGGTGCTTGTTTTCCATTATTTCGTTGGTGCTTGCTTTCCATTAGTTCGTTGGTGCTTGCTTTCCATTATTTCGTTGGTGCTTGTTTTCCATTATTCCGTTGGTGCTTGCTTTCCATTATTTCGTTGGTGCTTGCTTTCCATTATTTCGTTGGTGCTTGCTTTCCATTATTTCGTTGGTGCTTGCTTTCCATTATTTCGTTGATGCTTGCTTTCCATTAGTTCGTTGGTGCTTGTTTTCCATTATTCCGTTGGTGCTTGCTTTCCATTATTTCGTTGCTGCTTGTTTTCCATTATTTCGTTGGTGCTTGTTTTCCATTAGTTCGTTGGTGCTTGCTTTCCATTATTTCGTTGGTGCTTGTTTTCCATTATTCCGTTGGTGCTTGTTTTCCATTATTTCGTTGGTGCTTGCTTTCCATTAGTTCGTTGGTGCTTGCTTTCCATTAGTTCGTTCTTGCTTGTTTTCCATTAGTTCGTTGGTGCTTGCTTTCCATTAGTTCGTTGGTGCTTGTTTTCCATTAGTTCGTTGGTGCTTGCTTTCCATTAGTTCGTTGGTGCTTGCTTTCCATTATTTCGTTGGTGCTTGCTTTCCATTATTTCGTTGGTGCTTGTTTTCCATTATTTCGTTGGTGCTTGCTTTCCATTATTTCGTTGGTGCTTGCTTTCCATTAGTTCGTTGGTGCTTGCTTTCCATTAGTTCGTTGGTGCTTGTTTTCCATTATTTCGTTGGTGCTTGTTTTCCCTCATTTCGTTGGTGCTTGCTTTCCATTATTTCGTTGGTGCTTGCTTTCCATTAGTTCGTCGGTGCTTGCTTTCCATTATTCCGTTGGTGCTTGTTTTCCATTAGTTCGTTGGTGCTTGTTTTCCATTATTCCGTTGGTGATTGCTTTCCATTAGTTCGTTGGTGCTTGCTTTCCATTATTCCGTTGGTGCTTGTTTCCCATTAGTTCGTTGGTGCTTGATTTCCATTAGTTCGTTGGTGCTTGCTTTCCATTATTTCGTGGGTGCTTGTTTTCCATTAGTTCGTCGGTGCTTGTTTTCCATTATTTCGTTGGTGCTTGCTTTCCATTAGTTCGTTGGTGCTTGCTTTCCATTAGTTCGTTGGTGCTTGTTTTCCATTAGTTCGTTGGTGCTTGCTTTCCATTATTTTGTTGGTGCTTGGTTTCCATTATTTTCTTGGTGCTTGTTTTCCATTATTTCGTTGGTGCTTGCTTTCCATTATTTCGTTGGTGCTTGCTTTCCATTATTTCGTTGGTGCTTGCTTTCCGTTAGTCCGTTGGTGCTTGCTTTTCACTAGTTCGTTGGTGCTTGCTTTCCATTATTTCGTTGTTGCTTGCTTTCCATTAGTTCGTTGGTGCTTGCTTTCCATTATTTCGTTGGTGCTTGTTTTCCTTTAGTTCGTTGGTGCTTGCTTTCCATTATTCCGTTGGTGCTTGTTTTCCATTAGTTCGTTGGTGCCTGCTTTCCATTATTTCGTTGGTGCTTGTTTTCCATTATTTCGTTGGTGCTTGCTTTCCATTATTTCGTTGGTGCTTGCTTTCCATTAGTTCGTTGGTGCTTGCTTTCCATTAGTTCGTTGGTGCTTGCTTTCCATTATTTCGTTGGTGCTTGTTTTCCATTAGTTCGTTGGTGCTTGCTTTCCATTATTCCGTTGGTGCTTGTTTTCCATTATTCCGTTGGTGCTTGCTTTCCATTATTTCGTTGGTGCTTGCTTTCCATTATTTCGTTGGTGCTTGCTTTCCATTATTTCGTTGGTGCTTGCTTTCCATTATTTCGTTGATGCTTGCTTTCCATTAGTTCGTTGGTGCTTGTTTTCCATTATTCCGTTGGTGCTTGCTTTCCATTATTTCGTTTGTGCTTGTTTTCCATTATTTCGTTGGTGCTTGTTTTCCATTAGTTCGTTGGTGCTTGCTTTCCATTATTTCGTTGGTGCTTGTTTTCCATTATTCCGTTGGTGCTTGTTTTCCCTCATTCCGTTGGTGCTTGCTTTACATTAGTTCGTCGGTGCTTGTTTTCCATTATTTCGTTGGTGCTTGCTTTCCATTAGTTCGTTGGTGCTTGCTTTCCATTATTTCGTTGGTGCTTGTTTTCCATTATTCCGTTGGTGCTTGCTTTCCATTATTCCGTTGGTGCTTGCTTTCCATTATTTCGTTGGTGCTTGTTTTCCATTATTTCGTTGGTGCTTGCTTTCCATTAGTTCGTTGGTGCTTGCTTTCCATTATTTCGTTGGTGCTTGTTTTCCATTATTCCGTGGGTGCTTGCTTTCCATTATTCCGTTGGTGCTTGCTTTCCATTAGTTCGTCGGTGCTTGTTTTCCATTATTTCGTTGGTGCTTGCTTTCCATTAGTTCGTTGGTGCTTGCTTTCCATTATTTCGTTGGTGCTTGTTTTCCATTATTCCGTTGGTGCTTGCTTTCCATTATTTCGTTGGTGCTTGCTTTCCATTATTTCGTTGGTGCTTGCTTTCCATTATTTCGTTGGTGCTTGCTTTCCATTATTTCGTTGATGCTTGCTTTCCATTAGTTCGTTGGTGCTTGCTTTCCATTATTTCGTTGGTGCTTGTTTTCCATTATTCCGTTGGTGCTTGTTTTCCATTATTTCGTTGGTGCTTGCTTTCCATTAGTTCGTTGGTGCTTGCTTTCCATTAGTTCGTTCTTGCTTGTTTTCCATTAGTTCGTTGGTGCTTGCTTTCCATTAGTTCGTTGGTGCTTGTTTTCCATTAGTTCGTTGGTGCTTGCTTTCCATTAGTTCGTTGGTGCTTGCTTTCCATTATTTCGTTGGTGCTTGCTTTCCATTATTTCGTTGGTGCTTGTTTTCCATTATTTCGTTGGTGCTTGCTTTCCATTATTTCGTTGGTGCTTGCTTTCCATTAGTTCGTTGGTGCTTGCTTTCCATTAGTTCGTTGGTGCTTGTTTTCCATTATTTCGTTGGTGCTTGTTTTCCCTCATTTCGTTGGTGCTTGCTTTCCATTATTTCGTTGGTGCTTGCTTTCCATTAGTTCGTCGGTGCTTGCTTTCCATTATTCCGTTGGTGCTTGTTTTCCATTAGTTCGTTGGTGCTTGTTTTCCATTATTCCGTTGGTGATTGCTTTCCATTAGTTCGTTGGTGCTTGCTTTCCATTATTCCGTTGGTGCTTGTTTCCCATTAGTTCGTTGGTGCTTGATTTCCATTAGTTCGTTGGTGCTTGCTTTCCATTAGTTCGTTGGTGCTTGTTTTCCATTAGTTCGTTGGTGCTTGCTTTCCATTATTTTGTTGGTGCTTGTTTTCCATTATTTTCTTGGTGCTTGTTTTCCATTATTTCGTTGGTGCTTGCTTTCCATTATTTCGTTGGTGCTTGCTTTCCATTATTTCGTTGGTGCTTGCTTTCCGTTAGTCCGTTGGTGCTTGCTTTTCACTAGTTCGTTGGTGCTTGCTTTCCATTATTTCGTTGTTGCTTGCTTTCCATTAGTTCGTTGGTGCTTGCTTTCCATTATTTCGTTGGTGCTTGTTTTCCTTTAGTTCGTTGGTGCTTGCTTTCCATTATTCCGTTGGTGCTTGTTTTCCATTAGTTCGTTGGTGCCTGCTTTCCATTATTTCGTTGGTGCTTGTTTTCCATTATTTCGTTGGTGCTTGCTTTCCATTATTTCGTTGGTGCTTGCTTTCCATTAGTTCGTTGGTGCTTGCTTTCCATTAGTTCGTTGGTGCTTGCTTTCCATTATTTCGTTGGTGCTTGTTTTCCATTAGTTCGTTGGTGCTTGCTTTCCATTATTCCGTTGGTGCTTGTTTTCCATTATTTCGTTGGTGCTTGCTTTCCATTATTTCGTTGGTGCTTGTTTTCCATTATTCCGTTGGTGCTTGCTTTCCATTATTTCGTTGGTGCTTGCTTTCCATTATTTCGTTGGTGCTTGCTTTCCATTATTTCGTTGGTGCTTGCTTTCCATTATTTCGTTGATGCTTGCTTTCCATTAGTTCGTTGGTGCTTGTTTTCCATTATTCCGTTGGTGCTTGCTTTCCATTATTTCGTTTGTGCTTGTTTTCCATTATTTCGTTGGTGCTTGTTTTCCATTAGTTCGTTGGTGCTTGCTTTCCATTATTTCGTTGGTGCTTGTTTTCCATTATTCCGTTGGTGCTTGTTTTCCCTCATTCCGTTGGTGCTTGCTTTACATTAGTTCGTCGGTGCTTGTTTTCCATTATTTCGTTGGTGCTTGCTTTCCATTAGTTCGTTGGTGCTTGCTTTCCATTATTTCGTTGGTGCTTGTTTTCCATTATTCCGTTGGTGCTTGCTTTCCATTATTTCGTTGGTGCTTGTTTTCCATTATTCCGTTGGTGCTTGCTTTCCATTATTTCGTTGGTGCTTGCTTTCCATTATTCCGTTGGTGCTTGTTTCCCATTAGTTCGTTGGTGCTTGCTTTCCATTATTTCGTTGGTGCTTGCTTTCCATCGTTTCATTGGTGTTTGTTTTCCATTGTTTCGTTGGTGCCTGTTTTCCCTCATATCGTTGGTGCTTGCTTTCCATTATTTCGTTGGTACTTGTTTTCCATTATTTCGTTGGTGCTTGTTTTCCATTATTCCGTTGGTGCTTGCTTTCCATTATTTCGTTGGTGCTTGCTTTCCATTATTTCGTTGGTGCTTGCTTTCCATTATTTCGTTGGTGCTTGTTTTCCATTATTCCGTTGGTGCTTGTTTTCCATTATTCCGTTGGTGCTTGCTTTCCATTATTTCGTTGGTGCTTGCTTTCCATTATTTCGTTGGTGCTTGCTTTCCATTATTTCGTTGGTGCTTGCTTTCCATTATTTCGTTGATGCTTGCTTTCCATTAGTTCGTTGGTGCTTGTTTTCCATTATTCCGTTGGTGCTTGCTTTCCATTCTTTCGTTGGTGCTTGTTTTCCATTATTTCGTTGGTGCTTGTTTTCCATTAGTTCGTTGGTGCTTGCTTTCCATTATTTCGTTGGTGCTTGTTTTCCATTATTCCGTTGGTGCTTGTTTTCCATTATTCCGTTGGTGCTTGCTTTCCATTAGTTCGTCGGTGCTTGTTTTCCATTAGTTCGTTGGTGCTTGTTTTCCATCGTTTCATTGGTGTTTGTTTTCCATTGTTTCGTTGGTGCCTGTTTTCCCTCATATCGTTGGTGCTTGCTTTCCATTATTTCGTTGGTGCTTGTTTTCCATTATTTCGTTGGTGCTTGTTTTCCATTATTCCGTTGATGCTTGCTTTCCATTATTTCGTTGGTGCTTACTTTCCATTATTTCGTTGGTGCTTGCTTTCCATTATTTCGTTGGTGCTTGCTTTCCATTATTTCGTTGGTGCTTGTTTTCCATTATTCCGTTGGTGCTTGCTTTCCATTATTCCGTTGGTGCTTGCTTTCCATTATTTCGTTGGTGCTTGTTTTCCATTATTTCGTTGGTGCTTGCTTTCCATTAGTTCGTTGGTGCTTGCTTTCCATTATTTCGTTGGTGCTTGTTTTCCATTATTCCGTTGGTGCTTGCTTTCCATTATTCCGTTGGTGCTTGCTTTCCATTGGTTTGTCGGTGCTTGTTTTCCATTATTTCGTTGGTGCTTGCTTTCCATTAGTTCGTTGGTGCTTGCTTTCCATTAGTTCGTTGGTGCTTGCTTTCCATTAGTTCGTTGTTGCTTGTTTTCCATTAGTTCGTTGGTGCTGGTTTTCCATAAGTTCGTTGGTGCTTGTTTTCCATTAGTTCGTTGGTGCTTGTTTTCCATTATTTCGTTGGTGCTTGCTTTCCATTAGTTCGTTGGTGCTTGCTTTCCATTAGTTCGTTCTTGCTTGTTTTCCATTAGTTCGTTGGTGCTTGCTTTCCATTAGTTCGTTGGTGCTTGTTTTCCATTAGTTCGTTGATGCTTGCTTTCCATTAGTTCGTTGGTGCTTGCTTTCCATTATTTCGTTGGTGCTTGCTTTCCATTAGTTCGTCGGTGCTTGTTTTCCATTAGTTCGTTGGTGCATGTTTTCCATTAGTTCGTTGGTGCTTGTTTTCCATTATTTCGTTGGTGCTTGTTTTCCCTCATTTCGTTGGTGCTTGCTTTCCATTAGTTCGTTGGTGCATGTTTTTCATTAGTTCGTTGGTGCTTGTTTTCCATTATTTCGTTGGTGCTTGCTTTCCATTATTTCGTTGGTGCTTGCTTTCCATTAGTTCGTCGGTGCTTGCTTTCCATTAGTTCGTTGGTGCTTGTTTTCCATTATTTCGTTGGTGCTTGCTTTCCATTAGTTCGTTGGTGCTTGCTTTCCATTAGTTCGTTGGTGCTTGTTTTCCATTAGTTCGTTGGTGCTTGCTTTCCATTATTTTGTTGGTGCTTGTTTTCCATTATTTTCTTGGTGCTTGTTTTCCATTATTTCGTTGGTGCTTGCTTTCCATTATTTCGTTGGTGCTTGCTTTCCATTATTTCGTTGGTGCTTGCTTTCCGTTAGTCCGTTGGTGCTTGCTTTTCACTAGTTCGTTGGTGCTTGCTTTCCATTATTTCGTTGTTGCTTGCTTTCCATTAGTTCGTTGGTGCTTGCTTTCCATTATTTCGTTGGTGCTTGTTTTCCATTAGTTCGTTGGTGCTTGCTTTCCATTATTCCGTTGGTGCTTGTTTTCCATTAGTTCGTTGGTGCCTGCTTTCCATTATTTCGTTGGTGCTTGTTTTCCATTATTTCGTTGGTGCTTGCTTTCCATTATTTCGTTGGTGCTTGCTTTCCATTAGTTCGTTGGTGCTTGTTTTCCATTATTTCGTTGGTGCTTGCTTTCCATTAGTTCGTTGGTGCTTGTTTTCCATTATTCCGTTGGTGCTTGTTTTCCATTAGTTCGTTGGTGCTTGTTTTCCATCATTCCGTTGGTGCTTGCTTTCCATTATTCCGTTGGTGCTTGTTTTCCATTATTTCGTTGGTGCTTGCTTTCCATTATTTCGTTGGTGCTTGTTTTCCCTCATTTCGTTGGTGCTTGCTTTCCATTATTTCGTTGGTGCTTGCTTTCCATTATTTTGTTGGTGCTTGTTTTCCATTATTTTGTTGGTGCTTGTTTTCCATTATTTCGTTGGTGCTTGTTTTCCATTAGTTCGTTGGTGCTTGTTTTCAATTAGTTCGTTGGTGCTTGCTTTCCGTTAGTCCGTTGGTGCTTGCTTTCCATTATTCCGTTGGTGCTTGTTTTCCATTAGTTCGTTGGTGCTTGTTTTCCATCATTCCGTTGGTGCTTGCTTTCCATTATTCCGTTGGTGCTTGTTTTCCATTATTTCGCTGGTGCTTGCTTTCCATTATTTCGTTGGTGCTTGCTTTCCATTATTTCGTTGGTGCTTGCTTTCCATTATTTCGTTGGTGCTTGCTTTCCATTAGTTTGTTGGTGCTTGTTTTCCATTATTCCGTTGGTGCTTGCTTTCCATTATTTCGTTGGTGCTTGCTTTCCATTATTCCGTTGGTGCTTGTTTTCCATTATTCCGTTGGTGCTTGCTTTCCATTAGTTCGTCGGTGCTTGTTTTCCATTGTTTCGTTGGTGCTTGTTTTCCATTAGTTCGTTGGTGCTTGCTTTCCATTATTTCGTTGGTGCTTGTTTTCCATTATTCCGTTGGTGCTTGTTTTCCATTATTCCGTTGGTGCTTGCTTTCCATTAGTTCGTCGGTGCTTGTTTTCCATTATTCCGTTGGTGCTTGTTTTCAATTATTCCGTTGGTGCTTGCTTTCCATTAGTTCGTCGGTGCTTGTTTTCCATTGTTTCGTTGGTGCTTGTTTTCCATTAGTTCGTTGGTGCTTGCTTTCCATTATTTCGTTGGTGCTTGTTTTCCATTATTCCGTTGGTGCTTGTTTTCCATTATTCCGTTGGTGCTTGCTTTCCATTAGTTCGTCGGTGCTTGTTTTCCATTATTTCGTTGGTGCTTGTTTTCCATTAGTTCGTTGGTGCTTGCTTTCCATTATTTCGTTGGTGCTTGTTTTCCATTATTCCGTTGGTGCTTGTTTTCCATTATTCCGTTGGTGCTTGCTTTCCATTAGTTCGTCGGTGCTTGTTTTCCATTGTTTCGTTGGTGCTTGTTTTCCATTATTCCGTTGGTGCTTGCTTTCCATTAGTTCGTTGGTGCTTGTTTTCCATTATTCCGTTGGTGCTTGTTTTCCATTATTCCGTTGGTGCTTGCTTTCCATTAGTTCGTCGGTGCTTGTTTTCCATTGTTTCGTTGGTGCTTGTTTTCCATTAGTTCGTTGGTGCTTGCTTTCCATTATTTCGTTGGTGCTTGTTTTCCATTATTCCGTTGGTGCTTGTTTTCCATTATTCCGTTGGTGCTTGCTTTCCATTAGTTCGTCGGTGCTTGTTTTCCATTATTTCATTGGTGCTTGTTTTCCATTAGTTCGTTGGTGCTTGCTTTCCATTATTTCGTTGGTGCTTGTTTTCCATTATTCCGTTGGTGCTTGTTTACCATTATTCCGTTGGTGCTTGTTTTCCATTATTCCGTTGGTGCTTGTTTTCCATTATTTCGTTGGTGTTTGTTTTCCATTGTTTCGTTGGTGCTTGTTTTCCCTCATTTCGTTGGTGCTTGTTTTCCCTCATTTCGTTGGTGCTTGTTTTCCATTATTTCGTTGGTGCTTGTTTTCCATTATTTCGTTGGTGCCTGCTTTCCATTATTTCGATGGTGCTTGTTTTCTATTATTTCGTTGGTGCTTGTTTTCCATTATTTCGTTGGTGCTTGTTTTCCATTAGTTCGTTGGTGCTTGCTTTCCATTATTTCGTTGGTGCTTGTTTTCCATTATTCCGTTGGTGCTTGTTTTCCATTATTCCGTTGGTGCTTGCTTTCCATTAGTTCGTCGGTGCTTGTTTTCCATTTCTTCCTTGATGATTGTTTTCCATCGTTTCATTGGTGTTTGTTTTCCATTGTTTCGTTGGTGCTTGTTTTCCCTCATTTCGTTGGTGCTTGTTTTCCATTGTTTCGTTGGTGCTTGTTTTCCCTCATTTCGTTGGTGCTTGCTTTCCATTATTTTGTTGGTGCTTGTTTTCCATTATTTTGTTGGTGCTTGTTTTCCATTATTTCGTTGGTGCTTGCTTTCCATTATTTCGTTGGTGCTTGCTTTCCATTATTTTGTTGTTGTTTGTTTTCCATTAGTTCGTTGGTGCTTGTTTTCCATTATTTCGTTGGTGCTTGCTTTCCATTATTTCGTTGGTGCTTGCTTTCCATTATTTCGTTGGTGCTTGCTTTCCATTATTCCGTTGGTGCTTGTTTTCCATTAGTTCGTTGGTGCTTGCTTTCCATTATTTCGTTGGTGCTTGCTTTCCATTAGTTCGTTGGTGCTTGCTTTCCATTAGTTCGTTGGTGCTTGCTTTCCATTATTTCGTTGGTGCTTGCTTTCCATTAGTTCGTTGGTGCTTGCTTTACATTAGTTCGTTGGTGCTTGCTTTCCAATATTTCGTTGGTGCTTGCTTTCCATTAGTTCGTTGGTGCTTGCTTTCCATTATTTCGTTGGTGCTTGTTTTCCATTAGTTCGTTGTGCTTGCTTTCCATTATTTCGTTGATGCTTGTTTTCCATTAGTTCGTTGGTGCTTGCTTTCCATTAGTTCGTTGGTGCTTGCTTTCCATTAGTTCGTTGGTGCTTGCTTTCCATTATTTCGTTTTTGCTTGCTTTCCATTATTTCGTTGGTGCTTGCTTTCCATTATTTCGTTGGTGTTTGCTTTCCATTATTTCGTTGGTGCTTGCTTTCCATTAGTTCGTTGGTGTTTGCTTTCCATTATTTCGTTGGTGCTTGCTTTCCATTATTTCGTTGGTGCTTGCTTTCCATTATTTCGTTGGTGCTTGCTTTTCACTAGTTCGTTGGTGCTTGCTTTCCATTAGTTCGTCGGTGCTTGTTTTCCATTATTTCGTTGGTGCTTGCTTTCCATTATTTCGTTGGTGCTTGCTTTCCATTATTTCGTTGGTGCTTGTTTTCCATTAGTTCGTTGGTGCTTGTTTTCCATTATTTCGTTGGTGCTTGTTTTCCATTAGTTCGTTGGTGCTTGCTTTCCATTATTTCGTTGGTGCTTGTTTTCCATTATTCCGTTGGTGCTTGTTTTCCATTATTCCGTTGGTGCTTGCTTTCCATTAGTTCGTCGGTGCTTGTTTTCCATTAGTTCGTTGGTGCTTGTTTTCCATCGTTTCATTGGTGTTTGCTTTCCATTATTTCGTTGGAGCTTGCTTTTCATTATTTCGTTGGTGCTTGTTTTCCATTAGTTCGTTGGTGCTTGCTTTCCATTATTTCGTTGGTGCTTGTTTTCCATTATTTCGTTGGTGCTTGTTTTCCATTAGTTCGTTGGTGCTTGCTTTCCATTATTTCGTTGGTGCTTGTTTTCCATTATTCCGTTGGTGCTTGTTTTCCATTATTCCGTTGGTGCTTGCTTTCCATTAGTTCGTCGGTGCTTGTTTTCCATTAGTTCGTTGGTGCTTGTTTTCCATCGTTTCATTGGTGTTTGTTTTCCATTGTTTCGTTGGTGCCTGTTTTCCCTCATATCGTTCGTTGGTGCTTGCTTTCCATTATTCCGTTGGTGCTTGTTTTCCATTAGTTCGTTGGTGCCTGCTTTCCATTATTTCGTTGGTGCTTGTTTTCCATTATTTCGTTGGTGCTTGCTTTCCATTATTTCGTTGGTGCTTGCTTTCCATTAGTTCGTTGGTGCTTGTTTTCCATTATTTCGTTGGTGCTTGCTTTCCATTAGTTCGTTGGTGCTTGTTTTCCATTATTCCGTTGGTGCTTGTTTTCCATTAGTTCGTTGGTGCTTGTTTTCCATCATTCCGTTGGTGCTTGCTTTCCATTATTCCGTTGGTGCTTGTTTTCCATTATTTCGTTGGTGCTTGCTTTCCATTATTTCGTTGGTGCTTGTTTTCCCTCATTTCGTTGGTGCTTGCTTTCCATTATTTCGTTGGTGCTTGCTTTCCATTATTTTGTTGGTGCTTGTTTTCCATTATTTTGTTGGTGCTTGTTTTCCATTATTTCGTTGGTGCTTGTTTTCCATTAGTTCGTTGGTGCTTGTTTTCAATTATTTCGTTGGTGCTTGCTTTCCATTATTCCGTTGGTGCTTGTTTTCCATTATTTCGTTGGTGCTTGTTTTCCATTGTTTCGTTGGTGCTTGTTTTCCCTCATTTCGTTGGTGCTTGTTTTCCATTATTTCGTTGGTGCTTGTTTTCCATTATTTCGTTGGTGCTTGCTTTCCATTATTTTGTTGGTGCTTGTTTTCCATTATTTTGTTGTTGCTTGTTTTCCATTAGGTCGTTGGTGCTGGTTTTCCATTAGTTCGTTGGTGCTTGTTTTCCATTAGTTCGTTGGTGCTTGCTTTCCGTTAGTCCGTTGGTGCTTGCTTTCCATTATTCCGTTGGTGCTTGTTTTCCATTAGTTCGTTGGTGCTTGTTTTCCATCATTCCGTTGGTGCTTGCTTTCCATTATTCCGTTGGTGCTTGTTTTCCATTATTTCGTTGGTGCTTGCTTTCCATTATTTCGTTGGTGCTTGCTTTCCATTATTTCGTTGGTGCTTGCTTTCCATTATTTCGTTGGTGCTTGCTTTCCATTAATTTGTTGGTGCTTGTTTTCCATTATTCCGTTGGTGCTTGCTTTCCATTATTTCGTTGGTGCTTGCTTTCCATTATTCCGTTGGTGCTTGTTTTCCATTATTCCGTTGGTGCTTGCTTTCCATTAGTTCGTCGGTGCTTGTTTTCCATTGTTTCGTTGGTGCTTGTTTTCCATTAGTTCGTTGGTGCTTGCTTTCCATTATTTCGTTGGTGCTTGTTTTCATTTTATTCCGTTGGTGCTTGTTTTCCATTATTCCGTTGGTGCTTGCTTTCCATTAGTTCGTCGGTGCTTGTTTTCCATTATTCCGTTGGTGCTTGTTTTCAATTATTCCGTTGGTGCTTGCTTTCCATTAGTTCGTCGGTGCTTGTTTTCCATTGTTTCGTTGGTGCTTGTTTTCCATTAGTTCGTTGGTGCTTGCTTTCCATTATTTCGTTGGTGCTTGTTTTCCATTATTCCGTTGGTGCTTGTTTTCCATTATTCCGTTGGTGCTTGCTTTCCATTAGTTCGTCGGTGCTTGTTTTCCATTATTTCGTTGGTGCTTCTTTTCCATTAGTTCGTTGGTGCTTGCTTTCCATTATTTCGTTGGTGCTTGTTTTCCATTATTCCGTTGGTGCTTGTTTTCCATTATTCCGTTGGTGCTTGCTTTCCATTAGTTCGTCGGTGCTTGTTTTCCATTGTTTCGTTGGTGCTTGTTTTCCATTATTCCGTTGGTGCTTGCTTTCCATTAGTTCGTTGGTGCTTGTTTTCCATTATTCCGTTGGTGCTTGTTTTCCATTATTCCGTTGGTGCTTGCTTTCCATTAGTTCGTCGGTGCTTGTTTTCCATTGTTTCGTTGGTGCTTGTTTTCCATTAGTTCGTTGGTGCTTGCTTTCCATTATTTCGTTGGTGCTTGTTTTCCATTATTCCGTTGGTGCTTGTTTTCCATTATTCCGTTGGTGCTTGCTTTCCATTAGTTCGTCGGTGCTTGTTTTCCATTATTTCATTGGTGCTTGTTTTCCATTAGTTCGTTGGTGCTTGCTTTCCATTATTTCGTTGGTGCTTGTTTTCCATTATTCCGTTGGTGCTTGTTTACCATTATTCCGTTGGTGCTTGTTTTCCATTATTCCGTTGGTGCTTGTTTTCCATTATTTCGTTGGTGTTTGTTTTCCATTGTTTCGTTGGTGCTTGTTTTCCCTCATTTCGTTGGTGCTTGTTTTCCCTCATTTCGTTGGTGCTTGTTTTCCATTATTTCGTTGGTGCTTGTTTTCCATTATTTCGTTGGTGCTTGCTTTCCATTATTTCGTTGGTGCTTGTTTTCCATTATTTCGTTGGTGCTTGTTTTCCATTATTTCGTTGGTGCTTGTTTTCCATTAGTTCGTTGGTGCTTGCTTTCCATTATTTCGTTGGTGCTTGTTTTCCATTATTCCGTTGGTGCTTGTTTTCCATTATTCCGTTGGTGCTTGCTTTCCATTAGTTCGTCGGTGCTTGTTTTCCATTTCTTCCTTGATGATTGTTTTCCATCGTTTCATTGGTGTTTGTTTTCCATTGTTTCGTTGGTGCTTGTTTTCCCTCATTTCGTTGGTGCTTGTTTTCCATTGTTTCGTTGGTGCTTGTTTTCCCTCATTTCGTTGGTGCTTGCTTTCCATTATTTTGTTGGTGCTTGTTTTCCATTATTTTGTTGGTGCTTGTTTTCCATTATTTCGTTGGTGCTTGCTTTCCATTATTTCGTTGGTGCTTGCTTTCCATTATTTTGTTGTTGTTTGTTTTCCATTAGTTCGTTGGTGCTGGTTTTCCATTAGTTCGTTGGTGCTTGTTTTCCATTAGTTCGTTGGTGCTTGCTTTCCGTTAGTCCGTTGGTGCTTGCTTTCCATTATTCCGTTGGTGCTTGTTTTCCATTAGTTCGTTGGTGCTTGCTTTCCATTATTTCGTTGGTGCTTGCTTTCCATTAGTTCGTTGGTGCTTGCTTTCCATTAGTTCGTTGGTGCTTGCTTTCCATTATTTCGTTGGTGCTTGCTTTCCATTAGTTCGTTGGTGTTTGCTTTCCATTATTTCGTTGGTGCTTGCTTTCCATTATTTCGTTGGTGCTTGCTTTCCATTATTTCGTTGGTGCTTGCTTTTCACTAGTTCGTTGGTGCTTGCTTTCCATTAGTTCGTCGGTGCTTGTTTTCCATTATTTCGTTGGTGCTTGCTTTCCATTATTTCGTTGGTGCTTGCTTTCCATTATTTCGTTGGTGCTTGTTTTCCATTAGTTCGTTGGTGCTTGCTTTCCATTATTTCGTTGGTGCTTGTTTTCCATTATTTCGTTGGTGTTTGCTTTCCATTATTTCGTTGGTGCTTGCTTTCCATTATTTCGTTGGTACTTGCTTTCCATTATTTCGTTGGTGCTTGTTTTCCATTATTTCGTTGGTGCTTGCTTTCCATTATTTCGTTGGTGCTTGCTTTCCATTATTTCGTTGGTGCTTGCTTTCCATTATTTCGTTGGTGCTTGCTTTTCATTATTTCGTTGGTGCTTGTTTTCCATTAGTTCGTTGGTGCTTGCTTTCCATTATTTCGTTGGTGCTTGTTTTCCATTATTCCGTTGGTGCTTGTTTTCCATTATTCCGTTGGTGCTTGCTTTCCATTAGTTCGTCGGTGCTTGTTTTCCATTAGTTCGTTGGTGCTTGCTTTCCATTATTTTGTTGGTGCTTGTTTTCCATTATTTTGTTGGTGCTTGTTTTCCATTATTCCGTTGGTGCTTGCTTTCCGTTAGTTCGTCGGTGCTTGTTTTCCATTAGTTCGTTGGTGCTTGCTTTCCATTATTTTGTTGGTGCTTGTTTTCCATTATTTTGTTGGTGCTTGTTTTCCATTATTTCGTTGGTGCTTGCTTTCCATTATTTCGTTGGTGCTTGCTTTCCATTATTTCGTTGGTGCTTGCTTTCCATTATTTCGTTGGTGCTTGCTTTTCACTAGTTCGTTGGTGCTTGCTTTCCATTATTTCGTTGTTGCTTGCTTTCCATTATTTTGTTGTTGCTTGCTTTCCATTATTTTGTTGGTGCTGGTTTTCCATTAGTTCGTTGGTGCTTGTTTTCCATTAGTTCGTTAGTGCTTGCTTTCCGTTAGTCCGTTGGTGCTTGCTTTCCATTATTCCGTTGGTGCTTGTTTTCCATTAGTTCGTTGGTGCTTGCTTTCCATTATTTCGTTGGTGCTTGCTTTCCATTAGTTCGTTGGTGCTTGCTTTCTATTAGTTCGTTGGTGCTTGCTTTCCATTATTTCGTTGGTGCTTGCTTTCCATTATTTTGTTGGTGCTTGCTTTCCATTATTTCGTTGGTGCTTGTTTTCCATTATTCCGTTGGTGCTTGCTTTCCATTATTTCGTTGGTGCTTGCTTTCCATTATTCCGTTGGTGCTTGTTTCCCATTAGTTCGTTGGTGCTTGCTTTCCATTAGTTCGTTGGTACTTGCTTTCCATTATTTCGTTGGTGCTTGCTTTCCATTATTTCGTTGGTGCTTGCTTTCCATTAGTTCGTTGGTGCTTGTTTTCCATTAGTTTGTTGGTGCTTGCTTTCCATTATTTCCTTGGTGCTTGATTTCCATTATTTCATTGGTGCTTGCTTTCCGTTATTTCCTTGGTGCTTTTTCCCATTGTTTCCCTGATGTTTGTTTTCCATCGTTTCCTTGATGATTGTTTTTCTTTGTTTTCTTGTCCTTTATTTTTCGTCGTTTTCTTTGTTGAGTTTTCTGACCATTCCTTTGGGATATGTTTTTGAGGTACCTCTTATCGAATTTCGTACCTGTCATCATTTTCACTTATTCTCAAGTTTTTTCCTTTACTTATGGTTTACTCCTATAGAATGTAATTTGACTTATTTTGCTTAAATATTATAGTTTAATGTTATTTAGTTTTATAGGAAGAACTAAGGGCTCAATAACTTTGACAGATTTGAATCTGAAATGGAAACATTTAAGAAACAGCGCAACTGGATGCTGGATTCGATAATTCTGAAAAATTTCAGCTGCACATGTAAGTAATTCTCAAATTTTAATTTTTATGACGCTATTAATCTTTAAACTAAATTTTTCATTTCATTTATGTTACTTTTTAATTTAATTTTTTAATGTTTTTTTACGATAATATTTGACGTTTTTATTTCACGGTCCATTTTTATAAAAATTTGGGTTCGTCAACGAACCCTTATCAAATGTTTTTTATCTTAAAAGTGGACCCTTAACAATATTTTTCACCTAAAAAATTAACCCTCTATAAGATATGTCTTACGCATAACAAAAACGACTGAGAATTTAAATCATAAGTTTAAAGCTACAACTGTTTAAAAAAAGGCTTTTGTGTTTTTATTTACTCACAAAATCGGGATTTTATTTTTCGCTTATATACAAAAACAGGAACTGGGGTGTACAATAATTTTAGATTCAAAGAAATGTGAAAAGAGTTTTTTCAAATTATCAAAAACAGGTTCTTAATTTTTTTCTCGAAATATTGATTAAATTTTTTTTAAATTTCATAAAAACCTGATCTGTAGTTAAAAGACTCGAATAAAACTTAACAAAATTAGCAATTAAAAGTTCTAGATAAATAAAAGTAATATTAAAAAAATAAAATTAGGTACCTTATGTATTAAAAAAATTAGCAACAGTCAAAAGCCTGTCACAGCTTTAATATAAATTCAAAGATCTGCTGCAATTCTAATAACAATGCATATCCATAAAATTACTTTATTGATTTTTTTAAAAATAAATTCTAGTTTTACTTGACCTTTTCTACGTAGTCAATAACATAAAACTGTTTTAAACGATAGCAATTCTGTTCTATCTAACTTTGCACGACTGATACTATATAATATCTTTATTAACATATATTATTTCTTAGCAGCAAAATGGAATGATTGAAGTCAGAGAATGTCTGCCAGCTGCCACTATTTTGATTTTTTTAAATGTAAGTAATGTAAACTGGTAAAGTCAGTTTTTAATCATTTCATTAAAATAATATATATCTATATATAATATGTAACTAACCATTCGACTGTTAGAAGTTGATCACAGAGGGCAGCATTGCTTATATCACCAATCGGATAACTCCTTTTATTACAATAGTGAGAACACTTGAAGAAGCGAATAGTTTTTATTGCAATAAAAAAAAAACTAACAAAGCAACTAAAATCAAACCTGGCCAAAATATCCGATATAAGACAAATATATGGTAAAATAAAAATGGGCACATTCTGAACCCTAAATTTAAAAAAAATGGTCACTTGTCCAGTGCAGCATTTGACTTGTCAGTCAGAGGAAATAATAGCGATAGAGTTACAGTCAGCGGACATTGCAGGTCACCCCAATTGTTAAATATCCCCCCGATTGGTCCACCAACTGAGCCCTGTGTAGACGGGCGTAATCGTCAATAAAAAAAAGTATCGATCGGTGCAAAGGGTGAAAGTATCTCGTCCCTATATCACTGACCTGTTGGTAGTACCCCAATCGGACACAAGAACGTCGGTATGATCGTTTGCCATGATGCCTGCCCACATCGACCATAGTGGTGCTTTCCGACAGTGTTTGAGGGCTGATATCAATTCTCGGGTTCTCTCCACATGAGAATTTGTCTCGATTCGCTGTTCAGACTGAATCGCGACTCATCCTCTGTCCAAGACGATTGTTCTCGGCATCATGCCAGATGATTATTTTTGTGATTTAAAGTTAAAGTAATGTTGACCATCAATATTAAGTCTCTAGACGACTGCCATCCGTGATATGAACGTTCCTGATGAATCATACAGAATCAGAGACAGTTGTGTTGCTGTCGCTGACTTATCCCGTTAGGCTAGAAACCTCAAATAATGGTGTTGAATGGGGATGTAACTAATAGTGATTTAGCCGAATAACGAATATTTGGCGGTAGAATAACAACATATGTTTTTTTAAAAAAAATCATTCATAAATATTTCTTTTATCTAGATATAAGTTTAGTCATTTATTGAAAAATAATCAAAACAAAACTTGGTACGGAATAAGCGCAAAAAAAAAATTTATTAAAAATATTTAAGACAAGGAAGATAATTAGGTATTTAGTAATATTCAAGGCAAAAAAAAACTAACGGCTATTTGAAAAATCATCCATAAAACATTAAAGGAAATGTCTATCAGTAACCCTTTTAAAAATGCAGCGCTGTCATAAGAACGCCTTTTAAAAATCAAAGATACAAAGGCGAAACAGAAAAAATTAAAATCTATTTTGATTTTTGAAAGATAAAATTTTAAAGCTAAACATTTAAATTTTCAAACTGCAGTATTTTAAAGGAAAAGTGAAGATTAATGTCAAATAAAAATTTCTTAAAATGCCGCTTCTTAACAAAAACGTCAATAAAAACAAGTTTTTTGAAGAAAAAAAAAGATAAAAATAGAAACAAAAATCGTCCTTAATTTTTAAACGAAAGATTTAACTCTGAAAATCCTAATTTAACTCTTTCACATCTTTAGAAAAAAGTGACCATAAAGAATAACGTTCACTGAAATGCTCTTTAAAAAATGCTGATTAAAAGAAAAATTAGTAAAGAAAAAAGCGAAACTGAAAAAAATGCTCTTTGTTCTGAAATATAACTTGAACGATGAGAATCACAATTTTCTGTCTTACCGTCCGAGAAAAAAGTGACAATTAAAGAATAAAGTTTATTAGAAACTGTCAGTTAGTATGCTTCGCTTTAGTTAGAAAGCAAACAAACAAGCAAAAATAAAACAAAAAAAAATTCTTAATTTTTCAAACATAAAATGTTGAAATATTATTAGTTTTTAAAACAAATTTTAATTAAATTTAAACTAAATTGTTTAATTTTTAAAACAAAAACGATGAAATTGATTTTCCTGAATATAATTTAAAAAAAGAAAAATTCAGCATTAATAGATGTAGCGTAACTACCACTATGAAAATTAAACATCAATTCACCGGTATATAAGACATGCTAACTTGATTAAATCATGAGGTACCTTTTGATAGATGACGGTTGGCATAGTCGATAACATCCGCCCCCCACAATAGATAAAATTCAGAACTCGTGGTTCAGTGCAAAGTAATCTAGTTTCAATTCTTCAAAATTCACTTTTTTAAGTATCTTTCAGAACATCAATTAACAAGTTTCAGAAATTGGTAAATATGAGTGAAAACTATTTCGAATAATGTATTTTAAAAAATACAATTTTAGCTTATTCTTTATGAAATCTATTCCGTTTTTATCAAATTTCCGCCAAAAAATCTTTGTAACAAAATCATTTTCCAATTAATACTTAGACGAATAATTCGGCAAAAGGGTCGAATACTGAATAGTGGCTGAATATCCGTTACATCCCTAGTCTTGAGCTGGCGTTATTGCCCATTTGCGGATTTGACCAGGTCGACAGACCACTGTGAACTGTTTCCACGGGGTGGACACAAAATTTCTCGAAACCCCGAGATCCTACAACAGATAGCCTGTGATGGGCCAACAGTCAACTTGTGATATTGTCTAGACGATGAAGACTGGCCGTACTAATGACGGGTTAACAAAGGAATTCAAAAAACAAGGAAAAAGCTACGATATTTCTAGCCGTCCTTACGCTACAATCCTCGGTGAGAAAATGAGGTATCTGAACTCAACACGATCAAAGAGCCTCTGCCTAACGGCATCGCAACTGCCTAAGGGCACTGACAAGTGATTGTCCGTAAAGAGCTGTGATATCATTTGATACCTGCTGTTGTTTCACTTGCCAATGCCAGCTAGCCTGTTTGGGAAGACAAGCGAATTTAAAGCAGAGGATGCGTTTCTTGTTTTTCAGTGGCGCCATCTATAGCCAAGAGTATAATTTCAGCCACAAACACGTTTTACAAAGCGGACCCATTCATTCATCCCTAGATCGTAGTTTTGACCTGAACCACAGAGACCGACCGATCAATCTCCAATTCAGTACCTCCAGACGTATTGATTTGTTATGGGAACTTAGAGGACTTTGTGACCTCGACGAATTTAATATGCGCCTCTCCATTTAATACGCGGGATTCAAACCTCCCATTCTCACGAACACGAGTCCAGCGTCTTAACAACCAGGTTATCACAGCCTACACCTGATACCTTATATGCTTAAAGGTGTTTCTTATGCTGTTCTTTTTTTTTATTTAAAAAAACCGTCCTCTTTTTAATTGTTTCCATCAGTGTAGTTATGGAGTTACTGTGAGTTCAACAATCATGAATTCGCGAAACTGGCGAGGGTCGGTACATAATTATACAGATGATTAATTATCTTTCAATAAGTTTTTCTGGTCGCACTCTGAATTCCAATTCACAAAAAATTAGCCTATTATAATTGTTAGCTTCCAAAAAAATTTTTTTCCACAATTCTCGTTGCACTCTACGCTGAAACACATAAGGAGCTGGCTTAACTTACCATTCAAAAGAAAAACCAGCTTTTTTCAGCAAAAAACCTAGAATTCGTATTTTGTCACCGAGCGTTGGTCATTCTAATAGCCAACACAACTAAGATTTAAAAGCGCATTCTTATAGTCCGCCATAAGTGTAAACCTTTCTTCAAAAATTTTTGCTAATTGAAGGTAATCTTCCATCTTCCTCACAAACCGTTTTCTTCAGAACACGTTTTCAGCACTACAAGAAATAGATACTCAGAATTCAAATTTTAGCGCTTCAAGATCTTTGTCGGAAATAGTTAGCCTTCCAATACCTTTTTGCCCTAACTCCCTTTTAAGTAGTTTCGGCTAAAATAAGTTATAGTTTATCTACCAAGTCACATCAGATTTTCGCCCACGGACAAATAATTGATGGTATTTCATGATTATATTTTTAAACATTCTTTTTATTTTAGCCAAATTTGACTAAATAGAAAGTTCTGTCTTCCCACGAAAAGCTTACTAAATCGAAACAAGGCTTGGTTCATAAAAGGTTTTTTGTTTTCTCTTTCTTTTTGTACGAAACGTTTTTAGATGATAATAATTAGAAAATGCTTCTTTTACCATCCCGAAAAATTGCCTATCAAAAAGAAATAAAACTTCTAACAATTTTTTTTTCAAATTCCTCTTAAGCGTTAAATGGAAGAGCGTGAAGTTGACATTAAATTTGGCAACAAAATATTAGTTCATCATAAATTGTCAATAGTACGGAGACCCTCCATTATACCCCTCACCCAAAAACGAAGGTAGGAAGCTCTTCCTAAATTCGAATTTTAGCTCTTAAGTTTAGATCATTGTTGATAATCGTTAGCTTAACAAAACAGTTCTTTTTTCTTAACACCCATTTGAAAACGTTTGAATTGAGAAAAAAAATTGAAACTGATTTATTGTATTTGAGATCCCCCCCACGGAGTTAAAAAAAATGTAATAAGCTATATATATTTATATATACAGTTTTATCTAAACTTCTCGCTAACCCACCTACAATTATAATTGTGTATTTCTCATAACGGTGGCCCTTTACTTAAAAAAAATTGACTGTTATACCACCATAAAAAAAACCTAAATTAACCCACCATATATCTTTTAGCCTACCATTAAAAACATTTATTTATAAACTTGTTTTGTCTAAATAAAATCCTCGAAATTGAGGAGATTTTGGCTGCAGGTGAAACTTAGAATTTTACTATGAAACATTTGTTCAAGCTAATATAGATAATCATTAGCCGTTTAAAAGTTCTTTTTAATCAACCTATAATATAAATAGGGCAAAGCCAAATTTAACTGTGTGCTTAATTTAGAATTTTTTCAATCGGTCAATCGTCAATGATATGAAGTGTGTGTTAGATTTTACAATATTAACACAAACTGAATATTTACTTTAGATATTTGTTAGGTAATCCCCCATTTTAGAACTAAAAAACAAAGCTTAAATTAGTTGAACTTATAATTTAATTTCTCCTCAAAACTACTTTGATAAGAGGATAGCTATAAGCTGACACCCAACTCTCGAAATATACCACAAAATGTTAACCCATGGTAGATAAATGTTAACCCAATCTTTTGCTTAACGAAAACTTCTTTGCGTTTTGCCCTTTACTTATTTTAGCCACACTAAAACCCCAAAATTCGAATTTCCCAGTAAACGTGTGATGTAGTTAATAACTTGCTGATTAAACTTTTGGTTTTGTCCAACCAAAAAAAAAATGTATCCGAAACAATTTTCAGCTAAGGTCTCCTTAATAGAGTATTAAATTTTAATCTTTTCCACGAAACATTAAAACATACTTCTACCAGTTTTCGATGCACAAAAGTTAATACAATTATATGAAATCGTTAGAGAATTCTGCCCCTCGAATGTAAGTCGATAATAGACGATCGTAACTCCGTCAAATTTTAGCCAGCTTGTGCCACACAAAAAAGTCATGGTTAGAACAATTTTTACCTGAGTTTCTGTGATAGAATCCAAATTTTCTATGTTCTTCACAATGAGTTTTAAACGCAATGAAAAAATTTGTCACCCCAATCCTCTAAGCTCGAAATGTTGGGATATCGCAGATAATTAGATAATAGAAAATCCTCCTAATAAAAATGTGTTCATTCAAAAAATTTTTCTTTGACATTAAATTGAGAAGTAATAAGCTGACACCAAAATTTAGAATTGTCTCACAAAGAGTTGACAAAAGAAAAAAAAATTCGTTCTCCATTTAAAAAAAAAAGTTAGTCCAAAAAAAGTTTTAAAATCAGCTTAATAATCTTGAAAATTCTAGACGAAGCGATTGGGTTGGCAAGAAAGTTATTTCGATTTGCACAAATAGATGGAAATATGTTTGCCTCATCAATATCAATATTCTTTTGTCAATGTTAGAATTCTGTTTTATTTTGACATTTGGTATTTCAATGCCTTTAGGTTACTATAGAAATTAATTGTTTGTAGCTTTGTTTACAGCTGTCTGCTTAAAGGTCATTTTAACATGGAGGGTAAATTTAGGCAGATTTTCGACTCACTGGCAATAAATAGGCTCATTAAGAGACACATGAAGTGGTGTTGATTGCTTAACAGAACGCATGTGTCAGAATTGGTGGTTTAAAATATTTCTCTCCTGTGATTTTTAAATAAAAGATGACCATCGTTCGGGTAGAACTTATAACGTGATGATGGCAATATGATACTCATAATTGAATTGAATGAACTGTGCGCGAGATTGTGAAACCTTTAAATATAAGAAACACATTAATTGAAAAAGAACTTAGAAGAAGCTAGATATTTGGGTTTCCACGAATTGAAAGAAATTAACCTAACACAACGAGTCAATATTTGCATTACGCATTTGAAACATAATACAATCGACACCTTTTTTAAAACGAATTATGACTGGCGATAACGTTACTTGATGAAGATCATGTTATTGCATAGGAATCGTGTTCCAACTCGAGCAACATCTACAAAATTATTGGTTGGAAAGAGGTCCCCCATATAGCCTCGAACTTGCACCCTTGCATGATTGAAATTTACATAGCTTTTTAAATGGTAAAAATTTTAGTAATAACGATGGCCACAAATCGCATTTGGTTCAATTTTTTACTTGATAAGGACCAAAATTTTTATGAGTGTTGCATCATATTGTTGCCAGAAAGAAGGGCTCTTCAACAGAATATTGGACTATATAAGTTTAGTTTCGGTACAGAAAAAATTCGAGAGTATAGAGATAACAGAATTATTTCACACTGAACAACCGAAATTACTTTCTTGCTAACCCATTTAAAATCAACTATATTTTAAAAATGTATCATAAAAAGACAGTAATAGCCAGAAAGTATAGTAGCAAAATTTTTGCGCTAGGATTAATGATTCATTTCTATTCATAGTTAGTCCAATGTAGATGATTGTTATTCTAAAATAAAAGTTTGTTAGTCTGATTCTCGTTTTAAGTAAGGAAAATGTTAATCGTTATTACAAAGTTCTACTCCACCAACTGATAAAAAATAGAGACCTTAAGATTAATTTGCTATAAGATCGAATTCTGTTTATCCCCACAAAGTAAAGCTATGGCCAGCATACGTTTTGGTGTTAGAACTCTTAATTTAATTTAATTTTTTTTTTTTTAACTTTCGAAAGTTTCTCATTTTAATAGTCTTTAAAGCTTAATATTTTTTTATAGCCCATTTTCCTTTTAATGAACCATTACGTAGGGATGCACAACCTTTTTGAGTAAAGAGCCATTTGCACAGCAGATTGACCATTGAAGATCCGATTTTTAAGATTAATTTGCTATAAGATCGAATTCTGTTTATCCCCACAAAGTAAAGCTATGGCCAGCATACGTTTTGGTGTTAGAACTCTTAATTTAATTTAATTTTTTTTTTTTTAACTTTCGAAAGTTTCTCATTTTAATAGTCTTTAAAGCTTAATATTTTTTTATAGCCCATTTTCCTTTTAATGAACCATTACGTAGGGATGCACAACCTTTTTGAGTAAAGAGCCATTTGCACAGCAGATTGACCATTGAAGATCCGATTTTTAAGATTAATTTGCTATAAGATCGAATTCTGTTTATCCCCACAAAGTAAAGCTATGGCCAGCATACGTTTTGGTGTTAGAACTCTTAATTTAATTTAATTTTTTTTTTTTAACTTTCGAAAGTTTCTCATTTTAATAGTCTTTAAAGCACAATATTTTTTTATAGCCCATTTTCCTTTTAATGAACCGTTACGTAGGGATGCACAACCTTTTTGAGTAAAGAGCCATTTGCACAGCAGATTGACCATTGAAGATCCGATTTTTAAGATTAATTTGCTATAAGATCGAATTCTGTTTATCCCCACAAAGTAAAGCTATGGCCAGCATACGTTTTGGTGTTAGAACTCTTAATTTAATTTAAATTTTTTTTTTTTTAACTTTCGAAAGTTTCTCATTTTAATAGTCTTTAAAGCACAATATTTTTTTATAGCCCATTTTCCTTTTAATGAACCGTTACGTAGGGATGCACAACCTTTTTGAGTAAAGAGCCATTTGCACAGCAGATTGACCATTGAAGATCCGATTTTTAAGATTAATTTGCTATAAGATCGAATTCTGTTTATCCCCACAAAGTAAAGCTATGGCCAGCATACGTTTTGGTGTTAGAACTCTTAATTTAATTTAATTTTTTTTTTTTAACTTTCGAAAGTTTCTCATTTTAATAGTCTTTAAAGCACAATATTTTTTTATAGCCCATTTTCCTTTTAATGAACCGTTACGTAGGGATGCACAACCTTTTTGAGTAAAGAGCCATTTGCACAGCAGATTGACCATTGAAGATCCGATTTTTAAGATTAATTTGCTATAAGATCGAATTCTGTTTATCCCCACAAAGTAAAGCTATGGCCAGCATACGTTTTGGTGTTAGAACTCTTAATTTAATTTAATTTTTTTTTTTTAACTTTCGAAAGTTTCTAATTTTAATAGTCTTTAAAGCACAATATTTTTTTATAGCCCATTTTCCTTTTAATGAACCGTTACGTAGGGATGCACAACCTTTTTGAGTAAAGAGCCATTTGCACAGCAGATTGACCATTGAAGATCCGATTTTTAAGATTAATTTGCTATAAGATCGAATTCTGTTTATCCCCACAAAGTAAAGCTATGGCCAGCATACGTTTTGGTGTTAGAACTCTTAATTTAATTTAATTTTTTTTTTTTAACTTTCGAAAGTTTCTCATTTTAATAGTCTTTAAAGCACAATATTTTTTTATAGCCCATTTTCCTTTTAATGAACCGTTACGTAGGGATGCACAACCTTTTTGAGTAAAGAGCCATTTGCACAGCAGATTGACCATTGAAGATCCGATTTTTAAGATTAATTTGCTATAAGATCGAATTCTGTTTATCCCCACAAAGTAAAGCTATGGCCAGCATACGTTTTGGTGTTAGAACTCTTAATTTAATTTAATTTTTTTTTTTTAACTTTCGAAAGTTTCTAATTTTAATAGTCTTTAAAGCACAATATTTTTTTATAGCCCATTTTCCTTTTAATGAACCGTTACGTAGGGATGCACAACCTTTTTGAGTAAAGAGCCATTTGCACAGCAGATTGACCATTGAAGATCCGATTTTTAAGATTAATTTGCTATAAGATCGAATTCTGTTTATCCCCACAAAGTAAAGCTATGGCCAGCATACGTTTTGGTGTTAGAACTCTTAATTTAATTTAATTTTTTTTTTTTTAACTTTCGAAAGTTTCTCATTTTAATAGTCTTTAAAGCTTAATATTTTTTTATAGCCCATTTTCCTTTTAATGAACCATTACGTAGGGATGCACAACCTTTTTGAGTAAAGAGCCATTTGCACAGCAGATTGACCATTGAAGATCCGATTTTTAAGATTAATTTGCTATAAGATCGAATTCTGTTTATCCCCACAAAGTAAAGCTATGGCCAGCATACGTTTTGGTGTTAGAACTCTTAATTTAATTTAATTTTTTTTTTTTAACTTTCGAAAGTTTCTCATTTTAATAGTCTTTAAAGCACAATATTTTTTTATAGCCCATTTTCCTTTTAATGAACCGTTACGTAGGGATGCACAACCTTTTTGAGTAAAGAGCCATTTGCACAGCAGATTGACCATTGAAGATCCGATTTTTAAGATTAATTTGCTATAAGATCGAATTCTGTTTATCCCCACAAAGTAAAGCTATGGCCAGCATACGTTTTGGTGTTAGAACTCTTAATTTAATTTAAATTTTTTTTTTTTTAACTTTCGAAAGTTTCTCATTTTAATAGTCTTTAAAGCACAATATTTTTTTATAGCCCATTTTCCTTTTAATGAACCGTTACGTAGGGATGCACAACCTTTTTGAGTAAAGAGCCATTTGCACAGCAGATTGACCATTGAAGATCCGATTTTTAAGATTAATTTGCTATAAGATCGAATTCTGTTTATCCCCACAAAGTAAAGCTATGGCCAGCATACGTTTTGGTGTTAGAACTCTTAATTTAATTTAATTTTTTTTTTTTAACTTTCGAAAGTTTCTCATTTTAATAGTCTTTAAAGCACAATATTTTTTTATAGCCCATTTTCCTTTTAATGAACCGTTACGTAGGGATGCACAACCTTTTTGAGTAAAGAGCCATTTGCACAGCAGATTGACCATTGAAGATCCGATTTTTAAGATTAATTTGCTATAAGATCGAATTCTGTTTATCCCCACAAAGTAAAGCTATGGCCAGCATACGTTTTGGTGTTAGAACTCTTAATTTAATTTAATTTTTTTTTTTTAACTTTCGAAAGTTTCTAATTTTAATAGTCTTTAAAGCACAATATTTTTTTATAGCCCATTTTCCTTTTAATGAACCGTTACGTAGGGATGCACAACCTTTTTGAGTAAAGAGCCATTTGCACAGCAGATTGACCATTGAAGATCCGATTTTTAAGATTAATTTGCTATAAGATCGAATTCTGTTTATCCCCACAAAGTAAAGCTATGGCCAGCATACGTTTTGGTGTTAGAACTCTTAATTTAATTTAATTTTTTTTTTTTTAACTTTCGAAAGTTTCTCATTTTAATAGTCTTTAAAGCTTAATATTTTTTTATAGCCCATTTTCCTTTTAATGAACCATTACGTAGGGATGCACAACCTTTTTGAGTAAAGAGCCATTTGCACAGCAGATTGACCATTGAAGATCCGATTTTTAAGATTAATTTGCTATAAGATCGAATTCTGTTTATCCCCACAAAGTAAAGCTATGGCCAGCATACGTTTTGGTGTTAGAACTCTTAATTTAATTTAATTTTTTTTTTTTTAACTTTCGAAAGTTTCTCATTTTAATAGTCTTTAAAGCTTAATATTTTTTTATAGCCCATTTTCCTTTTAATGAACCATTACGTAGGGATGCACAACCTTTTTGAGTAAAGAGCCATTTGCACAGCAGATTGACCATTGAAGATCCGATTTTTAAGATTAATTTGCTATAAGATCGAATTCTGTTTATCCCCACAAAGTAAAGCTATGGCCAGCATACGTTTTGGTGTTAGAACTCTTAATTTAATTTAATTTTTTTTTTTTTAACTTTCGAAAGTTTCTCATTTTAATAGTCTTTAAAGCTTAATATTTTTTTATAGCCCATTTTCCTTTTAATGAACCATTACGTAGGGATGCACAACCTTTTTGAGTAAAGAGCCATTTGCACAGCAGATTGACCATTGAAGATCCGATTTTTAAGATTAATTTGCTATAAGATCGAATTCTGTTTATCCCCACAAAGTAAAGCTATGGCCAGCATACGTTTTGGTGTTAGAACTCTTAATTTAATTTAATTTTTTTTTTTTAACTTTCGAAAGTTTCTCATTTTAATAGTCTTTAAAGCACAATATTTTTTTATAGCCCATTTTCCTTTTAATGAACCGTTACGTAGGGATGCACAACCTTTTTGAGTAAAGAGCCATTTGCACAGCAGATTGACCATTGAAGATCCGATTTTTAAGATTAATTTGCTATAAGATCGAATTCTGTTTATCCCCACAAAGTAAAGCTATGGCCAGCATACGTTTTGGTGTTAGAACTCTTAATTTAATTTAAATTTTTTTTTTTTTAACTTTCGAAAGTTTCTCATTTTAATAGTCTTTAAAGCACAATATTTTTTTATAGCCCATTTTCCTTTTAATGAACCGTTACGTAGGGATGCACAACCTTTTTGAGTAAAGAGCCATTTGCACAGCAGATTGACCATTGAAGATCCGATTTTTAAGATTAATTTGCTATAAGATCGAATTCTGTTTATCCCCACAAAGTAAAGCTATGGCCAGCATACGTTTTGGTGTTAGAACTCTTAATTTAATTTAATTTTTTTTTTTTAACTTTCGAAAGTTTCTCATTTTAATAGTCTTTAAAGCACAATATTTTTTTATAGCCCATTTTCCTTTTAATGAACCGTTACGTAGGGATGCACAACCTTTTTGAGTAAAGAGCCATTTGCACAGCAGATTGACCATTGAAGATCCGATTTTTAAGATTAATTTGCTATAAGATCGAATTCTGTTTATCCCCACAAAGTAAAGCTATGGCCAGCATACGTTTTGGTGTTAGAACTCTTAATTTAATTTAATTTTTTTTTTTTAACTTTCGAAAGTTTCTCATTTTAATAGTCTTTAAAGCACAATATTTTTTTATAGCCCATTTTCCTTTTAATGAACCGTTACGTAGGGATGCACAACCTTTTTGAGTAAAGAGCCATTTGCACAGCAGATTGACCATTGAAGATCCGATTTTTAAGATTAATTTGCTATAAGATCGAATTCTGTTTATCCCCACAAAGTAAAGCTATGGCCAGCATACGTTTTGGTGTTAGAACTCTTAATTTCATTTCATTTTTTTTTTTTTTAAACTTTCGAAAGTTTATCATTTTAATAGTCTTTAAAGCACAATATTTTTTTATAGCCCATTTTCCTTTTAATGAACCGTTACGTAGGGATGCACAACCTTTTTGAGTAAAGAGCCATTTGCACAGCAGATTGACCATTGAAGATCCGATTTTTAAGATTAATTTGCTATAAGATCGAATTCTGTTTATCCCCACAAAGTAAAGCTATGGCCAGCATACGTTTTGGTGTTAGAACTCTTAATTTCATTTCATTTTTTTTTTTTTAACTTTCGAAAGTTTCTCATTTTAATAGTCTTTAAAGCACAATATTTTTTATAGCCCATTTTCCTTTTAATGAACCGTTACGTAGGGATGCACAACCTTTTTGAGTAAAGAGCCATTTGCACAGCAGATTGACCATTGAAGATCCGCGTGCACAAGTATTTAGACAGACATGCTGACTACAATTATAGTAAATGCTTATCAGATAACTTAGTAATATGTTTGCAAAAAATTAAATACTTTTGAACATTTAAAATTAAAGAATGCAGAACAGATCCCTCTTTTAAGAGAAATTACCCCTTCTTATCTGATAAAAAAATGCGAATTAATTGAAATAAATTAAAACAATAGAAATTAATATATTTTTATCACGATACATAATACAAAAGATACAATACAAAATAAATATATGATACAATACATATATACAATACAATGCATAATTCAACATAAATTCTAACAATATGAAACTTAAATGTTTTTAGGATTAAACTTGGAAAAAAAAGGAAACTATTTTATTGAGTAAAATAATTTAAAGTTCAATACTTCAATTTAACGAAATTTCATAGGGTTGAAAATTATCTAAATTAAAACAAAACCCTTGCAGCGTAAAATAAGATTCAATATTTAGTATGGCATTTACTTAAACTTTACAACCTTTATTTAATTAAACTGTTGGTTTTACGAAGCTTAAATAATTTTTAAAAATAAAAGGCTCCTTTTACCCAACAAAAATTTTTCTTAAACTGAATCGAATTTCACGAGTTACAATATTGAGTTAAAAGTATAGGGATTTTCAAAACTACAAGGAAAATTATAGCTGTTGTTGCCAAAATAACATTCGAAATATCTCAAAGATTTACGTTAAAATTGGCACAAATAAGTGCTCCAAAAAGTGATTGAATACGTGATTTGAAACTCGCGAATATTTTAGCATTAAAAAATGAAGATTCTTGAAAACGCAGCAAATCGGAAAAAAGAAACGATTGAAAAACCTTTTAGTTTTATGTTAAAATATGCACAAATAGAGCACGTCAAAAAATAATTTCTATGAGAGATTCAAAACTCGCGAGTCGTAATGATATGTATCGGGTATTTTAAAACACTTGGAAAAACTGTGAAAAATGTCGTACTTACACTGAAGTCGGTGAATGAATCGCGTCAAAAAGTGATTACATGAGTGATTCGAAATTTAAATGTAATAATTCCGTATTAAAAATATCGGTACATTAGAAACCATATTGAAATGCACAGGTTACTCTTAGGCTAGAAAATAAATAGTTAATCATTGGGAAATCCCCATTTCCTTAAAGAAATTAAAGCGAGCAGTACGAATCTCAATAATTTCATTTTACTACGAAGTGTTACCTCAAAAAGGCGTGTCAGCTATTCCCCTCCATTCTGTATGATCTTCAAAAAGTTCATCCGTTGAAGATTATCTTCAGTCCATACCAAATAACGCGTTTCAACCAAAACACGTATTAGATCTTCTAAAAATATTCCCAGGAATTTATATTTTAACTCTTAGCTTTAAATTCTGGCTGGTAATCGTTAACTTACCACAACTCTATTTTTGTAACTCTCTTCTTTTAAAAAAATTATGGCCCTGCCACACTATCTATACAAATGCGAATTTTGACGACACAGTGAAACAAGACACTGTCGAAAACAATTGAAGGGACAATTAATTTTTTTCACAATAAAAACAAAACTAACAAATCAAATAAAACCAAACTTAGCTAAATATCATCCGATATAAGACCAATGTACGGGAAAGCAGAAAAGGGAGCAACCTGTAACCTAAAGAATGTCTACATGTCTAATATCGCCTCTAACAGCTACACAACTATCGCATTGGCGAGTTATACTGTTAGCCAGGATTCTCATGAATCCCTGTGGCAACCTCACCCACTCAAGCACCAAGTTCGAGCTGCAGTTGAGTGTCCCATACGTCAGGAGACGTCTCCAATCATTAAATGTTCTCCAATGGGACGTATTTGTCCATCTTCGGAGCCCCATGTTCACGAACGTTATCGTTCATAAATAGGAAATATGGTCCACCGAAAAATCTCACATAGGGCCAAATGATCTCGTCTCTGTCCCAATGACCTGTCAGAGTACCTCTATTAAAAACATGAAAATCGATATGTCCGTCTACCATGATGTTTCGACCATAGTGGTTCTTTTCGACAAAGTGAAAAGGTTGATATCGACTCCCAAATTCTCTACAGATGAGAACACGTCTCGAGTCGTTGTCAAGACTGAATCACTATTCATCCCTAGAGATTACCCCTCTCCAATCATCCACTGTCCAAGACAGGTGTTCTCGGCACTGTGCTAGACTATCCTTTTTGTGGTTCTCGGTCTAAGAGACTAGAAGCCACCTGAAACACCCGGCGGTTTTGGGGTGACTGCCATCCGTGAAATGGATGTTCTTGCAGCATTATACAGGTTGCGAGATAGTAGTTTCCAATAACAGTCTTGAGCCGGCTTTAGCAGCCTTGATCAGGTCAGCAGACCACTGTCTCTGTGAACTGGTTCCCCAAAGTGGACACCACATTTCTCAAAATTCTGAGATTCGCACAACACGTAGCCTATTATTAGCCCTCTTCGAGTCATTCAACTGTCCGTCATCTTCTGGCAATGTTTAGACGATGACGACTGACCGATGGGTGAAAAAATAAATTAACACAAAACAAAACAAGGACCTGGCGAAGCTACGATGTTCGGTGAGCAAATAAAGCATTTCTACGCAAACCCGTTAACAAACACCACTGCTTTTAAGATGTCACAGGCCATTGCGTGTCAGAGGTGTAGAAATAGCTTTCATCTGAAACCTTATTTGCGTTTCATTAAAAAAAAAAATCTCTTCCTCCCTGTGTTGTTAAAATTCTGCTTAATCTAAAATATATATATAGTAAATTTTGCTTTGGTAGACGAAATTATACTTGAAATATATGTTGTTAAAAACTTATATTAATTTAATTCGAATTTTGTATTATGGTGTTTAAAAAAATTGGAATAAACCCGTATACTACCTATAAGCTAAATTTTTCAAAAAATTAAAAAAAAAATCTTACATATTTTTTTTAGAATTACTTCCAAGACATTCATTTCTTCTAAAAATGCTCTCAGCAGCTTATAAAGCTTAGATACTTATTTCTAGTTTTATCCTGGAGTTTCCTTCTGATTTAGTGTATCCACCTTTAAGTAAATTTAAGTTGATTCAAACTAAATTTAAGTTAATTAAATTTAAGTTAAATTAGTTTAACATAAAATAATTAGTTTAAATTTAAGTTAATTCAAACTTAAAGTAAATTTTTTCACAATGCAAATTTTAAGTTAGCATTTTAAAAAATATGTCATTATAATGTAATAAATCAGATAGAATATTAAAAGGATAACAAAATTAAGTATTTTCATTGAAATTGGTAATTCTTTTATCCATATTTAACTATACTATTCACTTAATTCAAAGAAATTGGCAATTAAAAAAAATTAACTGATGATTATTATTGCATTGAAATAATTTTCATGAACAGTTGGTAATAGTTGATTCATGAATAATTGATAAATATCTAAATACCTCTTAGCCTCATTTTTTAAAGATTAGCAGTATTAACTGTACGAGTTTCAGAGTTCTTCCTAAGTGTTTTTCAAACGGCGGCTTGTCCTGCCTTTGAAAAACATTTTTGAAAAAAGTAATTCACTGTTTAAATAATAATTACACAATGGTAAAATTATTTGTGTTCATACAAATATTTATTTTGTTAGGATTGTTCTCAACTAGTTAAATTTTTAAATTAAGTTTTTCTTTTTTTTTTCGGGGGTGGGGGTATGTTAATAAATTTTTTAAGTGATTTTAAATATTAAAGTTATTTTTTTTAAAAATAAGTACACTTTTTCTTAAAATTCACATTTAAATTTTAGTTTTCTCATAATTTTCTGTTTAAATTATAGATCTCATTTTAGATTTTAAATTATAGCTTTCATGTCTATCAATAAATAATTTTAGTTCACTTCTTTTGAAAAGAATTTATGTGCAGCTATTAGTAATTTATATATATTATATTATTAATTATATATATTATCTTATTAATTTATATATATTACATATTGTAGATTTGATAAAGTTTTTTTTCCGTCTCATTTTGATAAATCTTTATCATAATTTAGTACCCTTTTCAAACTCAAAATGCCCTTTTCTATGAGGAAGCATCCTGCTTTTTTTTATTCCTAGAGAGAACTCTACCAGTTTTACAACGGTAATATTTTTATGTAATAAATTCTTAAACATTTTAGATGTTATCAGAAAGTTTATTTCATAAAGTTTTACGAAAATCATAGTAAACTGGTGAATTATAATATGAAATTTCAATAATTTTTATAACACAATTGAAATTTCTTTGCAACACACTTGTGTGTCACCTTATGTTGGTTAGAAAAAGCATCTCTGTTGTTTTTTTAGTAGTTAATGTTTAATATTACTAACTGCTTATTCTTTTTCAGACTAGCCTCAACTATCTGATGTTTTATCGAGTTGATATTGATGATTCTTTGAATTTCTATATGAGTAGTTGAATAGCAAGTAATATATTTCTTTTATTTCACTTTAATGCTTTTGTACAATATTTTGTTATCAATTATTAATATTTATTTAGTTAGATATTTGCAAAACAATAATTAAAATAAGTGAAAATTTATTGAAAAAGTACAACATAATTTCATTTTTACTCATTGGTGACTTGGGCAAATTTGCACTATGTAATTCGTAAAAAATTTCTTGCCAAGTTCAGTTTTATTGAAATATATTCAAGGAAAACAGTTCTTAACACAGAAAAGCAAACTGGTTGTAAATCAAACTAAGTTAGTTTAGAGTCTATAGGTAAAAAGTTTCTCAAATGTTGTACCTCACATAGAAAAATTTTTTAACTGAGTAATATGAGAATTTCCAATTTTTGTAACAAAATGATTTGAAATAATTAAATTAATGATTTTTAAATCAATTTAGAAATGTCACTTGTTCCCTTATAAATTTACTTTGATTTATAAATTAAGACTTCTGATATGATTTCTTTAAAAACTAAAATTAATCTACCAAATCTTATATAGCAAAATAAATTACAGTAAAAATCACAGAAATTTAAAAATTACAGTATACCTCAAATGTCAGTATTCTAAATTTTTATTCTAAAATGCAAGAATATTAAAATTTAAAGAAATAAAATAATAAGGAAAAAAAATAGTAAGGAAGTAAAATGGTAAGGAAATAAAATAATAAGGAAATAAAATAATAGGGAAATGAAGGTTTTATTTTGTAGAAGTTTCACTCTTAATAGTAACACTTTTAAGTATTTTTGTATGGTTGTATATGTTGGGTTATCAATTAGTTAATTTTAAATACTGTTGAATAAATCCATTTAATTTTATTCTTTGTTTATTATGTATTTTTTCAAATAAACTTCAATGTTTTTATTTTGGTAAAAACTGTAGTATTGTTATATTTTGCATTTAAGGAAGCATTTTTCATGTTATTTTTTATAGGGTCTCTGGATTACGTAGAGAAAGCGATGAGCTGTTTTTGAAAGAAAAAGTGCCACCTCTTTCACTAGAACTTGTGAACAATTTATGCCTTGACTCATTAATATGCAGGTTAATATTTTTTGGAAATATCATTTTATGCTTTCGCGCATTTGTCGACAGTGAATCGAGATAATCCTCATTAGTTACTTACAATACTCTCAGTAAGGCATTTTAATTGTACTATTGACAGAAATTTTCAGTTTCTTCCTACACTTTTTACTTTTAACACAAAACAAGTACTTTGTTTTGGTCTTCAAGGCCTAATTGAAAGCCTTGCCATTTTGCAATTGAAAAATGATTCTCTATATGCTAGTTTCAAAACTAAATAACTTGTATAAGAAAAAATGCTAATTGTTTTTTCTAACTGATAACATTTTTTTTAAAAAGGAGATAAAAAATTATAGCTTTAAAATTCCAATATGTAGAAATGCTAATTCAAATGTCTAAAATTTAAGCACTTCTTTTTTTTTAATTTAAAAAATGTTCTGTAGTCAAAACACTTGCAGTTCAAGAATTTATTTAAAAATCAAAGATGCAGAAATTCATTTAGACTTAAAGGAATAGAACTATTTTTCTAAAGAGAAAATTAAATTTTTTTCTCATTAACCTATAAACTGATACTATAAACCAAATGGTGTTTTACTGTGGCCTTTCAATAAAGGTTGTACTCCCCTAATCTAAATATTTTTTTCACGTTATGTAATTTAATTAATGAAAACAAATTTCATGAAATAGCTTTCCAACACAAAATTATTTCTTATTGATTGAATTTAAAATATAAAAATTATCTAGCTGTATAATTAAAAAAAAATTTTTTTTTAACCAATTGCTTTTTTGTGGCTTTTTAAAGAAAATTTGTCTTGTATTCTTTTAGACTTGTGTGTATTCGAGATGAGCTTATGGTTACCACTCTAGATGGTCATTTTTGGCGGGTAAGATGGGATGCCAAATTAGATGAGGATTACACTCTAATTTTATGCAATATCTCATTTTGCTTAGATCAGCTGCAATCTAGAGATAAGTTTTTCTTTGTAGCAAGAATTTAAATTCAAAAGATTCTTTCAATGTGCAAAGCATATTTATTCATTACCTTGTGCTCAATATACACTGAATTTTAGTCGGTTGACATATATAAGCTAAACAAATCAGTGGTTGTCCAAAGAAAAATTAGAGAGGTAAAGAAGCATAAGTGAGGTCCTGTGCTCTTTTAAAGAGTAAAAAGGTTGAAAGAAGAACCTTTAGTTGAAATTTATTAAAGAGACATAAAGTACAACCACCCAAAAAGAAGAAAAAATTTAAAATAGGATCCTGGAGATCCTTAAAAATGATATGAGTTTTTAAAATTTGCGTGTTGTAATAATATTAACTAATAACTAATAATATTTGAGTTAAAAAAATTATATGAAAAGGGTTAAACAACAATAAAAAGCATGTTCAGAATTTAATGTGGATTTATGACGTAATTGTTATAAACCGAATGATTAAAAGTGATACCTCAAATTCCAAATTCACGTGTCATAATAGTCACTTGTCATTGTATTAAAAGCATCAGCATTAAAAAAGCTATGTGGAACAATGATAACTACAGAATATGGTGTGAATGTACAATAGAGTTGTAGAAAACTGTGCTTGTCAAAAAGGGATAACTATTAAAATTTTAAGATTTTTTTTTTTAAGCCATTACTATGTGTTTCAACAAACACATGGTAATGGCTAAAAGAACATTATATAACCTACTGAAAAAATTATCAACAAGCAACTTAGATTTTTATGATGTAGTCGAGGTGAATCAAGCATATAAAAAAGAAATAACTCAAATTAAAAAAATTTTCGTGTTGTAGTGACCTCAAAATTTAAAAAATTATGTTTAAATTGTCGAAAACGATAAAAAATTATTCGTATTTACGACGAAATCGTTGTGTAAGAAGTGCATTTAAACTGTGTTGAATCAAATTCGAAATCCTTTTTTTTAATAAAATTGTATTGAAGACATTGGAAATTTAAAAATAAAAAAATATTAGAAACGACAGGAATTTACTATGGAACTGTTAAGAATTAAGCATGTAAAAAATTAATAACTCAAATTTGCATATTTTCGTAACATGGTAAACATAATGGAATTCAATAAGAAAATAAGACAGATATAGGAGGAAATTGTCTCTAATGAAGTGCGTCAAAAGTGCTAATTCAAATTAAAAAACTTTTTTGTCATAATAAAGTCAATTAAAAATATTGGAATTTGATGAAAAAAGAAAATATGTGGAAATGGTTGAAAAAACGATCGTAAGTGTTGCAAAATCGGAAACGGTGGAATTGTTTAAAACTAAACGACTCATATTCAAAATTTGTGTGTTTTAGTAATACTGTATTAAAAATATTAAAATCTGAAAAACTATGTAGAAATGCCTAAAAATGAGCGAAAAACCATATGGATTTTGAAAAAAGTGGTGGAGATAGACCTTTTTAGTTAATTATTTTTTTAAAATTTATCAGGCAGGTAATCATAATTGAAGGTATTATTCAAAGTGCTAATAGACGATGTTTTCTGCAAGAAACAATTATTTTTCTGTCTGATTCGAAGAAATGGGAAATTTAGTTTAAATGAACAAAAGGGTAGATATTTAATTTGAATAAAGCTTAATGTTCTAACATAGGAAATTTAAAATAACAAACTTTTTGTAGAAGCAGAAAGTGATTAATGAGCAGATTAATTTGAAAAACAAATAGTGTGGATACTAAGTTAAATGAAACTTAATATTTCTCTTAACCTTTATTAAAAATGATGAAATCATAGCAGAGAAGCAATAAAAAAACACTTAATCAAAGTTAAAGACTTTATCCAAAGAGTTAACAGTTGGTGTTTTCAACAAAAATCAAGTATTTTAGTGTAAATGAAGAAAAGAGAGTCGTTGTTGCTCCAGGGATAGAGTTTACTTCCCAATAATGTGACACAGGTACGAATACCAAGATAAATGGTACCAAAATTTTAATTATTGTTTTAAAATTTTGTAACTTTTTTTTATTTAAAAAAATGAATGTTTATCATTTTTTATTTATTTGATTAGCAAATATTATATAGCATATGAAAATTTTGACTTTTCATTCGTGATTTTCATGCTGTGCTGTGCAAACATTGCTTTGACTTGGAACAAAATGTTAATAATATTTAATTTTTAAATTCTTTTTTTTTCTGTGATGAATGTCATACTTCTTCTTCCACTTTTATCCAACTTCAGTTGTCAGTCATTTAAAAAAGTTGTTCAATCAAGGTTTTATTTTATTTATTTGCAATAGCATAGTGCAAAGAAAGGGAACATTTTTACTGTGAGAGACCACATTTAAATTAGGCATAGGTAAAAGAGGCTGCATGAGTTGATAAGCACATATTTTGAAATTGAATGCGACTTTTTTTGAAATTATTATAGTTTATCACTTTACATAGAAATTATGCAAAAAACATTAAGTCATTTCTTGAAATATAATTTACAGTAAAAAATAATCTTTTAATAAATAGCTACGTATGTTTGTGTATATATTGCTACAAGCATATACAGATAAATACAAACCACCAACTCCACCACATACAGGCTGAGAGTTGCTATTAGTTAGGAAAATAGTTACTGCCTGTCACTCAGAGCATCGCAGTGTTAGTGTATTTTAGAGCCGTGGCCAAAAATAAGAACAAAAGATTTTCTATTGTTGGCAAATTGGAAAGTGTGCCACACTAACTTCAGACTGAAAAATTGCTAGAACTACACCACAACTAATTCATGTCATGCTCAACAGCACATTATTTATTTCTATTAATTTTCAAATTGTTATAATCTATATAATTAAACATCAATTAATAGAAGAGTCACACAAGAAACTCATGGAGGCCTTCGTTTCTCCACCTTTTGTATAATGTGTAGCACCTTTAAGATCCTTACCATTTGACGATGTCATTTTACGAGCTATAACTACTGGCTTACCACAGTTTTAAAATTCATGTATGTGTTTAATTAAAACAATATAAATCATGTTAATGTTTAATTTTTTTGTGTAAACATTGTTCAAAGTTTTGCATTGAAAATTGAGATGTTATCGTTTTTTTTAAATTAGTTATTAAATTCTTTGCATTTTATTAATTTTTTTAATGTTGTGTTATGAATATATACCATAAATCTTACTTTAATTTTTCCATCCTCCATTTAAGGATCCAAATTTCATGATGCACAAATCCATATGAAAAATATGGATTATTCTACCAACATTGGAGGGTTTTCAGTTGTACTACTATCAAATGGTCAAGCCTGTTTTATTACTGCTACTACATTGAAGTTTGATCCTCATGTATGTAATGATTCCTTTTTGTTGTGTGAATTATTAAAAGTTTATGTACACATAAAAATTTATTGTATAGAATGTTTTGATAGTATTGAGTAAGAAAAAATATTTTCTTCACCTTATATTTATATGTTAGTTTTAAGTTTTGAAAGTTCATAGCTCTTTTCTGGAGCAGAATTATATCTAATGCATTACAACAAAACTTTTGACAGTTGCAAATGTTTTGTGAGTATTGCCAAATATAAACGACTCTCATTAATTAAACCATTACCATTATTTTTTATGACCAATCATTTTCATTCTTGCACACTGAATTCTCAAAAAGAAGCCTTAATTAGTTATATATAAAATTATGTATGCATGCTTGCGTAATGAAACAGAAATTGTTTACAAGAAAGAAGAAATGTTGCAAAGAAATGTGAATAAATTGTATACTTAAATTGTAATTTATATTACAATTTATGTAAAGCATAATTTGTGCTGTGACATATATCATAGTTTTGTGCATTTCTGTTTTAGGAGCCTAGAGTAAATAAGCAAAACTTGTAGTTTTATTTAATTTATGTAAAACTTTAATGTAGTTTTTTCTGATGTACATATATTCAAATAACTGATGATGAAAACAATATAGCTTAAAGAGGTTTTATCAACTGAATGCCTTTATTAAACCCCCAACATTTTTGACTAGGGTAGAATAATTTTTTCAGTGGCAGTGAATTAAAACAGAAGTATTTAAAATAGAATATTTATGAAACTTTTTCGAATAAAAAACAAAAGACATAAAATACGGAAATTCTGAAGTAGTCAAAGAATATGCTTTTATTTATGATATTCATTCAATCACACATTTTTATAAATTCAAGCAAAATTTTATTGTTTTGAGTTTTTAAATTTGTTATCAATATCAAACTTTTTTTATCTAATTATTTTTAAAATATGATATGGTTTTAAGTAGATTTTTTCCAGCAATTATTATTTATGATAAGAGTCTTAAGTTTTTTTTTTCTTAGTAACTATTTTGTATTTCTTGCAGCAAGTTTTTGGAATCTTTGCTAATGATGCTCAGAATGCTACTTGTACAGCTGTGAATCATAGGTTTCGACTCATTACTTATGGGCAAACAAAGTATGCCTAATTTTATTATTTTTTTTATTATCTGCACTATCGATAGCGTTTTGTATTTTAATTGCTAAGTTTATTTATTACTGAGTTCAGTTATTAATGATTTTTCTTTTGAAATTTGAAATAACTGTTGTAACTTTTCTCATATTTTTTTTTTGTGAGAATGAAATATGTGAGCCTTTGTATGGCTGTTTCTTTTCATCTTTTGCAAGAGTAAAATTATATTATTGCTAGTTTTTTTTTAATATATCAATTGTTTTTTTAACCTTTACCTGTAATCTGTCAATTATTGTATGACAAGCAAGACAATATAGCAAAGAAAAATTAAAACATTATCCAAAGGAATTGTCAGTGCTATAAAATAGAAAATTTTTGAGAATATTAGAGCATATACTGAGGTACTCTTCAGTCGTAGACATGTAGTGGTTGCAAAGAAAGCAGGTTTTTGTATAAACTAGTTCCATTTTATACTGATATGATGGTTTTGCGAGATCTATTATTTATTAAAAGATCATGAAAAAACAAAATATATTCTCTGTTATGACTTAAATTGTTTTGTTTGAATAAAAGGAATTACAATCTTATAAAAATTTTACTTAAATATCTTGTTAGAAAATTAGCTTAAAGGCTATTTCTAGTTCTAAACAAATGAATAGAAATGGTATTATTATGCAAATCTGTGACAGTTTTTTTCCTTGTACAAATATTTGTTTTTTGTTTAAAAGGGAATAAATTAATTGACAGAAAAATAAATAAATTTGATCTTTAATGTATGCTTGAATTGTCGTTCCTTTCATTTCCCAGTTCATAGAAAATCTAACTAATCATCACCACCTAATCATCAAATACTTTATCTCGAATCCCTTAATTTAATTAAATGTCATTAAACTATTTTTACCTGAAGATTGCAGTTAATTTTTTTATTAAATAGTGTTTGTTTTGATCTTTGTTTCCCTTAGAAGCATATTATCCTGAAAATTCTATTTTATGGACTTGTTGAGATTTTGAAAATACTCAACCATTATATTACAATTCTTATATTAATGTGATTATTCATACTTCTTAATTTTTTGTTATTTAAAATTTTTTTAAACTATGCTTTTGTTAATTATATGTTTTTTTAATACAATTTCAGGGCTCAAGGGATAATTTTCTGCATTGATGATTTAACAGGTGCTCTACAATCCACACATCAATTAGTATTATCCAGTAAAGACTTTCCTGGTAAACTAATCATTCTTATTATCTGTAATTTAAGTTTTTCGCACCTTTATTGGCTCTGTTTGTTTGCTTTAATGAAAGGTTTCTAATGTATATAAATAGATTTTGAAACAGCTGCTGGAGCCGTATCAAATTTGAAATGGACTCCTGATGGAGGAGCTCTTGCTATGACATGGGAAAAAGATGGATTTGCTATTTGGAGTGTGTTTGGTTCCTTACTGATGTGTAGTCTTGGTTGAGATTATGGGTAATTGATATTTCGAGCATAATAATAAATAATTGCCTAATACTTACTGTAGTTTATGGTATTAATTAATGTAGTTAAAATTGGAGATGAAGGAGATTTTAAATTTTACTGTTGGAACAGTAATCTCTTGGTATATATCAGTATTTTAGTGTGTGTAAAATTACCTTATACATTGGTCCTTATAGTTATCTCAAACTAGTCTCAAAGTACAACTCAAGTTTTTAATTTTTATTAAACTGTATTTTTCTCCTAGGATTTAAAATGTTTTCTATTCTCTTAAAATTGATTAACAAATGGTTCTTTTTCTTGATGATATAATGTAAAAAATGACACATTTTTTATTTTATCTTTGGTTAAATAAATAAAATGATAAAACTAAAGTAAAAGTTTTTTTTTTGTATTATTACTGATTAGCCTGTATAAGTTGCTGTAATAAATTTATGTCTAATCCTGAAAATTGCATTTTCTGAAAAATAGTATAGTAATTTTCTTTCTGTAGAGATGCTGTGACCTATCTATATTTAAAAGTTAAATTATCACAATGTTTTGCGTGATTGTGGTGCAGTGTATACTGTGATTTTATTTTTTCTATAAGCTTTCCATGAGAAGATCCACTATTGATTTATTCAAAATTAATATTTCAGAAAATATTAATCAAAAGTATTATTCCAGAATCCCTAACTTATTTTAAATATTTTGCTTTGAAATGGGGTATTCCCATTTTTAACTATTTTTTTAAATGTATTTTTTATTAAAATATGGCATGATAAGTTTTTAAATGAAAATAAGCTGACCGGCACCATTATCTACTTGTGAGGTAATTAATACTACTTGGTTACTTGAGAATAATTAAATCACTGTAGTATATTTTTTCTCCCTTGCTTTTATCTATATTTTTTTGAAAATATTTTATTTTCGAATTGCTAAAAAATTAGAAAATAACTTCTTTTTATTTCACATTTTGATTCAGTTTCTTTAGTCACTTTTTTAAAAATTAATATTTAATTCATTTATCAATTCTGATTATATTATTATTTTTGACTGAAAATAGTATCTGAGTTTTGAAAAAATATTTACAGTCATATAATAATAGAAATCATGATAGTTTCCCTCTACCATAATTTGCTTTTTGGTGCTTAAAAGTGCTTATTTTTTCATTAACAAAGTGATGTTTTTTTTGCTTATACAGCGTTTACTATATATACAGCGTTTACTATATATACATAACTATAAATACATTGTAATTTAATGCAAAATCTGTTTTAATATGGAGCTTTAAACACAGGATTAAAAGAAGGCATTTAATATGTTACTCTGTTTTATTAATCAGATTAAAAATTCATATTTGGAATTGTATAAATAACAAACAAAGCGTGCTTTTTATTTTTATAGGTCTGCTGATGTGATGAAAAATGTTTCCCTTTTAATATCTATGGTAAGTGGACTTTAATAATGTAATTATTTTTAATAAGTTTCTTTTTTTTGTGTTTGAAACCATTCCTTTGTAATTTTATTAAGAGGGAAGGATCTGGAATAAAAAACAAATAATATATTCTTTCCCTTCTAGAAAAACTTTTAACTTACCATTTCTAACTTATAAGATAATGTTTTGAAAAATCTTATGCACTATTATTATATTCCATTTTTTATAGAGTATGCAGTATGCATGCAGTTAAAAATAACAATATAAAAACATTTTTAATAATGAAGTATCAATCTTTCTTAAAAGTAAACATCCTTTCTTAAATTGCTAAATCATTGTTCTTTTAGTTTATCACCAGAAACATCTTTAAATATATGAAACCTTTTGTGCATAAGGAAAAGTACTAATAAAATTAAACTAGAGAAAATACATTTTAGAAATCTCACATTTATAATATTCCTTATCGCATTCATACATTTTATTGCTTTTAGCTTCCCATAATAATACATAATTCTTTACTATCAAAAGGAAAAGTTTCCATTAAATTCTCACAACTTAATACGGATTTCAAAGTTCTTATAGATCTTTATTTTTTTTATATAAGTAGACTTAAGTAATATTATTTTACGTAAAAATAGGCTGATAAGAATATACTTCCTTATCTAGAGTAATGGTAATGGATATTTTATTTCCGAAAAAAAGCTAAAAATAAAATTTATTGGTTACCAGTTTTTACTCTTTTCCATCTTGATATATATGAACTTTCAGCCCTGTAGATAGCAAGATGTTTTTCAGCTAACAAAGTTTCAACCAGTATGATCATTATCGTCATGAGATAGTTTTTTCTTTCTAAAGTATAAATAACTTCAACATTTTTATTAAATGATGGTAGAATTTCTGAATGACAGATGCAGGAATATAGTAGTTTAAAAAACTATTTAAAGGGATATTATTAACAGGACATAACATGATATTAAAATGCAAAATTAAAATGCCAAAATTTGGTTTCATAATTACTTAAGAATTTATTATTTGCGATTGTAGAATTTTTTTTAATATTACTAATATTTTAAGAAATATACTTTGATATTTATATAGCAATGCTTGACATTAAATGTACGAAGATTTACATACTGAAACATAAATATGTTTTGAATTTTTTAATTCTTTTCGTCATAGATGGTTTTTTAAGTTGTGTGTGCTAAATAAGTTTTGCGGTGTGTTAAACATTTGTTTTACACATTTAATATTTAAAGAGAGTGCATTAAAGGACTGTAATATAAATTCATAAAATATGAATTTTTTTATTCATCAAATATTGTTTTGAGCTTATCTTTTCATTTGTATAGCATTAAAACTTCCTTAATTTTTATATCTTTCTATTTTTTCAAAGGTTTGGTTGCCACTATTTCTAAGAGATGGAGAAAAGCAAGGATCTCACAACTTTATGTCTAAGAGAATAATGCTTCCAGTTCCTGTTTATATTTATCCTTTAGGTACGTATTCAGTAAAATGTAATATATCGGACTAAAATTACTGTAGAAAATATTGGGATTGCTTATGTTCAGATAAAATATCTAAATTTCTAATTACTTCGAAAATGAAATTAAACTTTTGGCATTAATGCATGTTAAATTTTAAAGTTAAGTTTACCTAAGCATATAGGGAGCCTATAATTAAAATTATACTTTTAGTCTTTCTCAGTTGTTTTTTTTTCTTCTTTTTTTTTCTTAAATCATCTTAGTTCATTTAAAGTTACAAAGCAATGATTAACGAAGACTAACAAAGCAATGATTACACTTTTCAAGTATTTTGGAATAGTAAACAAAAAATTCAGCAAAGCACCATCTGTCAGGGGACTGAAGTAAATTGACGTATAAATGAAAAGGTGTATAACTTAAAATTAAAAAAAGTAGTTGTTAGTAATTAAAATTGAGAACAAAACAACTAATCTATTCTTTTGCTAACTTTACTTTAGATAGTCCCAAACGTTTATCAAACTCTTTCTGAACGTCAGTTTTTTTTTTAATAAATGTGTAACTCTTTCAATCTTTTTGAAGGAAATGTTAAAAAATAAGTATTAAATTTTAAAAATGGCAGGCAATAGGCAAGTTGCATACTAAGGGAGTGAACAAGAGGAATATGGGAGGCATAAAAAATTTGATTGCCATAGGTTTGCACTTATATACTGCTTATTAACTCACTCCCTCAATGTGCACATGTTTTTGCAAATGTATGGCAATCAAATTTTGTGTGCCATCCGCATTTCTCTCACACGTGCCACTAACCGTAGATGCTTTACCACATGTAATTTTCTTCCTTCCCAATATATATGAAAATATCTTATGCAAATTTTTTTAATGTTATGAATTAAGTGTTTTTTTTTATATATATTACTAATTGATATAGTTCTTCTTGTTTGATATGTAATCCTTAAAAAAATTAATGCAGAAAAGGTATTAAAACAGTTAATTAATTTTATCCATTTTGTTACAAGTGATAACTCTTTATTACATAATTATATAAATTTGTATTTGAATATTTGTAAATGACGTTTCTTAGAAATTTTTTAAAATCTTCATGGCAGTTAAATTAATTATGTAGTTAGTTGTGAATTAGTTTTGAATTAAATTTTATTACATAAATAAGTAAAATAATTATTAATTTAAAAAATAGAATGAGCCTCTCAATATTGAATGTATTTAAAATTGTGTTTAAATTGTTTACATGGTGGCTAAAATAATCAAGAAAATAACTCTTTTGTCAGAAACTAATTATTTTATCATAATCATGTAAAGTCTTGGAAAATTATTTTGTATTTTGTTAATATATATATGAACAGGGTGTCCACCCACCTGGAATTATCAGGGAATTTTTTTATACTGGAAAAAACCTGGAAATATCAGGGAAATTTGAATAAAAACCTGGAAAAATCAAGGAATTTTAAAGAAAAGCTGGAAATTTTTTCTTTGATATTTTTTTTAATTTCACTAAAATAAATTATTTACTAATTTTCTTAATTTAAATTATTTCATACATTATACCCACTTTTTTTAAACGGAAATGTATCGCCGAACAGTTGAAATATCATCAACTTAGCAATACTTTGCTTGCATCAAAATTTGCTCTATTACAGCTCTGTTAAACTAGAATGCCACATAAAATTCTCCCACGGTTGCTAAACAAATGTGGAAACCTTTGACCGCTATGGGAATTTAGGAAAATTTAGGAAAGATTCTGGTGGAAAAAGGGATTAGGATGTTAGCTTCTGTTTTTAAATTCTGTCCTTAGGCTGAATCCATTTATGGCTCAAGTTTGTTCCGATGCTTGGGTGGTAATTTTTTTCTATTTTGACAAAATGTTTTTGTATTTTTAACTTTATAAAATTCTGCAAAAATTAGTTGGTTATAACTTAATAATAATAGATTTTATATTGCACTCTTTTTCTGAAAGCTTTTGTATTCCCATTCAAAGAAATCTGTGAATTTTTTTTCTCAGCAAACCAACCAATCACACATTTTTTTACAATCGCTAACAGCCATGTTTGTCGACAAATTGTTACAATTGTTGCATTAATGCTATTTTTTTTCTATTTCATTTTAACCTTTTATAACATATTTTTATTTTTTTTAAAAAATGTTTTTTTAAGAACTAACTATATATTAATATTTAATTTTACTCTTTTGTTGGTCAATATTTGATTTTTAATTCAAAACATTAAAAAATAAATAAAAAATCTTGCCAAATTGTCAAAATAAATTATTTTTTTCAAGATGATATGTTAAAAAAATAACATTTTGAATGAAATATTTTATAATATAGACCAGGGATGGCGAACCTATGGCACGTGTGCCATTTATGGCACCCGACACAATATTCTGGGCACGCCACCGATCACATTTGTTATTACACTATGAGTTGTTATTACTCAAATGCTATTACACTATTAAGCATATGTAACAATTAAATTAAAATTCACAAAAAACACGCAAAATAATAAGCAATTATTAATGAAAAAAATTAACAATTAATGCTAAAAAAGCAATTAATAACCATAAAAAACAAGTTAACAATAAATAACTAACAAAAAAAACAGCCCTGCTTAATCTAACATCTTGTAACCTAATATAAGTTATTTGTCATCTAATCTGCAACAAACAGAAGTCACACTGATGTTACTTTAAGTTGAATTACGCGTATAACTGAGAGATTGAAAAATATTTTTTTTTCAATGTAATTAAAGAGTTTTGAGTTGATAGTATTTTAGTATTATTATTTTCCCAATAATCACGAAGGCAAAATTATTTGACGGCACGTCTATGACCTCATTAAACAATTTTTTGGAAAAAATGGCACGTTGGTGTATAAAGGTTCGCCACCCCTGATATAGACACTTTTCTTGTACACATCCTACACTTTATAAGAAAAAAGAAACAAAAACCTGGAAATTTTAAGATTTTTATCTGGAAAACCTGGAAAAATCAGGGAAATTTGAAATCTGATTTGAGTGGCCACCCTGAGAATTGCATTCACTAAACTCCTGATAGATAATAATAACAATCTTTAGCCCACCAAAAGTGTTTTAATCATCCTCAAAACATGTTTTAACTAAAGAAGAATCCGAAAATTTGATTTTTTTTAAACAGATCATTCATTAATGCTAGATAATTTTCCACTAAAAATACATTGCTCATAACAATTAAAGGTTATTGAGGTTGTGGGTTGATCTTGCACCTAGAGAACTGTTTGAATGACTGATACATTATCGACAGACGTAGTTGGCTATATGAGATAAAAATGACATTTGTTTGACAGAAAAAATGCGTTTTACTGAGCATTTGGGAACAAAAGGAAGAAAAAAGAGGTTTTTCCTTAAAAGAAAATAGTTTTTAATAGTGGAGTAGGGTTTCCCCGGACGGTCAGAAACGTAGCACACCTTTGAGGCATCGAGTCAATGAGATTATTAATAAAGGACTGTGATATTCTGTCTCACTCCTCCAGAAGAGTTCTTTCCAGTTCTTGGACAGTTTGTAAGGGTGGTAGGCGTCTAGCAATTCATCTGCCCAGAAAGCTCCAAACAGGCTCGATTGGGTTCATCCCCGGAGAACAAGCTGGCCGATCTATTCGTATGATTCCTTCCTCCAAAAGGAAATCATTCACTATGTTAGCACGATGTGGCCTGCAATTGTCGTCCATTGAAATTAAGTTATCTCCAACTGCTGCAGCGTTAGTGATTACAATAGGTCTCAGAATCTCATCCCTATATCGGCGACCGGTCAGAGCTCCATTTCGATTAATATGGATATCGGTGCGCCCATCAATGGAGATGCCAGGATAGACCATAACTCCCCCACCGCCAAATCTTGAACTTTCGTGCACGAACGCAGCATTGTTTCTAGTGCCACGTTCCCTCCAGATTAAAATACGCCTATTATCAGTATGAACTGAAGAACGGGACTCGTCAGAGAAAAGAATATTGCACGATTTATTTCTCCAGTTGACCTTGTGCATCCCGACGAAAAATTAAAATTCACTTTTGAGGGGGAAAAAATCTGTAGCTTTACAAATTTAAAATCCCCTTACCCGAATTTGGTAAGATTAATGACTCGCATATAAATTTAAAAAAAAATAGATCCTTAGTGCTATTCTGTTTTAAGAAAAAACGTTGAGGAGAGATAAGAGTCTTAATCATTGTTTAATAGTATGTGTTGTGTTTAAATTAATCATGTTTTTCAAAAATATATCTATAATTTTATTCGAATAAATATTTAATTATCTTAAATTGTGTTTTAACGTGCCAATTGAATCGGCTGTGAAACTCATATATATAGTTACTTTTAGGATGTTTTTTACCTTATCTTTTCTTCGTCCACTGTTAAAAACTGCGGGGATGGTTTATCTGATAATTAATTCATATCATTTTGTATAATCCCTGAATAAATTTTCAGTGTTTCATACATTACATATATAGTAATCAAACATAGAATACAAAAATATGAAAGGTTCAAAGTAAAAAAAAAAAAGAATTCAGGAAATTTTTTTTAAAATAGCGCTATTTTATTAAAGATGCACTGAAAAAAGAAGAAATAATCATTTAGGGAAAAAAAATCGAGAAAGTAAAAGCAGAACTTGTAAATGAATAAAACATTTCTTTGTCAACATGCTGTTATCATAAACTATTCTGCAGTTTCTGTCTTCATATTAGCCGGAATTTTACTAATTGAACTCTTTTTTTTTTGTATACTGCTGTAATTGAAAAAAAAAGTGTTTTTATTAAAATAAATTATTTTGTCATGCTAGACTAACAGGTCTCGCTCTCAAGGCACTTTTTAGGGATAAATATTTGTCTTCAACAGACGTATACAAACTTACGACTTACCACAATTAAATTTTTTTGTAGATATTAATGTAATAATTGCATTTTCAGCTTATTTTCGATTGATTCCCATTTTGAATCACACCTAAACATTGCACAGATACAACATCTGCATAAACCGGAAAAACACTCCAGTTCAAAATTTTTATCTATCTACAAGCTGAAGCTGAATACCAGTTCTTCGCTCAGGGTAGAAAATAGAAAACTAAATAATCAATATATCGATATTAAACAGCATCATCATATCAACATAAGATCAGATATTAACATAAATATATACCATAACAATTCATAGAGTTAAAATAATTAAAATTTTTTTATTTACTGTTATTTTTTGCCCTTTTCCATGACTTTACGTTATTAGATTAAGCGAAACAGAGTTTTTTTAGAAGTTCAATTAAACAAAATAAAGATTTATCAATACATAACGTCTGACATGCTGCATTCGGCATGCAGCTATTGATTAAGCCTACTAACGCATTATAGTAAAAATTTACCACAAACAAATTTCTCCATTAATTTTAATCTCAAAAAATAACTTTTGTTTTTTATTTCAATTACCATTGATTTTAAACTATTTAGTCTCATATAAATGTTACAAAAGCGTAACTATGAACAGAATAAAAGTGGGTAATACATGGGTTTAGATGTAACTTTGTGCTTAAATGCCATTTTTGTTGTTCCTTGAGTTTACCTAATGAAATAAACCAAAAACTGTTTCATTATAAAATACTTTGCATTATACGACTTTTTTTAATTATGTCTGAAATCTAATTTTTTGATTTTCTTCAAAAAAGTTTCCATATTTTCAAAAATTTTTTTGGAAAATGGCCTAATTATGATTTTTAATTATTATTTTTCTCATTTTATCTTGTAAAAATTTACACATTGTTGGGAGATTTCAAATTTGCCACATTTGTTTTATTTTCTTTTAAATTTTATTTTGCTTGATGATAACTTATTTAAATGCCACGATGATATAAATCATTTTAAATCAATGAATAAAGTGATGTGCTGTGGTGGCCTCCCAGTGAGATGATCCGGGTTCGATTCTCAACGATGGCTGATGAAAACTAATTCCACATCCGGCTTACACCGCCCACAGCACTGACCTAAAATAACCTCAGTGGTAGACAGATCATAGGTTGGAGTCTCTTTGCCATCAAGCTAACCGTGGGAGGTTTTCGTGTGTTTTCTCACCATGAAAAGCAAATGCAGGTTAGTTCCATTTGAATCTCCTCCATGAAGGAAAATTTTTCCTAATTCTTGATCCAGGAGTTCTCTTGTCTTCTGAATTGGGTTCAAAATTACAAGGCTTCGAAATTGAACATTAGTAGTCGTAACCGAAATTTGGGTCGGCTGTTCGACGATGCTTATAAAATCAAACTGGTTTGGGCAGTGAATGCTCAGGGGATAGAGCTTTTATCTTTAAATGAGGTGGACCAGGTTCAAATACCAGTGATGGCTGGTCGATACAATTTCCGCTCCCTTCTGGCACCAATCACAGTGCTGACGTAAAATATCCTCAGTGGTGAACGCATTATAGGTTAGAGTCCCCTTGCCGTCAGGTTAACCGAGGGAGTTTCTGTGGTTTTCTTCTTCAAGTAACGCAAATGGGGGTTAGTTCCATCAGAAGTCGTCCACGAAGGCAAATTTCTCCTAATACTTGATCCAGGAGTTCCCTTGCCTTCTGGTGGTAACCCAAAATTTGGGTCGACTGTGCAACGACGGTTATGAAATAAAATGAAATCAAACTGGTTTAAGTTTTCAATTCCGTTTATCTTAATAGTGATTTTTAAGATTTCCATATAGTTTTTTCCGCTCTTAAATAGTGGCTTGCTTAAATAGTACTTAAATAATAATAACACCTAATTTGTAAATTTTTTTTTTCAATTTAGTCCTTTTAAGACGATTCTAAAATTATCGATGAGGACGAACACTCTGCTTAGTATCAAGATGTTTCACTTTTCATAATAATGCATTGAATGTTAGTAAAAGATATTGACTTCATTGTAAAATGTAATTATTTTATTGTTTAATGTCATGTTTTTGTATCATACATTTTTGTATCATACATTAATCATTTTTAAATGTGAAAATTATCTGCAATCTAATTTAGGCGCCCATAAAGAATTGAATTTGTTAGGTTATTTTTTTACTTTCTTTTAATTTATTAAAAACTTTTTGGAAGAAACTTCTAATAATTTAATGAGTTTTTATTACTGATTTTAAATTTATAAATCTTGTTGTTTTTATTTTTAGAAATAAAGTTAAAACAAAATTTATTTTTGTCATTTGGATTTGGACATAAGTCAATCAAATTTGTTTATACAAAAAAATTTGAAAGGTTTGCGTATTTTATTCATTTTTTTAAATCATTTAGCACTTCGTTTTATTAGAGAGTATAATAATTTTTTTTAAAAAAATATTCTTTTCATATTATTTGTTAATTAGCTAAATATATTATCGAATATCACAATTTTTTAATTTTTAAGAAATTAAATCTTACTTTGTTTTTCGTTCATAATTCGGTCACTATGTAATTTAATTTAATTATTTATCTGAAATGATAAGGTTCCGCAGTGGGACTGATCGTTAAGACACGATTCCCTGCAGATCACCGAAGTCAAGCATCACTGGCTGCGGTTAGGGTGCGGGTGAGTGACCACTTGGATCAGTCTGTGTAGGGACCGAGGGTGTGCGGTATTGGTCCTCGTTAAACTGTTCATCCGTAAAGTGCTCGACTTCGCGTGCAGGTCGTCGAGCTACCGAAGGGGGGGTGCCATCCCGTCTCAGCTCAAAATTGTGATGGCACGTCTTCGGATCATCCTTAGGGATGCTTCCCAGACCGTCGCCAATAGCCCATTGTGCACCTCTAGTGTGACGTAAATGAACTATAATGGAACTATAATAACTGAAATGATAATAATAAAAAAATAGTGTTTTAAAAGCGTTTTTTTTTTTCTAAAATTTATTTAGCACTTTGTTTTAAACATACAAATAATTTTTAACGTTTCATTTAGAAATCGAACATTACGATCGAACTTAATAATTATGTAATTATATATGCATAATAGAGTACAAGAAAATATTAATTTGTAAAAAGCGCTTTAAAAAAAGTTTTTAGCACTTTGTTTTACGCTTATTATGAATTTCTAAACAAACATTTCAATAAATATTTTAAGTAAGATTTGTACATTGTAGTCAATTTATTTAATATCTTTCTTAAACAAAACATATATATCTTCAAATTTATAAATTGATTTAAATCAATCTGAGTATGAAGTTTTGATAGAAATCTGACTTTCTTTGCCTTACAAGTAAATGAAATTCAAAAATACTATATCGCGATGCAAAACTGACGATGCATCACGATATATAATTTCTAATATCGCCCAGTCTCAGTTAGCATAAAATTAAACTTTTAAATGTTTGAAATTAAAAACGACAAAACTTATTACTAAGGGAAAAAAAAACAGAATCAGAAAATCAGAATAAATTTATCAGGAAAAAAAAATCAGATAAATTAAAATAAATAAAAACAATGAGAAAATTCGTGTTTTTTTTTATCTTACTACAATACATAATACATAAGTCTATTTAAATACAAATTTTAATATTAAAAAAATTTAATGTTCATAGAATTAAATTTTTAAAAAAATATTCTATTTAGTTAATAAAATAAATGCAAGTTAAATATTTAAGTTTAAAGAAAGTTTGTAAGATAAAAAAATATTAAAATGAAAACAAAACCCTTTCAGCTCAAAATAAGATTAGTAGGGAATATACTCCTACTTTCAAATATTAATTTTAAATAAATTATAAGAGGCAGGAGATGAGAGAAAAAAGAAAGAAAACATTTATTTCAAGGAACTAATTTTCCTTTATAATAAAAAACTACGTATTTAGATACTATTTCAAATATTGTGATAATTTTATATACTTAATCATCTGATTGCTTTTTCAGGCCATTAAATGAAAATTTAATAATTTTGTTTAAAGACTGCTCCACAATCTTGAACATGCCCAATTCATTCTGGAAAACAGTCTTTCTAAAGAAGCTATTGTTGTGGGCTGTATTAAACTTGGGCAGATAACTTAATCAGTTTTGGAAATTTGTCCCAGATGATGTCCTTTTCCTTATTTTAAACCCTGTGAATACGAATAGCGATGTTTGAACAAGATTTGTTATGAGTGATTTTGAAATTGCGTGAATAAAAAACTCAATATTTGGTTTTTAAATCGCGTGAATACGAATCGAGATCGATTTTTAAATTGCGCGAAGAAGACTCACAATGTATGATTTTTAAAAAGCGTGAATATGAATCGAAATATGTGGTTTTTAAATCACGTGAATACGAATCGCGGTGTATGATTTTTGAATTCCGAGAAGAGTAACAGCGTATGATTTTTGAATTCCGAGAAGAGTAACAGCGTATGATTTTTTAAGCGCCAGAAAATGAATAGCGATATGTGATTTTAAATCTCATGAATACGAATCGCAATGGATGATTTTTAAATCTCGTTAATGTCAAGCGTGATTATTAAATTGCGGGAAGAATCAAAATGTATGATTTTAAAGCGCGTAAATACGATGTTGTTGTTGTTGATTTACGTCGCATTAGAGCTGCACAATGGGCTATTGGCGACGGTCTGGAAAACATCCCTGAGGATGATCCGAAGACATGCCATCACAATTTTGATCCTCTGCAGAGGGGATGGCACCCCCGCTTCGGTAGCCCAACGACCTGCACGCGAAGTTGAGCACTTTACGGTAGCACAGTTTAACCAGGACCAATACCGCACACCCTCGGTCCCTACGCAGACTGATCCAAGTGGGTCACCCACCCGCACACTGACCGCAGCCAGTGATGCTTGACTTCGGTAATCTGATGAGAACCGTGTCTTAACGATCAGTCCACTGCGGGACCGCGTAAATACGAATCGCGATATATGATTTTTGAATCATCATGTGACTACAAATAACTTTATTTGCTACAAAATCGGCATGAATAAACCACGTCATAATTGGTTAGTGAAATGAGTGATTCGTAATAATATCGGGCAAAAAATATCGAAATTTTAAGAACCTCGTGGAAATGTCATTTAAATTTGCGATAAAGTTTGCGCAAAAATGGCGCGTCGAAAACGAGCTTATTTAAATATCCCATTACAAACTTTCAAGACGTAAAATGTATTTTTAAAAAAAAATCGCGATTTCAGGAACTGCGTGAAAATGGGTAGCAATAACTACCGAAAAGTCATTGCATTAATTTATGATAAAATCGGCACACATGGACCGCTTCGAAAGGGATAACTAAAATTCGTGCATAGTAATAATGCCCGTATTAAAAATATATTTTCAAAACTATGCGTGAAACCGTAGCGTTATCCATTGAAAAAAAGCTCTGCATTGATTGAGATAAAGTGTGTCAAAAACTTAAACGAGTAATTTCAAATTCTTTTTTTATTTTTCAAAAAAATAAGACTTTTTTTCTTTTTGGTTAGGTTACTGCCGGGGGGGGGGGAGCATTGAGAATTGGCGGGCCAGAGGTTCTGCACCCCTACATTTATGAAACTTAATTCCTTAGTTGCGTGTTTTCGCCGCTAATTATTTTACCAACTGTTTAATTATATTTTACGTTTTTCAAAATATTATTCTCGACACAACAGACTAGATTATGGTTTGGTTGGTGTCGTATCCTCTATTAAATCATATTTCATGGTGTGCTTGAATAGTTTTTATTATTTCTTTGGCATTAAAAGAATACAAATCCTCTTCCGTGGGGTAGTTTAAGAGGTGAAGGCCTGCAGCGACTGCAGGGCAGTTAAAAACATGATATGGTGTCAGTTCCACATTAAGACAGTTGCCACAGTTTTGATATTTTCTAGTCTTATCTGTCGAAATTTTCATGTTTTTATGATGTTTTGTTCTTAGTCTGATGAGAGTAGTGGCTGTCTTCCTATCGATGTCAAGATTAGTTATTTGATCATGGGCTTTGATTTTTAAAGGGGTGAATAGTCTTGACTTTGCAAAAGCATTTGCATCTGCCAACGTGGTTGGGATTGAATTTCGATTTAGATCTCTGGCATTTTTAGCCAAGGAATCAGCTATTTCATTGAACTCTAGGTTCACATGGGCGGGAATCCACTGCAAGAAACAATTTTTCCGGAGACGCTGAAGTTGTCCAAGTTGTTCTATGATATTCAGGACAAGGCTTGAGGTACCTTTGCTGAGGGCCTGTGAGACTAGATTATAATTTCAATAATATACTGATCAATTGTTTTAGTAGTTTAATTTAGGTTTTTGTTTAAATTAAAGTTCGTTTTTAGATTATTTTATTTTATAACAGTCGTTGAACAGCCGACCCAATTTTTGGGTTTGCGACTACTAATGTGCAACTCCGCAGTCTTCTAATTTTGCATTTGCGAACTAACCTGCATTTGCGTTACATGGGGTGGAAAACCATGAAACTTCCCTCGATTAGTCCGACGGCAAAGGGACTCTTCAGCACTGTGCTCGGTGCATGCAAATTTCGAGATTTTACTCTCGCTCTTGGACTCTCCGCCTTCCCTACAGCACCGAGCTTCTTTTATAAAAAGTTAACAACTATTGCTTTTTTATTATTACTATTATTACTTTTTATTCTAATTATTATAACTAAACTCTTTTTCAGAAAAAAATTAAGCAACTTTACTTTATTCCTCAGTTGAACCGAAGACAGGGTCATTTCAGAAGACAGGGAACTCCTGGATCAAGTATCGGGCGAAATTTTGCTTTTGTGGATGACTTTTTGGTGAAACTAACCAGCATTTGCGTTACATGGAGAGGTAAGACACGGTTTTTTCAACAAAAAATTCTAGTCACGTTTTTAATAAAAGAAAGCTTAGAATTATTTCCAGTTAGTTGAAATTGAAACCTAATTAAGAAGTTGAAAATATTCTGCTGCTTTAAAATTACTCGATGCAAAATAGCTGACTATTTACTAAGCATAACTATTTCTTTCGAAAAAATGAATATAAATTATTGATTATATTCTTCATTATTTCCTATTTGAAAAATAAAAAGTAAATGCAAATGTAAGCAACGAAAAAAAAGATAATAGTAATAAAAAAAATACAATAGGTTATTTTGTTTTTTAAATCTTAAAAAAAACTAGTGAGCTACAATTTTATTCCGACGTTCAAACTTACTCTCACCTGATAACTTTAAGAAAGCTGCCTTTTAAAAAAGATAATTATGAAAAAAATTGTTAAAAGAAGCTTTTAATATTATTTCTCAACTTAGCACAATCCATGAAGTAGGTATTGTTATAGCAGGAAAATGCCTGGTAGGTCTTATTTTGTTTAACGGCAAATACAAAAAATAGAAAATTGTAGGAAAAAAAATCCAAGACCGTGCTAATCCTCGTCTCAAAAATTCCTTCTTTTTCTAACTTTAGGTTTTTCTTAATACTCAAATAAGGTATATTAATACATTTTTGGATTTTAAATTATTTTATAGCTGTCATTATCATGTTCAGAAAATTGTTTTAATGTAGGTTCTTTTCAAAAATTTTAATTAGAAAATGTTTCTATTTTGCAGAAAGGAGTCAATAAGGTTAATTTTTCATTAATGTTCAATTGAACAATGATTTTATTATCCCAAGAATTGGAATCAGTTTTGACGAATTAATTTATTGCTTGAAACAAAAAGAAGCAATTTAATTTATTAAAATCAAACTTATTTCTTTATTTTGTTAAAACGGCAGGAAAAATGAGGGTAAGCAGTGAAAACTATCATTACTGTTCATTCATTTAATCATATAACTTGAGTAATTTTAAGTAAAAAAATAATAATAGGTGTATAATATAAACTCTATCGAAATATTCCCTTTAGTATAACTTAATATGTATCTAGAACAGTTTTTGGATTGATTGATAAAAAATATGTTTTCAAAATTTTCTTTTTTAAGTTGATTGAAATAATTGACTTGTAACTATTTAACTCTGATTGAAGGGAAGAGTTATTACATTGTCTTATTCGACTTTTGAAATTTCAATTGTGGACGGTAACTTCCCAAAAAATGGTTTTTTTTCGAGCAGCAGTAGGAAGTAATAATAAATAAATAAATACAATTAAAAAAAAAGTAAATTGCACTATTTTATTTTTTTAGAAAGTTGCGATGAATTATAAGTCAAAACGATTATGGTACGTAAAACTTATTTTAATATCGCGTAAACTTATTTCAATTTAATATACTTTGTTACTAAAAGAATAATGCCAACACTCTGAAATGCACGAATGAAAAATTTCAGTTAACTTAAAAAAAAAAAAAAAAAAGAAAAAGAAATATGAAGATGTTAATAAAAGTCGACATGTTTTGAGCGAGCAAAAATTCACGTTTAGCCAGTTCTGTGTTGGGCAGTGTTTGAAGCAAATGTTTAGCTCGCTCAAATATAGGCACCCATTTTCAAGACTCGCCAGACGTGAATGAGGAAAACAAAAGTGGTTTTAAACAAAAAAATGTTTAGTTGCCAATGGAAAATAAAACTGAAAAACAAAGTGAGAAGCACCATTTTAGCCGAGAGAGAAACAGAGAACACCAGTGCAACTTTTGCTCCACTGTTTTGAAATGTAAAATAAAGGAATGCAGTAGATAAGTCAGTTATCAAAAATGCGATAAATCACTTATTGCCGCCCATACTTTCAATATTAGTGATACATTGAATTTAGATAATGCCAAATTTCTAACCACCCTTGTCACATCAGCTCATTTTGACACTCAGGAATCTTATTTTATTCATGCGAATGCTAATTCTCTTGTAGTAGTTTTTGACCATTTCTCCACAGGACGTCGAAATGCATTTTGCCCTGATATACCACTCTTGGCTACTGCGGTTTTTTCTAGCGGTTTTTTTTATGATCTTTATTCAATTTTTTGTTGTCTATGTCACTCTCGGGTACTGTTCATTTCCTAGTTTTTTCTTTCTTTTTCATATTTCGCTGGCAATTTTACGTTTTCTGTTTAAAATCACTTTGAATTTCTTCATTCACGTATGACAATTCTTTAGAATGGGCTTCTATTTCTGATTGCTTAAAACATGTCCACTTTTATTACCATTTTCATATTTATAATGAAGTTTTAACCATTAGTATACTACATTCGAATCTTAATCGTTATTTTGGTAAGAATCTTATGCTAACTAAGACTAACATCTGCATATTATTATTTTAACAAATGCTCTCCTTAAAACATTACGAAAACCTTTGCATCTATATTGAAATTAAGAAGTTATCTTAATATTAAGCTATCTCTTACGTTATCTTCTACTTTAAATTAAAATTTTAAAATTGTGTATTCAGATATTTGGAATTACTGAAATTGATAATTGATTGTTGTGGTGAATATAAACATAATGAAATACATTTATCACTATACAATTTCTTAAAGACTTTACGAACTCAAATTTAAAAGGAGAATATCATATCGGATTGTATGCATGTAAGAATCATAATAAAATGAACGAAGCGAAGAAATTATAGTAACAATATTCGACAATAAATTCAGCTGATCGTAATTAAAGAACATGTTGAGGAACATTTTATGGAAAGTTTACGAAAATTCGTTTTAAAATGTATAGAAACATTGGAATGCTATCTACAAATAGTCTTTACCGAAAAAAAAAGACACGCATATCACATATTTAGCATAATAAAACGATTTTTAAAAGAAATGAATTATACAATATTCTTAAACATTCATATTTCAATGCTTTTAAAAATGACATGTATAATTAACTAATATTTTCAACAATAGAAAAAAGAAATATCGTGAATTGTATATATAAAACCTTATGAATATGCATTATAATCTCTTCCAGATGCTCTACATTTTTACGGAATCTTTTTAATGATTTGCTTTACAACTCTGTAAATAATATAAATAATTAATGCAAATTTGGTACGAGTGAAAAATTTTAAAAAGTTAAAAACAACTTAAAAAATACAAATAGTGGCATATAAAAAGTTCAGGTGTTCAAATACTAAAATCTTTATATAAAATTATAAAAAATTTATTTATCTATTCAAATTTTTTTAAAAGAAAATTAATCTTTGCATTTTGGACAGAAATCTGCCCATAAAATGTCTGTTGTCTAGAAATTTCGAGATATTTTTGTATTAACTACTAAAAAAAGTGTTCTCGATCACAGCGAACACAATACGATAAATGATAAGGTTACATTTTTTTTTTATTTTCTCAACTTCCTTGCATAGCAACCGACGAATACTAAGTATTTCTATCTTCTCTATCAGACAGTTAGTTTATGGTTATTAAATTACTCCTCTTAAGTGCTTTGCCTTATTTTAAGACTGCACGAAAAATAGCGTCCTAGCCCCCTAATTTTTTTGAAATTTATTGTACACTTCCATTTTGTTGGTCACGAATCAAAATATGAAGAAATATAGATATGTTTATTCAGAGAAAATACGTTTTTGTGTCTGATTTTGTAAATTAATTAATAGATAGAACTAGAGCCGCAATGGTTCAGAGGATAGAGCGTTCGCCTTTTAATGAGGTGAACCTTGATCAAATCCCAGCGATGTCTGGTCAATACGAATCCGCATCTGCCTTGCACCGACCATAGTGCTGACATGAAATATCCTCATTGGTAGACGGATCATGGGTTAGAATTCCTTTGCCGTCAGGCTAACCGCGAGAGGTTCCCGTGGTCCTCCTCCCCATGTAACGCAAATGCGGGTTAGTTCCATCAAAAAATCCTCGTCCCGCAGTGGACTGATCGTTAAGACACGGTTCCCAGCAGATCACCGAAGTCAAGCATCACTGGCTGCGGTCAGTGTGCGGGTGGGTGACCACTTGGATCAATCTGCGTAGGGACCGAGGGTGTGCAGTATTGGTCAACTATTCTATTTAGGAAGGAAATTTCGTTTCTCTTTTTTTATCTGTTTCAATAAGTTCTAATAGTAAATAAACAAATTATAATATTATTTACAACTGTAAGGTGTCAATTTAAAATTTTAAAAGAGTTAAAGTAACTCTGCTATACCGAAATATTTTTTAAAAACAGTTCTTATAACAAAACTCACGTATTGAAAGAAAAAAAATTGAAATTGTGTGTGTGGTTTGCATAGAACACACGTTTTGCGGACCCTTCGTTTTTAAAAAGAATTTGTCCTTTTTTGTAATCAAATATGTATGTTAAAACAATATGTAACATGTTAAACATGTAATGTGCTAGGTAAAAAAAAATGCAAATATGTTAAGGGTGTTCTTAAGGTCCTTTATGTCAACTATGTTATTGAATCAAATATACATTATGTACTTTTTTAGTCAAATATCTTAATATATTTAATAAATAATCAAATATGCTATTCAATAGACATTTTGTTGAACCTTTGAGACCCAAAATGTCATGAAATGTATCAGAACAAAATTTAGCGAGACTGACAAAAGCAAGAAAAATTTTAAAATAATGAATTATGCACCACAATGTTAGTTTTATTTTGATTGAGTTCAGAACAGAAGGAGGCTGGCTTTTGTTTGAAAAGGTTCAAATTGGTTGTAGAGGTTTTTTTTGCACCATCCTCCCTCATTTTCAATTGCATTAAATTAATTCTCAATTCTTTAATTAATTCGTTGATGATTCTACTGGTTTATACCTGACAACTGGTCTCTGATAACGTGGGTATCAGACACTCAAATAAAAACGGAGAAAGTAGTTAGGAAATATGTCGTTTCTGTTGAAAGAACGTAGAAGATATTTATTGGTATAGGCGAAATATTGAAATTTAAATGTACAAGGAATGAAGAAGAAATTAGGTTACTCATAAAAAAGAATAAAAAGAGAACGACGGCAGTTAGATGTAGAAATGGAGCTTAAGAATTTAGAACCGAAAAAATGAATATGCCTGCAACGGAATTAGTAATAAGTACGCCAAAGTTTGAAAGCACTCGAAGAACGTTTGGAAAACCTATGAGCGATATTTGAAAGCGTGATTTTGGAGGTACTTCGGAGTCATGGGAGACCAAAATCTTAATTCAGTGAAAGGATAAGATTGTATGTTTTCATTCGTCATTAGGATTTTTTGTTGCAGGCAATTAATCAAAATAATGTATTTTAGAAATATGATGAGTAGATAACAGTTAATTATAGTTCAGTTAATTTATAGTTCATAGTCAATTTATAGTTCATTTCAGTTAATTTATAGTCTCTACATCTTGGTTTTTAGGCTGTAAATAATATAAACATGAATTTTAATTATTTGGTTATGTTTGGCCTAAAGTTGAGAAAACCATATCTAGTAACTATTTATATTTAAGGCCAAGCGATATCTAATGAGATAATCTAATCTAATGATATCTAATAATCTAATGAGATAATCCAATCTAATGATATCAGGGCTGGGATAGCCTGGTTGGTAGGGCACTGGGCCCATATCCAAGAGAGCGTGGGTTAGATCCCCGTCGGCCTAAGACTTCCTGTGTAGTAAATGGTGACTGATGCACGTTAAATCTGTGGAGTCACAAAATCCTCCATGTTCCCATAACAAATCATACCTCTGGGGGTATTGATCCATCAGTTTCCTTGTCTTCTGGATTTAGTTCAAAATTACAAGGCTACGGAGGGGAACGTTAGTAGTCGTAAGCGCAAAATTGGTTCGACTGTTCAACGGCGGTTATAAAATAAAATAAAATCTAATGATATCTAATAATGTAATGAGTTATCTAATAGTATATATCTAAATGAGATGTTTAATTTATTTCGTTCTATCGGGGGAAAATTTTGCTGTGCAAAGGAAATTATCTGGAACTTGCCGGAGGTCTGTATAAGCAGAATCGCTAATTTGTTTAAAAATTTTATTTGGTGTAATTGGAAAAAGAGACAAATAAAGAAAGATATTAATTTATTAAACCACACTAATTTCACTCAAAAAACATGTTAAAATCTCTTCAAAAATTTTTTGTATCAAAATAAATTTTACATGCTATTTCTTTGATATTGCGTTACCCATTATTTAATTATTATTCCTGCTTTTGTCATATATATATAAATAAATATATATATATATATATATATATATATATATATATATATATATATATATATATATATATATATATATATATATATATATATATATATATATATATATATATATATATATATAAATTTATTCATTATTGAAAAATAATCAAATTTTAGCTGCATTATTGGTGTGGGGTAAAGATTAACAATAACTTTGAATCGGAATGTTTAAATTAATTAGAATTAAAGATATAAAAACGCTGTCTGACAGCTATTTAAAGAAAAGAAAAAACGAAAGTTAGAAAGTTGAGTCATTGCTTTTTCATTCATGTGTCTTTCAGAGCATAAATTAAGAAGTTTTAGAACTTAATAAATATGTATAAAAACTATTTCTAATTAATAGTATCTATGTATAGTAAAAAATATTACTTCAGATTATTATTTATTCATTTTTTTAAAAAATTTTCCCTGAAAAAACTTTGTCGAAAAATAATTTTACAAGTTTTATAAATAATTTGCCAAATTTTATTCGGCTGGAAATTAGGCCAAGTATTTGACCAATCCACAAAAAGGCAGAGAACCGAATAATGCCTGAATATTCGTTACATCCCTGAAAAAACCATATCTTCAATTTATTTTCAATTACACCTTTACCTTACCCATATTTATCCCATTTTGTATTATGATATTATGTATTGTAGATAAGAGTAATAAAATTTTTTCATTTAAAAAAATTCTTTTTACAGAAATTTGAATCCTTGGAGGAGAGCTCTAAGTTTAACAAGATCTGTTGAGATAAAGTCTTTTGATTTGTATTTGTTTTATAATTAAATTTAATGAGTGTAAAAGCCCTTTTTTTTGTATTTGGAATACTATTTCTAATATTGGTCTCAACTCTCCCTACTTTAAACGGAGGCCCCTTATTTTCTGTGATCACTCCAAAGTTTCTTAAAACTTACGTCCTTTACGTAACAGCAATTTTTTATAAAAAAGGACTATTTATTCATTTTGGTAATTTTTTTTTAATTTACAGAATATCATTATCTTTGGTCATATTAAAACTATTTGTCCTTTTTATATTTTAAGATTTAAGCTTTTCTTCCCCTAATTTTTAAATTCGTTTTAGGTTACGATAGTACTAGTTTTTTCTTAATCTAATATTTCTTAATGTTAATTTAATTCTCCCTTTTACTGTTTAATTTTTTATGTATAAATTTCTTTTCTAAATTGCAGAATTTGATTTATATTATTTAATGAATGTCCCGTATACCTTCATTTTTGTATGTTATGCTTTAACAACATTGTTTGATATGTTAACGTTTTTTTTTTTTTTTTTTTTGCATGTTTAAGTTTCTTCTTACATTACTTAAATATAAACTTTAAATAAGTACATTTCCCATGAGTTTATAATAGTATTAGTTTCTCTCAGGGTTTGTTGATTTAAATCATGATTTAAATAAAATTACTTTTTTTTAAAAATCATTGATTTAAATCAACTAATTTTTCTTGATATATATTGATTATAAAAGTTAATAAACAGTGTTTTAAATTATTGACACTTTTATTATTTTCTTTTCTTAGTTTCAAAATTTATTTTAAATAAATTTTTGCATTAATTAATTTTAGTTAACGGAATTACTTCCTTTCTTGGTGTGTGTTAAATTCCAACACATTTGAAATTACATTTTTAAAAATCTTTTGATTCTTGAGATTGAAAGTACAGATTAAAGTAAACATTTAATGCTGTCTTAATATAGACTTGCACAGCTGTAGAAAGTAATTATTAAACATGAATTTTTTCAAAAAATAATGTAAATATTGTTAATTGAAATTCTACCCTTTGAAAGAAAAAGCGTGGAATTAAAATCTACATTGTATTTTATTGGTGGAAAATGTATATTTCTGAAGCTTGAGGTTACATAAAAAAGAAAATACCTAATTTGCCAAAAATAGAAAGAAAAAAAAGGCCAATGAATTCAGATATTTATTTCCTGATATAGTGTCATTCTTCCCTTTCAAACTCTTTCAAAGTCTATTCGAAGCTGTAGGGTTATTAACTGGTATTTTTTCCCCCCATAATATGCTTACAGTACCTTTGACTTCAGATTCTCTATAAAGAAAGTTTGTGAAAAAAAATTCCTATGAGTACATAGATTTTTAAAAAGAAAATATTTTTAGCTTAACTTATCTATTTTGATATAGAATTAAAAGTGAATATTTTAATATAAAAATATATAGATTAAATATTTATTTTTTGATGAATGACTACATTTATAAACACAATCTGTTACATTTATTTTGTCATTTTAAAATCAAGCGGAAAAAAAAGAAATTTTAAATTAAAATTATGGTTTGCTAATTGAAACTTTGTTTTAATAGTTAAAGTAAGTGGTCTGTCCAAGTGAAATTTACTACCATTTACAGGTACCTACACAAATTTAACTTTAGGAAATACGGTAGAATAATTTCACAAAATACTTTATTCTTAAAATTTTATTTTTGTGTCTCGTAAGAAACGATAAATCCAAATTTTAAACATATTTGTGTTGATTTTTTAATATAATTTTTAATTTTCAAAAATTATGTCTAAATTTTCACAAAATAGTTATCTTTTAGAAAAACCTAGACAGACCCATAAAGTATTCTTTAAATTCTCTATTTGAACTAGTCTTTAAATTTCAATCATGCATTTGTTTCAAAATGGTTGCTATGCATTCAAAGCTATGTATTATAATGAAAAATTATTTTAGTAAGTTAAAATATTGTTCTAAATATTGTCATAATATAGTTCTAATGTTAATTTAGTTTTGATTAAGCATTTATAAAGTTTTTTTAATCATAAATTATAGTTCTTACAGTGTATTTGAATAAAAATCCAAAAAAATCTGATTTAAATCAAAAAAATCCGATTTTTTTTTGATTTTTTAAAAAAAAATCAAAAAAATCACGAACCCTGGTTTACAAGGTACTGGACACATTACAGACGAGGACCCACTTGAAGGATATATATCTCATAACCTCCAATCAAGCTTGTATATCTTTTTTTTTTTTAAATTAAGATTTAAAAATCTATTTAATGCATTGGCAATTGCAGTTTGCACGACTGGTTCTTGTGATATGGAAAAATTCCTGGAGAGATTTCATTTACTATCCAGGGTTTTAGTTTTTGCATCAAAAGCTGGTTTTGACACGACATGTCAAAAACCTGTCGAAAAGTATAATAAACTGTTTGGCGAAATGTGGCAAAAACTTATAAAAACCAGTGACAAGTTTCTTTTAGTCATTGAAGATATTTTATTAAACACCCATCTACATAATTATTTCAATCCTGCATAATATTTGCATTATAATTACTAATATGATTATTATTTATATTATACATCATATATTAAAAATGTATGTAAAATAATTTATTTGCTTTCTTAATGACTAATGTATTATTTATATTTTAAGGTTATTATGTTCGATATATTATAACTGTTAAGTTTACATTACAGATAATTACTATTGTTCTAATTGTTGAGTTGGTAGTTGTTATTCGTCTGAATATTGATGGTACAATTTAGACAGATTTCTTAGCTTAACTATAAAACTAAAGTTGTCACTAATAATTGTGTAATCTTAACCTGTGAATTTTTTTTTTTTTTTTTGTAATTCACATTATTTGTTTTTCATGCTTATGTGTGCAGCATGAAAAAAATAAGCAGACCACCCAGGATGATTTTTGATCTAATGATCAGATCTTCACATTCTCTGACTCAGTCCTAATGGTTTGAAAGGGTGATCTCAAATATGGCAATTAATTAGTGCAGATGACATTTTAAGGTACAAAATCAGATGGATTAAGGTATTCTGAAGAATTAGGATTTCTGACCCACAATCGTGGAAAAGGTCCCAATAGTTTGGTCATAGAGTAGTCCAAAATTTGTACCCCTTGATGTTATTTCGAATATTTCGTCATATCTCAAGAACTTTTTAGTCGAATTGAAAATTTTTTGCCCACAATTATTAAGTCGGTTTATCCAACGATAATTCGATGCAAAAAAATAACTTGCATATTTTATTTAGCAATAATAATCTAAAAGTGCACAGTTATATATATTTTACGGAATAATTTTGCTATGTAATCATTATATCATTTACTCGTATAAATTGATTAATTTTTTTCAATCAATCGGTTAAAGTGCTTTATCAAGTTGATAACAATACAGTACAGTTATTAAAATAAATTTCCAAATTCTCCTGTGATTTCACTATCTTTGATGAAACTGCAGATCTTTAGGAGCCAGTAATTCTAAATTTCTGGGTTCTTTTTTTTTTGTAAAAGCAGGTCTCTATTTGAAATTATTTAAATATCTCTATTTTAAGAATCTGCATAAAATGTAAAAATTTGAAAAACTGTGATTTGCAACTAATTCTGTAATAGTTCAACTAAGAATTTTAACAAGACGCAATTTGCTAAGCGTAAGATAAAACTAAATCTGTCCATTGCTTGTATGCAAAATAATTTAAAAATGAGTGTATAATATTTGGTAGCTTCAGTATAACTTAATATGAAAATATTGTATTCACACAAATTTAATCAAATAGATTATTCTCAATAAATTTTAGTTATCATATAGGTAATTCAAATGAAATATACTACTAATAAACTGCAATAGATTTGAAGTGAAAATTAAAAATTTGACTGTAGCAACTGTTACATCTGTTAAACTCTGACTTATTTTATTAGATCTGTAGGGAGGAAACAAAATTTACTTCTATTTTTTTCATTTCATAAATTTATTTATTATACTTTGTATATTTCAGTGACTGCACTTTGTGCTGGAAAAAAATCACAATTTTTTTTCAATTTCTATATATTTTTCTAGTAGTAAATTAGATAAATTGCAATTTTGCAAATTCTTAGTCATAATTATTCAATATTTATTATTGATAATCAATCATCCTCTTCACCAAAACTTATGATTTTCGACAGTGATTGTCAAAGCTAAAAGAGGGGTTAATGTCAGAACAATTGAACATCATAGTTGATCACTTGTTATTTTCTATGTTTATTTATTTATAATTACTTCACATTCATATTAGCTAATAATTATTTTCTTACCTAAAATTTTAGGTTTCTAATATGAGTGTTAAAACTGTGGTTAAATCTGGATAAAACAGTCAATTGTCTAATGCATGCCAACTTTGACTTTAGCGTTTTCTCCACTGTGAATAAACCTTGTCCTCTTTACTTCAATTTTGATTTTTTCCCCAGGCATGAAAATTTGCTTCATTTCAATAAAGTAAGTTGTTATGTCTTTACTCGAAAACATTGTTATATACTTTTCTATGGATGTTTAGTTGAAATTTTATAACATTTTTCTATTCTCTTTCAGAGCATATTCTCAGTTAAATAGTTTGAAATGACTTTTTTTAAAGTGCACTGAATGATGAACAGAGGTTCTGTATCTATTTATCCTTGTGGTATTGGTGGACAAGAGGGTATGAAAACAAGGTATTTTTTAGTTAGCTGGGCGCAAGAAATTTAATTATTTAATTTAATTTTTATGTGTTAAAAAAAAGTTGGAGGTCTACATTTTTCATCAAAAATATTTGTTTATGCAGGTGTAATTATTTCTGTTTTTTTGCTGTTTACTTATATTTTGTGGCTTTTTTTTTAAACATAATATTTACTTTGTAAGAGGAAGATATAATAATTTGTATTTAAACATTTCTATGCTTAAAAGTTTTGTTTTTCTTTTAAATTGTAGTTTTTGACTAAGTATGGTAAAATAATAAGCATTTCATTCAAATTATTTGTTGATGAAAGTATTTTATTTAAAGTCTGTTTATTTTTATAGATTAGTTTTTAGTTTTCACATACAATTTATATAATGTTTCTTTTGCTTTTGTTACATTGCTTTAGCTAAAAAAATTTTAAATCTTTACAAAAATTAATGATCAATTTAATAATTTATGCTCGACATTTTAAAGTTTTTATAATATTTTTCTCAATGTTTTCTGTCCATTAAGTAAATAATTCTATTGTGTATTAAATTCAAAATTTGTATGAAATGCGAAATATTTTCAAGTCAAAATCTACCATCCTTTTTTTTTTTAAACTCTTAATTATTAAAGATTGTTACTAATTAAAGATTATTATGGTCTTTGGTGTAATATATTCATAACATTTCAGTTTTATAGTCAGGCAAGAGATTGATCTGACTTGTCCCTGGACAAAATTTCAAACTTTTTAAACTTTAGAAAAAAGTTTCTGAATCAAAAAAAAAGTCTTTAGTGTCTATTTTTCTTAATATTTCTGCATTATTTTGTTTTACTTTACTATGCTATCCTATTTAATCATGATAATCTCTGGTTCGTTAGACTGTTAATGTGCACAAATTGTAACTTTAAATAAGTATGTAAATTATGAAAATGAGTTTTACATACTTTTTTTAAATTATTTTTTCACGAGTTGATATGTGTATTTTAGCTTTTTTATTCTTTTCTCACTCTTATAACAAGCCTAGTTAGTGACTATAATAAGCTATCTGATTGGAGGAAATAGTCATCCCTGGGTCGGGGAAGCCTGTTTCAGATACTTCAGACTTTTCTGTTATCAAGTAGAACTTAGGCAGGCATAAATTAAAGTATTATAAGTTTTTAAAGTCGCACTAAACAATAAAAATTTAGTAGACCAATGGGAGTACTATTCTTTTAGTGTACCGAGATCTTAATATGGTAGATAAACTTGAAGGGGAAAAATAAAACTTTATGTTTGCATAATTTATGTTATGGTACACATGCTATGAGATAAGAGACAGCTGCATAGAATAAAAAACAGAAATCAGGACACATATAATAATGAAACTTCACTAGAATTTATTTGCATTAATAAATATTATTAAAAATTTGCATTTAAAGCTCTCTGTTTTTAGATAAATGCAGTTTTCATTAACTTCTATCATCATAAAAAATTAAAACCATACACATCAATATCTTTACACTGCAATGCATCTTATACATAAAAGGGAACTTAACTTTTTTTTTTGTTGACAAATGCATTGTACAAAATAGTAAATATCATGTAAAGTAATTTTTGTCAGCAACATTAAGAATAATTATTATAAACATTAAGTATGCTTTTACAATTGTTATAATATAAACTATGTAAAATGATTTTTCCTCACTATCCTGTTCCTCACTATCCGAAACGTTTTAAAACTATTACCCCATAATGATTTAGGAGTACTGTTTATTAAAATTTAGTAATAAAAAAAAAGCTATAATATTTGTAAATAAATTCAACATACTGAGTAAAATGTTGAGATTAGAGAATAAAAAAAACTGTGAAATTAACAAATATACTAAAAATTAATTATCTAAAAATTCCTAAATAAAGTAAATTTTCAAAGCCCAAAAGATATTTCTTTTAGCTGATAGACAAATCTCGCTGTCAGTCCACAGAAAGCACGTAAATTTGAAATTTAAACATTTCAATTTTAAATGCTTCATCTCATGGAAAAGGGGGGTGGGTGGAGAAACCTTCCAAGTGTAGCCACTTTCCAGAAAAATTTAAAAGTTGGTAGCAGTTGTTATCCAAAAATATTTGTAAATTTATGTCACAGCTGACAAATTGTATTCCTGAAATATCCCTAAAATTAAAGCCTTTGAAACTTACAATAACCTCATTAAGTAATTGGCGCCTCTTTTAAAAATTTTCCAGACTGTGGCCACCCTGCAACGCGTGGAAGAACTTATTTATTTCTAAATATTCGCTACTGAAACCTTCAGCTTAGAATAATAAAATTAGAATTTTTTTTTAACACATGGAATTCAATATAAAAAATTATTTTTCATTATTATTTTGCTAATTCCTAACATTTCGACAAATTTGGCACCCATGCATATCATTTGGGTGACATTTGTAGAACATTTTACGAAGATTGTTGCCATATTAGCATAAATCTTATAAATTTTAATCAAGTTCGTTGCAGTATTTAGTTCTTATGATGCCGATCTATTTAATCAATCCAAAAAGTTAGAAATTTCAAACTGTTGATAGTTTCCCACAACATATATTTATTAATATATTTTATTTTTAGGATTAAATGGGCCTTAATAGACTTCATCCTAATGGCTGTGATAACGTTGGGGCTTCATAGCTATTGTTTTGCATAGCTGCAAATGCACTGAGAGTCCCGCAGTGAACTGACTGATCATCAAGATCCCAATAGAACACTGAAGTCAAGCATCACTGGCTGCGGTTAGTGTGCGGGTGAGTAACCTCTTTGATCAGCATGCAAATGGACCGAGAGTGTGCTGTATCGGTCCTCGTTAAACTGTTTTAAGCAAAGTGATTGACTTCGCATGTCATCAGGCTACCGAAGCAGAGGTCATCCCCTCTCTAGAGGATGAAAAATGGTGATGGCATGTCTTCGGATCATCCTCTGCGATGTTTCCCAGATTGTCGCTAATAGCCCATAGTTCAGATCTAGTGGGACGTTAACCATCAACTGAGACTCAGATGTTTTGTATTTTAAAAAATTTAATTTAGAACTACCTACGTATAATCATTTGTGTGGATCGGCTCTTCTTTGTCGCTTTGTTCTTTCATGAATCATAGTTTGTCCGTTTAAAACAAGGTTAAAACCAAAAAAAAATTTTTTTTAGAAAAAGATTAAGCCTGGTTTTCTTATAATTTTTTTTTTAACAAGCATCTTTTTAAATAAATTTTCTGCTATTTATGTGAATGTTTTCAGTTTGAATATTGAAAAATGAAATAGAAATTCTCACATTTGTGACAATTTTGAGTTTAATTGATAATTGGAATTCACCTTCTTAAAATAGACATAAATCTGCAATTTTTAATTATTTATGTAAAATTAATTTTGTCCCCCCCCCCAAAAAAAAGCCTATGTAAAAGAAATTAATGCAATCAATTTTTAGATAAAATCATAACTCTTAAAATGTTAAATAAAATAGATTGTTAGTTATTCCCTGTTATGTTAGTTTTTTTGTATTATTTAAATTGTGTAATTACTGAAAGAATTAAAGTTTTTCAAACTTTATTTTTACAAACTTGTTAAAGATACATTTTTGCTGCAGTCAAACGTATAAACAGGAATGAATTACTTTTCTAAATTTTATTTTAACAGTTTAATTTAAGAATTATTTTTTATTATTTAGGTGAACAAATTTGTATTGTATTTATGCAGTATGCTTATATTTATCATTATAATATTTAAAATTGCTATTTTTATACTTTATTTAAAAAAAAAAGTTTGAGAAATTTTTTTTAAATATTTTTAAAATATTTTTTTTTGTTTATGCTGAAATATAACAATAAGAACTTTGTTACATTTAAAGCTAATGACCAAAAAGTTTTTTTTTTTGTGTGTGTGTTTTAGAACCATTAAGGCTGAAATATACTTTTACAATTTTAAATGTTTGTAATTATGTAGCCATTTATCAATTTTATTCTTTTCATCATTTTAATTATATTATTTAGTTGAAATATTACATTGTCTTGTTTCTCCCATGATGCTGCATTTTAAAATTACATTGATTTCACATTTCCTCGATCACATTGATTCAAAGCAACCAGGAGTAGCAGAAAACAAATATGAAATTGAACTGAAAAAATAAAATTTAGAAAAGCACTTTATTCTTGTTTATACTTTTGTTAGAACAAGAATTACTTTTGAATTAGTTATGATCTAATTTATTTTAAGCATTTTTACAAAACCTCATGTTTTTATTTTAAATTTGCTTACAATACTTTATTTCACATTGGTATTTTTGTGAAAACTCGAAACCCTAAGCATTTGAAAATTGCAGTTTTGTGTTAATTTAAAATAATGGAATTTGACTCAAAATTTCCAAAAAGGTGAGAAAACCATCTTGTCACTTCGCAATATTTAAACAAATAAAAAATCAATATAAATACTGGAAAATGTATTTATTAAAAAGATTCTTTTAAAAAACATATTCTGACTTTGTTTTCTTCTTCTTTTTTCTTCTTCTTTTAAATCATTTTGTTTAAACATCATTGTTTTAAACCAGCTAAGTCTGCTAAAGAGGTGATTGTGCTCCGGAAAAATATCGGATTTTTCGCTAACAACACTCCTGAAGTTTCTGGAAATCCTAGGTCCAGAACCTTCAAGAAATCATCGATCATGTGTAAAAATTCTTGTCTATTTTATTTAAAAATATTAGAACTAGAATTTATACTTGGCGTCTTTCATTTGTAAATATTTTTTCTGGCAGAATAATAAATGTGATTAGAGATAAAAGTAAACTTATACATAATTATTCATTTAAATTATCTGTAAATAATTCATTTAGAATTTAATGTTTTGAAAATATAAATGATTTAACTTTATAAAGACATAAATTTTTTGAAATGCGTCATTAATGATTTTAATAAGAAATTTTCAGGATTTTTGAGTTGGGCTCACAATCACCCCTGAATAGTTCAACAATACATCGGAATAAAAATCCAGATAAAAAAAAATATATTTAGGAAGAGAAATGAGGCAAATGATTGTTACAGTGATCAAGAATTTTATGAATAAAATGTGATAATTTTCATTTCTAAACATATAAATGTTGAACATTGTTTGATTGACATAGTATTTTGACATTTGCTTAAAAACTTATAAAATAGTTGATATCTAACGTCTAAAATTAAATTAAGGAAATGAAAATAAAATACAGGGTCGCCACTCCGCAGGGAGAATAGGGAAAACCTGAAAAATAAAGGGAATTAAAAAATCAACTAAATTAACAGGGAAAATGCAAGGAATATTTATTTCTTATTTTCTTTTTTTACAAAATGTTGTCCTCTTTAAGTGCAATCTATGGGGTATTTAAATATAGTTCAGTTATACTTTACTATTTTATTTGCTGTATTTTTTTTTATGTATGTTAAACTGTTCCTTATTTAAGTTTTTCTAGCAATTAAAACTAGTATTAGTTATCCTGATATAGCGTACAAATTTGCGCAGTAATTGTGTGTTTCCTCTTAGTATATTGTGTATAATATATACAGGGAAAACGCAGGGAGCTTTTTTTTTCTTCCCAGATTTGAGTAGCAACCCTGTAATAAATCTGTAGAATAACTTTTTTGCTCTATGAATTATTATTAATTATTTCTTTTAAATTAAATTTAGTAATTTTAAATTATATTTGTGAAAAAAATGTCATTCTTTTTCTCGTGTCTTTAAGTAGATATCTCATTTTATCAATTTTTGGCATTTAGCTGAACAAGTCAAAAAGGGGCGAGTAGTAACAGCTCAACAAATAAAGTCTTGGCCATATACTTAACTGATGTTATTTCTTGACAAGATTGGAAGTAAAAAAAATGAGTATGTTCATTTTAATTATGTCATAAATTAGTTGTAGTATTTTAGTATAAAATTTTTTAATATAGCCTTGAACAAAATCCCTGTATTAAGTTACACTTGTTTCAGATTGGATAAATTAGAATAGTTATGAGTGTAAATTAAATAATTTGGTTTCAAAGCTCAAAAGATTTTGAAATTTTTTTTGAAGTTTTACAGTTGTGTACTGTTAATTATATTTAATAACTGTTAGGCAATTATCTTTGGTGTTCATTTAGTTTTGACTTCTAATTGATCTTGCCTTTTTGAATAGCAAATGGGGAAAAAATGTTCACAAGTTCAAAAACTTTTTCAATTTATGATCAATAGAGAAACAGGTTTAAGTTCATGGTATCTGCACACCAGGAAAGTCTTGAATCTTGGTATTGAACAAAATTTGTCATGAAATGTCTTGATTTTAACTATTTATGTTTAAAAAATCATAGATTCAGGGCGCCCAAAAGTCTCTTTTTTTTTAAATAGAATTTACCCCCTCACAGACACACAATTTCATGATGTTCCGAATATCTGAATTTGTAACAAAATCCCCACTCACAGTCATATTTTATTAAAATAAAAAATGTTTTTATTGTGTTCTTTAAAAATTATGTTGTTCTTTTAAAAAATGAAAGATAAAACATCATTTTTAGAGCGAATTATCTTTCAAACTTCTGTAATTTCAGAATTTTTGTTATTATTTTTATTTTATTTTATCAATTTAAAATTCTAGCTGAAGCAAACCAGTCATTGGCGATTTTTTTTATTCCGAAAAGAGAACAGAAATATCAGGAATATTTCTTTAATCTCTGATACACAAGAAAAGCATCTTTAAAATATATTTCTGCAGTAAAAAGGAGGAGAAACAAATTGCTTTTGTATTTTTTCAGCTATTTTATTGCTTCAACTTTTTCTTTACTCTGTTTTTTAAATTTAAAATAAATATGAAGATGCAGAGTATGAATTTCTGTTATACCTATCATTTCAATTAATGTTATAATGCTTTTTTAAATTTATTGTTGTGCTTTTGTCGGAGAAAATAGTAACTTCGTTTAGTCATGGAATATTCTTGGAATTAGTGATATAAAAAATAAAATATATAAAAAATAAAATATATAAAAAATGAAATGAAGAATAATTAAATAAAAAAATTAAAGCAACAGATGATAATTTTAATTCTGAAATCGTAAAACATGTAATTTTTGTTACTATTTCATTATTGATATTTTAAAAATAAACTTTTGCTGTGTTTTTAAAATATTCCATGCAGTTTTGCTTAAGATTAGATTATACATCTTATTGTCTGAAATATTCATTTTAATTAACGCATTTTTATTGCCTATTTCAATAACAGTTATAAGTGAACGAAGACTTTCGGGAGCCACTATAATTATAAAAATGTATTAATATATAATCACCTGAAACGGTTTTTTATTTTTGCTTAATGAAAATATGTTAAACAATACCTATCCAAGGTCTTATTGGTCATTCTTTTTTGTCATTTTCTAGTACACTTTGAGCAAAAACTACTTAAAGTAACACATTAAAAAAATTGTATTCAATAAAAACAATATATTCTACAAATTAAACGTATTTTTTCTCCATGTCTTAATTTCCTAAAAATTAATGTTGTACCAAAACATTAAAAAATAAATAAAAAAATCTTGCAAAATTGTCAAAATAAATTTTTTTTTCAAGATGCTATGTTTAAAAAATAAGATTTTAAATAAAATATTTTGTAATATAGACACTTTTTTGTACACATCCTGCGCTTTATAAGAGAAAAGAAACACAGGCCTGGAAGATTAAGATAGTTACTTGGAAAACTTGGAAAAATAAGGGAAATTTGAAATCTAATTTGAGTGACCACCCTGCTCATAAAAGTTGCCAAACCTGAAAAATGTTACAAGCGTAATCAAAATAAAATTCTGAAAATATTTTTCATTATAAATCTAGCAATATTTTATATCTGATGCTGAAAAAAAATATATAAAAGTTTAAGTTATAATATGTTTGATGATAGATAATTTTTAAAATGAGGAATAGTTTGTAACATTTTATGATTTTCAACTTTTTCGTTTTACAGTATATTTAATGTTTTCTAATGTTATGTTTGTAACATGTTATGTCCATATATTAAACCATTTTATTTTGTATTTGAAATTTGTTAATGAAAACTTTTTCCTCTATTTTGTTTTGGAAATAAGACTACAAAATCATTGGTGTAGGTGTCTATAATCAACTAAAAATATCCTAAGTTTAGATTTAGAGAACTTATTAATTTGAAAGAGAATCACTGTACTTTGTGTAAACTAGACCATTTTCTTTAGATCTGAAATCTTTTTTTTTTCTATTAAAACGATTTCTTTAGTTTTTTTATTGTAAAATAATTGAATTTTTTTTAAACTGTTTTAAATGTGCTGAGAAAATAATTAATAATCACTAATTTTTATTAAATTAGTTTTTTAATTTCTGAGAATTTTTTTTTATGTGGACCTCTGATGCCCAAATCTTCCATGCTTAATGCTTGCATATATTATGGCAAATATATTTTTGTACAAATTTTATTAAATTATTTATAATTAATGGAGATAATTAAATTGCAAATTCTTTTACCAAAACTTATATTTTGGTTATTATAATTAAAAATATTTAAAGATTGTCATTTTATTTCAAAATTTAGAACTGGTGGTCATCAGTGGGGTTCTCCAAAAATTTCTTCTAGAACTGGTGGTGTGAACTGGAGTCCAAAATTCACCTGTGTCAAACTATGTTGGTGTGCCACAGAATGTACCACCTGTGGTAAGAACAATATTTTTATAAAAATTGATTTTAATATCTTTTCAAGGTTGCTTAAATTTTTTATTTTTAAAAAAAATGAAACAAACTTGTATTTTTGCCCTCTATGTTACCTTACTTGTTAGGCATGAATTTATACTTAAAAAAGCGTATATCAAGTTGAATTGAGTATGCATAAGTGCAATTTCAAGAATAATAATTATAGCATGTTTCTTGTAAAAATGTAATATTACATTAACTTGCATATTGTATGACTTTAAAAAAAGTGTTTATAAAATTTTGTTCGATTTGTTAAGATGTTTGTGCACTTCAAATTTCAGAAAAATTTTTTCACTTTTGTCCTCAGAGAAAACTATTTCTTTTATTTTCTAACAGTTATTGATATGACCTCTGATATGACCTCTCTGAGGGCTGAAATTAGTCTTGAGAAAACGCAAGAGACCAGAATGACCATAGGACAATTAATATCTTTTTCAATTAGATTTTTGAATTTATCAAGAAAAAAAATTATTTCTTCTTTAAAAAATTAAATTAACATACCTGCCAAGTCTCCTGTATTTTACGACTGTCTCCTGTTTACCCACATGTTCTCAAATTTCAAATTTGGTGATAAAATATCCACTGATGGCAAAAATAATTATCTTATTACTCAACAGATGATACTATTGCTAGCACTGTAGTATGCTGAATGTTAATAGTTTAAGAAGAGGTCGGGATAGCCTGGTTGGTAGGGCACTGGGCTCATGTTCTAGAGTTTGTGGGTTCGATCCAAAACCGACCGAAGACTCCCTATGTAGTGAATGGTGACTGATGCATGTTAAATCTGTCGAGTCGCAAAGTCCTACATGTTCCCATAACAATCTCTGGGGGTACTGATCCAGGAGCTCCCTCGTCTTCTGGATTGGGATCAAAATTTCAAGAATACAGAGTTGAACAATGGCAATCGTAAGCCCAGAATTGGGTCAGCTGTTCAAATAAAATAGTTTAAGCAATTATAAATAATGGTTTTAAAAAATCTTCTTTAGATTAAGATTTGTATGCATATTTTTTACTTCGCTAAATGTAAGTGCTTATATTATTTCTAAATTTGAATTTTTACTTTTTGACTTACATAATTATGCATCATGTGGCAAAACTTTACTCATAGCCTAAAAAATGTTGCTAGTAAAATCTCCGTTATTTTATTTATCCAATGTGGACAGATATGAACAAATATTTTTGGTTAAAAATTATTTAAAATAATATGTACTTTATTATTACTTTTATTACATTATAATGAAAATATTATTTGTTGTAAATTACAAAATAATCAAATAATGATGTGACACCGCAATGGAAGAATTGGACGCATAATACTTCCAACGTCTTCCGTGTTGGATCTACTTCAGTTTGTTTGTCGTCCTCATTTTTTGAAATTTTGAAAGAATTAAAATGAAATGTTCAAATTGGGGATTTTTAAAAAAGAAAATTTATAAAGTTAGGAATAAAAGTTTATGATATATAGAGATATGAATGGCTCCAAGAAAAGATCATTGTTTTTCAGGAAATGGTGTTTATTTTAAGCTTTATTTTTTAATGGCTTTTATTTTTCATGTTGTGTAGCGTTTTTGAAATGTGCTTAAATGTACTTATTTTCGATTTTCATTTTTTTTAAAACCCTTAAAGGTGCTTTTTTCTTTGAGTATTTTTAAAAAGTGCTTTTGAAAAAGAGATTATTTTCTTTACCATGTCGATTTTCGGCATGTATTTTGCAAAAGCGCGGTTTTCACCTTGTTCTATTCAACGTTTTCACATTTTATTCAACCACAATCCATTTCAGCCTATCGTCTGTCCAATAGCGTATGAAAGCAGCTATCATTTTACATGTTTAATGAAATACTTGCGAAACCGCATGTTCGTCTACTGATCTGAGTTCTTGGAGGTTCTAGCACTCTCATGTGCAACTCTGCTGCATTTTGCTAGATATTCTCAATTCCAGGTTTCATTTTCCACCCTCATTTTTCGGACTGAAAAATCTCTCGATCTTTTTATGGTGGCTAATATAATCAAGAAAAGAGTTCTTTGTCAAAAACTAATTATTTTATCACGATCATGTAAAAACTTTGAAAATAATTTTGCATTTTGTTAATGTATGCTTAAAAATATTTTTTTAGTGCTTAAAAAGTACTTAAAAGGTGCTTATTTTTTGTTGAAAGATTTGGCTATGCACCCTTTTTTTGTTTTGTTTGCTGTAAAAAAATCTATAAATATTTCTTTAAGAAAAAATAAACAAGTCATTTTTCTAATATGTGGACCATTCTCATGGAAAAATGCGTAAAAAGTTTAAGATTATATTATCAAATTCGAAACACATTTTTTGGAGTAACAAACTGGCTCATGTGAACATGAATAAATATTTCTTAATTATTCCCTTGTATTTTAATGTAAGCCAATTTCTTATTCACACCCATTTTGAATATATGTGTAAACTAAGTTCTCTAGCAAAGTTTGTCTCAAAGTAGTCACTACAATTCAAAAATAGTTTGTAGTCGGTTCATTTTTTAAAAAAATAGTTGTAGTTAACTGCATTTGTAGCAAGTTGTAGTTGTAAATTCTGTGTAGTTGCAGTGAACTACAAAAATAATGTGGTTTTTCAAACTACTGGCTGAAACTCATGCTTAATCATACATTGGTGAATCTGATTAAATTAAACTTAGAGTTCATTTCAAAAATTGAAATATATTATGTCAGAATATTTTGTCTCAATTCTCTGGGATCTGTTTAGAAGAAATTTGGGTCCGGTAATGGATCCTTCACAAAATATCTTTTCATAAAAACGGACCCTTCACAAAATAATTTATCTTTTAATCGGACCCTTCACAAGTGACACTCGAAAGACTATTGCGTATTATTGTAAATGGGCAGGGAAAATTGACTGATGCTGAGTGTTTTGCTAATCATGTTTTTCTGCTTTAATTCTAAGGCTAAATTTGATCTCATTTCATTTATATTAGATCCCTTAACTTCTTCGAAGTAAAAAAAAAATTTATAAATTCAAAATGTAGTATTCAAAGAAAATATATCTACTTCTACAAACATCGTGTGTACATTCTTATTGATATTAAAGGATATTTTTTTGTAGATAAATAATTGAGCAATATATTATTCATAAAATTTATTGATAAAATATTATGTAAATAAAAATTAACTTATATCAATTTTTAAAAAAAACTACTATAAATTTAAGAATTGTTTAAGTTTACTTAATGTGTAACACATTAAGAGTGATACATAACTGAGTTATGCTATTTAAAATGTGTTCATTGAAATTATTAAAAATGTGAGCGATTTTGTTTCCATTATTTGCCCGGAATGAATATTCTGTGTTGTGCAGAATAGGCTAAATACCAAATATTTGTATGTTGCATCTCTAATTTAGTAGCAGCAATAGCTGTTTATTCTTGAAAATTAAATATTTTTAACTATAATTTTACAGTGTTGAGCATAATCTTGTGTCCATTTACAATTTAAAAGCTCCTTGAAAAGGTTTTTTTTGCAATAACGGGACCCTATTTGCACAAATTCACAAAACAGGACCGTGGTTGAAAGAATGTGACTTAACGCTTATTTTATATTTACAAATCACGAGTAATTTTTTCACAATTTTACAAATACAGAACCTTTCACAAAATGTCTTGACAGACCCTGATTCTGGTATAATATTTTAAATTATAATTTTTATCTAAAAAAATGAAGATTGTTTATTTAAATAACTACATTGTTTCTCAATTCCATCATACTTTCACTGCTAGGTTTAAATTAACCAGCTTATAAATGTTTGCAAAATGTAATTTCTTTGTGATAAGCCTAAATGGAATGAATGGAATTTTTTTTCCTTCTAGGCTGCTGTTGGACAAGGAATGGTTGGAATGGTCAATGTTCCAGTTTATGGCTATCCTCAAACAGTAATACCTACTATGATACCTTCAGGGTAACCAATACAGTTACATCTCTAAGTGATTTTAGGTAAAACTTTAAAAAGTTATTCCAAATTGGTTTTGCAGAAATTGTTTTATTTAACAAAAAAATTGACAAAAAAGCCCATTTATTAATTTTAGAATGCCGCTACTGGAAAGGCTGTTCTTTAGATTAGAACTATGTGCAAACAAATTGTTTAAAACTTTCTAGATTTTTTTCCCCTAAAAGTTTTAAATAATAAAAAAAAGTCATTTAAAAAAATGTTTTTTTTTTCTATTTAAAATTATTAAACGTTGCTGTTTTTAGCATTTTGAATAAATAACTCTTAATTTTTATTGTCATTTTATTTGCATGTAGCATTTTACTTGATTTATAAAATTAGAGCTGATTTCATTTGTATATTATACCACATTATCCTTTTTTTATTGTTATCCCTGTTATTTTATTTGTTTTTTTTTTAATTGTAATTCCTGCTATTATTGTCCTTTTTTATTGATTTGTACTTCATTTACATTTTAGTTTTTTATCATATTTACTTGTTTAATTTCCAGAACTCGATTTACTTTGAATTTAAATAATATTTTACTTGTTGTATTCTACATATTAACAATTCTTTATTTTTTCTTTCATTTCATTAATTTATGTATTAAAATTAGTTTACTGTTAAAACATTTAATATTAGTTTCCATTAATATTAATTTCTATTAATATTAGTTTTCATTAATATTAGTTAGTCTTTATTTACTGTTTAGTTTCTATAAAATTTTGTTTTTTGAATTACAAGATTATATATTCTGATTTTGTTCTTTTGTTTATTTTTTGGCACATATTTCCTATTAGATTTTAAAATAGTTATTACTTATTAATAATAATTTTTCTCTATGTTTTTTTCTTCAACTTTTTAAATTTCATTTTATTTTGACAAATAACTAACATAGTCTTCTATTTGTGCTTTATGTATTTAAAAGTTTCCTTACCATTATTTTTCAGTGTCAAATTAAGACTACCCTTTCCCTCGTGTTTTGAGTATTAAAAATCCAAATCTGTCATATTTTTACTTAGAGAATTACATAACTTTAAATAAGGTAATTAATTGTCTATCTATTTCAAAGCATAAAACAAAAGTTATTTAGGGTGATATCTCTTTTTTCCAGCTTACTGTAAGCAGTTTATTCCATTTATTGTTATCCTATTTTTGCTTAAGTTTCAGAATTTGCTAATTAAATTTTTTGAAAAATAATTTTTAATCTAATTTTTAAATTATGTTTACTTTAGAATTACACAGATATTCCGAATTTTAAAGAGCTTTATTTAAAGCAATTTAATGGAAGAATTGAGTTGCTTTACTTTCAGAATTTGGTTTCCTTTTACTTTATAAGTAAAAAGTTTTCTACACTTATGTTTTCAAAAAAAAAACAAGTGCATAAATTTTTATAAGGTTTAATTGAATATTATTACAATTAATATTTGTCACCCATATTAGTTCTGTCAAAATGTTACTACTCTTGTAATGTTTTACTGAGAATTACTTTAATTTTAGTCAGAATACATAGTTAACATTTTTAGTTAATCTTGTTCAATTGCAAAATTAAATTGTTTAACTTGTAGATTTTAACATGTTGTATGTTTATGTTGATTTGTATGCTATTGTTTAATTCAAAAAATTTAATTTTTTATTTTGAATTGTAAATAATATTTTGACCTAGAGTATTTTGTGCGCAAGTACTTTGTCTTCAAATACTTTTTAATTACTAACAACTTTTTTATTTTAAGATTAAAGTTTTCCTTAAACTAGTTCTTAGATTTTCATTGTATTAAGTTTCGTATTATTGCAATTAGTTTTAGTAAAATATTAGTATAATTAATTTTTTTATTTATTTCTTATTTAAATTTCTTATTTATTATATCTTATATCTTAAAAAATTTCTTATTTATTTTATTTCATTTATTTATTTTATATTGTTTATTTAGCATATTTATCTCATTTAGTGTATTTATTTCAGTTATTTATTTCTATTTATTTATAGATCTATTAGTTTTCCTTAAAAGTTAGAATATGATTTACTTTCTTTATTTATATATATATATATATATATATATATATATATATATATATACACAGGGTGTCCCAAAAGGTCGTTTACAAACTTAACATGCTGGTCTGTCATATCATGATGAACAAGATTTACATAGGAACTTGTGTCCGAAAATTAAAACTGCGACCGCTAGAGGGCGATAATTGCACGAAAACGGGAGAGAGGGAAAAACAATCATTTCAGGCGTGGACGTTGAAGGAGAAGGATGAATGAGTTTAGTAACGCAGAAATGGCCGACATGCATTACGTATACGGCGCCGCAGATGGAAATGGACGAGCCGCGGAACGGACGTACCTTGAGCGCTTCCCAAACAGACGTCAGCCAAGTCATGTTTTGTTTGGACGATTGCACCGCAGATTATGTGAATCAGGTGCTTTCGCAGCACGTAGCCACATCGGTCGAGAACGTGCTACACGCACACCTGTCGTAGAGGAAACCGTGCTACAGGAGTATGCCATCAACCCGCAAATAAGTCTCCGAGAAGACGAACGTGTCTTGGGTGTAGCTCGTTCCACCATGACGCTGTAAAACGTGCATTGTGGCGAATGGAAGGAATTTTGAGCATTTGCTGTGATGTAATGATGTTTTATAATAAAAATCATATTAACACCGCTATCGATATCATTTTTTTCTCCTCATCCAAACCTGCACTTATCGCCCTCTAGCGGTCTCAGTTCTAATTTTCGGACACCAGTTCCTATGTAAATCTTGTTCATCATGATATGACAGACCAGCATGTTAAGTTTGTAAACGACCTTTTGGGACACCCTGTATATATATATATATATATATATATATATATATATTTCGTTTTAGTTTTGTGAACATTTAAATGAATTTTTTAATTAATTTTAGTTTAATTTTAATATTTTATGTTAATTTTTCTTAGTTTATTGTTTCTCAGGTATCATACATACCTAATTTGATTTTTTTTGTTGAATTGAAAAAAGAAAACTTTTATTTTATGACTTTAAAATTCTTATCCTACAAATTGTTTTTGTTTAGTTTCAATTTAGTATTTGTTTGCATCAATATTGAGAAAAATTCTGCATATATTCTTGCAATCCAGAATGGTTTTAATGGCAATGGAAAAATAATATCATCCATAAAAAAAAAGTCATTAGCTTTGATTTTGGCTAATACAAAATAGCCCAAAGTTTAAAACATAAATTGGTCATTTCAATATTAATTAATATTAAATTAAAATAGAACAATGTTAAATATAATTTCAAAAGGGTGTGTTTTGGAGCAAATGTTTAATCTTGAACATTTTTATCAATTATATGAATAATTTAAAACTTCTTTAGTTTCTCATTCTTATATCATGATCTTAATTAGTTTTAGAGGTCATCTATTTATATAATAATTTTTTGATTTACCGAACATTTTTCACAAAAAATTGCATTTACTGAAGGACTCTTATCTAAAAGAAATATTATTTTTCAAACTTATAACATTCATATAAATTACGCTGTTTTATTTATTTTTCTTTTATAGCTTCGCTGTTCTTATTTTTTTTCTGTATTTTCACATTGATTATTTTATTAAACTGGATACTTTTATTGATGTATTATAGCAATTTAGAAAAGAAGAAGTTTTAGGTCAACCTTTTTTCGAACACTTTTTCTGTTTCCAAACATAACTTCAAATTTATAAGTCTTCATAAAGAATTTAATCTACATCTATGCATCATAATAAAATAACATTTGGGCAGTAACAGAAGGAAAAATATTAATCCCCCCTTTATTTAACCCATCCTCCTTTTTCACTATCTCTGAGAGACCATTAATAGCTACCCTGTAAGGTAGGTGTTTAACAGTTTACTAAGTAGAACTTTTTTTTTTATGTCCAGACGTCAATAAAGCAACAACCTCGATTTTGCTTCAGTGATAAGAAACAAAGGTCTCTGTAATCAATCTATAGTTTCAAAAAATTATAAATTTTAAAAAATTTAGTTTTAAATTGATATAGATGGAATTGTTTAATTCGATAGAAAAATATTATTTAAAAAATATTGACTCATTTTAGAGCAAAAAAATTTTAGATTGCTAAATGATTTATAATTTATTTTTATTTATTCAGAAATGGAATGAAATGAAATTTGAGAAATATTTTAGAGAATTTTAAGCAATATTTTAACTATTTTTGGTGCATAGTTTAATTTATGGTAAATAAATTTACAATATGAAAACAAAGAAACCGTCTTCCTCCTTACTACTAAAAAAAGGAATGCCTTTGTTATCATTCTATAATTATAAAAAGAAATGTGTTATAAAGAGGTAATAATAATGTACTTTTTATTACAGTGTCTACAACAAGGGAACTCAGACCTGTGGGACTGCTTTTGTGATGCGTTGCTTACAGCTATAGAGTCATTCAATTAAGTAACATATTTTAAGGGGAAAATCGAGTTTAAAATAAATTGAGCAATAACCACTAACTATTACTATCCCCTTTTCCTTTGTGAAAGCTAATTAGAATTCTATCCTTAAACTTCAACTATAATGGAATGTGACACTCGACGAAGTTTCATCATCAGTTCATAAAAAATAACAACGCTCCAGATGCTTTCTTTTGTCAAAAGTAATGCAGAGTGGAGAGAAAGATCTTACAGGTCTCATAGTTCTTCAACCTCATTTCCAGGGATTTCACAATGATCTGGGATCTACTATAAGTCGACTAGATGAAGACAAAATAGACTATATAAAGACAATTTTTCCGTATTAGTTTAAGAACCGAACTGAAAATCTGTTAAAGTGATGCATCTTAAGAAAATTAATTTTTTCCTGTACTGAGTATCTGGGTTCTAATTCGTCACTTATTTCGAAAGTACTTTCGAGACAGTAGTATATTGATTGTGCACTATGTTGATTGTGAAATTCATTATAATATATATATATTAATGCTGAAATTAATATTCATATACCGGTATATATATATATATACAGGTGGATGTAATTAAAATACTATTTTGTGTTGGTGTCATCATTTACCCCCAAAATATAAATTTAAAATCAAATCAAGTCCTCGCAGGTACATTTTAAATTTAAAGAAAGTCAATTTATTTTTATAAAACCTTATGTTCAGCACAGCATTTTGTACCTTTACCAGCACAGGTACAAAATGCTGTGCTGAACATAAGGTGATAAACTGTTATAACGTGTTGTCTTAGCATTACTACAAATTCGTATAATTAACATGGAAAAAGTTTTTTTAAATTTACCCATACAGTTTTAAAAAGAACATGATCACTTTTAATTTGCTTTATATGATCGATAATATCGATTATAGTAAGTAATTACAAAAGTATTTAAAAATACCTTTTTTTCTTCGGGGAAGAGGGGTCAGGGATCCAGAAATAAAATAATACTATATGATAAGGGTAAAAAAAGGACATTTTTTAGGAGTGTCAAATCTACAATGTAGTATTTTGATCAATTCCGATAGTTATCGTTATGAACTACTAAAGTCTTAATCTCGATATTTTTAATACAACAAAATTATATTGCAACACATTCGAAATATATTAATCACTTTTAAAGCTCTTTGATACCATAGATTGATACATAGTTAATCTAAGTTACTTTTCGATAGTGTTTTCATAGGTTCTTAAAATTCCGATCTTTTAAATTCGATATATGAATGGGGTGCTTTTGATGTGCTTTAGTGTCAATTTTATCGTAAAGTAAAGTTATTTTTTCTATCATGTTTGCATTACAACATGATTGTGAAAAATTCCATGTTTTTAATGTGCGGCTTTTTGCAAATCAAAGTAGCTCATATTTTTATTTTTTTATCGTTCTTTTAACATATTGCTAGGCTTTTTCGCAGAGTATCAAAAAACCTGATATTTTCAATTCGGCATAATAACGACTCCCAATTTTCGAAACAGGCAATCCATGTAATCTTATTTTCTAAAAAAAACTATAATTACTACTCCTACTATTTTGATATATCTAATTTACTAATCTGATATAACTATCTAAGCAAGCGAGATATTGTTTCGTTTGTATTTTTTTCGCTTAATAGAATGATACAGTTCACGAGTCAATCGAACAAATTGCTCAAAAGTTGCCAACATTATAATGCAAATACTAATTTTGATGTACTATGACTGTTGTACACTTTTTAGAATGAACGATTTGATAGATCGTTTTCTTCATAATAAGTGCAATTCTATAATAAATTTTGCAGTAAAGAAAATCACTCTTCAAATTTTGAATCATCTTACTCGTGTATGTTCTCATTCACTTAAACGAGAAAAAAACAAACAAAAGGAAACAGTATTTTACCTGTATGCACAGCAATGTAAACTGTGTAATAAGTGCAATCATAAATTTGAAATTCTTAACTTTTAGTTTCGGGATTGGTTTTGAATACCGCTATATATAAAATCTATAACAACTCCAGTGAAGGAACGTAATTTTTTCCTCTTTTTTTTTTTGCGTTATTTTCTAGACAAACATTTAACAAATGTTTGAATGAATTTCCGTATTAGGTCTTCGGTAATTCTATGTAGTTACTTTATGAATCAATAGATGGCGAATTTAAAGTTCTTATGAAAATTTCCAGCTAACATAATTTTTTTTTACCTGCCGTAATTTAATATTTAACATCAGTAGATTCTGATTATTAAAATACAATTAGTAATGGTGCTAAATATTAATGATTTGCATTAAATAAATAAAGTAACAAATAATAACAATATACAGTAACAAATAACATTTTAATTCTATATTTATTACATGGTTTTTACTCATTGATTTTAACTAAATTGATATTGTGTTATAATTATTTCAATCACGAGGACACGAAAAAGAAAGTTGGGTATTCACAAAATAACCAATGATTTTTCCTAACGGAGTACCTATACAGTCGGTGAATAGCTGAGACTTGAAATACAGCACTAGAGCTGGGAAGAAGTTTTGTGTGAACAAGCGTAACAAATTGAGAACATCTTGGAACAATCTCAGAAACATCTTGGGGGGGGAAATCTAAATCCCCCTCTAAACTTTTTTTCAGTGAAAAATACTTAATAGATAGATAAGATTGAAGCTTTTAAATTGTCCTTCTTTGTGGTAACTTCTGTTACAGAAAATTAGGAAGACGTTCCTTGACTAACATATTTTTTAAAACCAATTACGTGGTTAGGCGCTACATCAATTTTTCTCATTTTCCGCGTACACTTGTTAATTGAACATTTAAAACTTAAACAGGTTTTAGAGTGCGACTCGATCTTGACTATAGCGTGTGTTTTGTTTTATTTCATGTTCGAGGAGACTTAGCTTAATTTTAAAAGTATAAGACTTTTTTTTAAGATTAAATAATTCAAATAGGCCACAAAAAGAAACAAGAATCGCCCAGATATTCTTTTAAGACTAACGTAAAAAGTAACAATTTAGTTTTAACTTGGTGTTTCCCCAGTTCATTTATAGATTATTGAAAATGCTGTAACAACGTGATGGGATATTTATTTATCCTGAGTTGAGTCACTTTAATTAATTGATTTTATATAGAGTATTTCAAATGAAAATTACGTCAATGGAAAAATTTTATTAGATTCAAAGTTAATATGAAAAAAGTAGGCATATTTTATAATGTAATATGAGTTTAATTTATTTAAGACCAAATGAATAATTTGTTTATAAAGGGGAGTCGGGTGTTCTAATCCAGTTAACGTTCAAATGGCCAAATTTGATATGCAGGGCGCGAAATAATAAGTGAACGTTCAGAATAACTTTTAATCTAATCTAATGATCGGATTTTCGCACCTTTGAAGTTTAAAGACTTAACCTAATATATAAATCGTTCAAATTAATGTTAACAATGTTTTAAGTTACGATATCAGACTCAAAAAAGTACTTTCTCAGAAAAACATATATTTTAAAAAATTTTTTCCGATAGCTTTGGTATTCTCTCCCTTGAAATGAGGGGAGGGTGGTCGAAATCTGGAAAATATGGTTCCAACTATTTATACAGGAGAGCGATTAAAAGTTTGGACCTATCCATGTCAATTTTACTTTTTTCGTATTTCGTCACATCTGTGGAAAGCAAATCAATAAGTTTTTGCACACAATTTTTAAATTCCCTTATCCAAATATAATTTTATGTAAAATAATAATCATTATAATAGAGGAGTTTTAAAATTTGCTAACTCATAAACTATTCGATCTATTTCGTTCAAATTTTGTGATTTAAAATTAAATATTTTAAAATGGCGTAAAAATGTGTTTAACGAATTTTATTATTGTGTACAAAACTCTTTTGATTCTCGTGATTCAGCGAAAGGCGCAAAAGGAGAAATTAACTTTAAAAGTTTCGACTGCCTAAACTATTGCGACCATATTTTCCAGATAGTGGCCAGCTGACATCCATATTTTAAGTGTCAGAATTCCAAATCTGTGGAAATGAGATATATTTTTACAAAGAAAGTAAGTTTTCGTGTCAGATTCCGTAATTTATTATATCATTACAACAGCGCCTGCATTAATTAATTGGCCCATTTAAGATTGAGTCCTATTGTGTGAAGATCCGATTATTTAATGAAAATTTGATGGGGGGAAGGGTGTTCACTTTTTTATTTTGTGCACACCCTTTTTCAGAAAATATTGCATAAATTTAAGAAATCTTTTTTTTTTCTTCCTTCATGTAATAGGGTATGATTTTATAAGTTTTAAAAAGAGTTCGAATTCTACATTACTTTTAAAGTTAAAATATGCATCTAAACAATATTTTGAGTATAATTAAAACTAGTTAATATAATCTGAAAAAAGATTGCAAAAAGTCAGCTACTTTAACAAGCTGATAATTTGTCCATATTTTAATAACTTTACATGTTAACAACTTTTCAAATTACTTTTAACAGCAATGCTTTCTGAAGTACTTTGCTTCGTTTAAATAAAAAACATAGGAAACAGATTAATACTGATTGTAATACTGAATAGTCGAGTTCACTGTTAAATTAATAACCAGTTTTAGTTAAATATATAAAATTAACGCATTAAAACCTTTTTAATCCTCTTTAAAATCATAATTGAAAAAAATATAACTTCTCAAAATAATATTAGACTATTTATGCATATCAAAGATATTGAAGACTACTAAAAATATAAAAATACTAGTTAATTAAGTTATTCGGCCTGTATCAGTGCAATTGGTTGGTTACAGTTGCTCTTTAAATTTAACTGACTTAAAATCTTCTATTAGAGTGCGAAGAAGCAACTTTTCTAGTTAAAAACAACTAAATTTCCTGTCGTTTGTATATGGTCTGTCACTTATTACAATCATTTTAAAATATTTGCGTTTAAACCTTCACCGCGCTGTGACAAGACAGACAGTAAAAATAAATAAAACTGATAGATAACTTCTTAGACTATCTGTAAATTTACAGTAAAATTCATGTTCAATACGAAAGGATATCGCGCGTTATAAAATAATCACTTATATACAAAACTCACTTTTTCACAAACAAGAAATTAAAGTGAAGTAACATATAACGGTTTAATTATAAATTAAATTTATTATTAATTCAGAAATTGTTTTACATTAAACATAATTAATGTATAGAATATTTTTGATTGATTGTTACAAATAAAATAATAATGTAAAATAAAATTTTAAACACTACGTTTTTCAAAGGAGTGGAAATAAACCGATTTTGTCACAAGAAGCGAAATAATTTCGTTAATAATAATAATAAATACCGTAATAATGAGAAATCTTTTATAAATTCATGGAGAACTGTCACAGGTTTCTCAACATTCTTAAAGGTTAAAAAGAAAGAGTTGTTTGTTATTTTTATTTATTATTAATTTTGTTTATATACTAAATTAAGCATTTGTACGTTTGGTTAAGTTCGATAATTTTTTTTACGTGAATATTAACTTGACACCCACAGTGAAAATATTTTTAGCAAAAATTTAAAAAGCATATTTGAAAATATCACATAACACCCAGAAAGTTTGAATTAAAAATTAGAGTATATTTAACAGAATTAAAATGAAAAATAATATAGCTTGTGGGACAGGAAAGTTTTTTAAAAATTAAATACCAGGAATGTTGAAATTATTTTAATTTTGCTCTAAAATCGAAGAGCATGTTATTAGCTTTGAAAAACTTTCAAAGAGTTTATTGAAAAATAAAATTTTTGATTTCTACCAGACTCTCTGCAAAAAGGGGTGAATTCGGCAGTTATATAAATTTATTTATTTTTGTAAACTTACTTCAGTTTTATTTAAGAAAAATATTTTTTTAAATTTATATTGATCTTCTTAATTACATTTAAGGAGCACCCAAAAATGTAAGTGCTTAGGGCCTCTGAGGTTCTTAATCCGGACCTGCTAATTAGTTAATCCTATTAAACATACGATGAATTCAAAATGACTTGTACATGTTAGATACAAGAAATTTTTTTTATTAATTGAAGTTTATTTGCTATGTTTCGTCGAGTCAGATTAATAATAGATATTAGAACAATTGTAAAAGCTTGCTTATCAATTCACGTTTAATTAGTTGTTTTTTAAAACAGTATGTTTTATAAATTGTAGTGGCGTCATCTGTCAATCTGTAAAGTAACTACATAGCTGCGATGCTAGGTAATATATTAGACTGATCACTATCAAAAACCCTCCAACGTGTGTCGACTTGCTTTCAACGAATGTCTGAAGAAACTGATAACGACATCTTGTATTTTTTTCTCGCTCTCAGATATTCCAAAAAATATATTTTCAAAACTCGGAAACGGTTTTATAATTTTATTTAACATTAACTTTATATAATTATGTCATGATTTCCTTATTCTAAGAATCAAATTTAAACAAAGAATAACTAAAATATGCAAATTTATAAAATTTTACTATGCTGTTAGAAAAATAATTAATTTAAAGTAGTTATTTCTTTAATTACACTACTCATTTACAATTGATAATTGAAGTATTAAAATTTTACTGTGCAGTCATGTAATAGTCATCCATTTAAAATAATTATTCATTTAAAAAAAAAAAAATTCCCTAAAGACCAAAGGTTATTAAGTTTTTTTTAAAACTGATTTGCTGATTTATAAAACTCTGCATGTGAGAGTGAAAGTAGAACTTCGAGCTCAGCAGGATTTTTTTCTATTTTTTTAAATTTTTCATCCGATTACATTTAAAACGTTTTTTTTTTTTTGTTTCAATTACTTTAAATAACAGATAATTATTGTTATATTTAAAAATATTATGTTACTTATTATTATAATAATGCTGTAAACCAGGTATATCTTAAAAATTGGTATTCAGTATTGACAAAAGTAATTCAGGTATAATTTATAAAAAATTTATACTGTTATAGTTAAAGAAAATTAAACTAACCAGGGTTACATTTAAATTATACATTGGTTCGTAAACGTGGTTATAATTTATTTTTAATTTCAAGGATCATTTTTAACATATAATGTCCTTTAATAAAATAATAATATAATAGATCGTATAGAATTCGGAATAATTATTTAATAGTTTACACTTGCGTTGTGAACAATTTAAATCAAATAACGTATCTAAAAATATTCAAATAATTACCACGTGATTCTAATGTTAAATTAATTAGTATATTCATATCTTAAAACTAACATTTAAATTCAGTATTTACTATTTCTCCAACGTGCTCGTGCAGGCCATCCACGTGACTCGAAATCTGTTAGCAAAATTAATCTGCTAAGCTAAACAGCAATTTGGACTGGAATTAATTTTTAGCAATGAGAATTGGCATTATTTAACGAAATATTTAGTTATTTAAAAAAGGATTATAGATAACCTTAGAGAATCATGGCACTAGACTGCACGTGCACGAAATTTAATCCTATCCAAGGAATTAGCACGAGGCATAGTCAGAATTAAAGACAAATATAACTTTTAAAAAACAAAAAATGTATTAAAACATAATTCTTGGTTACAATACATATAAAACATTCTTCTTAACACAATAATTAGAATGTCTTAGGAATTCAAAATTTTGGTGCAACATCTCCAAAACAAAATTTCAACTGTTACAACAATTTAATATATATTATGGAAAATAATTCACATTTAACAACTTATAAAAATTAGGCTGGGTTTAAAAAAAAAAATTATTCGCACGTGGTTTAAGATTATCGGAGTAATTAGATTATTAAGTATCTATTTTAAGTTAATTTAACATTATAGCACTTTTCGACATTGTTAAATTAAGACGGGTTTCTAATCAACAAAATAAAATTAATTACTAATTTAATACGCTAATTTTAAATTAAAAATACTTATCGGTTATCCGGTCCCTGGATCCAGGGCCTAGTAGCCCTTAAAAAGCCAGATAAATCCCATTGCTTTTAGAAACTTATTTAAGTAAATATGTTTGTTGTTGTGTTAATTCATTTTAGTATGGGAATGTGCTTCTTACTACTTTCTTCCATATCATTGACGTTTCCTATATGATTTGTAAAACCACTCTATCCTTAGACTTGGCACAATTTTTTTAAAATTATAATATGGAACAAGAGACATTCCAGTATTTATACATTCATTCTATTTTAATTTTTATAATTTAATTTAAATTAGTTTAATATCAATTAATTATTGCGATGGAAAGACGAAATTTAGAAAAAGGGCGAAATCAGAACATGGACAGAATTGAATCAGAACAGAACACTTTCCACTTTAAAATGAAATTTATCTTATAGATAAGAGTGAAGAGCTCACACTGAAGGTATTTTTATAGCAATTTTAGTAGGGATACGCAACTTTTTTTGACTGATGGCAGTTATAGTAATTTTAAATTAATTAAACAGTGTTTTAGACACAATGCTTTTCATCAGTCAACTTAGTAACATATTTGCATAAAATTAAATTCTTTAGAACAAATTAATTCAAAGCCGGAGAATACCAAAAATCTTATTTTGCAAATTATTTAAAAATTTCTTTTATATCAAAATATAGATTTTTACAAAATATAAAGAGTGGGAAAACGTGATACAAAAGTGCATTTTAAAATGAATTAAATAAAATGCTCTTAAATTGTTGTTGTTGTTGTTAATTTACGTCGCACTAGAGCTGCACAATGGGCTATTGGCGACGGTCTGGGAAACATCCCGGAGGATGATCCGAAGACATGCCATCACAATTTTGATCCTCTGCGAAGGGGATGGCACCCCCGCTTCGGTAGCCCGACGACCGCTCTTGAATTAAAGTAAAAAAATTAAAATAAATATTCCTACTTAAGAAATCGCTTCAGAGTTGGAAAAAATAAACGTTTTTTTTCTCTCTCTCTTCTATTTCTAATTTTAGAAGGGGCGAAACACATTAATGGCCCTTTAATTTAGTTTCAAAAGAAAATAAAGTTATTACTTTTCAAAATAAAAAATAATAACCTCAAAATTGAAGAAAATCAGTTTTTATTTTCTGAAATGACCAATTTTACGGGACTTTATTTTAGCGGCGAATGTTCTTCGCCCCCTCATTTAAATTTCAGCGAGTGTACCTGTCCCCTTTGCCCCAACCCCCTATTTTTCAAGCCAGGAAGTTGAGGTTATGGCAGATCAGAGTCGTTTTTAAGGATGGGTCCCGAGTTCCGATGGGGCCACCGAAAAGTCTAAAATCTTATTGCATTAATTGCACCTATTTTTTTTCAATTCTAATTCATTTATTATTTATAGCATAAGAGGGCCCCCAGATCCCACTTTTTCCTTCTTTTTTAAAAAAGTTTTATTCGGAGCTGGGATCCTCTGAAGACATAGTTTTTCTTTTTTACATTGTAGGACGCTTTTCAAATTCTAATCGAAGAAGTGTTTACAAATATAAAATAGTTGTTACTCTTCCCTTTTCTAGCCAAAAGAGCAATAAAACGCTCTTTCCACAGATGAAAATATCCTAGATCAGGGATGGCGAACCAATGGCACGCGTCACAATATTTTGGGCACTCCACCGAACACAATTGTTGTTACACTATGAAGCATATGTAACAATTAAATTAAAGTTCACAAAAAATAAGCAATTATTAGTAAAAAAATTAATGCTAAAAAATCAATTAATAACTATAAAAAACAAGCTAACAATAAATAACTAGCAAAACGAAAATTAACAGTCCTGCTTAAACTAACATCTTACAACCTAATATAAGTTATTTGTCATTTAATCTGCAACAACAGAAGTCACACTAATGTTACTTGAAAGTTGAATTACGCGTGTAACTGAGATATTGCAAAATGTTTTTTTTTTCAATGTAAATAAAAGTTTTGAGTTGATAGTATTATTATTTTCTTAATAATCACGAAGTCAAAATTATATGACGGCACGTCTATGACCTCATAGGCAATTTTTTAGAGAAAATGGCACGTTGGTTAATTAAGACTATTTAAACAAAAAAAAAAAACATTTCTTAACATTTTTTAAAATCTCTACTTGACCCCCACTCGTGACTGTCGCACGCTGACTAATGAGGGAGGGCTTTTCGAAAAAAGCTAAAAACATCTGTTTTCTCAGAAAATCTAGATAATTGCTTGTTTGAGACAATTTATGAGGGGATATCCAAATAAGATATCGTTCTGTCAATATCTGACATTTTGAAATCGAGGACAAAGAAGTGAAAGGGCCGTAAAATGATTTAGGCAATTTAAGGAAGAAAAAGTACTTTTCCCATAGTGTAACATGAGTTGGCTGTTTTTGAGGAGTCAAATAACTGTGGGTGGAAAGGAAATTGTTGAAAGTCAGGGAATGCATTGAAACCAACTTTTATCACTCAAGGATGCTTTTTATTACTCTTTCTAGAGAAGGGTAAAAGAGATGGTCTTTTAGTTTCCTACAAACATGATTAATTTTTAATGCAAGGCGTTTTTTTCTTTTAATTATTTGGAAAGTTAGCAAATGCTGAAAAAAGTCTTTAGAAAAGAAAGTTTTCTATTTGGAAAAACAGTTTTTTTTTTCTTTTTCAAAAATTACCAATTTAGCTTCATTCTATTTTCATAAATGTCTAAATTTCAGCAAGGGCTAAGCACGTTATTCGCCCCCTCAGTTTAAATTAAATTTTGATTTTGAAAATAACTTTAAGGTAGAAAAAGAAATGGTTCTTTTTCCTAAAATTATTAATTTAACTTGACATTATTTTCACTAATGGTTAAATTTCAGAAGGGGCGAAGCACATTATTCTCCCTTCAATTAAATTTCAGAGGAAAATAACATTTTTAATTTCAAAAATAGCTTTACAGTAGAAAAAAATGGTGCTTTTTTCTCAAGTTACCAATTTAACTTGACTCCATTCTCACGAATGTCAACATTTCAGAAGGGGCTAAGCATACCATTCGCCCCTTCAATTAAATTTAAGAAAAAATAATGTTTTCAATTTTTTTTAAAAAAAAACTTCAGATTTTAAAAAAAGTTCTACATTTTTCTGAAATTACCAATTTAACTTAACTTTATTTTCACGAATGTCTAAATTTCAGAAGGTGCTAAGCATACTATTCACCCCCTCAATAAAATTTAAGAAAAAAATGTTTTCAATTATTTTTTAAAAAATTTTACATTTTAAAATAAGTTTTTTTTCTGAAATTTAACTTCATTTTATTTTTAAGAATGTCTAAATTTCAGAAGGGGCTACGCACATTATTCACCCTCTCACTTTAAATTCACAATAAAATAAAGTTTTTGATTTTGGAAATAAGTTTAAAGTAAGAAATAGTTCTTTTTCTCGTAAGTTACCAATTTAACTTAACATTATTTTCACGAATGGTTAAATTTCAGAAGTGGCGAAGCACATTATTCATCCTCCAATTAAATTTCAGAGGTAAATAAAGTTTTTTACTTGAAAAATAGCAAAGTTGAAAAAAAAAGTTTTTTTCCCTCTAAGATTACTAATTTAAATTGACTTTATTTTTGTGTCTAAATTTCAAAAGGGAAGAAACGCATTATTCGCTTTTTTATTTTTGAAAAATAGCTTCAAAATTGAAAAAAAAAAAAGTGTTTTTTTCCCCCAAAAAACTACCAATTTTACTTAGCTCTATTTCTTTCCTTTACATTTATTATTACCTCTTACTTTAATTTCAAAGTAAAATGAAATTTTCTACTTGGAAAATAACTTCCAAATTTAATATTTTTTTTCCCCCTAAGTTTTGCTTTTTTACTATTTTTAACTTGATTTGACTTTTGCGAATGCTTAAATTTCAGGAGGGGTGAAACATATTGTTTGCCCCCTTACCAAAATTTCAGAGGGGGTGACTGCCCCCCCCGGCTGGCACGCCACTGCACACAAATCAAGCATATCAAAAAGTGATTACTGAAATGCGTGATTTAAATTTTGTGTGTCAATATTGGAGAAATAAAATAACAGAGATTTTACTACTGACATTTTTTAGACTAAGAGTAAATTTTTGATACATCATACATAATCATGTAAGTCAAAAAAAAAAAAAGAAATTCAAAATTGGAAATAGTATAAGCACTTACATTTATCTAACTAAAAAATATGTATATCAATCTTAATATAAAGAAGATTTTTTTTGAAACCATTAATAATAACTTAAACTATAAATTATCAACATACTGCAGAACAGGTAACAGCACTATTTAATCAGGAATAAGAAAAGTATTTTTGCCATTAGCAGATGTTTTATCGCAAAAATTTTATTTTTCAATTACTTCAACAAATATGGAAAAATTTGAGAATATACAGGTAAAAAGGAGTTAGCCGTGAAATACAGGACACTTTGATAAAAAACCAACTTGGCAGGTATGCGTAAGTAACAAAAATTTTAGATTAGCAGAACAATGAATTTTTTTGCCAGAATATAAATTATTAATTTACAGAATTCTGAAAGATTTTATTTATCTTGCAGAAAATGTAAGTAAAACTTTACATTTAAATTAGCATTAGTGTCTGAAACATGGTTTTTAATTTAATTTTTATTTTGAGAAAAATAAATTTACAATTTGTAGCAGTCAATATTACAAAATAAAAAGATATTCCTTTAATTAAAAAATTGCAAAACACCCAGCCACAGCTGTTTTGGGTGTTTAACTTACATTTTGTTTTTCAGCACAAAATCTATAAGATTTAGAAAATTGAATTTTCAGAGGTGTGTAAAAATTTACAAAGTCAAGAAGGAATTTTACATTTGATAATTAGTTTGAAAATCAATTGTTATACTTGAGGTAAAAAGATACCCTTTGAGTCATTTAGCAACCCTTAGGTATGCAACTCAAGAATTGAATTTTAACGTGCTGAAAGGGGCAATTTATTTACGAACTTGAGTTGTAGTTTTTTTCTCTCTTTTTCAAAATTCCAATTTGTTCAAAAAATTGCAGCAATTTTAAATACTTTTCTAAAGAATTTTTTTTCATTCTTTTGCTTTAAATAATACTTGTTTATCCATGTTGTAGGCAATTTTATCTCTCTCTTTAGATTTTCATTTCATATGTTCACACTTGAGTTGGTGTTCAAAGTAAAAAGAGATAGAATAAGATGTTGCCAAGTATAATAACTTAACATTTATATTAAAATATTTAAAAATATAAAAATCTTATTTAAAAAAGGATAAAAATTCTTTCAAATTTAAACTGTTATATAAGGTAAACATTATATATTGCAATCAAATAAAAATACTTCATTTTATTTTTTATTGTAGCATACTTTTTCTAAGTTTTCTTTTTTCAAGCATAATTGATTACTTTCAAATCCAGACAATCATTCATTTTGCTAACAACATTACAAATTATTTAAATGTGCCTGCATAAAATTATAATAACTATATATTTTTCTCTTTGTTATCTTCGATCTTTGAAAAAATTTTTGAAAATCAACTTAAATAAAATGGCAATCACGAGGAATATAGAGTAAAGCCAGCTGGTTACATTAAAAGAAAAAAATTACGCATAAGCAATTTTTTCACATTGAATAAGTACTTTTTACAATTCATTTTTAGCATTAAAAATTGATGATATTTATGTGGTTAAAAACAAAAAAAACTTTTGCTTATATGACTTATGACTGTACTTATATGAAAGATATTTTCCCCATTAGTTTTAATAGAAACATATTTCGATTCTTATAATTATTAAACTTTTAAAGAAAAAAAAATGTAATGTTTTATTTTTAAAAATAAAAATTTCCTTATAAAGCACTTTAGGAAATGGAAAAGTTATACAAAATATATTTTAATTCTAAATTTAATAAAATACATTTAACTTCCTTTATTTAAACCCTGCACATTTATATATAAAACATGTACAAAATATTTATTATATGTGTTCTTCCCTTAAAAATTTTTTCTTGACTTTTTTTATAGACATTTGCACAATTTTGCTAAAAACAGAAAGGTACGCATAACACACACTAAAATGACACTTAAAATCAAGAAGATCCTCTAAAAATAGAGGAAAAGTGGTTTAATTTATTTTCATTCGCGAGATGAAAGAAAAACAGTAGACTAGATTAAAAAGAATAACTTACTGACGTAAAATTATAGGTAGGCAAATCAATTCAAATCTTGTTATCATTTAGGCATTTAGCTTTCAAAATACCACTAAGAGTTTCAAATTATATAATTTCTGATTTGTTATCTATGGGAATAAAATATAAAACTAAAAATTGCAAAATAAATAAATATACTATTAACAGCAAAAAAAAAAAAAAAAAAAACTTTACATTTTTAATCTATGACAAAAGTTAAAACTTTATTGAATTTTAGACAAATTAAATAGTATACCAAATTACAATTCGGTATATTAATGAAATGGAATCTTGGTTGTCTGAGTCCTAATTATCCACAAAGAAGGTAAGTGGCAAGGCCAGAGCCGCTTTTATGTTTATAGGGTCCCTGGGCCTGTCATTATCTGGGGGCCCTTTATGAGTAAATTTAGAGAAAAAAATTTTTTTTGAATAATTCTTAAATTTTTTATTATTTTAAGAGTAAGAAACATATATATTAATTATAAAATCTTATATACATTATTTTTATCGAAAATTTAAGGTAACTATACTTTTCGCACTTTTTGAGAGGCGAATCTTCTATCACTTCATCAAAATCAATTTCCAGTGAGACATACATTTTGCATTGCAGATCAAAATCTGTTAGACTTAGAAATATAAAATTATGAAGGTGTGTAGAAGATATGCAAGGAATTATAAAAAATACACGAAAATACATTTTTATTATTAGTTTTTTTTTTTTTATATAATCGCCGTTAAAAGACTGACTCAATTTTGAACCAAGGTTTAACTACGTAGCCTTGAAATTTTAAAACCAATCCAGAAGACAAGGAAACTCCTGGATCAATACCCAGAAATATTGAATTGTTAAGAGAAATTGGAGGAGTTTATGACCCCGACAGATTTAACCTGCACCAGTCACCATTTTAAACTTGGGCCGGCTCTATTCGAATTCCTATTCTCACGAACACGAGTCCATAGCCCTACCATTAACCAAGCTATCGTGGCCAAATTATTAGTTTATTTTATAACAGTCATTGAGCAGCCCACCAGATTTCGAGTTTACTACTGCTAATGTTTAACTCCGTAGCCTTGTAATTTTGAACCGAATCCAACAGACAAGAGAACTCCTGGATCAAGTAGTGGAAGAAAGTTTTGCCTTCGTGGAGGACGTTTTGATGGAACTAGCCCGCCTTTGAGTTACATGGAAAGGAAAACCACGAAATCCTCCCACGGTTAATCTGATACCAAGGGAACTCTAATCCATGATCCGCCTACCACTGAGGATATTTCACGTCAGCACTGTGGTCGGTAAAAGCCGGGTGTGGAATTCATATCGATCGGCCATCACTGGGATTCGAACTCGGTGCACCTCATTCGGAGGAGAATGCTCTATCCCATGAGTCCAACTTTATTGAGTAATAACTCTGCGGCAGGTACCAATTTTATTGATTGGTACCAATTTTATTGATTTGCTTAAATTTAATCATCTTCAAAAAGGAAATAAACCGTTTTTCCTCTTAACCTGCAATGAATGCAGAAGCAACCACGAGGATAAGTGAGCAAAATGAACAGGTAGCGGAGCTTTCCAGTTTTTTAAATAATTGTTAAATTATTAGTTATTATGCGTACTTAAAAAAATAAGAAAAACATTTTTCAGTATTAAGAAATAATAATTAAAAAGTGTCATCAGCTGGAATAGAGCCCACGATCTCACATTTTTGTGTTAGATTTCATAATCATCAGGCCCAAATATACACACTTGCCATGAGAATATTTAAAATTTTTTTTTTAAAATTTTAATAAATTAAGTCATTTGGATATTTGACATTCTTGAAAAATGCTTTCCAAATTCCCATTTTTAACGTTTATAACAAGTATCTTTAGTTCAAGTAAACCATAATTCGGCTTATCTTATTTATTTTCAGCTTATGTATATGCACCAAAATTAAATTCAAAACTAGACTAGATATAACACAAGGACTGCAAATTTAACTGTCGGATATAAAACCTTAGGATTTAAAATGATAAAACGATGAAAAATCTACATTCCTCGAATTAAATATTTTAAACATAGTCTGTTTTTAGGTTATAATATTCGTAATTACCTTAAGAAATTTTAATCGCAATGTCGGGGCTCCGCCGATGGAAGACATTTAATATATCAATGGAACACACTAAAGCCTTATATCAATTAGCAATTAATTTTAGAATTACAATTATAGAATAATTATTATAGAATGAATATATAATTAATAATTATTTTAGAGTGAAAGGTTTTAAAAGACAAATATCTGTTAATGTTTAAAATTTAATCTAAGAAAAAACATAACCCATATTGAAATCTAACGAATAGCCCCTGATAAATTTCATTACAAAAAAAAAAAAAAAAAAAAAAAGAAGCCTAATTGATTTCTGGATTTTAGAAACACCTAGTTTTACTATTCAATCAAATGGGTTTCGATGTCTTTCATTCCACCTGTCTCACTAGTAAATCAGCATATTTTGATATCATTTTTGTTTCGTTCTTACAAATATTAATTTGTTTGCGACAGTTATTTTTTTACTACTTTTTTGCGTATTAATTGTTTTTTGAAATGACAATATGAATAATCTTTTAGGTATTTAAAATTGCAGCATATCACATGAAAGTATTAAGTATATATCATTTTTCCTACAAAGTAAAATAAAAAAGAATTCTGATCCTTAGGAACAGATATTAAATAGTCTCATGATCGAGCATAATTACCTTTTAAGCAAATCAAAATTTTTTTTTACCTTTTAAACTAAAAATTTGCTTATTTTTAAACAATTTATTAATACTCAAATTATTTTAACGATTATATGACAACGATGTTTTTTATCTGATTCAGTCATTTATTTATATTTTTCCATTTTTTTAATTTCATTAAATTAAATGGATACGTTTAAAATAAAAACAAAGCTGTCAAAATTTCATATATAGTTTCGATTTATAATTTTAAGAAATTCTTTCGACTTTGATTAGGAAATTTAAAAGCCTTATTAATAAAAAAATTGAGAAGCCTTATTAACTTTAAACACATAATAACTACAAAAAGGAGTTAAAAATAGAAACAAATATGATCAATAAACACTAAAATCATAAGCTAACTAAATAAATTAATTTCGTGTACGAAATATAATACTACAAATTAAACATATTTCATATTTAGGGGAAACATAGAAAATTTGGTTATACAGGAGTTTTAAACAATTTTTTTCTCATGTTTAAACATATTTTTAGCTTATGATCATTTGTTTTCAATGCTCTATTAAACAAAATCATATGTTGCTTCTGTCTATTAGCAGTAAGTAAAATTGAAATAAAATTACATTTGTTGTATAAATTTTATCCAGAACAGACCAAATCAAGAGTTTTGGCAAACAGAACAGTCAAAGACGGAATTGAATAGTGGCCCACCATTTAAATAAATAAACAAAAAAATCTCAATGTATACATAAAAAACTGCGCAAACGCTTCCCGTTTTCCCTAAAATCAAATTGATTTACCAAAATTGATTTAATAGACATATTTGCTTACCTCCAACGTGAAAGATTTATGTCTTCTTAATATCCCACGAAAATTTGATGTAGAAATTCCGATTTCATTCTTGCGATTGATTTGAAAAATAGCAAAATTAAATCAACTACAATAATAAAATAAATTAAACAATTAGGCTCGTTGAAACATTTAGGATGATTAAAGGGGAAAAAAAGCTTTTATAATAAATTAGAAAAAATATCTAAATTTTGTGAGAGAAAAATTTGAATTGAACGAGTCCCAATTTAAAGACACTATGGAAATCTCAACAGCCCTAGAAATGTTTTCTTCTTAGAAATTTATGATTAGAAACCAAACAAAGGGGTGTTTCTGTGGATATCTGATATTTCCGAAGTTAGGAAAGAAGAGCGCCTAGGCAATATCAAGAAGCTAAAAACATTTTCTCACAGTGTAAAGTAAGGAGGCTACTTTACAACTCTGTGGGTGGTAGCTGCGAAAGGGAGGATATGGAAAAAGCGTTTTATTGCTTCTTTGATTAGAAAAGTGAAGAATAACAATTATTTTATATTTGTAAACACTTCGATTAGATTTTGAAAAGCATCCGACTATGTAAAAAAGAAAAAAATAATCTGCATAAATCTCTGAATAAAACTAGAAAAAGAAGAAAAAGTGGGATCTGGGTGCCTTCTTGAGTTATAAGTAATAAATGAAAAAAAAAAATTAATGCAATGAGATTTTAGACTTTTCGGGGGCCCCATCAGAACTCGGGGCTCTGGGCAAGGCATAATTGCCAATATTTCTAAATAAAAAATGTGCAAGCCCGGAGAGGGATTCAAACCTGCGGCCTTCTCAGTCGGCCACCTGAAGAAACTATTTTACTTCTCTGAAATGGTACTTGATTGCTAATGGTTTCTGCCATTGTTGGAAATTTATATAAAATAAAAAAAATATCTTGCAGTATTATCTGTACAGCTAATTTTGACTTCAAAATGAGAAATTAAATTTTATGATCAGGATTAGACACTTTTCACAAAGCCTTTTGGGCAGCATTGCATATTTAAAGTCCTAAGCTAACTTATTTTTCAAATGCAAAATATATTTTCCAACACGAATTGAAAATATTCCTAACTATCATTGATTTTGGCACAACTTTCTGTTTAAAATCTTAATGATAAATGTAAAGGTTTCTTACACTATTTAATCATTACAAAGAATAATGGCAGAGCTGTCAATCTTAGGGAATGTTTCTTATTAACTTCATTAACTATTTGCAAAATTAACAAAAGTAAAGCTAGCTAGCTCTTTTATTTTAAATGAAATAAGAAATACCAAATTACAACATACCGAATTTTAAATGCTGCAAGATTGACACTGAAAATCCAATAATTGGGTTATTCAGAGTGATATCTTTTACTTTTGTAAACAGTAGACGAGCATGATAAAAGCATTTTAATTTTATTGTTAAATAAATTAATCCATACAGCCCGATTCAATAAAAATTTAAAGTTGTAATTATTGCAACTGATTGTAAATATTTACGAAATATTAATGAATTTAAAATCAAAGACAAAAAAGTTAAAATATTCCGAAATTTGAACAAAATGTAATGTATTATCTATGGTTTTAAGAAAAAAATTCAGGAGATTTGTACTTTTCTGGTTCTGGTTGAGGTGGCAACTACAGAATGAATAAAATTACAAATAGTACGTAAAATTTTATTACAGCTCAATGTATTTACAAATATTTCTTCCATAGTCACTTTTAAAAAAGAAATTTCTCTTCCATTCTAGAAAAATGAATGTTCATTCAGTCCATCTATGAGTACAATTTGGATTTGTACATACATAGTAAAGTCTCATCTCATCCTGAAAAAAAAAAAAAAATTAATACAAAATGTTAATGATCTCTTCAATGATCTTAGTAAATTTTAATTAGATCCCAGTGGCTCCACCTGGGGAGTTAATATTCAAATATAGTCCAAGACCCCTAAATATTTTTCCTGTTATTGTTTATTACCAGATTTAGCTTATAAAACAATTGGATTATGATAATCTCACGTCTCCTGTGGCAGAATGTTTTTGGGCTTTCTGTGATAAACCTCTCTAGTACTAATCTTTCTGCAAGATGCTTTTAATAATACATGTGACTAACTAACTATTAAGGTAACAAAAGCATTGCGCTTACAAAAAAAAAAACTTATTTGAATGAAATAAAATTGCATTTAATTTTTAAATGAAAATGTAATATTTTTTAAAATTCTAATATCATGGGCGTGATTCTCACATTTTACTAAACAAGAAAACACACTAATTATTTCCTTTTTCGCATTTCGTAAATCATCAAAAATTAAAAATCGTGCAGCAGTGACTGCTGAAAAAAAGATCGCCAGCGAAATCACGCGAACGAAATATACAGCGTGGATTAATAAGAATATCTATGCAAAACAATCGTTTCAAATAATGATATCTTGAATCTGCGATTCGAATTTTGCGTGCCGTAATAATATCGGTATATTTCAAAAACTCACTTGAATATAAATAATCACTGAGCAATGAAAGACATCGGGATTTCTGAAACCAAAGCAAAAATTCATAGCAATAACTGTCTTAAAGAACAAGTGAAATACCTCATGAATTATCGAGAATATTGACGCAAAATGAGAGTGTCAAAGAATAATTTCTGGAGGAAAAAAAAGAATCTTTCAACATTTTTCCCCCCTCTAATGTTTGAAAAAGGCATCTTTTAATTATAATTTTAGAGATGAAAAATTTCTGCAGAAAACCAAATTTCTTTACTACTTCTGAAAAACCAAATTCTTTACTTCCTGAAAGAAAATTCTTTCTGCAAGAACTCTGCAATATTTTGCGACAATGTCGCCACGATTCTGCCACGGGGCTCACATCCATTGACTTATATGTTAATGACAGGTTTTAAAATGAGGAACATTTTTAATAAATACAACTCTTCGAACTATAGAGTTTTCTTACTAAGAATAGTCAGTTTTAAAGTGTTAGTAAAAGCTTTTAAAACTTTATTAAATGAGAGGGAAGAAACAAAAACAGTTCTAGAATACTATTTTTAATAACAGGCATAACATTCCCTTACATTTGAAAACTAATTTATCTTATTTAACAATAACACTTATTTGAATGTGTAAAACTAAGGAAAAGAAACTTGGTAATAAATTAAAGCAATTAATAACCAATTCATTAACTTTCTTTGACAAAAAGTATACATAGCACTTGCACTTTTGATGGACGGTGGTGTCCAATGAGTCCTGCAGCCACACCCTTTGCATCATTTCCAAAAATTAATTATTTTAATAATATGTTAATTAAAAATGAGGGATACTTTGAAGGAACTTTATATTTTGAAAAATAAAAGATTTTTATTGTGTATCATATTTAATTCTTCCTTAAAGCAGTTCATAATATATGATAGTTTGCCTATATCAGTCTGGAATAGAATAATGGAAATACATCATTGTAGTATATGGGGGGGGGGGGCTACAGGACACTTTGCCCCTTCCCTATATACTACTATTAATTTCCTATTTTTATATTAAAAAAATTTAAAATAGCCCTATATTTTGCATTTTTATATGAAATATTAAACAAAATCAGCATATTTAAAAATTCTTATTTTTTATATATTATTTTTTTATTTTTATTTATTATCTTATTTTTTATATAGTATTTTGTATTTATTTTTCTCAGTGATATTAAATAATATTTACCTATCTCGAGTTCATTTAATTTGTATGTTTCAGGAAATCGTTTGAGGTCATTAAATTCTTCCATTTATTTAGAAACATTTTTTGCAGTATAATTTCTGTAATACATACACTTGTATAACGAACATCCAGGTCCTAAAATTTTAGTACATTTAGGTACATCAATGTCAATAGATGGTATATTCAATTCATCTAATATCTCTTTTTCTAAAATACCTCCTTTATAAGCAAATGTACCACCATATAGTTGATATAGGTTATTTATATAATTTTTTACGTCTTATCCATAAACTATTCTTATTTCTATTAAATCTTAATCCGTGTACTTCTGAAGTGCATTTACGTACAATCTTCAATTCTTGATCATTCAATTCACAATTAGGTGTAAATACGCCAATATATTCACCGATTGGTAAATTTAAATGAACCCATCCTATCTCTCTTACAATCTTACGATTGGGAAAAATAAATCCCTGAATGTTTAGGATGACTGTAATCTTATCCATTTATTAAGAAACATTTTTAGAATACTTTTTTAGGCAAAAAAGCCTTACAGTTATTTTTACTACCTATAAATGGATAAAGTCGAAGAAGAAAGAAATAAAAAGTTGGTAGAGCAATTAAAAAATGATCTAAGATTAGTTAAACTACAATCAGAAATTCGTAAAAACAATGAACAGAAACTTGAAGAAGATATAGGAATACAGAAATCATTGGTTGATTTTCATAAACCTGTAGTTGAGAAATTGGAAAAAATAGATAATGCAAGACAACAACAATTAAAAGCTATAAAAGATGTAATTAATAATCCTCAAATAGAAGAATATGTTGAAGATGCAGGAAATATGATTGATAAAGCTGAAGGATTTATAAATAATTTTCTGAAGTGTTCATAACAGGGATGAGAGTAGTCAGAAAGTAAAAAAGAGGAAATCCAAGAATGAATATATATATATATATATATATATATATATATATATATATATATATATATATATATATATATATATATATATATATATATATATATAAAAATCGCACTTTTTTTGTCAAATTTTTGTTTAAACTTGTAATCCATGTGATTATAAATCCCGATATGAGGCTTTTAAATCACGTTAATGTGAAACTATACATCGAATTTAAAAAATGCGAAAATACAAATTATGATGAGTAATTTTTAGATCAAGATGCATAATTTTAAAATTGCGCGATATTACAACCGCAAAAACGAATCACGACATTGGATTTTAAGCTCGCGTAGCTTTTAAAAGCTCGTAAATACATATCGCGATATTGGTTTTTTAAATCTCGTAAATAAGAATCGCAATGTACAATATTTAAATGGCCTGAATAAAAATCGCAACGTTCAACTTTTAAATCAGGTAAATACGAAAATCGATGTTTGATAATAAAATCGCGATTTTAAAAATGCAAAAATTCAAAACACGATATTAGATTTTTAAATCACGTAAATACGAGTCATAATGTACGATATTTAAAAAGCGTAAATAAGAATTGCAATGCGCAACTTTTAAATCAGGTAAATACGAAAATCGATGATTGATATTAAAATCGCGTGAATAAAAATCGAGATATTTGCAGAGTCTGGACTTGGGATTTCTAAAAAGCTTGTTTGAATTGTTTTTTGTTTACATTATTAAAAAAAATTTACAAGATTAATTGAATGAGCAAATAAATATTTTCACCACAAATCCACCTCTATTTTTTTTCGCTTTTTTTGTTTGCTTTCTCTCCAGAATACAAGAAGCAGCGACGTCTAAATTACGAAAATACGAGCTATCGCGCCGACGGATAAAAAAATACGAAAAATCTTATTTTCTGTGCGTGAAATCGGAGAAAATAGCTAATATAAGTAAGCATGCGGAAGGATTAGCAGCTAGGACGTAGTTTGAATTTTCTGTTTTTCTTTGAAAATCGTAAATAAATACAATAATTTGACTTCAACGACTGAATTTTTTTAAAAAAAAAAAACGGGATATTTATAAATAAATTTAAAAAAAAAAAACGAAACTTTTAGAGAATCTGAGTTTTTGATAAAAAGGCTGAAATTCGAGAGACAAAAGCGAAAAAAATCTCATCCCCGTATAAAGGTCAACCAGTTTTATCCCAAGGTAATGATTTTTAGAGAAACTTCAGAGGGAGGAATGAGGACTTCAATAATTTCGCTCCACGGAAAATTAAATTCCTCATAAAATATTTTAACTTGTGCAAAAAAAAATTTCAGCGGAAATTAGCGGGAAAAATGGAAAAATCTGAGAAAAAGCGGAAATCCGCGAATCCGCGGAAGAATCTCATCCCTGTCATAAATAATTTTATGAATAATTTGCTGAAGGATATTTAAATTTAAACAAATCTTTAGATGGAAAACACTAAAACTTTTCGATTTCGAATTACCTTCGGAACTAATGAATAAAACTAATGATGAAATTGATAATGTTATTCAACGAGCAAAAGATCAAAGAGATAAATTTAAAAGAGAAAAAGCTCTAGAAACAAAAAATAGAAATCTTATAAAAGATAAAAATTTGAAACAAACAAAACAACTAATTATTGATCAAGCTGATACATTGATGAATACGATGAAAAGATATATAGATGCTTTAAATGCTATTAAATTAGGTAATTATTATATTGGAGAAGGTTTAGAAGATAAACTGAATATCTTAGTTGATTTGACAGATAAACTATGTAAAGGTTCTAAAAGTAAAAAATTATATAATCAAATCGTTATTTTGTTGGATGAACTTTTAAGAGAGAAAACTTTAACGAATGAACAGGTAAAGGAATATTATACAAAATTTCTTCTTTAAATAAATGTATATTGTGAAAAAGGTACACTTGAGCGACAGTCAGATTTCTAAATTGAAATCAGCTTATAAAAATGGTGAAGAACTTAGTTTGCAAATAGATAAAAGTAAAACACCCAATTTTGATTTACATTTAACAGCTACACAAATTAACCAAATTGTTAAAGGTAAAAGAATTAAAATATCAAAGACTCAACTGAAAAAGAATGGAGGGTTTTTACCATTTTTAGTGCCTTTACTTTCTACTTTAGCATTAGGAGCCACTAGCGGAGCAGCTGGTAGGGGAACCAAAAAAGTGTTGGATAAAATATCAGGATCAGGTACGACTAAAAAAAAAAAACCTTGTGGAAAAGGGGTATATCTTCCCTCGGAATATCCAACGAAGTAATACAAGAAAATATGAAAAACGAAAAAGGATTTAGAGGTATATTTACTATTGATATGTTACCTAAAAAGATAAGAAAATTTGAAAACGGAATAATAAATTTAGATATATCTACAGGGAGTGGAACTCATTGGGTTTGTTATTATAACGACCCAAAGTATGATTTTATAGAATATTTTGATCCTTTTGGAGAATATGTATATAACACCATAAAAATAAAAAAGGATTTTCTTCCTAAAAATATACAAAATTATTTAAATACTTCTGGAAAAGAAATTCGATATAACGATAGTTTTTTACAACAACCAATTTCTGTAAAATGTGGTTTCTATTGTATGAAATATATAACTGAAAGAAATAAAAATAAATCTCCTATTGATGTTTTATATTCATTTACTCAAGAACCTAGTAATTTAAATGAAAAAATTGTTCCTTATAAATGAAGTATATTATATTAGATTCGAAAAACGCAGATAAATCTGAAGATTTCACCATTGAGTATTCGAGACCTTTTCATTTTACAGAGATAGCTCTTCAGTCTTTTTCAATGTATATTTCATGGAATAATATTACGGAGAAAAACAATAAATTTTCATATTTTGATGGTGTGAAATGGATAGATTTCATTATTCCAAATGGTCATTATAGTATAAGAGGTTTGAATCGTTATATGGTAAAATATTTTGGAAATGATCCACCTATACTATTTGGAATAATCGAAGAAAGACAAAGGTTTAGTATTAAACTCGAGAAGAATTATAAAATTCATTTATCTAAAAGTGAATTGTACAAAATTTTAGGCTTTGAACCTAAAATATATGAAGAGGAAGAGCAAGAAGGTAAATTTATTGCTGATATAGCTAATGGTAATGATAATATTTATATTCACTGTGATATAGTGGATGGTGCTTATATAAATCAGTTTCAATCTCAAGTCATTTATTCTTTCACATCTTCAAATCCACCTGGAAGTTTATATTTTAAAGATTTTGATAAACTGATATTTTTCCCGTTAAATCTGATTCTATAAATCGAATTAGAATGAGAATTATAAATCATAGAGGTGAACTAATTGATTTAAATAAACAAGAAGTACAGTACAAATTTATTGCTAAATAAATGAACAAACATAGATTATATAGAAAGAGCAAAAAAATACAAGGAAGAGGCTACTTTTCAGACTTTATAAGTCCAATTGTAGAAGATAAATCTAAAGAATTTGTAAGAGAAAAATTGAATGAAATATTTTCAAAAAAGAAAAAGCATGGTGCTGGATTGAAACTTTTTATTCCTAAATAAATGGATAAAATTTATGATTTGAAAGACACTGACTAGTTATTATTATAATAACGACGTTGAAAGTTTTGAATATAGAGAATTAAAAAGTGAAAATAGAGATAATCTTCGTGAAAATGCTACATATAATTTCTTTATCAATGTTACAAATGCTAATATTTTATATTCTGCAGGATATCTGCAACAAGAATTAAAAATTGTAAAAGGAGATGGGGGTGCAATAAGTAATGAAAATGTTACCCTAGTGAATGGAGGAGGTCTCATAAATTCAAACAGGTTGACTATAGGAAATACTGAAGTTGAATCCACTATAAATTATAAAGCCATTATGAATCAAGTATTAGGGATGATACACTTCACCCCTGATTATTCAACATCGGAAGCTACTAACATGTTCTTTTATGTAGATACAGCTGAACTACCAAAATAACTGATTTTTTTAAAAACCTTAAACTAAATGAAAGTTTTAATGAAGGATTTTCAAAAAGATGTAAATTTACAAAAAATAGTCAAACAGTAAAAATATGGATTCCTTTAAAGTATATATTTGATTTCTTTAACGAATATAAAAAAATAATGACAGGTTTCCAAGTTAAAATAGAAATTCAAAGAAATGATAGTAAAAATATGCTGTATACAGATATTCAAAATCCAGATTTTAAGGTTCTTGTTGAAGATTTATCACTTTGGTTACCTTATGTTAGATTTAAAAATTCAGCATCTGTAAAATTCAATGAATTAAAATTATCAAATACTCATATAGAAATAAATTGGGATCATTATAATATTATCAAATCGAATGTATTTTATAAAAATGCCAGTGGATCCTATTCTATTCCTGCTACATCTGATGAAGTTTTGAGTTTATATGTCATTCCACAATATGAAGAAAGAAATGAAAATATGAATCAAAATAACATGATGTTTGATCACTTGGATATGATAGAATGCTGGTTAATGATTAATAACATTAAAGTTCCCACTGTAAGTTATATGATGGACTTTAATAATAGTGATTATAATCGATTATATTATGCTCTTTTAGAATCAGGAATGAATAATATAAATTCTGAAACAGGTTGTATGATAAACTATTCAAATTTCAGTAAGTATCCTATAATTTGTTTCAACTTGGCAAACCATGAAAATTATACCAACTTAAGTAATTTAATGATTGAATTCAATTGGAGGTTGAGAAATAATACTACTAAAAATTATGTTTTTTACTTTATTTTGAAAGAAAGAAACAAATGCTCCTTGAATATGTCAACTCAAGATATAAAAATGATTATAACTCTGAAAACATAAAGGATTTTTATTATTTTAATAAATGGCTGCTTATTATCCTCTGAGCGACGAAATAAAAGAAGGTCCTCCTGGTATAGGGTTTAAAATAACAAATGACGGTAATTATGATATGGAAAGAAAACTTTTAAAAAATGTATTCGATCCTCGAGAAGATAGTGATTCTGCAACTAAAAGTTACGTAGACAGTCGCTACAAGGAAATAAAAGAAAAATTCATACTTTAACAGATAATAGTCTGATTCACGGGGAAGATTTTTTCAATGCGAAACAAAAATATATAAAAAATTTAGGAGATCCTAGAGAAGAATCTGATGCTGCAACTAAAAAATATGTAGATAATTTAAAAAATAAGTGTTTAATTCGTAATAACGGTCATTATAATGCTAAACATAAATGTATTAGAAGTATAGCTACTCCTCTAGAGGACAATGATGCTTCAACTAAAAAATATGTCGATGAATTAAAAGACAAAAGTTTAATACATGATGAAAAAAATTTTGATGCTAAAAATAAAATCATATCAAATGTAAAAGAACTTGAAAAAGAAGGCGATGCTGTTACCAAAAAACATCTTGATTATTATTGTATACTGTGGGATAAAATTAATAGAAGTTATTATGCTCACAACCAAAGAATATCGAGTGTAAAATGGCCCACAAATGATACCGACCTTGCTAATAAATATTACGTTGATAATAAAACCTTTTGCGCTACCACAGATAGACTTGTTCAGTTTACAGGTGTGGGTTACAAGACTTTTGAATTCAACGAAACTACTTCAAAACTTTTAGATTCAAACTTAAAATTATCACAAAACATGTATATGAAAATTACAATTTTTTTAGCCTGTGATAAAGTAGGGGAAAAGCCTAAAATATGTTCAGAAAAAGTGAAAGAAGTACTTCTTGATAAAGAGATAAATGTTAATGAAGATGCAATAGCTATGTTTGCGTATGGAAAGTTAAATGAAGTTTTAACATTATCAGTGCTAACAGGAGGAGGCTGTAAATTAAAGCCTTATTTACATATTGAAAAGATAAATTTTTCTTCTTAATAAATGGCCAATGAAATTAATTGGAACGACTTTTCTAGAAAGAAACTTTCAGAAGATGTAATTATAAGTTTAGCGGGAATATGTGTTTCAATTTTCTGAATTATCTGAAGTTTTAATCGAACGATATGTGCAGCCAAATGATTGGTATATTATTTCTCAATATCAAAAACTCAATGAACCTTTTATTGAAAAACATGCCTCTGATGTAGATTGGGAAAAAATTTGTAGATATCAAACCTTATCTATCCGTTTTATTGAGAGACATTTAGATAAAGTGACTTGGTATGAAATATCAAGATTCCAAAGATTGGATTTAAGATTTATAGAAATTTATTATGACCGTTTAAATATGAATGTCGCATCTAGATATCAAAAATTATCAATGGACCTTATAAGAAAATTTCAAGATTATGTAAATTGGGATTATATTATACAATATCAAGATATTGATAAAGATATTGTAATAGAATTTGTTTCTAAAATAGATTTTTGCCTTTAATAAAAAATAAAAGCAATATATTACCGGAAGAATTTTATAATTCAAAGAAAGAAAAGATAGTTTGTATACTTCTTCTGAAATTTGTCACCGCTATATGAACCATTAAAAGAATAAATTATTTAAAAAAAATATTTTAATAATAGTTTTTACTCGCAGTAGATTATTTTTTACTCGCAGTAGATTATTTTTTAATTAATAAATGCATTCTAAAATTGTAATTAAAGACTATAATGAACCGGATGAATTTAAAGATCCAAATCAACATCCTCTATTGCCTATACATCCCTTTAGATTAATCATAAATGGTGCTTCCAACAGTGGAAAATCGAACTTATTAATCAATTTAATTTATGACTATTTACACTTTGATAGACTTTACATGTGTGCAAAAGACATATTTGAATCTAAGTATGCAAAATTACAAGAAAAATACACTCAATTTACACATGTAAAATTAGAAGATATTCAAAAATGTAAAGGCTTAAAGAATAAAAAAGAAGTTTTGAAAGAATATAAAAAAATTAAAAAAGATCAAGTTTTGTTTTCTTCCAAACTAGAGGATTTTATTACCGTAGATGACTTGGATCCTTCCTATATGAATTTAGTTGTATTTGATGATTGTATATGTGAAAAAGATCAACAATCTATAGAAGAATTTTTTATACGAGGAAGAAAGAAAAATGCATCCCTTATCTATATAAGTCAGTACAATTATAAAATACCTATAACCATCAGAAGTAACAGCGATTATTTTATATTTTTCGATATGAAACAAAAAGAAATTAAACAAATAATACGAGAAATAGATGGTCAATTAACAAAAGAAGAATTTAATAAAATGTATAAGAACTGTATCAAAAAACCATATGATTTTTTAGTTTTAGATTTAGTCAATCCTAATATGAGGCACCGAAATAAAGAATTTGTGTATATATAAATGGAAGAATATTTAGAGAAAAGAATTTTTATTCACAGAAAAAGTTATAATTACTATTAAAAGATTAGTATCGCACTATCTATGAGTAAGTTTTTATTTAGTGCATCTGGCTTATCTGGTTTTATTTTAATTCCCTTATCAGCTTTAAGTATAGGAGCTGGTGTGATTGAAGTGATCGACAGATCTTTAAATATATCCGAAAGAAAAGAAGAATATAAATATACTTACAAATTTTATAAACAATTAATGAATTTGTTTAAAGCCAATACATTAACTGAAGAAGAAATTCATAAAAAAGTGGCTGAATTTATTCAAAGTTTAAAATATTTTCCATTAGAGAAATACGTTAAAAAAACTCAATTGAATGGCTACAAATATATATAACCTCATAATTTTTATTGCCTATAAATGTCGTGTAAAAGTAATATATTCAAAGTTGGAAAATTAAGTAAAGACGGAAAGTTCAAGTTTTGTTGTAAAGAATGTGGTCAAAAAGGATCTGGCTTTATCAATTCAGCAATTAATAATTTACCCTTTGAAATGCATTTACCAGGACATCAATTTACAGGACCTGGAACACAATTATTGCATGGAAAGAAAAGATTAAACGATGATTTAACATATAAAGAATGGAGTAAGCCCATTAACAGAGTAGATGAAATTGCATATAAACATGATGTGTGTTACCTTAAAAATAAAGATACTAAAACTAGAAATGATCTATGTGATAAAAATATGATAGAAGAATTGGATAATATTCCCAATCCAACAATTCGTGAAAGGCTAGATAGAGCTGTTGTGAAACCTATTATCAAAGCTAAAAGAACATTTGGTATGGGTATGAAAGAAGAAATATATTGTTTAAAATGTAAAAATCATACAAATACTAAAGATGCTCATAAAGAAACTTCTAAAAATGGACGATTGATGATGAAAGGTACATGTGAAGTTTGTGGATCTAAAAAGAGCCGTTTTTTTTAAGAAAAGCGGGGTCATAGAAACAGCAGCAGATATATATTATGATCCCGAAAAAGGTTATTGTGGTATCAATGAATTAAAAAGAAAAACAGGTTTATCTCAAAAACAAATTACAGATTTTTTACATGAACAAGATGCTTATACTAGACATAAACCAATTATTCGTAAATTTAGAAGAAGGAGAATATATGTATCTCATATTGATGATCAGTGGCAAGCAGATTTATTATTCATTAAACCTTTTAGTAAATACAATAACGGAGTGAATTACATACATTTTAAATTTTTAGATAACATGTATTTTAAAAAGAGTTTAAATTATAAATATTTTATGAAAAAGATATGTGAATATTATAATATTTCTAACAATATTAAGTTAGGTAGTCCTAAAAAGCAAAACATTTATGATGAAATTTGGAATTCGTTTCTTAAAGACTATGAGATTTAACTGCAGAAAATATTTATAAAAACTCCATCTAATAAATGGAAGAGAAATTTTATTGCGATTGTAAGACTTTGAAGTCAGCTGACGAATTTTACAAATTTAGAAAATATTTATTTAAAAGATGTATAGATTGTGATCTTAAAAGAAAATATACATATTATGAATGCAAATGTGGCAAAAATTATACTTATTTGCATAAACAAAGGCATTTTAGAGGTAATTTTCATATAAAAGGCATGAACTCCTCTTTATAAAAAGTATTTATAAATTTTCATCCTAATAAATGAGTAACATGACAAAGGAGTTCAAACACTTGAGTAATGTACTCTCAACTTTCAGTATTAAAAAACTAAGAGAATTGATAACTAAATTTAAAATTCCTGTCCTGACTGATAAGAGATTAAAATCAAATATCATTGAATCAATAGTTTCATATATCAAAAGTACAGGAAATTATAAATCTGTTTTATCAGATTATTTAGGATTAGATGCTTCTTATTATATGGAAAGCAAAACTAAACTATTTAATAAATATCCTAAGCAAAGAAATGAATTAAAAAAAGTTTTTGATTCTTGTAATTTAAAATATAAAGATGGTAAAATTATACCGAAAGCAGAAAAAAATATTTTAACTGAAACTAATTTAAATGCTTTGTATAGGCCTCAAAAAATAAAAGATAAGGTAAAAGTAGAGGTAAATCTTAAAAATTTCTTTAAACCAGATTATAAAATTATTGAATTCAGAGGTCAATATATTGAAAAATATAAAGTTTATAGAAACTGTGGAGAGTAGTAACTATATAGAGTGGTAGGATCTAAAATTTTACCTGAACAATACTATAATATTTTAAGAAATATATTTAAAAGGGCTATTGGAAATATAATTGGTAAAGTAGATATAATAACACATAATCCTAAATTAAATAAGCCTTTTCATGATAAAATGATGTCCACAAAAGATGCCTTTGAAGTTTATATTGATAAATTATCTAATCAAATTGAATATAAGGAACTGGATATTACTGAATGTATATTTGATTTTAATGTCATCGAATTACCTCACGGTGGTAGACACAAGGCTTTAAAAATGTATTCTGAAACAGATCCAGCAAAAAAGAAAAGCATTTGTCAAAGTAAAAATGATGATAATATATGTTTGGCTAGATCAATTGTAACAGCTTTAGCTATCCAAAATCCTGAACTGTTAAGTGATAAATTATGTACTGAAAAATTATCAAGCAATGAAATAATTTATATTAAAAAAGGTTGTGTTTTACAAAAAACATTAGCTATAAAATTACATGATATATGCAAAATTCCTTTAGAAGTGTGCAGTTTAGAAGAAGTTAAAATATTTGAAAATTTTTTAGACATTCAGATCAATATAGTTTGCAGAGAAAATGGTAATGAAATTATATATAATGGTGATTATAAATCAACATGTATTTTTATATATAAGAATAGAAATCATTTCGATGTCATCACATCAATGACAGGATTTTTAGGTAAGAATAATTATTGTAAAGTGGGCTATAAACGTTCAGATCAACATAAATGCCCTTTAAAATGTGATAGGTGTTTTGTTAAAGAATCTGATTGTAAAGGAGAGGAAATATTTTGTAAAAAATGTAACCGTAAATTTAAAGGAGAAGATTGTTTTGATAATCATAAAAAAGAATTTCCAAAGAAACCTAGTGTAAAAATTTATGGAAATGTTTAAAATGTAAAAGAAATATTAAAAGATCTGAAAGAGACCCTGGTAAACATATATGTGGTGAATATCGTTGTAATAATTGTTGGGAGTGGGTCACTAAAGGTCATGAGTGTTTCATGAAAAATGAAAAAAGTAAAGGAGGTGTATGTAAAGATAATTGTGTAAAAAATAAATGTATTAAAAAACAATGGTGTACGCAATGTAAATTGGATTATACAGAAAAATACTTATTTTTTGATGTTGAAACCAAGAAAGATACAGGAATTCATGAAGTGAATCTAGTTATATGTCATGATTTTCATGGAAACGAAACAGAATTTAAAAATGAAAGCGATTTTTGTGAATGGTTATTTAGAGAGGAACACATTGAATATACAGTTATAGCTCATTATGGAAAAAGATTTGATTTTCAATTTTTAGCTAAGTATTGTTTTAAAAAACATATAAAAATATTCACAATTTATCAAGGAAATAAGTTAGCATATATGAAAGCTGATAAGTATAATATAAGGTTTATTGATTCTATTAATTTTACAATGTGTGCAATCAAGAAATTTCCAAAAGCATTCAATTTAAATGAACTGGCCAAGGGTCATTTTCCTCATTTATTCAACAAACAAAAGAATCAAAAATTATATTGGTAAATATCCAGATAAATATTACTATGGATATAATTATATGGTTGATGAAGACAGGAAAAAATTTGATAAATGGTATGATTCCATTAAACATGAAACCTTTGATTTCCAAAAGGAATTTATAAAATACTGATGTAGATCTGATGTAGATATTTTAAGAAAAGGTTGTTTAGAATTAAGAAGATTATTCTTAGAAACTGTGAATGTAGATCCGTTTAAATATGTCACTTTAGCTGGTCTATGTATGGCCATTTACAGAGATAAATTCTTGAAAGAAAACACAATAGCTATTGATGAAAATGTCATTCAAAAAGATCAGTATAGTAAAAAATCAATAGCTTGGTTAGATTACATATCAAAAAAGGAAAATATTAATATACGTCATGCTTTGAATGGAGGAGAGAAAAAATTGCAATTAGGTGAAAAATATTACAAGGTAGATGGATTTTATAAAAATACAGTATTTCAATTTAATGGATGTTTCTGGCATGGATGAAACAAATGTTTCACTAGAACACAAGTAAACACTGTTAATCAAATGCTTATGGAAGATTTATATAAACGAACTAAGAAGATCAATAAAAATATAATTGAAGCAGGTTATGAATTGGTAAATATCTGGGAGTGTGATTTTGATAATAATAAGGATATGAAACAATACATGAAAAAGGAATGGAAGAGAGATTTTATAGAACCTTTAAATCCTAGAGATGCTTTTTATGGTGGAAGATGTGAACCTACCAAATTAAAATATGAAATGAAAAGTAATGAAAAAGGCAGATATATTGACGTATGTTCTTTATATCCTACTGTAAACTATTTCAATAACTATCCAAAAGGTCATCCTATCAAAGTATTTAATCCTAAAAAATACAATGAAAATTGGTATGGATTACTAAAATGTAAAGTACTTCCACCCAGAAAATTATATCATCCAGTATTACCTTATAAAGCAGAAAAATTAATATTTTCATTATGCAGAACTTGCTCTGAAACAATAAAATCACTTTAGAAAAGAAGAAATGCGAAATGTGTCATGAGATAAGAAATTCGGAATGTAAACACGATGATTGCGATCGATGCATTATTGGAACTTGGACTACCGATGAGATCAGATTAGCTGTTAAAAAAGGATACAAAATATTGAATATTTATGAAGTGTGGCATTTCGAAAATAAATCGAATAAACTATTTAGAAAATATGTCAAGATGTTTTTAAAAATAAAATTAGAAACTTGTGATAAGTGGAAAAATAATTTCAAAAATGAAGAAGAGTATAGAAAAGTAGTTAAGGAAAAATTAAATATTAAATTAGATAAAATTGAAGAAAATCCAGGTTTGAGATTCATAGCTAAAATATGTTTAAATTCTTTATGGGGTAAGTTTGGTCAAAGAAATAATATGAAGCAAAGTGAATGTGATGGAAATTGAAGATTTTTATAGAATTATTCTAAATGATACTATTAAAGATTTGAATATGAATTTTTTAAACAACGATTGTGTGGAAATGAGTTATAAAATGAAAGATAAATTTGAAAAAAATAACTTCAATACTAATGTATATATAGCTGCTTTTACAACTAGTTCTGCCAGAATTAGATTAGATGAAATGGTAGATAAATTAGGAGATAAAGTACTTTATTATGATACAGATAGTATAGTATATATAGACGACGGAACCAATAAAATTGAAACGGGATGCATGTTAGGAGAATGGACTGATGAATTGGGAAATGATAAATATATTACATCTTGGATAGCTGGAGCCTCTAAAGATTATGGGTATAAATTAAATGATAAATCTGTACATGGAAAAGTAAAAGGATTTAAAACGACTTATCAGAGTGAAACCATATTAGACTTTGACAATAGGACTAAAATAATAACAGGTGAAACAGATTGTTTAGATGTAGAAATCAATCAGTTTAAAATCGAAAAAGATAGAAATATTTCAAGTATTAAAACAAATAAACGTTATACCTTTGGATACGATAAACGTAAACTTTTAGATAATTATGATACTGTGCCATTTGGCTTTTAAAAATGTTTCTTAATAAATAGATAAGATTACAGTCATCCTAAACATTCAGGGATTTATTTTTCCCAATCGTAAGAGAGATAGGATGGGTTCATTTAAATTTACCAATCGGTGAATATATTGGCGTATTTACACCTAATTGTGAATTGAATGATCAAGAATTTAAGATTGTACGTAAATGCACTTCAGAAGTACACGGATTAAGATTTAATAGAAATAAGAATAGTTTATGGATAAATCATCAAGACATAAAAAATTATATAAATAACCTATATCAACTATACGGTGGTACATTTGCTTATAAAGGAGGTATTTTAGAAAAAGAGATATTAGATTAATTGAATATACCATCTATTGACATTGATGTACCTAAATGTACTAAAATTTTAGGACCTGGATGTTCGTTATACAAGTGCATGTATTACAGAAATTATACTGCAAAAAATGTTTCTAAATAAATGGAAGAAATTAATGACCTCAAACGATTTCCTGAAACATACAAATTAAATGAACTCGAGATAGGTAAATATAATTTAATATCACTGAGAAAAATAAATACAAAATACAGTGACTCTATTGTAGCTAGATTAGAAGTAGACAATGATGAGAAAGATTTTTATCTCTCGAAATGTCATGGGGAATTATCTGATAAAGCTATAAGAAAAATTAATAGTGGAAAATATATTTTTGATTTTAAAGGTAAAAATAAATATTACGATTATGATTTGCATGTAAAATAAAAAACGATATTTTAAATTTTATTAATAAGGGATTATTACTAAAGTCATAAAAATGAGGGATTATTACTATAAAAATAAGAATTTTGATTACTAAAGTCATATAAAATACAGGATTATTAATAAAATAAAAATTATTAATATAAAAAATAAGAATTTTTAAATATGCTGATTTTGTTTAATATTTCATATAAAAATGCAAAATATAGGGCTGTTTTAAATTTTTTTAATATAAAAATAGGAAATTAATAGTAGTATATAGGGAAGGGACAAAGTGTCCTGTAGCCCCCCCCCCTCATCATCAATATGTTCAACCAACAAACTTTTTTTCATAAATATTACCAACCTGTGAAGAACCTACACACTACCCTACAATAATTGATTTGAGTTTTCGACATTTTTTAAAGTTTTTTAAGAAATACTTAAAGGATTATTTCATAACTTATGAGATGTTTAGTTCATGTGATTTTTTATACTTAGCAATAAGGTTTAAAGCTTTCAGAGGTTTGGGAGACCAACAATAAATCACGAAAGAAAACAAGTATTTTTGACAGAAAATCGAGATATAAGCTTGTAATTTGTACTGATTGCTTAAATTGTTATTTTTAATATCCGCATAAAGTTTCATAAACCTAGAGTGAATATTTATTTAGATATGGACATTTTTATAAACAACAAATATTTTTGCCTTACGTTTTTTTGCTATTACTTATTCAATGGAATCGAACAATATTTTTGGTGCAATTAAAAATTAATTGAATTAAATTTATTATCATTTAATTGAATTTAAAAAAAATGCTAAAAACTGTGCAAGATATAAGTGTTTAAGGTGATTCTTTTATACTGCGTATACATGAAAAAATTTAAAAAAAAATCTTAATTTTGTAGTGAATTGTATTTGGCAACTTATGAAAAAAGCTTGATTTTAAAATCTTAAAAAGTTTCAAGCGATTTTCTAAGTAGTTTTTTCCATTTTTTGAAAGATAGCTCAAAATGATCAGGGATTTCGATGAAATTTCATTTTGTACTATTAAACAAGATTTATTAATAATGAAAGCGACATTGTGGGGATCACACCCCATAAAAGTATGTTTTCTTTCCTTATTCCACCACATTTTGGTTTCCGGACGAATATTGCAAAGTATTATCATTTGTTAAATTTTGCTTTATGAAACCATAAAATTTGTGGAAAGCCCCTAATCGTTTTGAGCTTTCATAAAATATTGAGCTCTTACAAAATACAAAAACTACTTAGAAAATCACTTGAATAATTTAAATTTGTAAGATATTCACATCAATTTTTTGCAGTAGTTGCCAAATCTGATTTGCTACAAAATTAAGAAATGTGCGGATGCACAGTGTCAAAGAACTACCTTCCACACTTTTATCTTGCACGGTTTTTAAAGTTTTAAACAAATAATTTTGCTAATTAATTTTAAATTGCTCCAAAAATATTGTTTGATGCAATTGAATATTTATTAAGTTTTAGCAAAAAAATAAGTTGTTTTATTAAAATGTCCTTATTTCTATAAATATTTACTGTAGGTTTACTAAATTTTATTTAGTTATTTCAATTAATAACTAAAGTAATCCATGCAAGTTAAAAGCATATTGCTTGATTTTCTGGCATAGGATGTATAAAAATATTTGTTTTCTTTCATAATTTCTAGTAGGTGTCCAAAACCTCTTAAAGCTTTAAAATTTATAGCTGGTATTGTTAAATTGCATGAATTGAAGTTAAAAGTCTTAAAGTTAAAAAACAACACCTCTAAAGTTAAAAAATAATCCTTTAAGTATTTCTTGAAATTTTTTAAAAAAAAATGTCAAAAACACTTCTACTTTGTGTGCGTGTACTGTATTATTATATATGTTATATATGATTATATTATATACTGTATTATACACATGTGTATTTCGAATCATGAACAAAAATTTTATTAATATATTTTTTATGATACATAAAGAGTTTGGCTACAGCATGTACTGAATTGTAAATGTAATTTTTTTCTTTACCTAAGTCAAACAAACAAATGAATGAAAAATTATTAAGAATAAATTGCACTTTTTGTTGAGTGAAAAAAATTAGTTTAATGTACTTAGCATTAAGAAACATTTAAATAAAATAAATAATTTCCCCCAAAGATCTGTTTTCTTAAAAATACAATAAAATACTTAGATGTTGAATAACACTAAACTAAATAGTATTTCAAGCATAATTTAACAATTGTGAGCCACAAAAAAGAAATAAACCAACCTCAGCCCTTCTGCTCTGAGCTTGAAAGAACACAGATTCTTTGTGACTACATCTGGGACAAACGTGATCCTCTGTCCTCGGCAAAGTAGGATCATGAATGACATCCGATACGATTTGCGTCAATTCACTACACAAAAGAAAGTTTTAAAAAGCACATTACATTTTAGAAAACAAAAAATACATAGACATTTTGAAATAGTTTGATATTGATTTAAAAACATAAGACATTTAAAATAGTATGATATTGATTTAAAAACATAAGACATTAGAAATAGTATGATATTGATTTAAAAGCATAATACATTTAAAGGTCAGGGAATTACCCTTAACACTGTCTTTAAAATAGATCCTTTAAAATTCTTGGGGGAAAACGAAATAAAAAATGTACCATGTAAATTGTTATTTAAGCAAAGAAAATACAAAAACGTTTTAAAATCTGACCAATTGAAGAAAGAATAATTAAAAATATAAAAACCAGTTAACTCAGTTAACCAGTTAACTCAGGGATTCCTCAATTTTGTCTTTCAAATCCTTCATTTCTTTAAGAAATCAAAAAGGTTTTGTTGTTTTCTACAGCAGTGATTCATTTAAGTTTTACAGTATTTTTACCTCACCTAAATATTAATTTGCAACCACGCATTTGTTTCCTTATATTTGCTTTATTTTTAAAAAGAATCTTAATACAAGTATATTAAGGGTGGGGATTATGGAACATTATTGATTTCTTTAATTAATTCCTTCTTAATGTTCAGAATTCAGATTTTTGTTAGAAATTTTAAGCCCAACACTGAAAACAAAAAGCTATTTTATACAAAATTTACAACTATTACTTTTGAAAATATGAGTAATTTTTTTTATAATAAGAATAAAGAAGGCCTCTTTATTACCAAAGGGAAGTTCTAAATAAGCTTTTTTTCATTTTAATTTTCTTAAATAACCAAAAGTTGGATATTTGCACCACAATATCTTTCCAAACATGCAAGACAAAATATTTTCAGATAAATTAGGAGATATAGAACAGGCATTAATCAAGAATTTCTAAGAATTTTTTTTGACCAAATGCCAATCTGATTTTTGTTTGATTGGTAAATTAAATTGAATCAATTTTATCAATAAAAATGATTAACTTCTTGGACGTAATTGGCTAAAACAAGTTGGCGGCAATGATTAAAACAATGCCAGGCTATAATATTTGGAAAAGAACTCATAATTCGAACACTGACACCAGACTTTTTCCCTTCATGGCAACAAAATGCATTTAAATTTTGTTTTAAATAATTGTTGTCAAATGAAATTCATTTAAAGTCTGCATTAGAATTTCGAAAACTGATTCAGAACCTTACTTTTGCAGTTCAACTAATCTGACAAAGATAAAAGGTGCTTGCAGGAGACAGCTGGAGCCTCAACAATAATATCACAAGTTTTTAATTCCTGTCTCTGTAATTTTACAAAAATTTTATTTATTACCTTGTTGGAAATAAAGTCCACAATTTTGGTTGCTATTTTTCTTGAATAAATACCAAGGTTCCCACTAAAATTTTTTTTTAAAAAACTCAAGGACTTTTCAATGAGTTTTAAGGACCTAAAATCAATTTATTTTTTATTCAGCAATATAGTGAGTATGCTAAAATACATGTAAACCAGATTTCATAATTACGTAGAAGTAGAAATAGTATATTTTTAAAAGCACAATGCTCAGTTGACAAAAAAATTTATTCACTAAATTTATCAAGTAAGTTTACATTGTTTAATAGTTGTAGATTGCTTAATACATATAGCTTACAGCTAGCTCCCAATGCAAAGGTCTAATAGTTATCAGATTATATATATTATTATTGGCTGATAGTTTTATATAGATTAGAATATTGCTGTTTCAAATCACTTTGAAAACTACATAGAACTTTCCAATTGACATTGGATACTTGTGAAAACTGGAATACTGGAAAAACTTTTGAAAACTGGCATCAGACAGTGAAACTTTTCATGAAAATAAATGAAGCAAATTGTATGAAACCAGTGATTAATACTAGGCATGGTTTGGTTCAATATTTTTTATCCCACAATTGATTTCTCCCACACCCTACTTGTATTTTGTCATCCAATCATAATCACAGAAGAGGTAAATAAATATATGGGGTCTTGAACTCTCACTTCTCTGACCTTAACTATCCTTAAGAAAATGACAAATGGATGAATGAGAAATGAAGGAAGAGCAATGATTTGAATTTCTATCAATTCCACTTGAATTTTTTCGTGCTTTTATGCAAGTATGAGTGATTTTAATTTTGAGAAAATCAAATACTTTTTAAGTACTCTATCACAGAATTCAAGGACTTTCAAGGTTTTACAAGTACCATGAGAACCCTGAAAGCCACTATTCAGTTCATTTTGTATTTGCAGATCAATCTTCAATGTCCGAGAATAGACGATAATGTTTGGTCAAACTGTACACAGTAATAAATATAGTTGACTGAATTTTTCATTAATTTTAGCAAAAACTTTGCATATCGCATTAATTTTTGACTGTTTAAAGTTGTTCTGACATAAGTTGAAATATTTTGAAATAATGTTTTTATTTTATTTTTATAACAGTCGTTGAACACCCAACCCAATTTTTGAGTTTACGACTACTAATGTTCAACTCTGTACCCTTGTAATTTTGAACCAATCCAGAAGACAAGGAAACTCCTGGATCAGTATCCCTAGACGTATCATTTGCTATGGGAAGATGGCTGGACACAAACCAGACTGATTTAACGTGCATCAGTCACTATTTACTACATGAGAAGTCTGCGGTCGGCAGGAATTGAACCCACGACTTCTTGGACATGGACCCAGTGCCCTACTTCAGGGGTAATTGTGAGCCCAGCTAAAAAATCCTATAAATTTCTTCAATGAAATCATTAATGGCATATTTCAAAAAATTAGTGTCTTTATAAATTTAAATTATTGACATTTTCATAACATGAAATTCTAAATAAATTAAATGCAGCATAATTTAAATTAATAATTATATATAGTAAGTTTACTTATATCTCCAATCACATTGCTTATTCTACCAGAAAAAATATTTACAAATGAAAAAGATGCCAAGTATAAATTCTAGTTCCAATATTTTCAAATAAAATAAATAAGAATTTTTATACATAAAAGTGATGGATGATTTCTTGAAGTTTCTGGACGTTCAATTTCCAAATCGCGGTTAGAGGGTAATCCGGAAATCTGGATTTTTCCCGGAGTCCATCTCTTTTCATTGTAACGATGCTTGCTGATTCTTTTATATGTTTCTTGATAGCTCCACTTGGCAACTTTCCATTCTTTAGCCACATGAATATCCCTGGCTTTTGTGATATCCAATTTGTGACAAAAATCACACCCCGATTTCCCTTTTGACTATAAATTCCTAAGATTTAATCTTTTTGGAAAAATATTGAAGCATTTCTTGTGTCCAGCATTAAAGAAGATTAATTTTGTTTTTCTAGTTAATATTTCATGTTTTTTATGTACTGTCTTGGTTTTCTGTCTCTTTTTCCTTCAACCAATTCAAATCAATCATTCAGATTTTTTGGAGGAAAAAAAATCCATCTAACTTAGTTGTTTCTTTATTTTCAATTAAGTCAGAAATAATTGCTAGAATAATTGTTGAAATATGCACAGTACAAATCTACATTATATTTATTCCTGCAAAGTACGAATGGTATAATAATAATAAAAACCAATGGCACAAGTCATCAGTTTTTTTTATTAGTTACATGTGAATAAACTTTACCTTCAAAATAGATCACTTTAGCTTACTGTTCTGCAAACAACAAAACAAAAAAAGAAATGCTTCTGAAAGTGTGAAGTTAACTACACCAACATCAAACGTATCATCTTCCTCATACTATATGAAGTGATTTAAAAGTAACAAAACTGTCGTAACGAAAGGGTTAAAGCTTATGTTTTTTCCTGCTTTCTGAAGACACTAACAATAAAATTATCAAGCTAAATTTTTGTTACTCAATGCTAGAAGTGACAAGTAATTATGAATATGTAAAAATTGAGCATTAAGAATAAAGAAGAATATTCTATGGTAGTTGCAGTTTGGTTTAGAGAATAAGATATCTCTAATATCTTTATCAGAAATTTAAATTAAAAAACTAGAAAGATATTAAAACTAGAGCAGTATATTCCCCAGCTAAAATTTAAAGATAATAAACTAAGTCATTTCTTTTAAAGATTTTTCAATTAAAAAAATTTTTTTTTTAAATACTATGAGTTAAAAATAATTATAATAGTTAATATTATATAATTGATATATTTCTATGAAAATAGTTAAAATTTGTATTAAATATGATTAAATAATATGTTATGGAAAATTAAAATAAATACAAAGATAGTAAATTTAAAACAGATTCTTCTATCTAAGTGATTTTTAGCTGAATTAAGGACAAAACTTTTTCTAAAAGGAAAAGTTCAAAATGAGTATATGATGTCTAGTGTAATTTTTATAGAGTCTCCTTTCAATAACAATAAATGATTGATAATAGTTACAAATTACATTATGATTTGTGAATAAGTTTTTAGCTGAATTGAGAATGGTTAATTGACTGTTGAAGACAAGAAAATTAAATTATATATTGAAAGAAAAATCATTGAATAAATGCTTTACCTATATGCAGACAAGATAGCACATTAATGTTAAGATAATACTAATATGATAAAAAAAACCAACATTTTAACTAATTTGATTAATCTTATTATTTAATTAACTAATTTGATTAATTGAATAATAAGAAGTGTTCAACAATACACAAATATGAAAAGGCAGCAATTAAAGTTAAAGGAGAAAACATAAAGTTGAAACTTTTTTTTCGTGTGTAAAATTTTAGAAACTAACTCTTATTTAATTTATACTTAAACCATCAGATGATTAACAGGAATTTATCGATTGCTTAAAAAGTAAATAAAAATAATTACAGTATGAATATATAAATGAAAAGTAAACTTGGTACAACTGTATCAAGAAAGAAAAAGGCTGATATATACATGTAATTGTTTTAACATATTTTGAATATAGCAAGTAGTTGGGAATCCGAAATAGTACTTTAAAATCACAGAATATTTTATTTAATGCAAAATAGAGCCAGGTCCTCGATAGATAGCTACATTATGCTAGTTGGATTGAGAAAGACATGACCTTGGTGAGGATTTTTATATCTTTCTGAACAATGTATTTAAATATTTATAGAACTTAGTAACATGAAACTTTCCCATAACACATCATCACATTTTCGAAAGTAATTAAATCAATATTAATACACTCTTTGTGAAAAAGGTTTTAATTAACTGACTGCACATTAAATATAATCTATTTATAGAAAAAAATATTTCTATATTATATTCTCACACACTCTATATTCTGGTCAATATAAACATAAACTTGTAAACAGTATGACAAAACAGTTTATATAACACCAAAATGTTATTTGATTATGTTATGATAAGTTTATAATAATCAAACAGTGTAGTGAATGTAATAAGCAAAAATTATACTAAATTTGTAAATGTTTTATCACAAAAACAATTATTTGAATTTTTATCATTATTTTCCTTCAGATTTAATGATTTTTTATGATGTCAAATACAATAACCAAATATCCATTTTTTGTGGATTTTTTTTAAAAACAAAATTAACTTGTCAACTAACTTTACTTTCAAACAGGTTTTTTTTTACACATCCAGTGAAATTAATATCTATAAAAAGTTTCAGAATACAAAGACATAAAGAATTACAGCATCACTTTAGATCAAAACTTGTTGAAAACTAATTAAATTTTCATTTTTAATTAGAAATCTTACAACATAAGTAACAATGTTCACTAAAATCAATATCTGTTGATTATTTGACTATAATTTAAATGTTACTGTCAAACAAAAATCTTGCATCAGTAAGAACAATAAATAGATAAAATAAAGAATTGTTTTAAAGTATAAAATACATTTAAATTCCACTTACTCCACTTCATGGGTAATTTTATTGACATAGATACAATTGTTAGTGGTCACTTCTTGATAGTCACAGTTTCGGCACTGAAATAAAAATATCATACATAAATAACGTGTAAAAAAACTTTCACAAAATACTAGAAGAAGTAGAGAAACTGGGAAAATCAAGCACAGGGTTCCCACTCAATTTTGGAAAAAAAAATTCAAGGACCCATTCAGTATGACGGTTAATATACTAAAGTACACGTCAACAAGATTTTATAATTACATTAAAGCAGAAATTGCATATTTTCAAAGCACAAAGCTTATTTGACAAAATAATAATAATAATATTAATAATAATTTAATTTATCAGCTACTGATGCAAATGGTTGACAGTTATATTGCTACTTCAAATCACTTTGAAAAATTTCAATTGACATAAATTGACTAAAAAAACTCCAATTGACAGTAGCGAACATTTAAAAACTAGCACCAGTGAAACTTTTCATGAAAAATTTGATGAAGTAAATTAGAATTAATAAAAAATGAAATTACATTAAACAAGCATAGTAAATAATTAATGAAGTTTATGTAATTGCATGGTTATAAAAATATAAATACTTTTTTTAAAAAATATGCTAAATTTAAATTTCAGGTTACAGGAAATGTATATAATTAGATAAAATATCAAAATATATCCATTTAGCACATCTGTTTCAATTTTAATAACACATTATCGATTTTGTTACTTTGGAATATCAGTAATGTATTTTAAACACAATAAAATCTATTGTAGAACAATATTTTACAGAAAACTAAGTAAGAAATATGAAGCTTTATTTTCTTTAAAATAGATCCAAAAAATGCGAAGCAAGATTTAAAATTTTATGAACATGCAAAATCTTTAAAAATCACATTTATACAAATCTAGATATACTACACGTAAATCAAACTTATAAGAAGGGTGAAGTAAGCCTCGAAGTTTGAGTAAATCATGTATCACAATGTGCTATTTGTAAACTGAAATCGAATTGTGGTGTATGTTTCTTAATCAGAACAATATGAATATCAGATATAACCAAACACAGGAACTAACAAGATGTAAAACATGTGATTAGATAATAATTGTGATCATTATGAGGGAAATTGTAATTTGTTGCCTAAAAGTTACTTATTTTAGAACAAATCTGCGTGATTCATAAATCATTTTGATGAGAATTGCAAGCACTAATTCTTAAATCTCTTTTATATGAATCGCAATGCATAATTCTCAGATCCTTCTAATACCATGTAAACTACTTGAATAAGAATTTTGATGCACGATTCTGAAATTACTTAAATACATATCACGTTACATGATTCAGAAATAACTTTAACTGAAATCATGTGTGTTTGATAAATCATTTTTTAATGTGAATCATGATGTGTGACAAAAACTAAAAAATGCTAGAAATTTCAGCTTTCTAAACATTAGAAATGAACGATAATCTGGAGTGAAAAATCTAGGAGAGAAAATTTTTGTATCTTCTTTGACCCCTTTTCACTTCAACATTAAAAATTGCATCTACCAGAATTTCTATAATTTTCGTCTAACATATTATTTTTTTACTGCTGTCTTGTAAGAAAGATTAGTATCATTTTAATTCCAAAAAATCAAGTAATTTTCAAGTACCCTGTGGCAGAATTCAAGGATTTTTCAGGGCTCTGATTTTTTTCAACAAAATTCAAGGTTTTTCAAGTACTGCGGGAACCCTGAAGTAACTATCTATGGTTTAATTAATATTTTTTTCATTTATTTATTTAAAAGAAAAATACGATTAAACATAGTTATTTCTTGACCCTGTGGCAGAATTTTTTTGAGCTATCTGTGACAAAACTCTCTAGCACTAATATCTTTCTGCAAGATACTTTAATAATAACAAAAGCGCCGCGTTTTCAAAAAAGATAAATAAATTAAAAAAAGTATAATTTTTTTTTAAATTCCAACATATCAGGAATTTTTTATTCTAATATTATGGGTGATATTCTCAAATTTTGTTGAGGGAGGGGGAGCTCCCAAATTATTTTCTTTTTCTCATTTTGTAAATAGATCATGTAATTGCTGGAAAAAAGGTGGACAACGAAATCGCGCAAATCGGATTTCTCAAATGTGTTTCATTTCGAGATTAGGTTGTGGCAATAAAAAAATATTGGACTTAGAAACGAGAAATCAATTGCAATAACAGCCAAAAATTAGATAGAATTATTGCCTTAGAAAGAAAGTAAATACTCAAACGCATGATTCGAATTTTCTATATTGTTTGAAAGATACCGGGATATTTAAAATCCACATGAAAATCAATAGCTGCAGAAAATACAATCAAAACATTACATTGATTTATGATACTATCGGGGTAAATTGAGCTTGTCAAAAAGTTATTATCTAAATGTATGGTTCAAATGTTACGTGTAAATTTTTGTAAAAAATAAAAAAAATTTTAAAAACTTTTTGAAAGAACAGCATTCTGTGACAATGTCCCCGTGATTCTGCCATGGGGTTTCTTGATGCTTACGATTTCTATACTGAAATGTTAGACAGAGTATCTACTACATTTTCAAATTCATCACATTCCATGATTAATTTCTAGAATTTTACATGACTTAACGAGGTTACTATTTTCACTAAAACTACTATTTTACAAAAACACAACAATAAATTAAAAAAAGCATTATAATAACATTAATTGAAATGATAGGTATAACCGAAACTGCTATACTCTGCATCTTCATATTTATAGATTTTAAATTTAAAAAACAGAGCAAAGAAAGAGTTGAAGCAATAAAATGGCTGAAAAAAATACAAAAGCAAATAATTTGCCAATGACTGGCTTGCTTTAGCTAGAATTTTAAATTGATAAAAAAAAATAACAATAACAATAATTCTGAAATCACAGAAGTTTAAAAGATAATTCGCTCTAGAAATAATGTTTTTTCTTTCATATTTTGAAACACCATAATTTTTAAAGAAAATGTTAAAAACATTTTATATTTTAATAAAATATGGGTCCATGATTTTGTTACAAATTCAGATATTCGGAGCACCATGAAATTGGAGGTGGGGTAAATTTCATTTCAAAAATTAGATTTTTTGGCGACCTAAATTGATGAATTTCCATGACTTTAAAAAAAAAAAATAGTTAAAAACATGACAAATTTTGTTCAATACGAAAATTCACTGCTTTCCATGATTTCACATGACTTTCCAGGCTCACAGATACCCTGGTTAGAATATAACTTATAAATAACATGCTGAAAAAAGAAAATCACTTAGAAAATGTTGCAGAAGAAACTACCTTTTATAAAATATTACCTTTCTATGGTGCTATTTATATATTCTTATTCATTTAATTAAAAAGAAAAAATACATCCATAAAATCAAGCAATAGCAAAAAATCTAAACATTTTAAAATAGACTTACAGCATACAAAAGAACTTTATTTTCCTTGTCTTCCCTCGGATATAACATGTTGTTACTAAAATTCAGAAAAAAATAGTATTAAATTTATGATACAAAATTAAATACATAGTATTAAATTTTAACAATAAAAGAAAAAGTATGCAAAAAAAGAAATTGGGAAACAACATTAAGCAATTAAATTGAAATAGAATGTAAAATATTATTTCAAATTAAGATAGAGTAAGATGGAGATAATTTCTAAACTTAAATTAAAAACGGAGATCTTAACATTTAAATTTAGAAATTATCTAAGAAAGTTTTAATGTCAACAGGTACTGAGTACCTATAATTAAAGAAATAGCCAATAATTACAAAGAATCCCACAATATTTTTTATAGATATTTTAGGAAAAATACATCACTTTATTTAAATATATTGAATATATTGAACCTGTTATTGGGAAATTTTCATATACATCTGAAATATTTATTTTATCAAGTAAAAAGAAGTTTCACCATCAACAAGTGGTAATGGACCCCACTTGTTTGTATGACAAAAATATTGTAATAAATCAATATTTGATCTAAAAACAATTAAATGGAGACTTAATTTGCTATTTAAATAAAATATAAAATTACATTACCAATATTATTTATACAATATTTTTGTCATACAAATATGTTTTCTAATAAAATAAAAAATTGTTCTGGAAAAATCATTATGCATATGCATGGCAATAAAACTTTTTTACGTAGCCACCTCCTCTATTTACGACTACTTTTGGGAAGCACAGAATTTTTTCTATAGACTTAATGTTGAAGAAATCCTTTAAGAGAAACTATTAAAACCTCTCCCAGCGACTGTTTAAAACCTCTGCACAAAATGCAGAAAAGGTCAAATAAGGAAAAATATCAAAACAAAAAATATTAATAAAACAAAATAAGTAGATTAAACTGAATTCTAAATATTTGTGTGATATTCTAATTTAGACAATCTTCCTTTTGACAATCTTCGAAAGAGGTCTTAACAACCTCATGTTGCAGTCAAAGTGCACTTACGACAATGAAATCACTAATTTAGAGTGGAAAGTTAAATTAGAAAAAAAAGTTACTACAGAAAAAACTAAGCATCTCAAACAAACCTCCTTTCATTTTTTAAAGCTAACTAATATTTATGATATAAAATTAAATGCAAACTGAAACAAAAAAAAAAAAAAAAATAATAGCTTACTTATTAAAAATAATTCTATCATTTATTAAATGGTAAATTTGTCTTTACACATAATTATATCAGTAAGGATACTTTCATATTGATGATAATTCTAATTTTCACTACGTCAACAGAAGTGGCATTTCCGAGGCAAGAAAATAACACACAGAAATTTAAAAGATAATTCGCTTTAGAATGATGTTTTTTAAAGAACATGGCCATAATTTTTAAAGAACATAATAAAACATTTTATATTTTAATAAAATATGACTGAGTAGGGATTTTGTTACAAATTCAGACATTTGGAACACCATGAAATTGGGGGGCGGGAAAAATTCTATTTTAAAAATTAGATTTCTCGGGAACCTAAACTCATGACATTTCAAGACAAATTTTTTTCAAAACCGATACTCATGACTTTCCATGATTTCTCATGACTTTTCAGGTGTGTTTCAGACTTGTATGCTAAAAAAAAAAAAAAAATAAGTAGAACTTTGTTCAGGGGTGGGTATGAGTCATACTCTAACAGTTGGTCCCTTTCTGCGGCTTTTTTAAAGTTTCTCTTGGGCTGCAACATGGCCATTATTTTATGAAGATCTTTTCCCACAACAGTTGAGGTAAAAGTATTTAAGGAAAGTTGAACTGACAAAGTAATATTTTTAATTAATAAAATTGAATCACATAGTTTAACTTGCAGACATAGAATTACTTAATGAAATGAACAAATAAGTAATATCTTGTCAAATAATACAGTCATAAGATGATTACCATTCTTGACAGAACTTGATACCAACAAAACCGGGTCCACCTGCGCTAACTGGTCCAGTTTTCTGGCTAAAACTTAAAACGAGCTTGTTTTAATATCAGAAATTTAATAATAACACTGTTGAAAACAGAAATATTGATCATCAAAATGAAGCATTTTTTAAAAAATAAAAATATAATCAAACCGAAGAAACGTTTTACTAGTTAAGCATATTACAACCCTTATTGAGTATTAAATAAATAATTCCAAGAAATTGAATCGGTATGATATGACTTGATTAAAAACTTCACTCACTTCAAAAATATATAATTATTTCCAACTTGTATGATGCGAATGAAGTTTTGAATCAAGTAATACCTTAAGTGAGTAGTTACAGAAATTAATGGATGGATACAGAGAATTTTCTTTCCAAAATATGTCTGAAGTACTCACGACATTTTGAAGGGTTATTAGTAATAAATTAGAATTCGGGACGAGTTCTTCTAACAAGTATTGACAAAACAAGCTGACATTTACTTGGTATTTATTTTAGTATAGTTCGCTTTTATCTTCTTGTTTCTGCCCAGCTTTACACTAATTTAACTTATTTGTTAATTTGCGCTTGTAATCTTCTGCTTTAGAAGGATATTGTATATCTCTGAAAAAATTAATATCTTTCATGAGAAGCAAGTTAAAATCGTGTATTGTTTCAGTTAAAATTTCAACATTTCAGTATCTTAAATAAACTTTTCCAAGTTGAAATATTCTTACAGCGTTTAAATATAAATTCCGTTTCCTTGAGCAAGGTAGCGTGGCCGAGTGGTCTAAGGCGCTGGTTTTAGGCACCAGTCTGTTAAAGGCGTGGGTTCGAATCCCACCGCTATCATACGTATATTTTTATAAATTTGTGTTCTCATAAACCATTTAAAACAAAAAAATTAAATACCAATTTCTCAAATTATTAGTTATCTGGAAGATTATTTCTGTCTTCATTTATCGCAAACTTACACAAATATACCAATTTAAAAAAGCAATATATTAAAAAAATTAAGTCATTCAATTAAAATTTTTTGACTTAAGATATTTAATCTCTTAAAAAATACTATCATTATTTTTCAGAATATTAATACATTTCATCATTATTTATGATGAATTTTTTTGTATATAAATACTCAACTTTTGGAAATGCTTTAGATTTTTTGAAAAAAACCACCCCAACTTTCAAAATATTAATAATAATAATAGTAATTAGATGAATAAGGGAAAAAAATAAGGGGTAAAAAACTTATTAATAACTATAAATAGTAATAAATTGCATACTATAGTAAATAGAAACTAACTATAACTTGTTATTTATATTTATTTACTTATTTTCTATTTTTATATTATAATAGTGCATGCACACGTTTAAGAATTTTTTTTCTTCGAGAGATTAAGTAGAAATTCACAGAAAAGAGAAAGATACAGCGTATTTCGTATTGTATGTAAGGAATATAAATCGAATTAAAATTGTATAAAAATTATTATTAATAATTATTTTATTACAAAAATTATTATAAATTTTGATATTAAAATTAATATCAAAACGAAGAATGGCATTTTTTCCTCCAATAGAAACGCTTTTCATATTTATGTGCTCCATAAATTTTTATCTGATTTGAATAAAAATTTCGCAACGTATATTATTTCGTGATTTAATATAAGTCCAGTCCCGCAGTGGACTGATCGTTAAGACACGGTTCCCAGCAGATCACCGAAGTCAAGCATCACTGGCTACGGTCAGTGTGCGGTATTGGTCCTCGTTAAACTGTGCTACCGTAAAGTGCTCGACTTCGCGCGCAGGTCGTCGGGCTACCGAAACGGGGGGGGGGGCATCCCCTCCGCAGAGGATCAAAATTGTGATGGCATGTCTTCGGATCATCCTTCGGGATGTTTCCCAGACCGTCGCCAATAGCCCATTGCGCAGCTCTAGTGCGACGTAAATTAACAACAACAATAATATAAGTCCGATAATTATTTATTAAATGTAGTTTTTTATATTTATTTTTTATTTTATTTTTTTATATAATCTTTTTTTTTGTTGATGTTTCAAAGGTTTGGCTCAAACCCAGATTATTAAGTTCTTTATCTATGCAGCCATTTTATTACATTTCCTTAAAAATACATTGATAAAATATAAATACATATTTCTTTAAATATTGGAAGAAAATTTCAAAAGCTATTGCGGCCGTTGTTAGTAGGCGTTACAGGAGAATAATCAGTCATTGCTAGTTCAGTAAACAAGTTTAGTTATTTATTTAACTTCGACGGTTTTATTAACTAGCTTTCATGCGCATGTGGGTAGAATTATGCAAGCGAAATTTTGATCACTTTACTACTAAAACTACTGTAAAGAGGTTCTGGACTTGGACTGGCACGGACTCCTGATAAAATTTCCATCAATTGTTTTTCATTGCTTTTAAACAACCGTTAGGTTGTTATTATTAATAATAATAAATGCACAGTTTATAAGGTATAAAAAATGACAGCGATCTGCTCAAGAGCGCCGGCAGAATAATATAAAAGGGGGTGCAACTCTCTAACAAACTATCCCCCCCCCCAAAAAAAAAGCGAATTTTTTTAAAAAAAATATTCTGTTATTACATTTTGTTTTGTTATTACATATACTTTCTTCTGTTAATTTTTTTAAGATAGATTTCTTCATTGTTAACAAGATATTTTTCAAAAAAAGTACGAATTTCTTGCAAATTTTGCCATGAGAAACTGTATTGATGGCGCTGGCATAGCTACTGACTTCACAAATAACTACAAACAGTAGTTTCGTATACTAACGAGTTTCTGCATGCTTTACATTGGTATTTATTGCGTTGATGAAGTTTTACAGTTGTGAGAAGTCAGTTTGTGTTATACACCTTTGTTAAGCGAAATAACTAATAGAAAGTATAATATTACTTATATTTAATTAAATGAAATTTAAAAATATATCTTAGATATCTGCCAAGTTTGTGCATGCTCAGTGTGCATAAGAAAAGAATCAAAGATGACTCAGAATTTATTGAGAAAGTTATAAACAGATTTGGACAAAAAACAAGACGATTACAGTTCTTGTTTTATTAAACAATTTTTTAATTGTTATGTATCAATAATTACTTAATTATTTGCTTTTCAATAAAAATATGTTTAACCCTTTGGTTGCGGCTGGTACAGCATATGTACCGGTAGAAAAAACTTCTTTTATTGCGGCGCTGGATCAACAGTTGTACCGGTGGTTCTCTTCCCCCTTTTCTACTAGACCGTCATCGCTCCTGTCATTTCTTCAAGAACCCCCTGTAATTTGCTCCTATTGTTGAAAAAAGACTTCACGTGTGCTCACTTTCGATTCGAATTGGCTGAAATATTTTTCTCTGTTATTATCAGTTGGCGAGTTTCGAGCTATGAGAATTTCTTTCATTCCCTTTGAAAGTTTAGTATCATTTTATTCGTGATCATTTCAGCGACATTTAGCGAATCCTTGTTTATTGTTTTTCGATTAATTTCTTTGTTAGTTACGTTTATTTTTTGTTTGCGTTTTTGTTAATTTTTTTAAGCTTTTGCTTTAATGTTCTAATTAAATTTTTATTTACGTTTTATTTTTTAATTTGTTACTTTCGTTTTGCATTTTTTTATTCTTTTTACATTAAAAGAATTTTTCGCATCTTTAAGAAAATTTTTATTTACGTTTTATTTTTTAATTTGTTACTTTCGTTTTGCATTTTTTTATTCTTTTTACATTAAAAGAATTTTTCGCATCTTTAAGATGCCACGTAGAGGGAGACCACTCACTCAAGATGAAATCCATAAGATAATGAATGATTTTGATGATGAAACATACGCTGATTCAGAATCTGAGTGTGAGGAGGAAGAAGAAAAAAATGAAGTGGATGAAATTGATAGTGAGGATGAATCTATGGATAATTGTCAATCAAATTCTGCAACTTCCAATTTAAAAGCAGTAGAAAGAGTATTTCAATGGAAGGAACCATCTTTTGATGATAAAGTAAATGTTTTGCCGTTTACTGGAAACTTTGGATTAAATGAAAAACATAAAGATTTGAAAAGAGAAGTCGAATTCTTTGAACTTTTCTTTAGTGATAAATTGTTCAATAATTATCTTCTAAGCATTTAAATTATGTTTGTACTAAAATAGCACAAAATTATTATGGAAACAAAGTACTGTATATTTTTTTACATGAGTAATATGCTGTTTCATAGGGTTAAAGGGAAAATCTAATCAACCGTTTGGAACTCTGAATCTAACGTGCACAAAAAGATGAAAGTAATAATTATTAAAAAGATAAAAGAAAGATAATTAATTATTAAACGAAATATTGAATTTTGCCTAGTATGATTGAGTAAATGAAGTTCAATTATTTTTTGTATTCCAGTCTATAGCACAAGATTAGTATGAAAACAAAGTATTGTATATTTTTTACATGAGTAATATGCTGTTTCATAGGGTTAAAGGGAAATCTAATCAACCGTTTGAAACTCTGAATTTAACGTGCACAAAAAAATTAATGCATGTGTAAATTTTTTCATTGGTAATTTTATGGAATCTAACTTTTGAAACCGCTTAGAAAATGTTTCAGATTTCTTTCTTTTTTAAAACAAAGGAAGAAAAAAAACACATTTATAATATTAATTTATTGTGAAAAAATACTGTTAAAAACCGAAAAGAAAAAAAATTAAATATTTGTGGAAAGATGATGGAGCATCTATGGAAAGGTTTTCAATGCGTGACCTTGAACAGGAAGTTTAGTCACAATGAAACTATCTCTGCTTTTCAAACATTTATATGTGATTAACTACTGAACCATTTTAAAAAGGTATCTTTCTCGCCTCTTGCTGAAGTTCTCAAGGACAAATTGTTCTTTCAATTTCCGACGAAGTTTTTCTATTGAGAGTTTTACAGTTTGTCATAATTTAACTTGCTGGGCACAAAATAAATTGTTACTCCTTCTCTAAAAGATAAAGGAAAACGAAATCATTCCTGCCTCTTCCACAGGCGAGGTGGCATTTCCTGCTTATTGTTGCGTTATCGGTCAGAATGCGTTTTGGGAGGGCTCTTATTATTTATTTTGGTTACTGTCATTTTTAAAATTCTTGACAATAGTTATTTCAAACACCTGCAGAAAGACCACACCATGACTAAAGGAAATGCATGTCTTACCATCATTGTGTCAATAGAACTTGTATAGATGTGTCTTATAACAATTGCTGACTTAAAAATTTCATATGGACATGGAAATCGTGAAATACTTCTCAGAGTAATGACGAAGTGAAATAACTCAGGGGATACTTTTTTTGAACAAAACCTTTCCTACTAAAGATAAAAATAAATAAGAAATTAAGAGGAATATTCCTTTTTGTATTAGAAAAAGAAGGGAATAAGGAAAGTATAAAGAAAACCAATCAATCTATAATTGCAAAATTTCAAAATTGAATAATATCTTTACTCTTTCAATATGTGGGTCAATGTAAGGTAAATGGAAACGTGGCAAATTTTTTATTCCTCAATATTTTTGCTGTAAAAAGATTTAACAATGGAGTTTTTTTATTCTTTGAACTTACTTCAAACATATTCTTTATTTTCTGTGTCTTTATAATTATCTTTTATATTTCTAATAAGGTTTCTATAAAACATTCTTGCAAGATCTTAATGAATTTCTATTTAATATACACGTGTAACATTTCTGTTTTCAAAACAGAAATGAAGGCGAAACGTTCTCGGAAAATTTTTAATCAAAGAATATTTATATTTTAATTTTGTTTGAATGTTATAGACGCTACTGTAAGGGGAAACTAACAAGTTAAATGAGTAAAAAATGTTTCACAAAACAAAATCTGCATTTGCTATTCTTTTTCACAGATAAAAGTACTTTCGGAAATGTATAAGAGATACAACGTTCATCGTTTAAAATTCTAATAATTTGCTTTACAAAATTATAAAAGCTAATTAGTGTGTTTAAGATTTTAGGATAAGAATAGAACTTCAAATAATGCTTTATATATTCGAAAAAATTAAAAGAGATTTGTTTATAACAGATTAATAACAATCTTTCAGATGCAATAAAACGCACGTTTTATAAGAGCACATGCACATTTTATTAAAATATTTTTTTTTATTCTCTTTTAAAAAATTAAAAGAGATTTGTTCATAATAGATTATTAACAATCTTTCAGGTGCAAAAAAAATTCATATTTTATATTAAATTAGCAACATATTTAAATCATTTTTAAATGAATGCTTTCTTTGCATTAGAAAAAACATCACTTTATTAAGTAAAATTAATTTAAAGCTATATTTCAATTTATTCTCATAATGTGTTAAACGTCACAAATAAAAAAATGCCAAAGTTTGCATAACTATGCCAAAACGTCTACGATAACGATATACATAACAACCCTACTACTTTTGCCTCCTCGAAAAGTAACACACAAATTACAACAAAACGTTTCCTATTCATAGCTGGTTAAAGTAGTTACCACCCACTGACTGAGTGGGGGAAGAATTTTTGCAAAAAGGCGCCGTAACGAGAGGAGAATTTTTTCACCTGACTAGCCGCAACTAAAAGGTTAAAATTTTTTTTTTATAACAAAATTGTTTTTCTGTGTCTCTTTAATTGTTTTAAAAAAAACCCAGGGGGGTGCAAGTGCACCCCCTTGCACCCTGCTGCCGGCTCCCTTGGATCTGCTTCTGTTCAGTGCTTTTGTTTTGTGAGGCAAACACTAATTGTCAAATGACTTTTATTTAGCTTAAGAATTTGAATTTCTTTCCTAAATTTTGTTTTAGTCATCTTAGAGATTTAGTCGACAGTTTCTGACAATTCTTCTTCGATATTTCTTCAGATTTTTCCTTTTGTTTCAGAGGTTAGTAATAAAAATGGCTTGAGTGACTGGCTTCCTAGTTTAGACAACTAAGGCCAAGTGGCAAAATCGCGAATCTTAAAAGGAAAAAGAAAGCATGAAGAATTAATATTGCAGTAAAAACAAAATCATTTTGGTATATTAAACTCTAAAAAAATTTTTTTATTTTTTTACTAGATTTAAATATCTTTGGGACCAAAAGTTTTCAAGATTATATTAATTTAGAATATCTTCATATTTAATACTAATACGTGTGTGCTGGTGAACCCTGTATGTATTTTACTGAGTTGATTAAAATTTCATTTACGATTCTATATTAAGTAAGTAAAGTACTTCTACATAATTCGCGAAATACACAAAATTTAATAATATTCTTCGGAAAATTTCTGATACAGGTGCAATTCTTCATAAAAGGTGAAACTGAATTAAAAAAAAGCATAAAAGAGATAATAAAGATATTCGAATGTCAAATTTGAGAGAAAATAAAACTTAGGATAAAATCTAAATACCTGACTAAAATCAATAACTTTTTTTTTCCAGCTGTGTAAATCCTTGTCCACGACGTAGGTTTTGTTTTTAATTTTAGTATTTTTGGAGCAAGTTACAAGTAATATAGCTTCTTTTTTGCCAATAGTTTGAAATGTTAAAGAATTTATTTCGTTATTTATTAAAATTCATTTATAATTCTGATTTTGTCTAGGCTTTAAATTAAATAATGAAATTTCTAAATACGCGAATATTCATCACGGTAAGTATATATTTATAACAATAATCAGTAAGTTTTACATTGCATGATGCTTGTTTAGGTGATCAATGTATGACGATTATTTATCATAAGGGTCTGAGAGACCACAAAACTTCTTTAGGTATCACTTGTTAGTTATGTTTTTTTGAGCTTTTTTTCTCAAGCGCTTTAAGTTAGAATCAGTCAACTTGTATTGGCAGTTAGGCCACATTACACCCCTTCCAGAATTTTATCTGTGATAGAATTCGATGAACGGATACCACTAGTTGATATACGCTGTTTTTTTATTTAATTATTTTTTCATTTTTTTTAAATATTTTTTTTAATTATTTTTTGTTATTATTTATTTGTATTTATATCATATTGCTCATTATATTTTTTCTTCATTTTTTTGTTCATAGCATTTCGCTCATTATTTTTTTCTTCATTTTTTTTTGCTTATAGCATTTCATTCATTATTTTTCCCCCTTTATTTTTTCTTGTTTATAGCATTTCGCTCATTATTAAATTTCTTCAATATAGCTTATTGACCGGGATACATAATTTACTTCACCGGTTTTTTTTTCTTCGAGCAGTATATATTTTTAAGCAAATCGAATGGATGGTCCACATTAAGGACCATAAATCAATGTTGGGCACTCCGCAGGTCACCCTTGATGAGATTTAATTATCGACTATGTCAACCTTCATCTATCAAAAGGTAGCTCAAGATAGAATCAAGTTATAAATAATAAATTCAAGTTGTAAATAATAATAAGCGAAAAAAATAAAAAACGAATGAAACAGTACGACATTAACATCAGCCACCACAGAGCTTAACGGCTTCCCTTAAAAAATTTTTTGAAAAAAAAAAAAAAAAAAATCCAAAAAATCAACATATTTTTTTTTTTCATCAAAAAATGTGCATAACATAATACACAAGTTCTAAGCTGAAATTTTAATTTTTTTCATGCGTAAAAAATATTTCATTTACCATCAGTTTACTATCCCAAATGATTTCGGGCAAATGAAAAAATTTCTATATTAGTCTTTGTATGTATACACATCTTCATCATCTAAAAAAATTATCTGCCTTACTTTCGCTCGTGAACGCCATTTCTTTACTTTTTTTTCTTCCTACGCAAATTCCTCAACCATCGTATATGCAATTGTACAAAACACGTCTGCAGTTCCACAAATAGCTAAAACTCCCAAACAAATATCGGTAAACTTCCAATCACAGCAGATTATTATTATTTTTTCGTTTTGCTTTCGATCGAGTAAAACCGTGATAAAACAAAACGCACTGACGCATTCTGCTATGCCCGAGTTTACTCGGGATAATGAATATTTGCAATATATACATACCCGAGTTTACTCGGGATAATCAGGGAAGCTGTTAAAAATGTTTCTATTAAGGGCCTCAATTTTAATATTCACAATAAATGTTAGCAATCATTGACAAGGTTAATGAGGGCAAATTAAGAATTTTCTAAAACCAGTTTACAAAGAAAATTGAGATAGGGTTAACAGACGGAAGCTTTTCAACTCTACTAGGTTGTCCTAACTGTAACTCTTTTAAAACTACAGGAAGGTGGTTTTTAAGAATGTGCAACTTTCTTTTTTAACACGCCGTCAGAGTTTGATAAAAGCTCTTTTTCCTTGCTAAAGTGTTAATTACTTTTACGTTCCTAATGTATAAAAGGATGGATCAGCTGTGAGCTGTCATTCTAAAAGATTAAGGTTCGAATCTTAGTACTTTATCTTTAATATACAATTCTTTATTTCAAAAATTCTAAGAGGGTCATTATGTATGAGTGTCTTTATTATAAATACACGCGATTTAAGAATTTTCTGTTTTCCTAGATAGCTCTTATAATCTCAATGGTAATAGCTGAAAAATTTACGTTGTCAGAGCCACCGCCACCATTTGTAGGTCGACCAGGTAGGTTTAGATGGTAGGCATTAGTAGAAGAAGTGACTGTGAATAATAGGTAAGTATTTCTTCTGTTATTGCGTTTTTAATTCTAACGTAAGTAGTCATTAATATGGAATTAATTTTCAAAAAAATATGATTTTAATTAACAAAAGTGCTTGAAGAGCTTAGAAGAAAAATCGCAGGGAAAGTATTAATAAATTAGATTAAAATTATAATAAAAAATAATTAAAAATAAAAAAACAAACACAATAAACAAAAAAGTTGTGATAGCTTTATTACGATCACTGTCTACCCATGGGTCAAAATTTTTTTTTCTTTCTGGATGGACTCCGTTAAACCCCACACCATTTCAAATCATGGATTGAAAAAACGGTCTCCATTGATGTTTGTCGTCGGATTGATCCTGCCTATGTACGTGTTTGAAAATACTTTTCCTTCTTCAGCATTCTTTATTTATATTGAAATCACCGTCAAGTCAGTCATTATACGTTCATGATAAAAAGAATATAAGAAAATACTTTAAATTATTATAATGTAAGTACATTAAGAATGCCTGATAGTGAAAAGAAAAAGAAAAACAGCAGCGGTCGCCATAGCAACGCATGCGCACTGTTTACTATTACTCTCGAACACAGTTAAAAAGTGTGTTGGACGCCATCAAATCCAAACCAAGACCCATTTTGCCAATGCGTAATAATCATAAACCATATAAAAAAATAAAAAATACGTTTTTTAAACAAACTTTTACGTCATATTAACGTCTGGGAGACATAAAAAATTTGAAAGGCGGACATAGTTACCACACATCGACGCCGCAGAAGTCACATGTGGGGGCCTCCCTGGCCGAGCGGTATCGCCGGTCCAAACGCTCTGTTAAGCGTGGAGGTAGCGGGTTCGAATCCCGCCGTAACCCTGGATGTATTCTTTGTGATGTCTTTCTCTGAATTGTTCTATCTGTATTTTCTACTTGACAATGACTTATAAGCCTATATTGAGCACACAAGTCAGCAAATGTATGTAATTTCAATAAAATCAATCAAGTCACATGTGACTACACAAATGAGTTACCATGACAGCGCAATCTGGTAACGGTGCAATCAGGGTGACTTATCTATTATAAGGACCTTCGTTAACCATATTCCGTCAGTTCGAAGAGGAACAACACCAGAGTTAACCGGCTCACCAATATTAGGTGTATCAAGTATGACAAAAACACGATAACAACGCAACGATGACTTAATGTACCAAATTGATAATATCGCAAATATTATACAGTCCCTGGGAATATTATTAGAAGCACTATAAGATTCTATGTTAAATATCAATCAGGCGATTCTATACAGCTTTTACTCGGATGCATTTGTTTACATTCCTGTATCAATTGGTGAACGTTGTAATGGAGTACGTTAAAAATAATAAAAATAAATACACATAAGAAGTATATAAAATATCTCCTGAATAAAATCCCATTACATGTGCATTTAATTTAAATATAAAAGTATTGCACAGAAACTCGCGCAAATCATGTCATTATTAAAAAACTACAGTGCGTCTAATAATTTGATCTAATTACTCGTATTATAATATACGAATACAGTCATACCCCGCTACAGCGAACATGGTTTATAGTGAACTCCCGGATATAGTGAACGAAATGTTCGCTCCCGTGTATGCATAAATAATATTATTTTTTGTGGATAGGTTGAACCAAAAGAAGAGAGGAAATTGGATATCATGAACTTTTTTCTGTCTTCCACAGTTTTTCTTCATTTTTTGGTAATTTCGAAATTTTTACATAAAATACATATAGAGATATTTAAAACCATCTATTGAGTAGGAATGTAGCCATAAGCATTTTCTCTTGTTTGCTTCTTCTATCTCAGTTTTGCATCCAAGTTTCCAAACAATCCATTCAGTTTTCCAAATAAAGGATATCCCTAATTTTTTTGTACGCAGGACGAAGAGTCACAAAAAATAAAAGTTAGCACATTTTTTTGTAACTTCATATTGTTTTTGTTTTTTTTTTAAATAATTTTTTGTATTTTTCTTTGTGGGTCATTTATTTAAATAATGTGTCATAAAAGGGAGCAGATCGGAAAAATGGATAAAAATTGTTTGCAGTACTGATATAGTGAACCGAAATTTCGGTCCCTTGAACGTTCACTATACCGGGGTTCGACTGTATAATTGTTGATATAATAAATATTCTATATTTATATAATATATCGTCTAAATTTATCCAATCGTCGAATTTACATTATATATCGTCTCATTTAACCCATTGACACACGAACGTAAACAAGTGCAAACCGGTTTCAGTCGCATAAAAATAACAAAGCTGTATAGTATCACGTGATAATTAAGATTTTACATAGAATCTTATAGTGCTTCGAATAATTTGGCCAGGGACTGAAGGTATAGTTAAGTGACACTGCCCGGTATACCTTTGTCCGGTATATCCTACACCAGTGATTCCCAAACTTACGACTTTTGTGTACCCTTTCTAAATTTTTCGTAACGCTGCGTATTTTTGATTGCAAAAAAAAATTTTTTTTTATTAGTGGTACTCAGCGTTACGAAAAATTTAGAAAGGTTACCAGAAAGGTTACGAAAAATTTAGATTAGCGTTACGAAAAATTTCCTTTCTAAATTTTTCGTAACGCTGCGTACCACTAATAAAAAAAAATTATTTTTTATTAGTGGCAAAATTTTTTTTTTTTAATTAGTGGTACGCAGCGTTACGAAAAATTTAGAAAGGTTACCAGAAAGGTTACGAAAAATTTAGATTAGCGTTACGAAAAATTTCCTTTCTAAATTTTTCGTAACGCTGCGTACCACTAATAAAAAAAAATTATTTTTTATTAGTGGCAAAATTTTTTTTTTTTAATTAGTGGTACGCAGCGTTACGAAAAATTTAGAAAGGTTACCAGAAAGGTTACGAAAAATTTAGATTAGCGTTACGAAAAATTTCCTTTCTAAATTTTTCGTAACGCTGCGTACCACTAATAAAAAAAAATTATTTTTTATTAGTGGCAAAATTTTTTTTTTTTAATTAGTGGTACGCAGCGTTACGAAAAATTTAGAAAGGTTACCAGAAAGGTTACGAAAAATTTAGATTAGCGTTACGAAAAATTTCCTTTCTAAATTTTTCGTAACGCTGCGTACCACTAATAAAAAAAATTTTTTTTTTTGCTATCAAAAATTGCACAAAAGTTAAAAATCACAACTGCTGCACAATTATTAACTGTTAATTCTGCAAAAAATAGCTAATAGAAAAATATGTATTCGTAAATTTTCATGGCAGGCTTTGTTTTTGAGTGAAATTTTTTGAGATTTTCGTTTATTGCAAGATATTTTGCATAAGAATGCGTACCCCCGCTAAACTGTTCCCGTATCCCTAGGGGTACGCGTACCACAGTTTGGAAAACACTGTCCTACACTGATGTTTCTCCTATTCCATGTACATAACTACAGTTATTGAATACGATATTAATGTGAGTTTGATAAATTTTATTTGAGTGACAAAATATTGAGCAATGAAAAAAATAACATAAATTAGTTAAACAAGAAAAATCTCGTAAAATATTCTTAAATATCGATATATCATTGAAAATCGGCACTTATCAACTATAGAGACCGTGATATATATGTAGATCTCAATAACGATGGGTACCGAACTTTTACTCTTATATTATATTTTTTATTACTTCCCCATATGAAACTAAAACACGAAACTTTTTGTTCCATGAATTTTCAATTTTTTATTTATTTATTTATTTTTTATTATTATATAATGGCGAAGTAGTGAACTGCAATTGTTAAATGCGTAAAGTATTTATAGAATTTTTCTTTCAATTTGTTGTTTCAATGCCATGGAAAATATTTTTCCCGTTTTAAATTCCGCTTAATTCTTTTGCAGATTGGCGTGTTGTCATCATTGGAACAAGACGATTGTACTTGCGATTTGTGGCAGAATTTCACTTTCTGCAAAATTTTACGTTTCATCATTCAAATTTTACGTATTTAGTTGAAAAAAAAAATAATTTCGTGTTGAATTTATGAATAACGTATACATTGTATTGGAAAATTATTGATGTGCATTGTACAAAATAATATAAATAATTCTTCATCACGTATATTTATTTCTATTGATTGTATTTTTTTGCTAATTATTCACTTAATTGGCATTTATTATCATAAATTATTAATTTCTTTTATTATAACTTTACACAAAATCAATTTAATTAATTAATTAACTTATTAGAAAATTACTAATTTTTAATATTAAATGAAACACCTTTTAATTTTAAACGAAACATTTTTTAATTTTTTTTTTAATAACCGAACTTGAGCAGCCTGCCTAAATTTGAGTTTGTGACTACGAATCCGCTGTTCAACGCCACAACATTGTAATTTAAAACAAACCCAATCAACAAGACAAGGGAACTCTTGGATCAAACATTGGGAGAAATTTGGATGGAACTGGATTTTTTGGATGGAACTAACCTGCATTTGCATTACCTGGAGAGAAAAAGCTCGAAAACTTTACTCGGTTAGCCTGGCAAGGGGACTCTGACCCATGATTCGTCTACCACAGAGGATATTTTGCTTCAGCACTTTGGTCAGTGTGAGTCGGGTGCGGAACTTATATCGACCAGCCATCGCTGGGATTCAAACCTGGGTTACCTCATTAAGAGACAAATCCTCTTTTCCTTGAGCCACCACGGATCTCTCTCTCACTCTCTCTCTCTCTCTCTCTCTCTGTATATATATATATATATATATATATATATATATATATATATATATATATATATATATATATATATATATATATATATATATATATATATATATATATATATATGGGGAAAAAAGAGAGAATAACTAGAAAATTTAAGAAAAATAATAATAAGCTGCAAGTATATAGAACAAATGAAATAAATTGAAAATGTAGAGAGAACATGAGGAAAAAATATAATGAAGAGAAGACGAAAAATTATTAAATAAAATATTTTTAAAAAAATTAAAGAAAATTGTTATTTAAAAAAAAATTAAAAAGAAGGAAAACAAAATATTGATGAGATAGAATCTCGTCGTCAGCTCACGCGATTATATCCGCTGAAAAGAGTGCTTTCTAATATTGTATTACTATAACAAAAGCAAAATATATCAATTGAATAATGTGAGGAACATCCGAAAAATTGAAATAGAACATATTAAGTAGTAAAAAAAAAAAGGAAATAAAATGTATAAAGCAAAAAATAGAAATAAAAGGCAAGAAAAATACAGAATAAAATACAAAATGTAACCTATACAGTGAGTAGCGAATTCAAATGAGTTTATATTTTCCAGTATCTTTCAAAAATGATTTAAAATATTTTCGTTACTAATTTGCCAGATTGCAAAATATGAAAATATAAACGTTGATAGAGGTCAGAAGTGTAAGTAGAGGTTTAATTGTATGGTGCATTCTTACTGCAATACTGAAGCGCGTTGGAATTGTTAGTTACTTTGGATTGATCCGAAAATGGATGTGAGCAAGATAATAATATATTGGAAAATTTAAACTTTATAATTAATAAGGCAAATATTTACTTATATAATTCTAATGATTTAGGAAAAATTCATTTATATATTTATTAAAAAACGAATTTGCCCGAATTGGATTTGCATGTAGTAAGAATATAATTTTAGTTAACAAAGACGTTATTAATAAATTTATCAATAATAATAACATAGAATTAATTCAATGATTTTATGTAGAACTTAATTACTTAATCATCTAGGCATCCATTGTTTTTTTTTCTATCAGACTTGGAAATAGTTTGTCCATTTGTTTTTCAGATAAGTAAACATTACAACATATTCTCTTAATTCTATTCATTTGACTAAATATGTTACTTAAAAAATGTTTTTAGAAACATTAGAATTCCAAATAATTAGTTTATTTATATAAAAATTAAAATCATTGCTTTTATCTTATAAATCACCAATGCAGATATTTTCTTCTTTTTTAATACCTGAATCCAAAAAATTAAAATTATCATAATGATAACAAAGTTAGCTTAATTCCCCGGTTTTAACAAACTTGTATAATCTTGAAAATTAAAGATAATTAAATTATTAATAAATCTAAAAACAAATTTAATAATAAGAGAATGTTTCTTAAGCCTTTATAATAGTGTAAAAATAGGTTAGCTAAGAGAGATGAAAAATTATATCCTTGTATTATAACCATCGTTGAACAACCGACCCAATTTTACTTTGAGCTTACGACTTCCAATGTTCAACTCCGTAGCCTTGTCATTTTGAACCCAATCCAGAAGACAAGGGAGCTCCAGAATCAAGTGTTGTTAGAAATTTTGCCTTCGTGGATGGCTTTTCGATGGAACTAATTTTAATTTGCTTTAGACAGAGAGAAAAACCACGAAAGCCTTCCATTGTTATCCAAAAGGCAAGAGGCCTCTAATCCATGCCATGATCAATCTAACACTAAGGATATTTCACGTCAGCACTGAGGTCGGTGCGAGCCGGGTGCGAAATTCGTATCGACCAACCATAGCTAGGATAAGAACCCAGTTCACCTAATTGGAAGGCGAACACTCTAACGGCTCTAAATACATAATTTTATAACCGTCGCTGAACAGCTGACTCAATTTTTTTGGGCTTATGACCACTGATGTTCAACTCCGTAGCCTTGTCATTTTGAACTCAACCCAGAAGACAAGGAAACTCCTGCTTCAGTACTCCCAGAGGTTTGATTTGTTATGGGGACATGGAGGACTTTGTGAATCGACAGATTTAACGTGAATCAGTCACCATTTACTACACGGGGAGTCATCGGCTGGCGGGGATTGAACTCACGATCTCTTGGACATGGGCCCAGTGACCTATCAACCACGCTATCCTGGCCGAAATATATAATTTGAGCTCTCAGATCAGCAAAATTAGGCGGCCTACGATTAATAGGAGACGGAAAATCAATTCCACAGTTTGTTTAAATGCGTGAATTTAAATAAATATGTTAAGTTTTGTTCACCGAAAATTGTTTATTATACTCTAAATGTTCAAAACGATACGATAGCACTGAAGTGTTCGTAATGTCTCACAACTTATTCCAAATTATAATGTTCGTTTTCGTAGTTGTTCCAATAAAAGAAAATTGCACTTGGCTTCAACGACTTTTTTTTTTACAAGACATAAAACGTTACGCAGAGTGCATCTTGAGAAATATTGGCAAAAAATGTCTGCCAAACATTTATGACTTCTCCGTTTATTTGTTCAGAACATTTAAAACGAGAAAAGTTTTGTTCGTAAATGGGGCACTCGATGGAGGAGATAAAACAAAGCATGATTTACACCCAAAGGATTATGTTAAACTCTTAAGGGAGGGGATACTTTTGTTTAAATTACTTTTTCTTATACGCGAAGAAAATATTTATTTAAGAAGATGAGATAAAAGAATGCCTTTCATGCGAAAACCATTGTTTTTTTTTAAAACTGAGGATGGCGAAAATTAATTCTTTCTTTGGATTTTCTGATAATTATGGGTCTACCCCACATGTTTTTTAATACTAAATACCAAATAAAATATTGTGCTTTTTCTAATCACCCTTTGAATTTGCACAAGAAATGAATAAGATTTATCTGAACAAATTTCGAAATTACAGATTATTATTAAATGGTAAAAATACGGGTACTATATCTTGTCATACCTGTCATTGAACAGCCAACCCACGTTTGAGTTTACGACTGCCAATGCTGCCTTGTAATAAACCTCTCACGGTTAGCCTGACTGCAAGGTCACTCTAGTTCATGATCCGTCTTAGGATATTTTAGGTCAGTATTGTGGCTGGTGCGAGATGGGGGTGCGGAATTCGTATCGACCAGCCATTGCTGGGATTATACATCAGGAATTCTATAAAAACTATTATACCGGGCTGATACAAAATAACTTCAGATATTATTGAATCACGGTTTGAATTGAATTATTGAATCAAACTGTTATACGTTTAATTAAAAGATACATTTTTAACCATTCAAAATTTAAGTTCTTTTTCTGAGTTTTTTAAAAAGTGTAAACAGTATTGTAAAGTTTATGCTCATTGAACAATTCTTAAGTGATTTTTTATCTATTAAAGGCTTTTCGAAAAAAAAAACACTCCAATATTTTTCAGTTTTCCTAATCTTAACGCTCCTTATGCTTTTACTTTCTTCCGTTGCCTATATAAATACAAAACGCGATTTGATAAGAAAACAAGTAATATAATATATATTTTTTCAAGTCAATTCCTACTGAAGTCAATTCCTACTTAATTTGAAGTCAATTCCTACTTAATTTAAAGTCAATTCCAACTTAATTTGAAGTCAATTCCTACTCAATTTGAAGTCAATTCCTACTCAATTTGAAGTCAATTCTTACTTAATTTGAAGTCAATTCCTACTTAATTTGAAGTCAATTCCAACTTAATTTGAAGTCAATTCTTACTCAATTTGAAGTCAATTCCTACTCAATTTGAAGTCAATTCCTACTTAATTTGAAGTCAATTCCTACTTAATTTGAAGTCAATTCCAACTTAATTTGAAGTCAATTCCTACTCAATTTGAAGTCAATTCCTACTCAATTTGAAGTCAATTCTTACTTAATTTGAAGTCAATTCTTACTTAGTTTGAAGTCAATTCTTACTTAGTTTGAAGTCAATTCCTACTCAATTTGAAGTCAATTCCTACTCAATTTGAAGTCAATTCCTACTTAATTTGAAGTCAATTCCTACTCAATTTGAAGTCAATTCCTACTTAATTTGAAGTCAATTCCTACTTAATGTGAAGTCAATTCCTACTTAATTTGAAGTCAATTCCTACTTAATTTGAAGTCAATTCCTACTTAATGTGAAGTCAATTCCTACTTAATTTGAAGTCAATTCCTACTTAATTTGAAGTCAATTCCTACTTAATGTGAAGTCAATTCCTACTCAATTTGAAGTCAATTCCTACTTAATTTGAAGTCAATTCCTACTTAATTTGAAGTCAATTCCTACTTAATTTGAAGTCAATTCCTACTTAATGTGAAGTCAATTCCTACTTAATTTGAAGTCTATTCCTACTTAATGTGAAGTCAATTCCTACTTAATTTGAAGTCAATTCCTACTTAATGTGAAGTCAATTCCTACTTAATGTGAAGTCAATTCCTACTTAATGTGAAGTCAATTCCTACTTAATGTGAAGTCAATTCCTACTTAATGTGAAGTCAATTCCTACTTAATGTGAAGTCAATTCCTACTTAATTTGAAGTCAATTCCTACTTAATGTGAAGTCAATTCCTACTTAATTTGAAGTCAATTCCTACTTAGGTTAACAAAGAAAGGTTTTATTTTAGTTATTTTTTATAATTACATAATTATATATTTACTTTTTTTCCCCTATAAAAATTAAATTTATTAATTAAATTTATTAATAAATTAATATTTGAAAAAAATTGTATTAACTTCGCCATCCACTACAAGTTTAAACATGTATTTGAACTTGAAAGGATATTTGAACTTGAAAGGATATTTGAACTTGAAAGGATATTTGAACTTGAAAAGTATTTTGTTAAGGATTGAAAATTTGAACAAGATATATAAATATATATAGAGAGTGAACTAATAGTAGTAATTGGAAAGAAAAAAAGTGTGTGGTATTACACAAATATATATATGGTGCCGTGGACCATACGTTCTACCGCGTCATGTTCTTTATTGAATTTATCTGACACACCGAATATAAAATAATTAAATATTTAAATGGACGCAATAAACTATTTTTTTTGTTCAAATAGTTAGAAATTATCACTTCAAGTTAGAAATGATCACTTATGTTATTTATAAAATATGTGAAAATCTTTATCGCTTATAGTAAAATTTAAAACAACGACTCACGCTTAACCGATCAGAAAATTTCATTTCATTTTTTCCTCGTCCCTATTTAATGAACGAATTAATATTTTCGCTTTAATTATTAATTCGATATAATTAATTCGAATTAATAATTCGAATTAATAATTCGAATTAATTATATCGCTGCCAATGCTTGGACAAAGAGAGTTGGCGAAATATAACAGCAGGCGTGCATTACGGGTACATATTTGTTGAATCCATCTTAAATTTCTCGATGAAATTCTTATTTTTTTTAAAGTATTATTATTACACTCTTTAGATTTTCAAGTTTGTAGAATTCGCCACTTTCAATGCGATAGTTCGAATCCAGCGAAATGGATCCAAATTGGAAGCAATGATTACGCACAAGCATCAAGTTCTGTAAACAAATTAATTTCATTTAGAAACCAAAAGCTTTCAAGGCAGTTAATTAAGAGAAAGGTAATTTGCTCGCTCTGTTTGCCCAATAAACTGGATGTGTGTAGCTTTTATCATTGAAGTATAAATTGCAAATTATTTTCTCAATGATAAAAGTCTATCTAATTATACCTGTTGTATGTGTTTCCTTTAATTGAATAAATGCTTATTAGTTGATGCAATTGAGATTGCTGATAATTTTCATTTGAACGATAAGACTTCGTATCATTTAGAAGTTTTGGGTATGAGATTAAATATCAATTATCGAGATACATCGTAATTGGCTCATATCATTTATTGATTGGTTTACATATCATATCAAATATGCTGATTTTATGTAATTGACCTGTTTGTCGGGTCGATTCACTTTTTATATTGAACCATAACATAAGCATAAGAATGTTATGAAAATGATTGATGGTTTCACTTGTAAAATTAATTGCTAAATTTTGAATTAAATGTGTGTTTATATACAGGGTGATTCTAAAAAGATGGGCAAAATTTTAGGAAGTGATAGTACACACCCAAGCAAACAATTTTTAACAAAGAATGCATGGTCAAAAACAAAACGCAAAGGTGCTGGCGCATTTGGAAAGTTGTTTGATGCAAACGTGAAAGCTCCATTCCTGTTGCGAGTCACTGCACTGCCTTACTTGTCGCCAAGCTTTCGGCCGCTGCAGGGAAAGTTCGTGATATGCCTGGTATAGAATGTTCGCCTATCTTTTCTTCGCCGTTGTACTGCGTGCATAGTCGCTGCCGGCCACTATTTTGAACACTTATTGTAATCACATGCCATTAAATTTACTTTTATAGCTTAACTTCATCGTTCTTTGTGTGTTTTTGCCTCATATAAGAACATAAACTTTGACGCCCTCTAGCGGTTTTGGGTTTTGTTTTCGACCATGCATTCCTTGATGAAAATTGTTTGCTTGGGTGTGTACTATTACTTCATAAAATTTTGCCCATCTTTTTAGAATCACCCTGTATCATATCATTATTAAAAAACTACAGGGTGTCTAATCATTTGATCTAATTATTATACTATACTAATATAAGTTTAAAGATATAATAAGTATTCTAAATTTATGTAATATATCGTCTAATTTATCCTATCGTCAAATTTATATTATATATCGCCTAATTTGACAAATTGATGCACTAGCGCAAACAGTCACATAAAAACAATAAAGTACCTTCTGATAATAAAGATTTTACATAGAATCTTATAATTCGTCTAATAGTTTGTCCAGGGATTGTGTAAATCAGAAAATTCATAATTTTAAAAAGTTTCTTTCAGACTAATATTAAGAATGAAAGATAAAATGAATGAATAGTAAGTTTGATGGGGGATAAAAGCGAAACAAATGTTACTAACAGAAAATGAATGACCTGATGGTCAATTTAATATAAAACATGTTGTTTTGAATTAAGGTAACAACATACCATCTGTTAAGCAATTCAGGCAAAAGAAAGATTAATACGGAAGACAATCTATCATAAATGTTGTCGATACCCAACGAGATGTTGTCGTCACCTCTTCTTTATTTATGAAGATAATCAATAACACATTTCTCGGAATCTCTTAAGAAACAGTTGGCTACATAGTTATATCTTGCTCAGACACGAGTAAACAAAACACTCGCGTATTAATTACTTTATTGGTTGGTAAATGTTTTGTTTATATTTTAAAATGAAGTATTTTTGCGGAAAAAATTGAGTACGAAGACGAATATGGCAAAAAAGAACATATGAATTATTCTGAAAGTATTCAAGTTTTAATTTAAGCAGTTGCCGGTAGATGGCAGTAACATGTACCACTGAAGCCAGTTGTAGTAAAGAAAAATCATGTTTACAGGCGGAGGGAATTATATTTAACACTGTATATATAAAGACAAGGAGTAGACAAGGAATATATAAATTGAGCATTATTATTTCGGATAGAAGAATGCCAGTAAAAAACACTCATGCATTACCCCTTAATTATTTAACACTGCAAGCGTTTCTTTACTTAAAAGTAAAAATAGTTTACTTGGAAAGATTGAACTTTGACGTTTTCCTCGTCCATTAAGCAAGCAACCTTTGATAATGTTTGCGTAATTAATATTCAGTCATTTTCTATTATAACCAAATTTCGAGGTAGTGGAACACTCTCCTAAATAAGCTCGAATAGCCGGAAGAACTTAATTTATTTAGGAATACAGCTCTACATACTATATATTAACTTATTAATTCCGGCCTCGTAATGCATCTTTAAATAGAATGCGTAGAGTAGAGAGCTTTCCTTAAATAGAAAATATTATTAATAAATCATTCGTTATTATTAATATATGCTGGATTTGAAATTCTCCTTTGCAAAAGTGCTTTGTTATGCAACTACTCAGTTCTATTTCTGAATGTAACTAATTTTTTAAAAAAAATATAATTTGCATTGAGTTATTTAAAGGCGAGTATCATGCGGAATCTGGGTTAAACAAAAATATAGGATGCTCCGTAATAAAAACCCTTAATGTTTAAGTTTAGAATCTTTGCGAAATATGAAATTAAAAGAAAAGTATACATGTTACGGAGTTAATAATTAAGCGATGAAGAAAATAAATCGCTTTCCAATATTGTTGTATCGTAATTCTACTTTTGAATTATAAATGTCTTACATTATTTTTAACTTTGATTACAAAAAAAAAGTTAAGTTGTTTTGGAAATTTGATTTTTGGTCATAAGGAAAGAAAGGTATTATGAAATACAAGCATTGGATAGTATTATAACTGTCATTGAGCAGACCCAATTTTCGGGTTTACGACTTCTAATGTTCAACTCCGTAGTCTTGTGATTTTGAACCCAATCCAGAAGACAAGGGAACTTCTTGGATCAAGTATTGGGAGAAAGTTTGCCTTCGTGGAGGGCTTTTTGGTGGAACTAGCCCTCATTTGCGTTGCCTGGAGAGGAAAACCACGAGAACCTCCCACGATTAGCCTGACGGCAAAGGGGGGACTTTTATCCGTCTACCACTGAGGATATATCACTTCAGCACTGTGGTCAGTGCAAGCCGGAAGCGGATTCGAACTCGGTTCACCTCATTGGAAGGTGAACGCTCTATCCCCTGAGACATCACGGCTCAGTATTGAGTAATTGAAACATTGAGTAATAGCCAACTTCAATACATGTTTTGAGAATCCTTGTCAAAAATGAAGTAAAAAATCTTACACTTTAGAAGTTGCGAAGTAATATTTAAGCAAAAAAAGAAACAAAAGAGTTATCGAAATCAGTAGAACCATTATTTTATTCTTAAATTAGTTATTAATATAAGCTATTTTGAACTTTATCAATGAAAAAGTTAATATTTTTTTACAAAATTTGATTTAGATCAAACGTGGAAAAAATGTATAATAAAATTCCGTTATAATCAACCTTAAGGTTGATTATTACCGAAAGCAAAATCGACATTAAGGAACCGAAAGTAACATTTAAGCGTTTGAAAGCGCTTTCGAAATCCAACAAGTTATTACTGAGGAAGACTTGATGAGAAATATTGGAATTAGTTTAGTTGTACGAGATAACGTTGAGATGTTTCTAACAGTCTCCTTTCAACCTGTCTTTCTATCGCCTGACGATCAAAGAAGTTCCGATGTTTTCAGTCCCGCTTTCCCCATTAGTACTTCGCTAGATTTAAAAAAAAAAATTACATCTTCTTATCCTACATATCTTTTGCCCCCTTCAATGTTTTAAAACTTAATTTTCAGAAAGGTTTAAAAAATATGTATTTTAAGGGTGGTATTTGTGGAACACTCAGCATTCTAAGCTAGACATCACCCAGCCATAGCCCAGAATTTAAACCTCTTTCATTGGGCTATGCCTTTAAACGGGCATGGTTGGAATTCTACGTAGTTTTGACAATTCTAATAGCAACTTATATTTCAGATACTTTTTTTTTTTTTTACAAAAAAAAAAGAAGAAAAAAAAAAGCTGTTGTGCGATGATTCTTAGCAGCATGCATCGATTATTAAATAAATGATCATAAGAGTTGGAGACTACAATATGAAACATTAGAACGCAAGATAAAATACGTTTTTTTTTCTTCTGTAAAATTTTTTAAATCACAATGACACAAAAATGACACAATAAAACTTTTGAAAACAAATAGTTCACGGTATGCGCGTACATTGAATAGGAATAGCACATATTCCTATTCAATTATATTATATACATTATTTTATATACATTGGTATATAATATAATTATTTTATATATATATGCATATAATTATTTTATATACATTGGTATATAAAATAAACCAAATTGCTAAATTTTATTTATTTTTTTAATTTCTGAGCACATTTTTTATATTTAAATTTAATATACATTTAATACATTAATATTCCATTAATATATATATATATATATATATATATATATATATATATATATATATATATATATATATATATATATATATATATATATATATATATATATATATATATATGATGAGGTTCTATAGAAGAAGTTATAAATTCGAGTTAATTATAAATTCGGGAGTTCCCCATTGGGACTGGCTGGCGCCTCTCAATGATAAAAAGGATGATGCAACTATCTTAAAGTATTACGTGATGTACGCAGCTATTACACTATGACATTGAAAGAACAGCTCCCCACACACGTATATATATATAAAGACTAACTAAAGACAAAAAGGAAAAGAAAATAAAAAATAGAAAAACGAAGATAATGAAGAAAATTAATAATTAATAACGGTTTTATGTGCTGCGCGTAACAAGTATATAGAACTCATAAAATAAGTTAAAAATATAAAGAAAACATGGAAAATAATAAAGATTAATGAAATAAAAGAAGAAAAATTATTAAAAAAATAAATAAATAAAGGATTTTAAAAAAATAGTACAAAAAATTAGAATAAAAAATTATTAAAAGTCGGAAAGCAAAAAATTGAAAAGATATAATATCTTCATTAGTTCTCACAATTATATCTGCAAAACGCACTCCTTTTTTTTTCTTATACAAAAGTACCACCTGTAGACAAACTTTTAGAATTTTAACGCAACATCCGTTTCAATATATCTAACTAGTTTTTGTTTTAACAATGCTCTTTAAAATTATTTTTAAAACTTGGCAAGTAAATGTTGTTTCCTAAGCAGAATGCGGAAAAACTTATGTTTCTATCTTGATCCTTTTTTTCTGAAATTGATTTTATAAATCGTCAGTCATTATTGCAACAAATTTATAAAAGAAAGCTACCTCTACCTCTTGAATGATAAATGACTTAATTACATAGGAAACCTCTTCTACTGCATTTTTTTTTTATAATACGAAGAATTTGAAGCAATTTATCAGGTGTATTTTGCTTTCATTTTATTTTTACTTTTTTTTTAATCAATAATATTTTTGTTGGGCGAAACCATGCCTCGGAAATAAACATTTTTTGAACGGAAAATGTCTTGATGAGTTTCGAAACTTTTCCTATCACAATAATAGTTTCCTCTTATGAAATCATCTCTATTATGGGGATTAGGCATTTTTTTCTCTCACAAATTCTCTTTGTTTCAGATAGAATGTCACCCTATTTTTTAGCAATTTTCACAAGTATAGATAAGTTTATTTTTCTCAATTCGTCTTTTGTATCTGAATCATTTTGTATAGTTAAATTCAGATTTAGAATTGTTCAGTTGTTCCTAGATATTCATTAATTATTGAAAATTAGTTTAGTTAAGGCCATTATGAGTAAGAAGTTTAGTAAAAACTTGTATGACCACAAATATCGGGTATTGTCTAAGACCATTTTTAATTACACTTTGAATGCTTTTTTTCCCCATTATCATGTTTTTTTTTCTATTTGAAAATAATATTTTTTAATTGCTATATAAAATGGGGGAATTATTTTATGAATATAAACAATTTAAATCTTGTACTTTAATTCATTTTTCTGAAATTGAAGAGAAAATGTTTCAGTTCCATAAATTAGTTTAAAAAATTAAAAAATATGCTATTTTTATATTTCAGAAATTTACAAAATTGGGTGAGATTTTTAATGGAAGATACAATTGAAAAAAAAAATGTGGGGACAGTAGTTATCGACCCTGTCAATCTTCATCGATATAAAGGTACCCCACCGTGGAATCGAGTTAACATGTACTAGTGCATTGGAATTATATTTTGTAGTGGTAGATACACTACAATCCATAATAACAAAACAATAGTTTTTTGTAAAAAAAGTACCGGGTTATTAAGTTCACAAAGAAACACTTTTCTTTTTGCTATAATTACTGGAATAATTATAAAATAAATGTAAATGCTTTACCATTAATTGACCCGTACTCTTAATTAATCAATGGAATTTGATTTCATTAAATATATTATTAATGAAATATGGCATATTTTGTTGAAAATAGAATAATGCATATTTCTTTTAATGCAACAATCTGCTTATCATCGAAAAACCAAATCAAGATATGGAAAAAATATATAACATTTCTGACAGCCCTTAACTTTTAAAAATGCCAGGTTTATTTATAAAAACCAATTTTAAAATTTAAAAAAAACACCCTCTTATAGTAAAAAAAATCCTTTATATATTTTCATTTAAAAATTAAGCATTGAGTAATTCACATACACACGTGATTTGATAAAAGATTTATTTATTGAAATGGTAATAAGATTTTAGGATTACAAACAAGTATACTTTGCAAGATTATTCTTTTTATCATCAATACTGCTTCCCTAGGGACATAATTTGCAAAGAAAACTGAAAAAAAAAAAATCTCGAAAGCATCATTAGATTTTTTAAGAAAACTTTGCATTTTTCGATTTATTTTTCTTTTAGAAAAGAAAAAGGGGAAAAAAATCAGCCACTCTTTTCTAACAAAAGAATTTTTCAGAAACTGGATGAAAACTTTATAAATTCCATCTTTTAGAGTCAGACGAAACGGTTTAAGAGAGTTTCGGTAACATTTTCTTTTCTTTAACTTTTTGAAATTAATTTAATATTCAAATTTGAATGTTTTCTTCCTCTTCAAGCTCAATGAATTGTCCCAAATAAAAATATAAACATTATAAAGAGCGATAATTAATAACTTTAAATATGCATTATTTTTCAAGTGGTATACTTGAAATAATTTTCAGTAATTGTAGTGCGTCTATCACTACAAAAATAAAATTCCAAGTCACAAATATATAAGACATGTTAACTTGATTCTATGGTGGGGTACCTTAACATAGATGAAGGTTGACAGGGTCGATGTGACTCTCCCCTCATTGGTGACCCGGTCGTGATGTAAACATGCCTACCTTGACAAAAACTCCTACTTCGATTTGAACACGCCTACTAAGATGAATGGTCCACATTGAACAGTTGACTTGCTACTTGTTACTGTGATATTATCCACCTCCTCACACTGTTGCTTCTCAGTCTCGATCACACACATCATCAGTCTGTATACATTCGACTGCCAATGGCAACACAGGAGCGACCACGACCGTGAAATTAATACAGCTCTCACGATCAGTACTCAAAAAGTAAGGTGATCTTAATACAGCTCTCCCAGCTTCTCACAAAACAGCAACGCATCAACTAGTCATCGAATTTTATGACAGATATAATTCTGGTGGGGGAGTACTGTAGTGTGTCTACCACTACAAAAATACAATTCCTATTCAGTAGTATTCAGTAGTAAGACAAGTTAACTCGAATCTATAGTGGGGTACCTTAACATAGATGAAGGTTGACATGGTCGATAACTACTCTCCCCACAGTATATTCATTTCAATTAATTTATATTTAAAATAACTTTGAAATTATGACCTCAAATCAGAAAGATCCCAGGTCTGAATTCCGGATAAGACATGGATGTTCTTTCCTTTTCATCTATTTTACTGTGTTGACCGAAGTTGACCCACCAACTATTTTCTCTCTGAGAGAGTGGTCAACAAGTCTGACACCCAAATGAAGAAGGTTAATTCCCGGGTGGGCATGGAGGAAAAGAAAACCGAAAACTGTAACTACTTAATGTGCAAAAAATGTCAGAATATAATAATAATCAGTTTTGCCAATTTAAAATTATATTCAGAAAAACAGTCATTTATTATTTTGAAATAGCGCTTTAAACATATTTAGACCAGAAGGAAAATAATCATAGTTGGTCAGACAGCCAAATGGGGGTCAATGCCTTCCTCCTAAGATTTCTCCATAACGACGTCTGATTTATCTTTGATCTCCAATTCTTTTCATTTATTGGAAGAAAATCAGACTCCACCGAGTCAGCCCATCTCAACAGCGTCCTTCCCCGCTTTCTTGTTCCACTGGGTTTAAACAACTGCATCTTTTTTATTGTAGTGTCATCACTCATTCGAATCACGTGGGCCATCCAATTCATTCTATTTATTTTTATGCATTTAATAATATCGGGTTGTGTTTATAAATCTCTTGTACAGTTCAAAGTTAAATCTCCTTCTCCAGTTATTGTTTTCATTTACACCACCCAGTATACTCCGCAAAATCTTTCTCTCAAGTATTGAGATACAATTTTCCTACAGTTTTGTCATTGTCCAAGCTTCAGAAGCGTATATCAAAACTGGCCTGATAAGAACTTTGTTTTTCTAGAAAAAAAACCTAGATTTGATAAATCTCCTCAGTCCATAGACAGCCCTTTTTGCCAGACAGCGTCGGTTTTTTTTTATTTTAGGAGTCATTCTGTTGTCAATAGTAATAATTGATTCTAAATAAGAAAAACTCTTTACTGTTTCAAATCTACAAGAATCTGTTTCAAGATAGGGGTCTGGGACCTTAAGGATAACCCTAACTAAATAAAAAGTACACAAAATTAAAGGTATCTCAAAAATTGTAAAAAAGAAAAATAAGGAAGGGACATGCGGGAGAGGCAAACTTTAACAGAAACATTTAAATGTCTAACATCTTTATTTCGAACTTGTCCGCAAAAGCTAAAAAATAAAATCTATCAAGCTCTAATACATTTACTCCACCCTTACGAGTCTTTTTTGTTGTGCATTTTCAATTTATTCTAAACTCGGTACAATGAATTGCAATTGAAAATCCTTATGTAATCTAGAAAAGTAATTTCTCAAGTGGCTATCCAATAAAGAACGATGTCAGAACTTGATAGCTTATTTTGTAATTGGATTAATTTCAATTTAAGACTGAGAATTCTTCTCCAGAATAGATTAATTTTCTCGATAAGATATTTAGAATTTTTTATTCTTCTTTCATATGTTTTGATATTTAGGGAATAAAAAAAAATATTTCACCAGCTTAATTAAGTTTTCTTTATATTCGATTAACCCTCATGATTTGGACAGTTCTAAGCAGCAACGATAAATAGATGTTTCGATTTTATGAACTGTAAGCATTTGGTTACTACTTTTTTTTAGCTTTAAATTTCAAAATTAAAAACAAATATCAATCGAAGACATTATGTGATGACCTGAGCCTTCTGAGTATCTTTTTTTTTCTTGCGCATTGCGTTCAATTCATGAAACATTTCCCCTTAGGGCGAATTTGTAACTTTTATTTTGTTCTTTTGAAATTATGACCAATGCCAACGGTGAAAATATGTTTTTTCCTTTATTTTTGTCAACAAAAATCGAACGACTTATTTTTGAATTATGTGCAATTTTCACCAAACATTAAACATTTATTAGAATTCAAGGCGCAGAACTTAAATGATAGTTACCTGGTGCGGTCACAAAATAAAGGATAATTTAACATTCTATTTGTGTATAATAGATACACTTTGAACATTTAAGATTAATTTTAAAAGCAAAGAAGAAGAATAGGCACTTGTTATGTTATAGTTATGAGATTTCGTCAGTTAGAAATACTGAGTCGATCAAGCCATGTTAAATTTACGAAAAAACGTTTGTTTCATTTCGGTAAATTTTAACTATTGACCAATAAGAAAAACTTATCCGTATGTCTGAACTCTCAAAGATTAGTTAGTTAGATATAGTTCGTTCACCAGGAGTTGGCACGTGGCTCCACCTCCTCGGACGCAGAGTTCATTTCTGCGTGGGAGTAAGAAGAGAAACATCTCCGTGCTTGAAATTGAGACAACCCTTAATGCGCACCAAACACAAGACTTCGTTTTCAGTCACTTCGCTTTATCATCTGCTATTATACCTTTCGTTTCTCTAGATAAATTAATATATTTTACACTTAAGAACTGCTATTTTCCCAGAAAAACGTCTCAAAAAGGATAAAATATTCACTCAAAAGAGAGAAATATCATCGAATTTATGAAATATTTAATGTAATGCAGATAAAGTTTGAGAAATAAATATTTTTGCCATACGATCGCCAAATAGCAGCCTTGTTCAGGATTGTTCCCAACCTTCTCCCATAAATAGCGAAATAGTATCGTCGCCTACCAAGTGATGAAGATGGAGCCAAGTGCCTACTATAGCAGAAACTCTCGATTCGAGTCACTCTACGGGCCTCAGGAATTCAACTACGGTGTTTGAATTTGGCATGTTGAAAAGGCCACATTTGTTTATGAACTTAACACACAGTTTTCGAAATTCAAATTTGCTTGAAAGTTATAATAATTTTAAGTGTTTTTTTCTTTAAGAATTTTTTTCATTACTTTTTGCTTTACGTTACATTTTGCTTTGCTGCTCAAAATAAGACTTAAAAAGATGAAATTATAGAGGCGTGTAAGAAAAAAATTGTACAAGAAATTCCGTAGCATAAAAAAAAAAGCGATTCGATTGTTAGTTCGTGAATTCGATTGTTAGAACTTGTAGTAAAACCTGATTATTAACTTGTGAAAACCTAATTATTAGATCAAAAGGTAGTTAGGGTGTCCTTTTTCTATTATAAGTACTCTACCGTTTATTTCCTACCATCCAATATATTTCCAGCATTACATAATTGTATTAAATTTTGGATTGAAGTACAAATATCTGCTACACCCAATGCATCACACCAATTCTATTCATTAAGCGTGAACTCATGAAGACAGAGAGGCAATATTGGATGGACAAATGTTGTTAATTTTAAAACGATAAGCAGCATGCCTTACAATTCAAAGTCATTAAAATTCTGGGAGGAAACAAAATTAAAGTAATTCCTCCGATACAATAGTCCAGCAAATGTCCATTCAAAACTATGTCGACAACGTTTCATTCAATTAATTTGCCACCTCTCTTCACTTAGGGGCATGGAAAACAGTTTTGGCTGATTGGGAATTCTGTTCTGAGAGCTTTTAAATGATAATTTGTTTAGCAACTTGTGAGAAAAGGAATCTACAATTAATTCAGAGAGATTCACACTCAATTTAAGATTGTAAACACTTATAGGGGACCGTGTTTTAGAAAATCAAGATCGATTGGTTGGTTCCAGTTTGGTGGCGTCTCCTCTACAGATAAGAGTTCATTTCAGATACTGAGTAAAGTAGTAGGCTTTATCGTAAAATAAAATATTGCCATTTAGTAGATTGACACACTATTTTTATAACTTTTCTCAATTCGTAATCGCTATTCAACGCTGGCCATACCCTTCAATGCTGATAACTTAGAATTGTTAATAAAGGAAAATTAATAAAGGACAAAAATAATAATAAAGGAAAATTAATAATAGAAAAAAATAATAATAAAGGAAAAAAATTGTTAAAAAGAAAATCTGCAGTTTTATTAAGGGAAAGGTTCCTGCAATTGTATTTGACAGTATATTTCAGAGTCATTTTCAAAGGGATTCTTAACTCTTTAGTTTTGACACTATGCCATTTTGGAATAAGCTTAGATTTTTTTTTTAAATTTCTAATACAGAGAAACAAAAACAATGAGCAAAAACAGAAAGAACAAACATCAAAATGGCAGAAAGGCTGAAAATAAGCAAATGTTAAGGTTTGTTTTCGTATTTTTGTTGGTTGTCATGATAAGAAAAACAGGATTACAAAGCCTTTTTCCAAAGCAAAAATTCTACAAAATTATTAATAAATAATAATAGAAAAATCTCATGCAAAGAACGTCATACAAATGGAAGCAAATAAACTAACATAAAATCCAGTTTCTTTTTTTATTCTTTTCTGAGTTATTATGATAGTAAGACTCGAACTTTTAAGGTTTTCGCGTATTTAACGATTAGATTTCAAAAGTAAGGCAAATATTTATCTTAGATCAGCTTTTTATTCAGGAAACAGCTCAAAATGCCTGTTCCAGAAAATGGACGCAGCACTAATTGTGTTTTTTTTTCGAAAATGGAAACAGCTCAAAAAGTGGATTCAAGAAAATGGAAACAGCTCAAAAAGTGGGTTCAAGAAAATGGGCAGAGCTCAAACAGTATGTATATGAAAATAGACATAGTTCAAAATACTTGTTGAAGAAAATGAACACAGACCGAAATAAGTGTTTAAGACTTAGAAATTGATTTTGTTTTTCAAACTTCTCTTATGAAAGTTGTTCTCGTTCTAAAGAATAAGCCAATAAATCCAAATAAATTCGTGATGGGCTATTGTCCGTTTTTCTAAATCACAGAGTACATTTTTTAAAAACAGTCTTTTTTGAAAAGATTGAATAAGCTAACAATAGTTTTTATAAGGTTGTTTTGGATCCAAAAAAGTGATAATATTTGTATAAAAATTTCATTGTGCGAATTTAGATTTTTAAAAACCATTTTATCGTTTAGTCTACTGAATCTGAAAAGATCGCTTAAAAAGTTACATCTGTAATATGCCCGGTCATCTCAACACCAAATTCCAGAACTTTATAATTTAAAATTATAATTATATGATTTTAAAAAGTAAGGAAAAGAAAGTAGGAGATTTCTTTTTTAGTTATAAAATATGGGTTAAACATTGAAAAGGGGAGTTTATAATCACGCATTTCGACCTGTATTCGAATTAAGAGCAAACTGACGCTTTTCTTATTTGTTGGCGTCAATGCTACATATTGCTTGGAACGATTCTGTCTCTCGCCAATTTAAAAGTTTTTACTAATCCAAAATCATTTACAATATTTACATAAAAGTTTGTGAATATTTATGGAGCTTAAATATGAAGCTTAAATATTTATGGAGAAATGAACATTTATGGAGAAGTGGAAAATGGACAACTCTATGGTCTTATTTATTTTGCTATAACTTGAAAAATATTCAATAAAATTAAATAATAATTTTAGAGCAATTTAAAATGAATTATAAAATTCTTGTTTCGAAATTTGAGAAAAATTCATTTAAAACTACGAAAAATATGAGAAATTAAAGTAGTTCTTTTATATTTTGTGCATGCGCAAGAGAAATTAAAAAAAAAACTTTTTTTATTTTGCATTTGGCAATTAAGAAAATAAAATCCAATTTGAATATTTCAAATATTTAAAAAACATCAAGCAATTTTCTGAATAGTTTTCATACTTTTAAAAAAGAATGCTTAAAATAATAAGGGTTTTTCCACATATTTCATTTTGAACTATTGAACAAGATTTATTAAAAGTGACACCAGCATTATTGGGACCCCTAAAAATAACTTTTTAATCACATTTTGGTGTATGAGCGTTTATTGTGAGGTATTATAGATTGTTATTAAATTCTGTCTTATGATACAGAATAATATTTGTAAAAAATCCCTTATTATTTTGAGCTTCTTTTAAAAAGTACGAAAACTATTTAGAAAATTGCTTGATGCTTTTCAAATGTTTAAAATATTCAAATCGAATGTTTACAAATACAGTTCACTATAAAATTAAGATTTTTTTCTAAAACCTTTCCTGCGCATACGCAGTATTAATTTTTTTTCAAATTTTGAAGCAAAAGTTTTGTAACTAGTTTTAAATTACTCTAAAAATTTTGTTTAATTTTACTGAATATTTTTAAAACTATGCAAAAAAACGTAAGACAAAAATTATTTTTATTTTTTATAAAAATGTCCATATTTCCATAAATAATAAACGAAATTTTTTGTAATTGGTGCATTTAGTAACCGAACTAAATCTCCTGCTAGTTACTAATCTATTGCTACATTTTTTTGCCAAGGGATATACGAAAACATTATTTTCGGTTTGTAATTTATTAAGGTCTCTCACACCTCTAAAAGCTTTTACCACTCTGAATAGCTTTTGATTTAACAATCGAATCTTCACGTTTTAGGACTCAATCTTACGGTATCCGAAGTGACCTAAAATACGCTAATTAATTAGTGCAGACGATATTTGAAGTTACGAAATCAAACACAAAAAACGTACTTTTTTTGAATAAATATACCTTTTAAACAACGGATTCGGATTTATGATCCAGAAATTATCTGGGTATATTTACAAAATATATCCTAAAATATCTATCTATATGTATACAGCAATCTGGGAAATATGGTATATACAGCAATCTGGGAATATGGAAATATGGTTAGGTCAGGAGAGCAGTCCCAAGTTTGTAAACCCTTAATGTTAACTTTACGTTTTGTGTATTTCGCTATATCTCGAAATCTTTTTATGTGAATCGAAAACTTTTGCACGCAAGTAAAAAATTTTGCGCACAAGTAAGTGAATCGAAATTTTTTTGCATACGTTTATAAAAAAGATAATTCTGTGCAAAAATAACTTTCAGTAAATATTTATCATTTTATTAATCATGATTGAATAAATTTTGAATTGAAAAGAATCTTCAGTGAATTTGAGCGAAATCGGTCGAATACTTCCTCAGAAGTTAAATTTCCAAAAAAGATTCAGATATTTGAAATTGTATTTCACAGGAACTATTCGATCGATTTCGCTCAAATTTTTGTATTCTCCCATGTAAAATTATGTTCTTTAAAATGATGCAAAAAATTGTGTACTCAACAATTTAAAATTGTTTCTACCGCTATTTAATAAAATAATAACGAAAAATAAATATTTACTGAAAGTTATTTTTTGCCTAGAATTATCTATGGATTATCTATGGAATTTTACAATAGTCTGCAATTTTTTTTTAATTTGATTAAAAAGTTCTCGAGTTATAGCGAAATATGCAAAAAGTAAAATTATCATCTAACTTTGGATCGCTCTCTCGACAGAACTACGGGGACCCTATTTCCCAGATTGTGGCTACCCCTTATAATTTGGTGGTCAGAAATCCAAATCAGTCGAAAAGAAAGTACGTTTTTTTGTTCTGATTTCGTAGTTTAAAATATCGTTTTCTCTAATTAATTAGAACATTTGAGGTCACCCCCTGGTGCCATTGAGATTGAGAACGTCAATATCTGATCATCAGATCACATTTTATTCAGAAGACTCTCTTCAGAAGAGAAGAACATTCAAAAGAAGAACCTTTTTAGATTCGTTATTACTAGAGCCCGGATTTTGATGACCTAAAAAATCTCAACTAATGCCCTTAAAAAGTGCAAAAAATGCCCTTAAAAAGGACAAAAAATGTACTTAAAAATCCAAAAATTGCGCAAAAAATGCCTTAAATAAAGTAAAAATATTGAATTAAAAATGTTTTGCTCTTTAAAATTATTATGAGTCATTTAAAAAATATAAGCAATGCAATACTTGTTCTGCGTTCATTAAAGTTTGAAAAATTTGTTTTATATCCTAAAATAACAAAAAAAAAGGAAAATATATTGACACCAAAATATTTTTATTTTGTATAGAAACTATAATGGATATAACAACTTCCATCTCATAATATTACTAAATATCAGAATTACATTGGATTATTAAGTGTTTTTTGATAATTTGAAATGTAAACGAGAGTCTCTTGTCTGAAAGTAAATTTTCATTCCTGCAGAAGCTTCTTTCAACGTCTACTGATGTTATAGGTGCGTACTTGAAAAAGATGGTCTCACTTACTGACAATTCTTCTTCAATTTGAAAAGATTTTGCTTCACCTGTTAATATTCTATAGATTTTCTTCATTGTTTGGAAGCCAGTGTAATAATGAAAATTGATAAAAAATAATAAAAACTGGAAAAAACTAACAAAAAACTTTAAAAAATGCATTAAAATGCAAAATACGCCCCAAAATTTAAAGAAAAATGTCCTATAAATATAAAAAAGTGCTCCAAAAGACAAAAAATGTCCAAAAATGCAAAAAATGCAAATGACATCAAAATCCGGGACTTAGTTATTACCTTTTTCAATCCTTATGAAATATATTAGTTTCTCGGGTTTACAATAATCAAAAATTGACATGGATAAAATTTTTTAAAATGTTTGATAACAGACCTTGCTTTTTAAATTGAATCAAACCGAAGTTTTTCATTGAAATAGCGAGGGTTTATTTAATCAAATCCTATTTCTTAGTGTTCAAGAATTTCTCGCTTTAAATTTTATCCTTATATTTCAATGTAATTTTTTAAAACTATTTAGTTACATGAATTAAAACATTTTGGATCAATGATATCAATTATAAATAGTATGGTGACTAAAATATTTTTTTAAGAGTAAAGCTATTTTAAATCATTCAATATCCTCAATGAGCTTAAACAGTGGTTAATATATAAACTTACAATTAGAAGTATTATTAAGTTACAATATAAACTTATCAATTGTGTCCAATATACTGTGATATAAGTATTCACTTCTTATTTTCAGACTACTGAAGCTGTTGTGGCACTCTTTGTTTAAAGCCTATCCACCGCGACAAGGTGGTGCCACATCGGATAGGGTCGGTTTTTAATTGTCCTGCCAAAAACCGTATAAAAAGCAGATAGTGATTCGATTTTTAATTGTCCTTCGGCCAAAAATCGTGTAAAATGCAAGCAATATTTTGATTTTTAATTGTCTTAAAGCCAAAAATCACAGAAAAAGCTACTGCAAGAAAAGGTCCGGACACAGCGTAACCCTCAGAACATGCTGATGCTACTTATCCGGACATCCAGAGAGATTAAATCAATCTCTCTGGGCCATACAGAATAATTATTCTGTCTGGCTCAGAAAATTCAATTGCATGTGAACAAGGTTCACCCTGTTCAACGCTGTGCATTGGACAGCAATTGAGTTTGGAAAAGAACTTGCAGATCTTTCTAAACCACTTCATAATGCCAGTGGTGTATTTAAAACGCTTTTTTTGAAAAGAGCTTAATAAGGACAAGTTGATCGCACCACTATCAAAATGGAAATGACTGAAACAAAGCAATGTTTCTTTATTAATCTTGTAACAATTGTATTAGAGTATTGTTGGAATGGAAAAAAGGAAGTTAGTTTTGTATTTAAATAACAAACGTAAACAATGAGCAAGCTAATTGTTAAAATGAACTGAAATTTTTAATTGTTTTAATCTTTAGCACAAGCTTGATGTGCAGATGATCAGTTCCAATGAAATGGGAAAACACTTTAGAAAAAGTCACACTATGATAGGAATAAGCGTTCGGAACATAATTTTTTTTTAATACAGTTAAAATAGATGTAAGGAAAATAGCATATAACGATAAATCCATTATTACGACTATTCCATTCATCTACTAGTTTCCGTCAAAATATTAGTATTAAAGATGCAAAAATTGTATAGTTATGACAAGTTAGCCCACTTTCGTTACAAACATTTTTTAGGGTGGGGCATTTTTCTGTCGTTTATGTGAGCAATCCTATTCGAAAAAGGGGAAAATATGGAAGACATCTTTATTACTTTTTAAAAAATCATTATTATTTATTTATTTACTTAAAAAATTGAACAAAAATAGGAAATAATTTTTTGACTGATCAATTTGTGCAGTTTCAATCATAATTTATATGGTTTTTAGTAGCTTTTACAGCTAGTATAGCTATGTTTTCAGAAATTCCTATTTGTATTACAATGCGTGAAATTTTGTGATTATGATAAAAAAGTTATGGGAACACAGTCGCTTATTTAACCCTAGATAACTAAACATTCGTCTGATAGACTCCTCTATTAGTTTTGCGAATTCGAAATGTCACACAACCGTCCTCATTTACAATATCTTCTTTCTAGTAAAATGAGTTATTTTCAGTTGCTAAGCATGACTGTATACTTGTAACTTTTTCGAGATTCCTCTGTAAACGTCGTCTAACTGTTGAATGTTAAGTTCCGCCATCATAACAATCGAAGATATTTTGAGTATTGAAAAGCCCACAGAAGACACGACAAAAAGTAAGGGCGAACGAACGCAGAATTTGTATTATTTGTTCATCCAAAAAATGCAGAATGACAGAAAACGTATGCAACTACTGCAGCAACTTACACTTTACTTTTTATATTTGTTTTAACTTTATTTTAAGCTATGCTAAATTGTTTGCCATAAATAAAAGAAATATAAAAATATACTTGTTTTTAATTCGTAATCTATTAGCTGAATGACTAGTTACAGGTGCCGGCGGAAGACATTTTCAAACCCCGGGCGTTACTGAAAACAGCGCTCTCAATTCAAATTTGTAAAAGTTCTCTTGAAAGAAAGACCCTTTGAATTGCCTCTCTGGTGTTTGAAATTGTTTTAATTACAATATTAGAACCAGAAAATTATAAAATCTAAATCAACCCTGAATGCTGCTTTAGGAAACAAATGATGAAAATAAGTAACAATGAAAGATTTCAGGAATAAAAAAAATGGTTACCTGTTTAATGAATGAGAATATCAACTCAGGTATTCTAATATAAATAAATATCTATTAAAATAAATTGTTTTAATCAATGTAATCTTATATGACACAGAAATATATAAGCATGAACATTAAAATACATTTTTTCTTGCTTTAGCAGACGCGAATGGTTTTATAGCTTTATAGTTTAATAGCTTATAATCCATAGTCCATAAAAAAATAGTCGGTTGGAGAATTATTCAAAAGAGCTTGAAAACTTTTGAAATGATATCCGGTTAGAGTGATAGGAAGATAGTAGAATCGAAAATTGAGAAAAAGGGAGTCGGTAAGAGTTGTAGTAGTTCTTGTTGTAGTTCATTTACGTCGCACTGGAGCTGTACAATGGGCTATTGGCGACGGTCTGGGAAACATCCCTGAGGATGATCCGAAGACATGCCATCACAATTTTGATCCTCTGCAAAGGGGATGGCACCCCCGCTTCGGTAGCCCGACGACCTGCACGCGAAATCGAGCACTGAGTCGGTAAGAGAAATATTCAAATGATAGTGAGTTCGAATAATGTTCAAATAATATCATTGAGATAAAAAATTAAAAAATAAAAACTTAATTTAAAATTCTATTTTTCAAAAGATATACGATATTTTGTTCAAAATTGTGAAGTTGGCTATCTAGAATTATTTAGTTCAAAATGATATAAACACTTTTATACTATACAATTCAAAGTTTTTTCTACCCTTTTTAAGTCCCACAGTGAACTGATCGTTAAGACATGGTTCCCAGCAGATCACCGATGTCAAGCATCACTGGCTGCGGTCAGTGTGTGGGTGGGTGACCACTTGGATCAGCCTGCGTAGGGACCGAGGGTGGGCGGTATGGATCCTCGTTAAACTGTGCTACCGTAAAGTGCTCGACTTCGCGCGCAGGTCGTCGGGCTATGCCATCCCCTTTGCAGAGGATCAAAATTGTGATGGCATGTCTTCGGATCATCCTCAGGGATGTTTCCCAGACCACCGCCAATAGCCCATTGTGCAGCTCTAGTGCGACGTAAATGAACTACAACGACATAGCTTTTATTTTGCTAAAAGAACGTTCAATACTTGTAGCGGGATTGTTAACAAAATACTAAAATTATCCACAAGTTTGGAAAAATATCTTTCAACCTGTTGCAGTCGAGCAATTTACGGTAGAACAGTTCATAAAATTTAGTTCACATTCACTCAAAACTAATTACTTTTTAAATGTACTATGTTTTTTTTTGCTTTGCGTTATTAGTTCAAACGTAAAGATTTGAAAATTGACTTTTTTGGCAGCTAAATATAACTTTTGAAAATTTTAAACGTTATGAATGCAAACAAATGTTGGAAATATTCTTTTTATGAAAAATGCTATGACAGATAGCACATTTTTCTTGTTTTCGAAAGTTTGACGCATCAAGACAAACTCCTTTTTGAAATTTTACGAAACAAATTTTAGATTTCTGGGTCATAGTTCCAATGGCCATTTTGTTAAAATGCCACATGCGTTTTGGAGTTTAAATTAACTTAACTATTCCTTAATGTCCTAAAAGTATGTTAAATTTACGCTAAATTAAATCAAGCAGCCTGAGCCTTAGCGGTAAAGTCTTAGATTTGTGTAAAACATAACTTTTAATGATTTATACTGATATAGTATTGTTTGAAGGTCAAATCTTAATAAATTGAAGATATTTCATTTTTAAGGAATAAAAATATAGTATTCAAAAAATATTAAATGTAAGTGATTTCTTGCGATTTCACTTTATAGTTGAACTTTTAACTTATCAAAACATTGTTTTTTAAACTTTCCGGTGCATTTTACTATTTTAATTTGGATATTATGCGTCAAATCCTTATTTCTTGAAATTCTAATTAAAAGTACGTCATCTGTTCTCTTATGTTAATTTTTAGAAAAAATGCAAATAATTTTTTTCAGGTGTTGAGTTGAATAAATAATATTCAATAGATATTAAGACAATGTCATTAGTTTCATTATACATTCTGTTGATCTTAGTGTCTTACAACAGGTTTACTAAATTTGTTTGTAATCCGTTGAAATACGTAGAAAAATATAATTGTAAGTGTTTTGTTAGAAAATATGTAAATTCGCTTAATATTTAATATGAGATTTATCATAGGTTAAAGTCAGTAAATTTAAAATATGTAAAATCGTAAAAAATTTTAAAAACAGGATCTCAATAGCTTTTAAGTACTAATGTTAATTGTGAATTTAAATGTGTAAAACAAGTACTTCGAAAAGTGCAATAAAGAACTAATTACGTGTGTAGAGTATCTACCACTACAAAATTAAAATTCCAATTCACTAGTAAATAAGTAACGTTAACTTGATTCTGCGGTGGGGTACCTTTTCATAAATAAAAGTTGACATTGACGATAACTATACTTCCCACATTATTGTACTGCGATTTTATAATATACAATTTTTACTTTTTGTAACTATCTTATTTTAAAGAAAATTCAATTGATATCCACTATCAGTTTTGATGTTTTTAACTTATCAAAAAATAAAAGCCTTGAGAAGCAAGTTTAATGAATCTATTATTTATAATAATACTATTATAGTATATCATTTAACTGTATATAAAATAAAATTAAAAATTAAGGTATTGAAAGTTCCTTTGGAACTTCAAACGAAACATTGAGCAAGATGAAGTTCGGTGCCTGCGGTAGAAAAGAAATTTCTTAGACAGGAGTTCTAGGTGTTCTTATTTGCTTTGAGCTCACAAGTTTGTACATGTATAGGAGTAAAAAAACAAAAATTAAATGGGATAAATAAATATTTCACACATTTACAACTATTATTAATTTTATGATGATTGCAACCAAAAGTACCAGCAGATTCTGTGATTAGTATTATTACAATATCAGTGATTTTTTTGTCCAAATAAGGAAATGCAACAACAATTACATCTTAACGTTTCAACAATTTTCATTATTTTAAAGTGGTCAAAATCAAGAATAATGTCAAGTTTTTTCGTGAAACAATTTGCGGTTATAGAAAAAGTAGAAATTAAATCATTTAAGAATTGCCGAGCAGTATACCGGTTATTCAAGAGAAAACTATCACTTTTATGCTTTCGATATTTATTTTTCTGATACAATCGAAATTTTAAATGCGCGATTTGAATTTCGAGTGTTCATACAAAATTGTCAGAAAATTACCTGAAATTTCAAATTGAAAATACAATGGTTATCAATGCATGACTGCGAAAGAAAAATCGAAAAATAATTTGGATTTAAGATAAAGTAGGTAGAAACAAAACAAGCTAAAAAGTGTATATTTAAATAAGCGATTCGAAACGTGCGAATCATAATTAATATCGTACTGAAGATATCGGGATTCGAAACGTGAAAGATTGATTTAAACTCTCATTGATTGAATCTCTCATCCAGAGAGATTGATTTAATCTCTCTGGATGTCCGGATAAGTAGCATCAGCATGTTCTGAGGGTCACGCTGTGTTCGGACCTTTTCCTGCAGTTGCCTTTTCTGTGATTTTTGGCTTTAAGACAATTAAAAATCAAAATATTGCTTGCATTTCACACGATTTATGGTCGAAGGACAATTAAAAATCGAATTACTATCTGCTTTTTATACGGTTTTTGGCAGGACAACTAATAACCGATCCTATCCTATGTGACACCACCTTGTCGCGGTGGATAGGTTTTAAACAAAGAGTGCCACAACAGCTTCAGTAGCTTGAAAATAAGAAGAGAATACTTATTTCAAAGTATATTAGATAAAATTGATAAGTTTATATTCTAACTTAATAATACTTCTAAATGCAAATTTATATGTAATTTTGTTTCCCTTTTCCAATGCTTTAGAGGGCACATCACAAAAACTTAATAATTGATGTTATAAAATGACACATAACAAAATGAGGGGAGATTGAAAATGTTTTATTTCTATTGTTAAGCTATCTACGACTTCTAACAGAAATGTTTGAATTTGATTTATAAAATTTTTTTCTTGATATTATAGATGTAAAATATTGGAAGGTCCAAAAAATATTCTTTCTGATAAGAACTGTCTAAATAATAATTTTTTTCGGAATCAGAATTTTAGATTTTTCTTTCTTTCTATGTTCAATTAAGACTTCTTTCGACTCAACTATCTTCAAATAAAACTTCTCCTTATGGAAGTTTTTTCGCATGTTTTTTTCCTTTCAGCCATTTAGGAACTTTAAATTTCCAGACCTTCTTAGCCTTTTTGGGTTCAAATGTGCCGTTCAATTTATCATCGCAACAGCCCGTCGTTGCATTTCGTCCATCCATTGGACTAACTTCTTTCTTTTTCGCCTTCTTAATCTTTTTGGGCTTGCCAACCTCACGAATGACTTCATCGCAACATTTGGGAGTTTTCATCTGTTCATCCAATTGAATATCATTTTTCTCTTTTATTGCAGAAGAACTCCGTTTAAAAATCTTTTTTAAAAAACCCTTTTTTTTAGACTTTTTGACTTGCTTTGAAGCATCCGAAGGCAAATAAGAAGTTTCAGGACAACCTATGTCCCTTTTTCCAGTTTCTCTTTTGATGTAATGGTCTAGGTAGCCTCTATTTTGAGAGCTAGTATCTTCGGATGTTACATTTAAAGAATGATCGATTTCGCCAACATTTTCATTATGTCCTTCATAATTTAAATCAAAACCATTCTTTTTTTCCTTCTTAATTTTCAAATTTGGTTTCTTGTCGAGGATCTTACAATTCGTACACTTTCTGATGTCACGATTATAAGTAACCGATTTATGTGATAAATACTTCTCATCTAAATCACAGCAGAGTTCACTTTTATGATTTTGTTTCTGCTTTGAGTGAACATTGTCGCTTTTTTTGTGTCTAAATCTAACACCGATCATCTTGCTTACATTTTCTCTTCCACTTTGTAAAAACGTGTTTTTCTTCCTGGTTTGAGTAATTTCGTCACGATGGAAACTTACATCACGATTGAAACTTCCATCAGCAAATGTAGGAGATTTACTAGCACCGAGTTTAAGAATGACTTCGTTTGTCGTGTGCCAGTTGGAATTCACGCAAAACACACTAAAATATCCATTCCATACTCGCTTAATTTGAAACTGCATGTTTTGAAGTGGAGCGTTTTTGTAAAAGATTTCAAATAATGGATGGCATTCGGAGCTCTTAGAAATATTCAGAAAAGGATTTAAACGAGCATCTCCGAAACGGTTGGTAAAGGCTGAAATGCGATAAGAGACATTTGCTCTCTTTGCAAACGCATGTCTTCCTTGTGGTGTATACGTCAAAGTTATTTCATTTAACGCTTCACTTCTAACAATACTCATGTCTTGGCATGTCTGCATGCAATCACAATCTTTGAGAAATTTTAAACACCACATTACAAGACTTCCCTCAGTCATGTCAACGAACAAAGTTTTTCGAAATAACATACTGAAAAGTTCGAAGTTTGTATGGCATGGTTTTTGCATGCTGTTTCCACACGTTAGTACGCAACAACTATCCTTGAGAAACTCAAAATACCACATTACGAAACTTGTGTCAGCCATGTCAACGACTAAAGTTTTTCGAAATGACACCCTGAAAAGTTCTAAGTTCGTCTTGGGTATGTTTGCAAAAATAGAGGTGCTTTCATTCACATATCGAATGGGAATGTGAGTCGCGTTTTCTTGTGCTTTTATCAATGTCATCGATTGTTTGAGACACCGTTCCAAAGAACATACAGTTGGGTTACAATTCTCGACAATTGTGGTGATCTCACTATAGGTAGCTGCGGTGTCGCCCATTTCAAATACATTTACAGGTGTTTCTCTCCTATATTTAAAAACGACTGCCTTATGTTTCTGGTGATTAACTTCATTCACGGCCACCCCTTTATTTCCCTTAATTCCTTTTTTTGGATCAATGCCAAATATCAGATCGTCCCAGCACTCTGTGAATCTGTTTGGGCACCAAATGGGGCCGCAAAGCTTTTTACTGGGCGTTCCATGAGCAATGGACTGGCCTTTGCGCTTTCTTATTTTCCAACCAATAGTTGGGCCATCGCAATTCGTGATAACATTTCTTTGCTGTATTTGGATTTTCAACACATTTCCAATGAGTCTCTTTTTGTTGACATAAAATTCAACTGTTTTGCTTCCCTCTTTGAAACACGGTGAGCTTTGTTCGCTCATAGAAAACTTTCTGAATCTTTTTTTAAACTTTTCATTTTCCTGACACTTTAAAAGGTCATTTGAACCAACGGAGTTCTCAGATACTCCTTTGGGATCTTTCTTTGAGGCTCTTTCATGTATGCCTCCTACACTCTCTGGCAGGCAAGCCTCTTGCATATCAAGGTCACGCCATCCATTTCTCTCATTAGTCCCAAAATAGTGCATTCCTCTAATAGAATCAATGTCATGGCATTGAATCCTTTCTCCACCCTTATCCGTCAAAGCATCCAATTCACCACAATGGGATGGTTTGATTTGGCCATCATTGTAGTAAAAAGATTGGGGGAGTTCCAGGAAAGTTTCATTTTCTTTTCCAATATGGAAATCCTCTATAAAACCCTTCCTTCCATTTTCTGTCAATTCAAGCGAAGATTTTATATCCTCTCCAACACTGAATTCTCCATAACAGTCACCACCGTTTGTATAGTCGCTCTCCAGCAAGCATTTTTTCTCACTGTCTTGTTTTTTTGACCTTCAATAAAAATTGCGTTCCAATAAATAAAACAAATTTTTAAGTTAAGTAAAGTGTTGTCTTTTTTCTACTCCACTTAAAAAAAACATACATGGTGAAGTGTGTCAATGGAAAGAACTCCCCTCGCCACTCTTTTGGAGCAGTGGCGGTAACTATGGTTACTAGGCTTAACTATATCAAATATGGGTGTTGGATCAAGATTTGAGACAGATTTTAGTTCGGGTCTGAGAGAGGAAGGAAATCGTGGGGGAGAGAAGCTCTTCTCTTAGAAATGTGATATTTCTTAGACTTTAGATTTAGTCCTTAGACGTTGCGGTGAGGGGAGTTTTTTCAATAGACAGACTACAAACTACACTGTACCAGCTGTCAGCAAATCGTACATACTGTAAATGTACGATATTATGCATAAATGATATTTTACGTCTAGTTCACAAAGGTAGCTCCTTATTCGATGAATCGTAAGAAGCAAGAACATCGTTGATAAACAATTATTATGATGTCGAAAAGCTACTTTAATAAATAAATAAAATCTTTTACTTATAATTAGTTATAGTCATGCAAAAAATGTTAGTTGTCAATGATATAATAAATAAAACACACACGCGTGATTAAATAGACTGATAGAATAGTTTTTGCTTTCGGCCTAGGTGAGAAAATCATGACAGTTGTTGTAATTCATTTACGTCACGCTAGAGCTGCCCAATGGGCTCTTGGCGACGGTGTAGGAAACATCCCTAAAGATGATCCGAAGACATGCCATCACGATTTTGATTCTCTGCAGAGGGGATGGCGCCTCCACTTCTGTAGCCCGACGACCTGGACGCGAAGTTGAGCACTTCACGATATAACAGTTTAACAAGGACCCATACCGCACACCCTCGGTCCCTACGCAGACTGATCTAAGTGGTCACCCACCCTCACACTGATTGCAGCCAGTGATGCTCAACTTCGGTGATCAGCTGGGAACTGTGTCCTAACGATCAGTCCACTACGGGACCGGCCTAGGTCAGCAAATGATGACAGAGTTATAATTGAAAGATAAAGGTAAATGATAATTAAAATTCGTATTAATCCGCAAACACCAACTTGCCTTTAAAATATAGTTTTAGACCCTTAGTCCAAAATGACGACGTGTAGTCGTTTTACTTAAAATGGTGGTACATGGGTGAACTTTATTGTCATGTGGTAGAGTGCAAGTAAAAGTTTAAAAAAATTTATGTTTCAAAATTAAGTTAAAATATTTAAAAAATCATTTTTCTGTAACTTCAGTATTTTTTAATGAAATATTATAAAAAGTATTATTTTTTAAGTGAAAAATCACAAATTCTTTATGGAAATTAGTGTTGAAATAGCGGATTTTAAAATTTCCAATTGGGGACTTTTTTTCGTGGAATTAAATAAGATTAAAGTTTTATGGCGTTGCGAGCTGGTTAATAGCTCATTCATGAGTAGTGGGCTCATTTTCAGTACTTCAAACTTTGAGACTGAATATTCAAAATTTGAATATTCAACTTTAAGAGAATAACGGTAATTAATGTGAAAAGATGAATACTTACAGTTTTTTACGAATTCTTCGAATAATTCTCAAGATAATCTCCATCTTATGAGAGGTGATCGATTTTAGTACTTTAAATCACCGAAAAATTCAAATACTTATTATACGCACACTTTTTAAAAGATTAAAGAAGTTTTAACAATAACCATTATTGCATCAAAGTATATCGAAAAGGCTTTTCAGGACATATTGTTTAACTACTCGTCTAAACAATTGTTATGACCAAGAAAAATACTCATTATTTGTTTAGCAACAATGCTCAATGTTTTAAATAGCTACTGTAGATTGTTTAATTATTGTGTATTCAAATTACTCTTAAAAAAAGAAACAAAAACCATGTAAAAAGCTCCAAAAATAAAAAATTTTCGCATCCTCAGATGATGTGACAAAATTACTTTCCAATAAATTTTAATATGGCCCTGCGATTTCAAATTTTCAGTAACTTTTACTGTCATGTTATATTTTTTTTCTTTTTTTTTTTTTGCAAAAATATTCTAACGGTAGTGAAAAATTCGTCTTAAAGTGTTCATAATATGTTCATGTAAAATCAAAAAAATATCATATTTTTCTAAAATAATTCATGTTCTTATGATCGAATATTCACATACTTAAACGGGTTAACTTTAAATACGTTAATTAAACTCCTGTTTGTGAAAATTGCAACACCATGAAGGATTCGTCATAATTGAATGAAATTTAATACACAGTTGAGTGGTAGCGGTACAAATAAATAATTAAACTTCAAAAGCAAACAAACAATAACAAGAGATCGAAATCAGTATTTTGTGTAGCCACCACACTCCGCAATAAGTGCTGCCACGCGACGTGGCATGGAGTCAAGCAAACTTTGAATGTGTGTCTGAGGAAGAGAATTCCATACTGTTTGTATGCGTATCCAAAGTTCGTCTGTAGAAGCAACAGGACGAGGATTACGAGCGAGTCGCCGACCAACGAAATCCCACACATGTTCAATCGGTGACAAATCCAGGGAATACGCCGGCCAAGGAAGAAGTTGTACCTGTCACGATGCAAGGAAGGATTGAGCAGTCCTAGCAATATGAGGGCGGGCATTGTCCTGTTTAAATACAGCACCCGGCAAAGCTTGAAGGATGGGAACTGCTTGGGGCTGTAGAACTTTACTGAATTTCCGGTTGCTGTTCAGATTACCCACAATTCGTAACAATTGAGATCTTCCATGATATGCTATAGCACCCCAGACCATAACTCCGGGTGTTTGTCCACTGTGGCGTTCGATAACGCACTCCGGAAGATGGCGTTAACCGGCATAGCGTCTGACATGAATGCGGCCATCATGATACCCCAAATTGAAGCGAGATTCGTCAGAAAACACGACACGCTGCCAATCAGCACGCCTGTCCCTATACTGGTTGGTCCATTGCAGCCGCAGGCGGCGAAGGTTCAGCGTGAGGGGGATCCTGTATAAAGGAGTCCTTGCGCGCAGTCCACGCTGAAGCAAACGTCTACGAATTGATAAAGCGCACAATGAAACACCTGTAGCTATTGACCACCATGCTACCAGTTGTCTAGAAGGAGCCGTACGGTCCGTTAGCGCAACGCCGAACAGGTGTCTATTATCGCGAGCTGACGTGACATTTCGGGGTCCACTCCTGGATTTCCGAGTTGTCCGACACTCGTCCATCCACTGCTTTCAAACACGCATAACTGTGTTGCTGTTACGCTACACACGAGCGGCTACTGCACGATAAGATAATCCAGCTTCACGAAGGCCGATGATTCTCCCCCGTTTAAACTCCGTACGTTGTTGAAATCTCGCTCGCTTTCGTCGAATAGGCATAAGTAATGACTATGCTAACGTTTACCACTAGCAGATAACCACCGATTACCATACTCGCTTGGCTACAGCCGTCTATTTATTCGGATCCATCCGCCGTACAGAGGGCGCTGAGTCAGCATACGCATGCGCTACGGGTCTGAAATTCTAATTATTTGCATATCATGCTCTACTTTGCATTTCCTGAAAATTTCAGCTCACTCGCGTAAGTTCTTCATGGTGTTGCAATTTTCACAAACATCAGTTTAGTAAGTACTTACTACTACACTGTCTACAGTCCACGGCCATATAATTAGACGCACTATTAAATTCTATGTAAAAATATAATTATCAGGTCATACTGTACAGCTGTATTGTTTTTAGTTGAATGAAACCGTAAAAAATGTAACCGAATGTAAAAATTTTACATTTTAGTCAAACTGAAATGTTCTTATCCTTATTTAATGATATTCTTTTTTACAATTTCTACAATTATTAACGACCTGGAATTGAAACATTTTACAGAACATAATTTTAACAGTGAAAAATTTTTATGTTCCGTAAAATTTAGATGTAGTAGAAGATTTTGATTTAAGACTACAAAAAGAAAATTACTACATGCCTTTATACAAAACAATTTTGCCGCGTGGGCTAAACAATACCTTCCAACATACACAGATTAACTTTAATAACTCCTCAAATTATTCACTTTTTTATATTAAAGATATGCATTCAAATCGAGGTAAACGGGGATCAAGAAGAAATAGAAACTCTCTTAATATTGTCAAATTAAATATTAATAGTAACCAATTAAACCAATTAAAGATTTTGTTTTCTCCTTTAAGAATAATGATGTTTATAAGCTTCAAGATCTTATTATAAACTTTTCTTTTATTAATTTACACTTCAAAATTCTTTGTTTCGATCTTGTAAAATTTAAAATGAGTAAACTTTCCCCAAATAAGAAGCAAAAAAAAAATAGATAATTTATATTTCGTTATTAACTTTCAAAACTCTATTTTCGATACGATCAAATTTCAATCATACGATCAAATATTTTTGAAAATTTAAAAATTTGTTCCCATTAAAAGATTTCAACATAATTAAAAGCTTTAAATATATAACAAATCTCTTGGTAGAACTATATTTAATTATAATCATAACAGCAAAAATTTAAGGATGATTAATATATCCGATTATGAATGTCACTGTGAGGAAGAGAAATATTTTGATTTTGTTGATAAACATCATGAACATATTATTACTAGTAATTTAAGTATTGTAGAAAACTCAGAACTTAGGAATTTAATGTTAAAAATCACAAAATTTAGACCCATTTATCATAATATCAATTATGAATATTCTAAAATACTTAATGATCTCAATAGTTTTTGTTTAAAAATATCAAATATATTCTCTGTATCTTTAGATATGTTAACAAAACGGAAATGGGATTATTGGGAAATTCTAATTATTTTTTGTCTTATTAATAATTATCTTTACAATGGAAAATATTTTAATTCATGAGAAAAATCTTTTAAAATCAGCAATCGCCCGAAAATAGAACAATTTCTGATGTTTTTTTCTCCATTAATCAAATTTTTATATATTTTGAAGGAATGCATTTTTTTTAATCAATAGAACCTTTTATATTCTAGAAACTACTAGTAAACTATTTATCACATTCCAATTATTAGAAACTACTTGAAAAGCTTGTATCACATTCCAAATATTAGGAACTAGTTGTAAAGTTTACATACATAAGCAACTTAGGAACAATTAGTTACATTATTTCAGAATATTTTGTTGTTCATTAATAATTTAAAAATAAATATGTAATATTTTTTAAATTTATTTTCATAGAATATTACTATTATTCATGTTTGAAGGCAAAGACTACTACTCTGGGACGATTCTACTTCAAGGAGGGTTGAGGTGCTTAAAAGTGGACTGGTCCATATCCATTTTTCTCCACTCATTTCAATTCTATAAAACCAAAGGAAACCCAGGACATGTGAAGAAGCGTGGAAAATTCTCTGATATGAAGATATGCGATATCAAAAATTGCCTAAAATATTTGTTAATTAAATTTAATAACTTTATCGCATTCCAACTTTATAGGCATTACCAATATGTGAAAAAGTTCGTTGTGATCGATCGAAAGTTTTCAGATCGAAATGAAATACAAAAATGAATGAAAAATAATACGCAGTAACAAAATTGTGTTAACTTTTATTTTTTATTACTTTTCGTCTTGCGTACAAAAAAAAAAAAAAGTAATCTTTAGCTGATGAGCAATCCTCAACATCAGATATGGAAACAATTCCCGACTCTCAGATAATTTTTCCTTAATTTATGTTTTTCCGCTTCTTAAACCGGTCTAATCAGCCACATAAAAGTAGTCTCACTCAATCGCTTAGCAAATTCATCGGCTTTGACTAGAAGCATTTGTCCAGATACTGGAAGATGGCGGCTTCTTGGAATGCTGAACCCATTCAATAATGAAGCAAACAAAGAAAAAATGTTTATTCCTACATTCCATGCTATCGATGGTCTTAAGAATTGGTATATGAATTTATTTTAAAGTATAAATTTCAAAATTATTACCAAAAAAATGAAGAAAATAAATCAGTTGAAATCAGAGGCAAGTTCATACGATCCAACTTCCTCTCCTTTTTCGGTTCACTAAATCCACAAAGAATAACATTATACGCGGGTAGTAAGACGAACGAATATTTCATTCACAATATACGGGAGTTTGCTATAAACCGTGTTCACTCTAACGGGGTTTGACTGCATTTATGTATGCTTGATAGCAAAAGTTTTGATTATTCCTTGACCGCTACAAGGAGAATTTATCATTTTATCAATAAATGGAATTTATATTTCATGAAAATAATAACCCATTTTGACTGACTAGTGTGCTCAAATATCATTCAGATCCCTGAGTTGGATAACAATACAAGTTTAACAGCTTACCTTACCAACTTTGCATAAAATTAACATATTTTTTAAAAATTTTATTTATAAATACAAGGAACTAAAGCAAAACATAATGCACAAGTTTTAAGTTGAATTATTAAATTTTTTTATGTGTAAAAATCATTTAATTTACCATCAGTTTACTATCCCGAGTTATCTCGGGCAAATGAAAAAAATTGAATATTGGTCTTTGTATGCTAGTTTTTAAAACAGGGGACAGCACAAAGTGACAATTTCACTAGTGAAGTGATACGCCATTTTTGTTTATTCTTTTTTTTTCTATATAAATTCAGTAACCATCGTATATGCAATCGTACAAAGTATACACAGTCCCACAATCCAACAGCAAAACTCCCAAACAAAATTTGACAAATTTCCAAACACAGCAGATTATATTTTGCTTGCTTCCAGCCGAGTAAAAACGTGATAAAACAAAACGAACTGATAAATTCTGCTACGCCCGAGTTTTCTCGGGATGATGAATAGTTGCTATCTGTACATACCCGAGTTAACTCGTGATAATCAGAGAAGCGGTTAAAGCGTTTTCTGTCAGCTACATACATTTTTTGTCATATTAACGCCAATTGAAATTTCCATTACTTACAAACAAAAAACAAATTGAGACAAAATTTTAGATAAAAAAAAATAGATAAAATAAGATTAAAATGAGATAAAATAAATTTAAAATCTACATTTTTCAAGTAGACTAAGAAGATGAAAATTTTGTCAAATCTAAAACGTATGGAGTATCACCTTTCTTCTAAACTACTATCACTTCGGATCATATATGGCAACGTTACTTTTAAAAAGTAACGAGTAAAAGTACAAGTATTTTTAAAAAAAGTAACGAGTAAAAAGTAAAAAGTTCTTATTTTAAAAAGTAACGAGTAAAAGTACAAGTAAAAGTACAAGTACTAAACAAAAAATGTAACGATTTAAAAGTACATTTCTAGGAAATCGAAAATTCAAAATAACCTAAAATTTTATTGAATAATATTCTTATGTTCTTTAATGTTTTTGCAAAATTGTTGTTATTTTTTTAATTATTTTTAATTTTAAAAGTTATGGACATTAATTTATTTTTAAATTCGGAAGAATATTATAATATAATTTTATAATATAATTTTATAATATAAACGTATAATATAATTTTAAAATCAAATATAATTTTAATATCAAACGTTTTATGGTTTTGAAACGGAAAAGAAATTTTATCTATTGATTTTAATTTTTAGTGTATTATTTTTATTTATTTAAATTACCATTGATTTATTACCATTGATTTAAAATTGTTTTACTCTGTAGAAACGCGTTTTAAAAGCACAAACATAAAGCAAACACGGGGTTTCAGATAGCTTTGTGATCTTTGAGCTAGTAAAAAATAATTGAATATGCAGTATAAGTTGAAACAGAACACAGTTTTATTTGTAACAATGGCTAATGCTGAAGTCATGCGAGAAAATCATCTTCCGAACATTTCTGCCTAACGGAATAATTAAAATTTGTAAACGAATTTTAGTATCAGCTGCTAAATTAATACCTTCGAGTTTTCAAGAGTTAAAATAGTATTTATAATAGTTTTCAATAGCACAAATAGTTCTGAAGTTCTTAGAGATTTGACTGGGCGTTGTTTGACAAGGCCGGGCATAGACATAATTTTAGTAAAAAGTGTACTAGGTAAAAATGTCTTAAGTAAAAAATGTATTAAGACAAAAATGTATTATTAGTGAGTTCAAAAAGAAAATTGAAAAACATAAAAACAAAATCCAACATTTTTTATTTAAAATTTATTAAACAAATGCATAAAACTCGAAAATGAATGAAAATAACTTGCTAATTAATATTTTTATTCATTTTGCAAAATAATTGCATTTCGAAAGCATTTTTTTTTAGAAAGCTTACCGAGTTTTAGAAAAAAGTAACGATTTCATTCGACATTTCCGTTACAAATACTTGTACTTTTTCCCTAAAAAAGTAACGAAAGTACAAGTAAAAGTACAAAATTTAAAAAGTAACGAAGTACAAGTAAAAGTACGTACTTTTTACTTGTACCGGCGGTACAAGTAACGAAAGTAAAAGTACTGCCATATATGCTCCTGATACGACTTTTGTCCCTTTTTCAGTCATTAATCGCTCTTGAACAAAGAAAAATAATTCCTTTCATATATAGAACACTTTATTCGCTTTAAAATATTGAAAAAGAAGTTAAAAAAATAGTATAAAATAAAATAAATAAATAAATAAAAATTATACCGAAATTTATCCGTTTATTAGCTATTATTCGCTATTTCCCAAAGAAAAAATAGATATTTTTATATACAGAACACATTATTCACTTTAAAATACTGAAAAATATATTAAAAAAATAATACTAAAAAAAATTAAAAAAGTTTGAACAACGACCCTCGCAGGGTATCGTACCCTGGGTCTCCGGGACTACTAATCTAACGTGCAACACAGCTTTACCAACTGCGCCACGCTACACATGCCAACCGTGCGAATATTAGGCTTAAAACACCTCCTCCCGGGTAGTAAACAATACTTATTTTGGCCCATTGTGGGCCCACTAATCGGTCTTTAAAAAAATTCTTCGGTACAGTTGCTCGATACATTAAACTCTAATTTTGGGCGGAGTTTGAAATTTATGGGTTAATATTATAGGGATTTACGGGGTTTGATGTGTGCGTGCCTCCTCATACGACTTTTGTCCCTTTTTCAGTCATTAATCGCTCTTGAACAAAGAAAAATAATTCCTTTCATGTATAGAGCACATCATTCGCTTTAAAATATTGAAAAAGAAGTTAAAAAAATAGTATAAAATAAAATAAATAAATAAATAAAAATTATACCGAAATTTATCCGTTTATTAGCTATTATTCGCTATTTCCCAAAGAAAAAATAGATATTTTTATATACAGAACACATTATTCACTTTAAAATGCTGAAAAATATATTAAAAAATAATACTAAAAAAAAATAAAAGAGCTTGAACATTGACCATCGCAGGGTATCGTACCCAGGGCCTCCGGGACTACTAATCTAACGTGCAGCACAGCTTTACCAACAGCGCCACGCTTCACATGCCAACCATGCGAATATTAGGCTTAAAACACCTCCTCCCGGTTAGTAAACAATACTTATTTTGGCCCATTGTGGGCCCACTAATCGGTCTATAAAAAAATTCTTCGGTACAGTTGCTCGATACATTAAACTCTAATTTTGGGCGGAGTTTGAAATTTATAGGTTAATATTATAGGGATTTACGGGGTGTGATGTGTGGTGCCTCCTCATACGACTTTTGTCCCTTTTTCAGTCATTAATCGCTCTTGAACAAAGAAAAATAATTCCTTTCATATATAGAACACTTTATTCGCTTTAAAATATTGAAAAAGAAGTTAAAAAAATAGTATAAAATAAAATAAATAAATAAATAAAAATTATACCGAAATTTATCCGTTTATTAGCTATTATTCGCTATTTCCCAAAGAAAAAATAGATATTTTTATATACAGAACACATTATTCACTTTAAAATACTGAAAAATATATTAAAAAAATAATACTAAAAAAAATTTAAAAAGTTTGAACATCGCCCATCGCAGGGTATCGTACCCTAGGCCTCCGGGACTACTAATCTAACGTGCAGCACAGCTTTACCAACAGCGCCTCGCTTCACATGCCAACCGTGCGAATATTAGGCTTAAAACACCTCCTCCCGGTTAGTAAACAATACTCTTTTTGGCCCATTGTGGGCCCACTAATCGGTCTATAAAAAAATTCTTCGGTACAGTTGCTCAATACATTAAACTCTAACTTTGGCCGGAGTTTGAAATTTATAGGTTAATATTATAGGGATTTACGGGGTGTGATGTGTGCGTGCCTCCTGATACGAATTTTGTCCCTTTTTCAGTCATTAATCGCTCTTGAACAAAGAAACATAATTCCTTTCATATATAGAACACTTTATTCGCTTTAAAATATTGAAAAAGAAGTTAAAAAATAGAATAAAATAAAATAAATGAATAAATAAATGTTATACCGAAATTTATCCGTTTATTAGCTATTATTCGCTATTTCCCAAAGAAAAAATAGATATTTTTATATACAGAACACATTATTCACTTTAAAATACTGAAAGATATATTAAAAAAATAATACTAAAAAAAAATTTAAAAAGTTTGAACAACGACCCTCGCAGGGTATCGTACCCTGGGTCTCCGGGACTACTAATCTAACGTGCAACACAGCTTTACCAACTGCGCCACGCTACACATGCCAACCGTGCGAATATTAGGCTTAAAACACCTCCTCCCGGTCAGTAAACAATACTTATTTTGGCCCATTGGGGGCCCACTAATCGGTCTATAAAAAAATTCTTCGGTACAGTTGCTCGATACATTAAACTCTAATTTTGGGCGGAGTTTGAAATTTATAGGTTAATATTATAGGGATTTACGGGGTGTGATGTGTGTTGCCTCCTGATACGACTTTTGTCCCTTTTTCAGTCATTAATCGCTCTTGAACAAAGAAAAATAATTCCTTTCATATATAGAACACTTTATTCGCTTTAAAATATTGAAAAAGAAGTTAAAAAAATAGTATAAAATAAAATAAATAAATAAATAAAAATTATACCGAAATTTATCCGTTTATTAGCTATTATTCGCTATTTCCCAAAGAAAAAATAGATATTTTTATATACAGAACACATTATTCACTTTAAAATACTGAAAAATATATTAAAAAAATAATACTAAAAAAAATTAAGAAAGTTTGAACAACGACCCTCGCAGGGTATCGTACCCAGGGCCTCCGGGACTACTAATCTAACGTGCAACACAACTTTACCAGCTGCGCCACGCTTCACATGCCAACCGTGCGAATATTAGGCTTAAAACACCTCCTCCCGGGAAGTAAACAATACTTATTTTGGCCCATTGTGGGCCCACTAATCGGTCTTTAAAAAAATTCTTCGGTACAGTTGCTCGATACATTAAACTCTAATTTTGGGCGGAGTTTGAAATTTATAGGATAATATTATAGGGATTTACGGGGTGTGATGCTTGCGTGCCTCCTCATACGACTTTTGTCCCTAATTCAGTCATTAATCGCTCTTGAACAAAGAAAAATAATTCCCTTCATATATAGAGCACTTCATTCGCTTTAAAATATCGAAAAAGAAGTTAAAAAAATAGTATAAAATAAAATAAATAAATAAATAAAAATTATACAGAAATTTATCCGTTTATTAGCTATTATTCGCTATTTCACAAAGAAAAAATAGATATTTTTATATACAGAACACATTATTCACTTTAAAATACTGAAAAATATATTAAAAAAATAATACTAAAAAAAATTAAAAAAGTTTGAACAACGACCCTCGCAGGGTATCGTACCCAGGGCCTCCGGGACTACTAATCTAACGTGCAACACAGCTTTATCAACTGCTCCACGCTTCACATGCCAACCGTGCGAATATTAGGCTTAAAACACCTCCTCCCGGGTAGTAAACAATACTTATTTTGGCCCATTGTGGGCCCACTAATCGGTCTTTAAAAAAATTCTTCGGTACAGTTGCTCGATACATTAAACTCTAATTTTGGGCGGAGTTTGAAATTTATAGGATAATATTATAGGGATTTACGGGGTGTGATGCTTGCGTGCCTCCTCATACGACTTTTGTCCCTTTTTCAGTCATTAATCGCTCTTGAACAAAGAAAAATAATTCCCTTCATATATAGAGCACTTCATTCGCTTTAAAATATCGAAAAAGAAGTTAAAAAAATAGTATAAAATAAAATAAATAAATAAATAAAAATTATACAGAAATTTATCCGTTTATTAGCTATTATTCGCTATTTCACAAAGAAAAAATAGATATTTTTATATACAGAACACATTATTCACTTTAAAATACTGAAAAATATATTAAAAAAATAATACTAAAAAAAATTAAAAAAGTTTGAACAACGACCCTCGCAGGGTATCGTACCCAGGGCCTCCGGGACTACTAATCTAACGTGCAACACAGCTTTATCAACTGCTCCACGCTTCACATGCCAACCGTGCGAATATTAGGCTTAAAACACCTCCTCCCGGGTAGTAAACAATACTTATTTTGGCCCATTGTGGGCCCACTAATCGGTCTTTAAAAAAATTCTTCGGTACAGTTGCTCGATACATTAAACTCTAATTTTGGGCGGAGTTTGAAATTTATAGGTTAATATTATAGGGATTTACGGGGTGTGATGTGTGGTGCCTCCTGATACGACTTTTGTCCCCTTTTCAGTCATTAATCGCTCTTGAACAAAGAAAAATAAGTCCTTTCATATATAGAACACTTTATTTGCTTTAAAATATTGAAAAAGAAGTTAAAAAAGTAGTATAAAATAAAATAAATAAATAAATAAAAATTATACCGAAATTTATCCGTTTATTAGTTATTATTCGCTATTTCCCACAGAAAAAATAGATATTTTAATATACAGAACACATTTTTCACTTTAAAATACTGAAAAATATATATTAAAAAAATAATACTAAAAAAAATTAAAAAAGTTTGAACATCGACCCTCGCAGGGTATCGTACCCAGGGCCTCCGGGACGACTAATCTAACGTGCAACACAGCTTTACAAACTGCGCCACGCTTCACATGCCAACCGTGCGAATATTAGGCTTAAAACACCTCCTCCCGGATAGTAAACAATACTTATTTTGGCCCATTGTGGGCCCACTAATCGGTCTATGAAAAAATTCTTCGGTACAGTTGCTCGAAACATTAAACTCTAATTTTGGGCGGAGTTTGAAATTTATAGGTTAATATTATAGGGATTTACGGGGTGTGATGTGTGCGTGCCTCCTGATACGACGTTTGTCCCTTTCTCAGTCATTAATCGCTCTTGAACAAAGAAAAATAATTCCTTTCATATATAGAACACTTTATTCGCTTTAAAACATTGAAAAAGAAGTTAAAAAAATAGTATAAAATAAAATAAATAAAAAAATAAAAATTATACCGAAATTTACCCGTTTATTAGCTATTATTCGCTATTTCCCAAAGAAAAAATAGATATTTTTATATACAGAACACATTTTTCACTTTAAAATACTGAAAAATATATTAAAAAAATAATACGAAAAAAAATTAAAAAAGATTGAACATCGACCCTCGCAGGGTATCGTACCCAGGGCCTCCGGGACTACTAATCTAACGTGCAACGCAGCTTTACCAACTGCGCCACGCTTCACATGCCAACCGTGCGAATATTAGGCTTAAAACACCTCCTCCCGGTTAGTAAACAATAGTTATTTTGGCCCATTGTGGGCCCACTAATCGGTCTATAAAAAAATTCTTCGGTACAGTTGCTCGATACATTAAACTCTAATTTTCGGCGGAGTTTGAAATTTATAGGTTAATATTATAGGGATTTACGGGGTGTGATGTGTGCGTGCCTCCTGATACGACGTATGTCCCTTTCTCAGTCATTAATCGCTCTTGAACAAAGAAAAATAATTCCTTTCATATATAGAACACTTTATTCGCTTTAAAACATTGAAAAAGAAGTTAAAAAAATAGTATAAAATAAAATAAATAAAAAAATAAAAATTATACCAAAATTTACCCGTTCGCTATTTCCCAAAGAAAAAATAGATATTTTTATATACAGAACACATTTTTCACTTTAAAATACTGAAAAATATATTAAAAAAATAATACGAAAAAAAATTAAAAAAGATTGAACATCGACCCTCGCAGGGTATCGTCCCCAGGCCCTCCGGGACTACTAATCTAACGTGCAACGCAGCTTTACCAACTGCGCCACGCTTCACATGCCAACCGTGCGAATATTAGGCTTAAAACACCTCCTCCCGGTTAGTAAACAATAGTTATTTTGGCCCATTGTGGGCCCACTAATCGGTCTATAAAAAAATTCTTCGGTACAGTTGCTCGATACATTAAACTCTAATTTTGGGCGGAGTTTGAAATTTATAGGTTAATATTATAGGGATTTACGGGGTGTGATGTGTGGTGCCTCCTGATACGACTTTTGTCCCTTTTTCAGTCATTAATCGCCCTTGAACAAAGAAAAATAAATCCTTTCATATATAGAACACTTTATTCGCTTTAAAATATTGAAAAAGAAGTTAAAAAAATAGTATAAAATAAAATAAATCAATAAATAAAAATTATACCGAAATTTATCCGTTTATTAGCTATTATTCGCTATTTCCGAAAGAAAAAATAGATATTTTTATATACAGAACACATTATTCACTTTAAAATACTGAAAAATATATTAAAAAAATAATACGAAAAAAAATTAAAAAAGTTTGAACTTCGACCCTCGCAGGGTATCGTACCCAGGGAATCCGTGACTACTAATCTAACGTGCAACGCAGCTTTACCAACTGCGCCACGCTTCACATGCCAACCGTGCGAATATTAGGCTTAAAACACCTCCTCCCGGTTAGTAAACAATAGTTATTTTGGCCCATTGTGGGCCCACTAATCGGTCTATAAAAAAATTCTTCGGTACAGTTGCTCGATACATTAAACTCTAATTTTGGGCGGAGTTTGAAATTTATAGGTTAATATTATAGGGATTTACGGGGTGTGATGTGTGCGTGCCTCCTCATACGACTTTTGTCTCTTTTTCAGACATTAATCGCTCTTGAACAAAGAAAAATAATTCCTTTCATGTATAGAACACTTTATTCGCTTTAAAACATTGAAAAAGAAGTTAAAAAAATAGTATAAAATAAAATAAATAAAAAAATAAAAATTATACCGAAATTTACCCGTTTATTAGCTATTATTCGCTATTTCCGAAAGAAAAAATAGATATTTTTATATACAGAACACATTATTCACTTTAAAATACTGAAAAATATATTAAAAAAATAATACGAAAAAAAATTAAAAAAGTTTGAACTTCGACCCTCGCAGGGTATCGTACCCAGGGAATCCGGGACTACTAATCTAACGTGCAACGCAGCTTTACCAACTGCACCACGCTTCACATGCCAACCGTGCGAATATTAGGCTTAAAACACCTCCTCCCGGTTAGTAAACAATAGTTATTTTGGCCCATTGTGGGCCCACTAATCGGTCTATAAAAAAATTCTTCGGTACAGTTGCTCGATACATTAAACTCTAATTGTGGGCGGAGTTTGAAATTTATAGGTTAATATTATAGGGATTTACGGGGTGTGATGTGTGCGTGCCTCCTCATACGACTTTTGTCTCATTTTCAGACATTAATCGCTCTTGAACAAAGAAAAATAATTCCTTTCATATACAGAGCACATCATTCGCTTTAAAATATTGAAAAAGAAGTTAAAAAAATAGTATAAAATAAAATAAATAAATAAATAAAAATTATACCGAAATTTATCCGTTTATTAGCTATTATTCGCTATTTCCCAACGAAAAAATAGATATTTTTATATACAGAACACATTTTTCACTTCAAAATACTGAACAATATATTAAAAAAATAATACTAAAAAAAACTAAGAAGGTTTGAACATCGACCCTCGCAGGGTATCGTACCCAGGGCCTCCGGGACTACTAATCTAACGTGCAACACAGCTTTACCAACTACGCCACGCTTCACATGCCAACCGTGCGAATATTAGGCTTAAAACACCTCCTCCCGGTTAGATAACAATAATTATTTTGGCCCATTGTGGGCCCACTAATCGGTCTATAAAAAAATTCTTAGGTACAGTTGCTCGATACATTAAACTCTAATTTTGGGCGGAGATTGAAATTTATAGGTTAATATTATAGGGATTTACGGGGTGTGATGTGTGGTGCCTCCTGATACGACATTTGTCCCTTTTTCAGTCATTAATCGCTTCTTGAACAAAGAAAAATAATTCCTTTCATATATAGAACACTTTATTCGCTTTAAAACATTGAAAAAGAAGTTAAAAAAATAGTATAAAATAAAATAAATAAAAAAATAAAAATTATACCGAAATTTACCCGTTTATTAGCTATTATTCGCTATTTCCCAAAGAAAAAATAGATATTTTTATATACAGAACACATTTTTCACTTTAAAATACTGAAAAATATATTAAAAAAATAATACGAAAAAAAATTAAAAAAGTTTGAACATCGACCCTCGCAGGGTTTCGTTCCCAGGGCCTCCGGGACTACTAATCTAACGTGCAACGCAGCTTTACCAACTGCGCCACGCTTCACATGCCAACCGTGCGAATATTAGGCTTAAAACACCTCCTCCCGGTTAGTAAACAATAGTTATTTTGGCCCATTGTGGGCCCACTAATCAGTCTATAAAAAAATTCTTCGGTACAGTTGCTCGATACATTAAACTCTAATTTTTGGCGGAGTTTGAAATTTATAGGTTAATATTATAGGGATTTACGGGGTGTGATGTGTGCGTGCCTCCTCATACGACTTTTGTCTCTTTTTCAGTCATTAATCGCTCTTGAACAAAGAAAAATAATTCCTTTCATATATAGAACACTTTATTCGCTTTAAAACATTGAAAAAGAAGTTAAAAAAATAGTATAAAATAAAATAAATAAAAAAATAAAAATTATATCGAAATTTACCCGTTTATTAGCTATTATTCGCTATTTCCCAAAGAAAAAATAGATATTTTTATATACAGAACACATTTTTCACTTTAAAATACTGAAAAATATATTAAAAAAATAATACGAAAAAAAATTAAAAAAGTTTGAACATCGACCCTCGCAGGGTTTCGTTCCCAGGGCCTCCGGGACTACTAATCTAACGTGCAACACAGCTTTACCAACTGCGCCACGCTTCACATGCCAACCGTGCGAATATTAGGCTTAAAACACCTCCTCCCGGTTAGTAAACAATAGTTATTTTGGCCCATTGTGGGCCCACTAATCGGTCTATAAAAAAATTCTTCGGTACAGTTGCTCGATACATTAAACTCTAATTTTGGGCGGAGTTTGAAATTTATAGGTTAATATTATAGGGATTTACGGGGTGTGATGTGTGCGTGCCTCCTCATACGACTTTTGTCTCTTTTTCAGTCATTAATCGCTCTTGAACAAAGAAAAATAATTCCTTTCATATATATAGAACACTTTATTCGCTTTAAAATATTGAAAAAGAAGTTAAAAAAATAGTATAAAATAAAATAAATAAATAAATAAAAATTACACCGAAATTTATCCGTTTATTAGCTATTATTCACCATTTCCCAAAGAAAAAATAGATATTTTTGTATACAGAACTCATTATTCACTTTAAAATACTGAAAAATATATTAAAAAAATAATACTGAAAAAAATTAAAAAAGTTTGAACATCGACCCGCGCAGGGTATCGTACCCAGGGCCTCCGGGACTACTAATCTATCGTGCAACACTGCTTTACCATCTGCGCCACACTTCACATGCCAACCGTGCGAATATTAGGCTTAAAACACCTCCTCCCGGTTAGTAAACAATATTTATTTTGGCCCATTGTGGGCCCACTAATCGGTCTATAAAAAAATTCTTCGGTACAGTTGCTCGATACATTAAACTCTAATTTTGGGCGGAGTTTGAAATTTATAGGTTAATATTATAGGGATTTACGGGGTGTGATGTGTGGTGCCTCCTGATACGACTTTTGTCCCTTTTTCAGTCATTAATCGCCCTTGAACAAAGAAAAATAAATCCTTTCATATATAGAACACTTTATTCGCTTTAAAACATTGAAAAAGAAGTTAAAAAAATAGTATAAAATAAAATAAAAAAAATAATAAAAATTATACCGAAATTTACCCGTTTATTAGCTATTATTCGCTATTTCCCAAAGAAAAAATAGATATTTTTATATACAGAACACATTTTTCACTTTAAAATACTGAAAAATATATTAAAAAAATAATACGAAAAAAAATTAAAAAAGATTGAACATCGACCCTCGCAGGGTATCGTACCCAGGGCCTCCGGGACTACTAATCTAACGTGCAACGCAGCTTTACCAACTGCGCCACGCTTCACATGCCAACCGTGCGAATATTAGGCTTAAAACACCTCCTCCCGGTTAGTAAACAATAGTTATTTTGGCCCATTGTGGGCCCACTAATCGGTCTATAAAAAAATTCTTCGGTACAGTTGCTCGATACATTAAACTCTAATTTTGGGCGGAGTTTGAAATTTATAGGTTAATATTATAGGGATATACGGGGTGTGATGTGTGGTGCCTCCTGATACGACTTTTGTCCCTTTTTCAGTCATTAATCGCCCTTGAACAAAGAAAAATAAATCCTTTCATATATAGAACACTTTATTCGCTTTAAAATATTGAAAAAAAAGTTAAAAAAATAGTATAAAATAAAATAAATAAATAAATAAAAATTATACCGAAATTTATCCGTTTATTAGTTATTATTCGCTATTTCCCACAGAAAAAATGGATATTTTTATATACAGAACACATTATTCACTTTAAAATACTGAAAAATATATTAAAAAGATAATAATAAAAAAAATTTAAAAAGATTGAACATCGACCCTCGCAGGGTATCGTACCCAGGGCCTCCGGGACTACTAATCTATCGTGCAGCACAGCTTTACCAACAGCGCCACGCTTCACATGCCAACCGTGCGAATATTAGGCTTAAAACACCTCCTCCCGGTTAGTAAACAATACTTATTTTGGCCCATTGTGGGCCCACTAATCGGTCAATAAAAAAATTCTTCGGTACAGTTGCTCGATACATTAAACTCTAATTTTGGGCGGAGATTGAAATTTATAGGTTAATATTATAGGAATTTACAGGGTGTGATGTGTGCGTGCCTCCTCATACGACTTTTGTCTCTTTTTCAGTCATTAATCGCTCTTGAACAAAGAAAAATAATTCCTTTCATATATATAGAACACTTTATTCGCTTTAAAATATTGAAAAAGAAGTTAAAAAAAATAGCATAAAATAAAATAAATAAATAAACAAAAATTACACCGAAATTTATCCGTTCATTAGCTATTATTCACTATTTCCCAAAGAAAAAATAGATATTTTTATATACAGAACACATTTTTCACTTTAAAATACTGAAAAATATATTAAAAAAATAATACTAAAAAAAATTAAAAAAGTTTGAACATCGACCGTCGCAGGGTATCGTACCCAGGGCCTCCAGGACTACTAATCTAACGTGCAACACAGCTTTACCAACTGCGCCACGCTTCACACGCCATCCGTGCGAATATTAGGCTTAAAACACCTCCTCCCGGATAGTAAACAATACTTATTTTGGCCCATTGTGGGCCCACTAATCGGTCTATAAAAAAATTCTTCGGTTCAGTTGCTCGAGACATTAAACTCTATTTTTGGGCGGAGTTTTAAATTTATAGGTTAGTATTATAGGGATTTACGGGGTGTGATGTGTGCGTGCCTCCAGATACGAATTTTTTCCCTTTTTCAATCATTAATCGCTCTTGATCAAAGAAAAATAATTCCTTTCATATATAGAGCACTTCATTCGCTTTAAAATATTGAAAAAGAAGTTAAAAAAATAGTATAAAATAAAATAAATAAATAAATAAAAATTATACCGACATTTATCCGTTTATTAGCTATTATTCGCTATTTCCCAAAGAAAAAATAGATATTTTTATATACAGAACACATTATTCACTTTAAAATGCTGAAAAATATATTAAAAAATAATACTAAAAAAAATTAAAAGAGTTTGAACATCGACCATCGCAGGGTATCGTACCCAGGGCCTCCGGGACTACTAATCTAACGTGCAGCACAGCTTTACCAACAGCGCCACGCTTCACATGCCAACCATGCGAATATTAGGCTTAAAACAACTCCTCCCGGTTAGTAAACAATACTTATTTTGGCCCATTGTGGGCCCACTAATCGCTCTATAAAAAAATTCTTCGGTGCAGTTGCTCGATACATTAAACTCTAATTTTGGGCGGAGTTTGAAATTTATAGGGTAATATTATAGGGATTTACGGGGTGTGAAGTGTTCGTGCCTCCTGATACGAATTTTGTCCCTTTTTCAGTCATTAATCGCTCTTGAACAAAGAAAAATAATTCCTTTCATATATATAGAACACTTTATTCGCTTTAAAATATTGAAAGAGAAGTTAAAAAATAGTATAAAATAAAATAAATGAATAAACAAAAATTATACCGAAATTTATCCGTTTATTAGCTATTATTCGCTATTTCCCAAAGAAAAAACAGATATTTTTATATATAGAACACATTATTCACTTTAAAATACTGAAAAATACGTTAAAAAAATAATCCTAAAAAAAATTAAAAAATTTTGAACATCGACCCTCGCAGGGTATCGTACCCAGGGCCTCCGGGACAACTAATCTAATGTGCAACACAGCTTTACCATCTGCGCCACGCTTCACATGCCAACCGTGCGAATATTAGGCTTAAAACACTTCCTCCCGGTCAGTAAACAATACTTATTTTGGCCCATTGTGGGCCCACTAATCGGTCTATAAAAAAATTCTTCGGTACAGTTGCTCGATACATTAAACTCTAACTTTGGGCGGAGTTTGAAATTTATAGGTTAATATTATAGGGATTTACGGGGTGTGATGTGTGCGTGCCTCCTGATACGAATTTTGTCCCTTTTTCTGTCATTAATCGCTCTTGAACTAAGAAACATAATTCCTTTCACATATAGAACACTTTATTCGCTTTAAAATATTGAAAAAGAAGTTAAAAAATAGAATAAAATAAAATAAATGAATAAATAAAAGTTATACCGAAATTTATCCGTTTATTAGCTATTATTCGCTATTTCCCAAAGAAAAAATAGATATTTTTATATACAGCACACATTATTCACTTTAAAATACTGAAAAATATATTAAAAAAATAATACTAAAAAGAATTAAAAAAGTTTGAACATCGACCCTCGCAGGGTATCGTACCCAGGGCTTCCGGGACAACTAATCTAATGTGCAACACAGCTTTACCAACTGCGCCACGCTTCACATGCCAACCGTGCGAATATTTCGCTTAAAACACCTCCTCCCGGTTAGTAAACAATACTTATTTTGGCCCACTGTGGACCCACTAATCGGTCTATAAAAAAATTCTTCGTTACAGTTGCTCAATACATTAAACTCTAATTTTGGGCGGAGTTTGAAAATTATAGGTTAATATTATAGGGATTTACGGGGTGTGATGTGTGCGTGCCTCCTGATACGAATTTTGTCCCTTTTTCAGTCATTAATCGCTCTTGAACAAAAAAAAATAATTCCTTTCATATATAGAACACTTTATTCGCTTTAAAATATTGAAAATGAAGTTAAAAAAATAGTATAAAATAAAATAAATAAATAAATAAAAATTATACCGAAATTTATCCGTTTATTAGCTATTAATCGCTATTTCCCAAAGAAAAAATAGATATTTTAATATACAGAACACATTATTCACTTTAAAATACTGAAAAATATATTAAAAAAGTAATACTAAAAAAAATTTAAAAAGTTTGAACATCGACCCTCGCAGGGTATCGTACCCAGGGCCTCCGGGACTACTAATCTAACGTGCAACACAGCTTTACCAACTGCGCCACGCTTCACATGCCAACCGTGCGAATATTAGGCTTAGAACATCTCCTCCCGGTTAGTAAACAATAATTATTTTGGCCCATTGTGGCCCACTAATCGGTCTATAAAAAAATTCTTCGGTACAGTTACTCGATACATTAAATTCTAATTTTGGGCGGAGTTTGAAATTTATAGGTTAATATTATAGGGATTTACGGGGTGTGATGTGTGCGTGCCTCCTCATACGACTTTTGTCCCTTTTTCAGTCATTAATCGCTCTTGAACGAAGAAAAATAATTCCTTTCATATATAGAGCACTTCATTCGCTTTAAAATATTGAAAAAGAAGTTAAAAAAATAGTATAAAATAAAATAAATAAATAAATAAAAATTATACCGAAATTTATCCGTTTATTAGCTATTATTCGCTATTTCCCAAAGAAAAAATAGATATTTTTATATACAGAGCACATTAATCACTTTAAAACACTGAAAAATATATTAAAAAAATAATACTAAAAATAATTAAAAAAGTTTGAACATCGACCATCGTAGGGTATCGTACCCTGGGCCTCCGGGACTACTAATCTAACGTGCAGCACAGCTTTACCAACAGCGCCACGCTTCACATGCCAACCGTGCGAATATTAGGCTTAAAACACCTCCTCCCGGTTAGTAAACAATACTTATTTTGGCCCATTGTGGGCCCACTAATCGGTCTATAAAAAAATTCTTCGGTACAGTTGCTCGATACATTAAACTCTAATTTTGGGCGGAGTTTGAAATTTATACGTTAATATTATAGGGATTTCCGGGGTGTGATGTGTGCGTGCCTCCTGATACGAATTTTGTCCCTTTTTCAGTCATTAATTGCTCTTGAACAAAGAAACATAATTCCTTTCATATATAGAATTCGCTTTAAAATATTGAAAAAGAAGTTAAAAAATAGAATAAAATAAAATAAATGAATAAATAAAAGTTATACCGAAATTTATCCGTTTATTAGCTATTATTCGCTATTTCCCAAAGAAAAAATAGATATTTTTATATACAGAACACATTATTCACTTTAAAATACTGAAAAATATATTAAAAAAATAATACTAAAAAAAATTGAAAAAGTTTGAACATCGACCCTCGCAGGGTATCGTACCCAGGGCCTCCGGGACAACTAATCTAATGAGCAACACAGCTTTACCAACTGCGCCACGCTTCACATGCCAACCGTGCGAATATTTCGCTTAAAACACCTCCTCCCGGTTAGTAAACAATACTTATTTTGGCCCACTGTGGACCCACTAATCGGTCTATAAAAACATTCTTCGGTACAGTTGCTCGATACATTAAACTCTAATTTTGGGCGGAGTTTGAAATTTATAGGTTAATATTATAGGGATTTACGGGGTGTGATGTGTGCGTGCCTCCTCATACGACTTTTGTCTCTTTTTCAGTCATTAATCGCTCTTGAACAAAGAAAAATAATTCCTTTCATATATATAGAACACTTTATTCGCTTTAAAATATTGAAAAAGAAGTTAAAAAAAATAGCATAAAATAAAATAAATAAATAAACAAAAATTACACCGAAATTTATCCGTTCATTAGCTATTATTCACTATTTCCCAAAGAAAAAATAGATATTTTTATATACAGAACACATTTTTCACTTTAAAATACTGAAAAATATATTAAAAAAATAATACTAAAAAAAATTAAAAAAGTTTGAACATCGACCGTCGCAGGGTATCGTACCCAGGGCCTCCAGGACTACTAATCTAACGTGCAACACAGCTTTACCAACTGCGCCACGCTTCACACGCCATCCGTGCGAATATTAGGCTTAAAACACCTCCTCCCGGATAGTAAACAATACTTATTTTGGCCCATTGTGGGCCCACTAATCGGTCTATAAAAAAATTCTTCGGTTCAGTTGCTCGAGACATTAAACTCTATTTTTGGGCGGAGTTTTAAATTTATAGGTTAGTATTATAGGGATTTACGGGGTGTGATGTGTGCGTGCCTCCAGATACGAATTTTTTCCCTTTTTCAATCATTAATCGCTCTTGAACAAAGAAAAATAATTCCTTTCATATATAGAGCACTTCATTCGCTTTAAAATATTGAAAAAGAAGTTAAAAAAATAGTATAAAATAAAATAAATAAATAAATAAAAATTATACCGACATTTATCCGTTTATTAGCTATTATTCGCTATTTCCCAAAGAAAAAATAGATATTTTTATATACAGAACACATTATTCACTTTAAAATGCTGAAAAATATATTAAAAAATAATACTAAAAAAAATTAAAAGAGTTTGAACATCGACCATCGCAGGGTATCGTACCCAGGGCCTCCGGGACTACTAATCTAACGTGCAGCACAGCTTTACCAACAGCGCCACGCTTCACATGCCAACCATGCGAATATTAGGCTTAAAACAACTCCTCCCGGTTAGTAAACAATACTTATTTTGGCCCATTGTGGGCCCACTAATCGCTCTATAAAAAAATTCTTCGGTGCAGTTGCTCGATACATTAAACTCTAATTTTGGGCGGAGTTTGAAATTTATAGGGTAATATTATAGGGATTTACGGGGTGTGAAGTGTTCGTGCCTCCTGATACGAATTTTGTCCCTTTTTCAGTCATTAATCGCTCTTGAACAAAGAAAAATAATTCCTTTCATATATATAGAACACTTTATTCGCTTTAAAATATTGAAAGAGAAGTTAAAAAATAGTATAAAATAAAATAAATGAATAAATAAAAATTATACCGAAATTTATCCGTTTATTAGCTATTATTCGCTATTTCCCAAAGAAAAAACAGATATTTTTATATATAGAACACATTATTCACTTTAAAATACTGAAAAATACGTTAAAAAAATAATCCTAAAAAAAATTAAAAAATTTTGAACATCGACCCTCGCAGGGTATCGTACCCAGGGCCTCCGGGACAACTAATCTAATGTGCAACACAGCTTTACCATCTGCGCCACGCTTCACATGCCAACCGTGCGAATATTAGGCTTAAAACACTTCCTCCCGGTCAGTAAACAATACTTATTTTGGCCCATTGTGGGCCCACTAATCGGTCTATAAAAAAATTCTTCGGTACAGTTGCTCGATACATTAAACTCTAACTTTGGGCGGAGTTTGAAATTTATAGGTTAATATTATAGGGATTTACGGGGTGTGATGTGTGCGTGCCTCCTGATACGAATTTTGTCCCTTTTTCTGTCATTAATCGCTCTTGAACTAAGAAACATAATTCCTTTCACATATAGAACACTTTATTCGCTTTAAAATATTGAAAAAGAAGTTAAAAAATAGAATAAAATAAAATAAATGAATAAATAAAAGTTATACCGAAATTTATCCGTTTATTAGCTATTATTCGCTATTTCCCAAAGAAAAAATAGATATTTTTATATACAGCACACATTATTCACTTTAAAATACTGAAAAATATATTAAAAAAATAATACTAAAAAGAATTAAAAAAGTTTGAACATCGACCCTCGCAGGGTATCGTACCCAGGGCTTCCGGGACAACTAATCTAATGTGCAACACAGCTTTACCAACTGCGCCACGCTTCACATGCCAACCGTGCGAATATTTCGCTTAAAACACCTCCTCCCGGTTAGTAAACAATACTTATTTTGGCCCACTGTGGACCCACTAATCGGTCTATAAAAAAATTCTTCGTTACAGTTGCTCAATACATTAAACTCTAATTTTGGGCGGAGTTTGAAAATTATAGGTTAATATTATAGGGATTTACGGGGTGTGATGTGTGCGTGCCTCCTGATACGAATTTTGTCCCTTTTTCAGTCATTAATCGCTCTTGAACAAAAAAAAATAATTCCTTTCATATATAGAACACTTTATTCGCTTTAAAATATTGAAAATGAAGTTAAAAAAATAGTATAAAATAAAATAAATAAATAAATAAAAATTATACCGAAATTTATCCGTTTATTAGCTATTAATCGCTATTTCCCAAAGAAAAAATAGATATTTTAATATACAGAACACATTATTCACTTTAAAATACTGAAAAATATATTAAAAAAGTAATACTAAAAAAAATTTAAAAAGTTTGAACATCGACCCTCGCAGGGTATCGTACCCAGGGCCTCCGGGACTACTAATCTAACGTGCAACACAGCTTTACCAACTGCGCCACGCTTCACATGCCAACCGTGCGAATATTAGGCTTAGAACATCTCCTCCCGGTTAGTAAACAATAATTATTTTGGCCCATTGTGGCCCACTAATCGGTCTATAAAAAAATTCTTCGGTACAGTTACTCGATACATTAAATTCTAATTTTGGGCGGAGTTTGAAATTTATAGGTTAATATTATAGGGATTTACGGGGTGTGATGTGTGCGTGCCTCCTCATACGACTTTTGTCCCTTTTTCAGTCATTAATCGCTCTTGAACGAAGAAAAATAATTCCTTTCATATATAGAGCACTTCATTCGCTTTAAAATATTGAAAAAGAAGTTAAAAAAATAGTATAAAATAAAATAAATAAATAAATAAAAATTATACCGAAATTTATCCGTTTATTAGCTATTATTCGCTATTTCCCAAAGAAAAAATAGATATTTTTATATACAGAGCACATTAATCACTTTAAAACACTGAAAAATATATTAAAAAAATAATACTAAAAATAATTAAAAAAGTTTGAACATCGACCATCGTAGGGTATCGTACCCTGGGCCTCCGGGACTACTAATCTAACGTGCAGCACAGCTTTACCAACAGCGCCACGCTTCACATGCCAACCGTGCGAATATTAGGCTTAAAACACCTCCTCCCGGTTAGTAAACAATACTTATTTTGGCCCATTGTGGGCCCACTAATCGGTCTATAAAAAAATTCTTCGGTACAGTTGCTCGATACATTAAACTCTAATTTTGGGCGGAGTTTGAAATTTATACGTTAATATTATAGGGATTTCCGGGGTGTGATGTGTGCGTGCCTCCTGATACGAATTTTGTCCCTTTTTCAGTCATTAATTGCTCTTGAACAAAGAAACATAATTCCTTTCATATATAGAATTCGCTTTAAAATATTGAAAAAGAAGTTAAAAAATAGAATAAAATAAAATAAATGAATAAATAAAAGTTATACCGAAATTTATCCGTTTATTAGCTATTATTCGCTATTTCCCAAAGAAAAAATAGATATTTTTATATACAGAACACATTATTCACTTTAAAATACTGAAAAATATATTAAAAAAATAATACTAAAAAAAATTGAAAAAGTTTGAACATCGACCCTCGCAGGGTATCGTACCCAGGGCCTCCGGGACAACTAATCTAATGAGCAACACAGCTTTACCAACTGCGCCACGCTTCACATGCCAACCGTGCGAATATTTCGCTTAAAACACCTCCTCCCGGTTAGTAAACAATACTTATTTTGGCCCACTGTGGACCCACTAATCGGTCTATAAAAACATTCTTCGGTACAGTTGCTCGATACATTAAACTCTAATTTTGGGCGGAGTTTGAAATTTATAGGTTAATATTATAGGGATTTACGGGGTGTGATGTGTGCGTGCCTCCTCATACGACTTTTGTCCCTTTTTCAGTCATTAATCGCTCTTGAACAAAGAAAAATAATTCCTTTCATATATAGAGCACTTCATTCGCATTAAAATATTGAAAAAGAAGTTAAAAAAATAGTATAAAATAAAATAAATAAATAAATAAAAATTATACCGAAATTTATCCGTTTATTAGCTATTATTCGCTATTTCCCAAAGAAAAAATAGATATTTTTATATACAGAGCACATTAATCACTTTAAAACACTGAAAAATATATTAAAAAAATAATACCAAAAATAATTAAAAAAGTTTGAACATCGACCATCGTAGGGTATCGTACCCTGGGCCTCCGGGACTACTAATCTAACGTGCAGCACAGCTTTACCAACAGCGCCACGCTTCACATGCCAACCGTGCGAATATTAGGCTTAAAACACCTCCTCCCGGTTAGTAAACAATACTTATTTTGGCCCATTGTGGGCCCACTAATCGGTCTATAAAAAAATTCTTCGGTACAGTTGCTCGATACATTAAACTCTAATTTTGGGCGGAGTTCGAAATTTATACGTTAATATTATAGGGATTTCCGGGGTGTGATGTGTGCGTGCCTCCTGATACGAATTTTGTCCCTTTTTCAGTCATTAATTGCTCTTGAACAAAGAAACATAATTCCTTTCATATATAGAACACTTTATTCGCTTTAAAATATTGAAAAAGAAGTTAAAAAAATAGTATAAAATAAAATAAATAAATAAATAAAAATTATACCGAAATTTATCCGATTATTAGCTATTATTCGCTATTTCCCAAAGAAAAAATAGATATTTTTATATACAGAACACATTATTCACTTTAAAATACTGAAAAATATATTAAAAAAATAATACTAAAAAAAATTTAAAAAGTTTGAACATCGACCCTCGCAGGGTAGCGTACCCAGGGCCTCCGGGACTACTAATCTAACGTGCAACACAGCTTTACCAACTGCGCCACGCTTCACATGCCAACCGTGCGAATATTAGGCTTAGAACACCTCCTCCCGGTTAGTAAACAATAATTATTTTGGCCCATTGTGGCCCACTAATCGGTCTATAAAAAAATTCTTCGGTACAGTTGCTCGATACATTAAACTCTAATTTTGGGCGGAGTTTGAAATTTATAGGTTAATATTATAGGGATTTACGGGGTGTGATGTGTGCGTGCCTCCTCATACGACTTTTGTCCCTTTTTCAGTCATTTATCGCTCTTGAACAAAGAAAAATAATTTCTTTCATATATAGAGCACTTCATTCGCTTTAAAATATTGAAAAAGAAGTTAAAAAAATAGTATGAAATAAAATAAATAAATAAATAAAAATTATACCGAAATTTATCCGTTTATTAGCTATTATTCGCTATTTTCCAAAGAAAAAATAGATATTTTTATATACAGAGCACATTAATCACTTTAAAATACTGAAAAATATATTAAAAAAATAATACTAAAAAAAATTAAAAAAGTTTGAACATCGACCATCGTAGGGTATCGTACCCTGGGCCTCCGGGACTACTAATCTAACGTGCAGCACAGCTTTACCAACAGCACTACGCTTCACATGCCAACCGTGCGAATATTAGGCTTAAAACACCTCCTCCCGGTTAGTAAACAATACTTATTTTGGCCCATTGTGGGCCCACTAATCGGTCTATAAAAAAATTCTTCGGTACAGTTGCTCGATACATTAAACTCTAACTATGGGCGGAGTTTGAAATTTATAGGTTAATATTATAGGGATTTGCGGGGTGTGATGTGTGCGTGCCTCCTGATACGAATTTTGTCCCTTTTTCAGTCATTAATCGCTCTTGAACAAAGAAACATAATTCCTTTCATATATAGAACACTTTATTCGCTTTAAAATATTGAAAAAGAAGTTAAAAAATAGAATAAAATAAAATAAATGAATAAATAAAAGTTATACCGAAATTTATTCGTTTATTAGCTATTATTCGCTATTTCCCAAAGAAAAAATAGATATTTTTATATACAGAACACATTATTCACTTTAAAATGCTGAAAAATATATTAAAAAATAATACTAAAAAAAATTAAAAGAGTTTGAACATCGACCATCGCACCCAGGGATTCCGGGACTACTAATCTAACGTGCCGCACAGCTTTACCAACAGCGCCACGCTTCACATGCCAACCATGCGAATATTAGGCTTAAAACACCTCCTCCCGGTTAGTAAACAATACTTATTTTGGCCCATTGTGGGCCCACTAATCGGTCTATAAAAAAATTCTTCGGAACAGTTGCTCGATACATTAAACTCTAATTTTGGGCGGAGTTTGAAATTTATAGGTTAATATTATAGGGATTTACGGGGTGTGATGTGTGCGTGCCTCCTCATACGACTTTTGTCCCTTTTTCAGTCATTAATCGCTCTTGAACAAAGAAAAATAATTCCTTTCATATATAGAGCACTTCATTCGCTTTAAAATATTGAAAAAGAAGTTAAAAAAATAGTATAAAATAAAATAAATAAATAAATAAAAATTATACCGAAATTTATCCGTTTATTAGCTATTATTCGCTATTTCCCAAATAAAAAATAGATATTTTTATATACAGAGCACATTAATCACTTTAAAACACTGAAAAATATATTAAAAAAATAATACTAAAAATAATTAAAAAAGTTTGAACATCGACCATCGTAGGGTATCGTACCCTGGGCCTCCGGGACTACTAATCTAACGTGCAGCACAGCTTTATCAACAGCGCCACGCTTCACATGCCAACCGTGCGAATATTAGGCTTAAAACACCTCCTCCCGGTTAGTAAACAATACTTATTTTGGCCCATTGTGGGCCCACTAATCGGTCTATAAAAAAATTCTTCGGTACAGTTGCTCGATACATTAAACTCTAATTTTGGGCGGAGTTTGAAATTTATACGTTAATATTATAGGGATTTCCGGGGTGTGATGTGTGCGTGCCTCCTGATACGAATTTTGTCCCTTTTTCAGTCATTAATTGCTCTTGAACAAAGAAACATAATTCCTTTCATATATAGAATTCGCTTTAAAATATTGAAAAAGAAGTTAAAAAATAGAATAAAATAAAATAAATGAATAAATAAAAGTTATACCGAAATTTATCCGTTTATTAGCTATTATTCGCTATATCCCAAAGAAAAAATAGATATTTTTATATACAGAACACATTATTCACTTTAAAATACTGAAAAATATATTAAAAAAATAATACTAAAAAAAATTGAAAAAGTTTGAACATCGACCCTCGCAGGGTATCGTACCCAGGGCCTCCGGGACAACTAATCTAATGTGCAACACAGCTTTACCATCTGCGCCACGCTTCACATGCCAACCGTGCGAATATTTCGCTTAAAACACCTCCTCCCGGTTAGTAAACAATACTTATTTTGGCCCACTGTGGACCCACTAATCGGTCTATAAAAACATTCTTCGGTACAGTTGCTCGATACATTAAACTCTAATTTTGGGCGGAGTTTGAAATTTATAGGTTAATATTATAGGGATTTACGGGGTGTGATGTGTGGTGCCTCCTGATACGACTTTTGTCCCTTTTTCAGTCATTAATCGCTCTTGAACAAAGAAAAATAAATCCTTTCATATATAGAATACTTTATTCGCTTTAAAATATTGAAAAAGAAGTTAAAAAAATAGTATAAAATAAAATAAATAAATAAATAAAAATTATACTGAAATTTATCCGTTTATTAGCTATTATTCGCTATTTCCCAAAGAAAAAATAGATATTTTTATATACAGAACACATTTTTCACTTTAAAATACTGAAAAATATATTAAAAAAATATTACTAAAAAAAATTTAAAAAGTTTGAACATCGACCCTCGCAGGGTATCGTACCCCGAGCCTCCGGGACTACTAATCTAATGTGCAACATAGCTTTACCAACTGCGCCACGCTTCACATGCCAACCGTGCGAATATTAGGCTTAAAACACCTAATCCCGGTTAGTAAACAATAATTATTTTGGCCCATAGTGGCCCACTAATCGGTCTATAAAAAAATTCTTCGGTACAGTTGCTCGATACATTAAACTCTAATTTTGGGCGGAGTTTGAAATTTATAGGTTAATATTATAGGGATTTACGGGGTGTGATGTGTGGTGCCTCCTGATACGACTTTTGTCCCTTTTTCAGTCATTAATCGCTCTTGAACAAAGAAAAATAATTCCTTTCATATATAGAACACTTTATTCGCTTTAAAATATTGAAAAAGAAGTTAAAAAAATAGTATAAAATAAAATAAATAAATAAAAAAAATTATACCGAAATTTATCCGTTTATTAGCTATTATTCGCTATTTCCCAAAGAAAAAATAGATATTTTTATATACAGAACACATTATTCACTTTAAAATACTGAAAAATATATTAAAAAAATAATACTAAAAAAAATTTAAAAAGTTTGAACATCGACCCTCGCAGGGTAGCGTTCCCAGGGCCTCCGGGACTACTAATCTAACGTGCAACACAGCTTTACCAACTGCGCCACGCTTCACATGCCAACCGTGCGAATATTAGGCTTAGAACACCTCCTCCCGGTTAGTAAACAATAATTATTTTGGCCCATTGTGGCCCACCAATCGGTCTATAAAAAAATTCTTCGGTACAGTTGCTCGATACATTAAACTCTAATTTTGGGCGGAGTTTGAAATTTATAGGTTAATATTATAGGGATTTACGGGGTGTGATGTGTGCGTGCCTCCTCATACGACTTTTGTCCCTTTTTCAGTCATTTATCGCTCTTGAACAAAGAAAAATAATTCCTTTCATATATAGAGCACTTCATTCGCTTTAAAATATTGAAAAAGAAGTTAAAAAAATAGTATGAAATAAAATAAATAAATAAATAAAAATTATACCGAAATTTATCCGTTTATTAGCTATTATTCGCTATTTTCCAAAGAAAAAATAGATATTTTTATATACAGAACACATTAATCACTTTAAAATACTGAAAAATATATTAAAAAAATAATACTAAAAAAAATTAAAAAAGTTTGAACATCGAGCATCGTAGGGTATCGTACCCTGGGCCTCCGGGACTACTAATCTAACGTGCAGCACAGCTTTACCAACAGCACTACGCTTCACATGCCAACCGTGCGAATATTAGGCTTAAAACACCTCCTCCCGGTTAGTAAACAATACTTATTTTGGCCCACTGTGGACCCACTAATCGGTCTATAAAAACATTCTTCGGTACAGTTGCTCGATACATTAAACTCTAATTTTGGGCGGAGTTTGAAATTTATAGGTTAATATTATAGGGATTTACGGGGTGTGATGTGTGGTGCCTCCTGATACGACTTTTGTCCCTTTTTCAGTCATTAATCGCTCTTGAACAAAGAAAAATAATTCCTTTCATATATAGAACACTTTATTCGCTTTAAAATATTGAAAAAGAAGTTAAAAAAATAGTATAAAATAAAATAAATAAATAAAAAAAATTATACCGAAATTTATCCGTTTATTAGCTATTATTCGCTATTTCCCAAAAAAAAAATAGATATTTTTATATACAGAACACATTATTCACTTTAAAATACTGAAAAATATATTAAAAAAATAATACTAAAAAAAATTTAAAAAGTTTGAACATCGACCTTCGCAGGGTAGCGTACCCAGGGCCTCCCGGACTACTAATCTAACGTGCAACACAGCTTTACCAACTGCGCCACGCTTCACATGCCAACCGTGCGAATATTAGGCTTAGAACACCTCCTCCCGGTTAGTAAACAATAATTATTTTGGCCCATTGTGGCCCACTAATCGGTCTATAAAAAAATTCTTCGGTACAGTTGCTCGATACATTAAACTCTAATTTTGGGCGGAGTTTGAAATTTATAGGTTAATATTATAGGGATTTACGGGGTGTGATGTGTGCGTGCCTCCTCATACGACTTTTGTCCCTTTTTCAGTCATTTATCGCTCTTGAACAAAGAAAAATAATTCCTTTCATATATAGAGCACTTCATTCGCTTTAAAATATTGAAAAAGAAGTTAAAAAAATAGTATGAAATAAAATAAATAAATAAATAAAAATTATACCGAAATTTATCCGTTTATTAGCTATTATTCGCTATTTTCCAAAGAAAAAATAGATATTTTTATATACAGAACACATTAATCACTTTAAAATACTGAAAAATATATTAAAAAAATAATACTAAAAAAAATTAAAAAAGTTTGAACATCGACCATCGTAGGGTATCGTACCCTGGGCCTCCGGGACTACTAATCTAACGTGCAGCACAGCTTTACCAACAGCACTACGCTTCACATGCCAACCGTGCGAATATTAGGCTTAAAACACCTCCTCCCGGTTAGTAAACAATACTTATTTTGGCCCATTGTGGGCCCACTAATCGGTCTATAAAAAAATTCTTCGGTACAGTTGCTCGATACATTAAACTCTAACTATGGGCGGAGTTTGAAATTTATAGGTTAATATTATAGGGATTTGCGGGGTGTGATGTGTGCGTGCCTCCTGATACGAATTTTGTCCCTTTTTCAGTCATTAATCGCTCTTGAACAAAGAAACATAATTCCTTTCATATATAGAACACTTTATTCGCTTTAAAATATTGAAAAAGAAGTTAAAAAATAGAATAAAATAAAATAAATGAATAAATAAAAGTTATACCGAAATTTATCCGTTTATTAGCTATTATTCGCTATTTCCCAAAGAAAAAATAGATATTTTTATATACAGAACACATTATTCACTTTAAAATGCTGAAAAATATATTAAAAAATAATACTAAAAAAAATTAAAAGAGTTTGAACATCGACCATCGCAGGGTATCGTACCCAGGGCCTCCGGGACTACTAATCTAACGTGCCGCACAGCTTTAGCAACAGCGCCACGCTTCACATGCCAACCATGCGAATATTAGGCTTAAAACACCTCCTCCCGGTTAGTAAACAATACTTATTTTGGCCCATTGTGGGCCCACTAATCGGTCTATAAAAAAATTCTTCGGAACAGTTGCTCGATACATTAAACTCTAATTTTGGGCGGAGTTTGAAATTTATAGGTTAATATTATAGGGATTTACGGGGTGTGATGTGTGCGTGCCTCCTGATACGAATTTTGTCCCTTTTTCAGTCATTAATCGCTCTTGAACAAAGAAAAATAATTCCTTTCATATATAGAACACTTTATTCGCTTTAAAATATTGAAAAAGAAGTTAAAAAAATAGTATAAAATAAAATAAATGAATAAATAAAAATTATACCGAAATTTATCCGTTTATTAGCTATTATTCGCTATTTCCCAAAGAAAAAATAGATATTTTTATATACAGAACACATTATTCACTTTAAAATATTGAAAAATATATTAAAAAAATAATACTAAAAAAAATTGAAAAAGTTTGAACATCGACCCTCGCAGGGTATCGTACCCAGGACCTCCGGGACAACTAATCTAATGTGCAACACAGCTTTACCAACTGCGCCGCGCTTCACATGCCAACCGTGCGAATATTAGGCTTAAAACACCTCCTCCCGGTCAGTGAACAATACTTATTTTGGCCCATTGTTTTCCCACTAATCGGTCTATAAAAAAATTCTTCGGTACAGTTGCTCGATACATTAAACTCTAATTTTGGGCGGAGTTTGAAATTTATAGGTTAATATTATAGGGATTTACGGGGTGTGATGTGTGGTGCCTCCTGATACGACTTTTGTCCCTTTTTCAGTCATTAATCGCTCTTGAACAAAGAAAAATAATTCCTTTCATATATAGAACACTTTATTCGCTTTAAAATATTGAAAAAGAAGTTAAAAAAATAGTATAAAATAAAATAAATAAATAAAAAAAATTATACCGAAATTTATCCGTTTATTAGCTATTATTCGCTATTTCCCAAAGAAAAAATAGATATTTTTATATACAGAACACATTATTCACTTTAAAATACTGAAAAATATATTAAAAAAATAATACTAAAAAAAATTTAAAAAGTTTGAACATCGACCCTCGCAGGGTAGCGTTCCCAGGGCCTCCGGGACTACTAATCTAACGTGCAACACAGCTTTACCAACTGCGCCACGCTTCACATGCCAACCGTGCGAATATTAGGCTTAGAACACCTCCTCCCGGTTAGTAAACAATAATTATTTTGGCCCATTGTGGCCCACCAATCGGTCTATAAAAAAATTCTTCGGTACAGTTGCTCGATACATTAAACTCTAATTTTGGGCGGAGTTTGAAATTTATAGGTTAATATTATAGGGATTTACGGGGTGTGATGTGTGCGTGCCTCCTCATACGACTTTTGTCCCTTTTTCAGTCATTTATCGCTCTTGAACAAAGAAAAATAATTCCTTTCATATATAGAGCACTTCATTCGCTTTAAAATATTGAAAAAGAAGTTAAAAAAATAGTATGAAATAAAATAAATAAATAAATAAAAATTATACCGAAATTTATCCGTTTATTAGCTATTATTCGCTATTTTCCAAAGAAAAAATAGATATTTTTATATACAGAACACATTAATCACTTTAAAATACTGAAAAATATATTAAAAAAATAATACTAAAAAAAATTAAAAAAGTTTGAACATCGAGCATCGTAGGGTATCGTACCCTGGGCCTCCGGGACTACTAATCTAACGTGCAGCACAGCTTTACCAACAGCACTACGCTTCACATGCCAACCGTGCGAATATTAGGCTTAAAACACCTCCTCCCGGTTAGTAAACAATACTTATTTTGGCCCACTGTGGACCCACTAATCGGTCTATAAAAACATTCTTCGGTACAGTTGCTCGATACATTAAACTCTAATTTTGGGCGGAGTTTGAAATTTATAGGTTAATATTATAGGGATTTACGGGGTGTGATGTGTGGTGCCTCCTGATACGACTTTTGTCCCTTTTTCAGTCATTAATCGCTCTTGAACAAAGAAAAATAATTCCTTTCATATATAGAACACTTTATTCGCTTTAAAATATTGAAAAAGAAGTTAAAAAAATAGTATAAAATAAAATAAATAAATAAAAAAAATTATACCGAAATTTATCCGTTTATTAGCTATTATTCGCTATTTCCCAAAAAAAAATAGATATTTTTATATACAGAACACATTATTCACTTTAAAATACTGAAAAATATATTAAAAAAATAATACTAAAAAAAATTTAAAAAGTTTGAACATCGACCTTCGCAGGGTAGCGTACCCAGGGCCTCCCGGACTACTAATCTAACGTGCAACACAGCTTTACCAACTGCGCCACGCTTCACATGCCAACCGTGCGAATATTAGGCTTAGAACACCTCCTCCCGGTTAGTAAACAATAATTATTTTGGCCCATTGTGGCCCACTAATCGGTCTATAAAAAAATTCTTCGGTACAGTTGCTCGATACATTAAACTCTAATTTTGGGCGGAGTTTGAAATTTATAGGTTAATATTATAGGGATTTACGGGGTGTGATGTGTGCGTGCCTCCTCATACGACTTTTGTCCCTTTTTCAGTCATTTATCGCTCTTGAACAAAGAAAAATAATTCCTTTCATATATAGAGCACTTCATTCGCTTTAAAATATTGAAAAAGAAGTTAAAAAAATAGTATGAAATAAAATAAATAAATAAATAAAAATTATACCGAAATTTATCCGTTTATTAGCTATTATTCGCTATTTTCCAAAGAAAAAATAGATATTTTTATATACAGAACACATTAATCACTTTAAAATACTGAAAAATATATTAAAAAAATAATACTAAAAAAAATTAAAAAAGTTTGAACATCGACCATCGTAGGGTATCGTACCCTGGGCCTCCGGGACTACTAATCTAACGTGCAGCACAGCTTTACCAACAGCACTACGCTTCACATGCCAACCGTGCGAATATTAGGCTTAAAACACCTCCTCCCGGTTAGTAAACAATACTTATTTTGGCCCATTGTGGGCCCACTAATCGGTCTATAAAAAAATTCTTCGGTACAGTTGCTCGATACATTAAACTCTAACTATGGGCGGAGTTTGAAATTTATAGGTTAATATTATAGGGATTTGCGGGGTGTGATGTGTGCGTGCCTCCTGATACGAATTTTGTCCCTTTTTCAGTCATTAATCGCTCTTGAACAAAGAAACATAATTCCTTTCATATATAGAACACTTTATTCGCTTTAAAATATTGAAAAAGAAGTTAAAAAATAGAATAAAATAAAATAAATGAATAAATAAAAGTTATACCGAAATTTATCCGTTTATTAGCTATTATTCGCTATTTCCCAAAGAAAAAATAGATATTTTTATATACAGAACACATTATTCACTTTAAAATGCTGAAAAATATATTAAAAAATAATACTAAAAAAAATTAAAAGAGTTTGAACATCGACCATCGCAGGGTATCGTACCCAGGGCCTCCGGGACTACTAATCTAACGTGCCGCACAGCTTTAGCAACAGCGCCACGCTTCACATGCCAACCATGCGAATATTAGGCTTAAAACACCTCCTCCCGGTTAGTAAACAATACTTATTTTGGCCCATTGTGGGCCCACTAATCGGTCTATAAAAAAATTCTTCGGAACAGTTGCTCGATACATTAAACTCTAATTTTGGGCGGAGTTTGAAATTTATAGGTTAATATTATAGGGATTTACGGGGTGTGATGTGTGCGTGCCTCCTGATACGAATTTTGTCCCTTTTTCAGTCATTAATCGCTCTTGAACAAAGAAAAATAATTCCTTTCATATATAGAACACTTTATTCGCTTTAAAATATTGAAAAAGAAGTTAAAAAAATAGTATAAAATAAAATAAATGAATAAATAAAAATTATACCGAAATTTATCCGTTTATTAGCTATTATTCGCTATTTCCCAAAGAAAAAATAGATATTTTTATATACAGAACACATTATTCACTTTAAAATATTGAAAAATATATTAAAAAAATAATACTAAAAAAAATTGAAAAAGTTTGAACATCGACCCTCGCAGGGTATCGTACCCAGGACCTCCGGGACAACTAATCTAATGTGCAACACAGCTTTACCAACTGCGCCGCGCTTCACATGCCAACCGTGCGAATATTAGGCTTAAAACACCTCCTCCCGGTCAGTGAACAATACTTATTTTGGCCCATTGTTTTCCCACTAATCGGTCTATAAAAAAATTCTTCGGTACAGTTGCTCGATACATTAAACTCTAATTTTGGGCGGAGTATGAAATTTATAGGTTAATGTTATAGGGATTTACGGGGTGTGATGTGTGCGTGCCTCCTGATACGACTTTTGTCCCTTTTTCAGTCATTAATCGCTCTTGAACAAAGAAACATAATTCCTTTCATATATAGAACACTTTATTCGCTTTAAAATATTGAAAAAGAAGTTAAAAAATAGAATAAAATAAAATAAATGAATAAATAAATGTTATACCGAAATTTATCCGTTTATTAGCTATTATTCGCTATTTCCCAAAGAAAAAATAGATATTTTTATATACAGAACACATTATTCACTTTAAAATACTGAAAGATATATTAAAAAAATAATACTATAAAAAATTAAAAAAGTTTGAACAACGACCCTCGCAGGGTATCGTACCCTGGGTCTCCGGGACTACTAATCTAACGTGCAACACAGCTTTACCAACTGCGCCACGCTACACATGCCAACCGTGCGAATTTTAGGCTTAAAACACCTCCTCCCGGGTAGTAAACAATACTTATTTTGGCCCATTGTGGGCCCACTAATCGGTCTTTAAAAAAATTCTTCGGTACAGTTGCTCGATACATTAAACTCTAATTTTGGGCGGAGTTTGAAATTTATGGGTTAATATTATAGGGATTTACGGGGTGTGATGTGTGCGTGCCTCCTCATACGACTTTTGTCCCTTTTTCAGTCATTAATCGCTCTTGAACAAAGAAAAATAATTCCTTTCATGTATAGAGCACTTCATTCGCTTTAAAACATTGAAAAAGAAGTTAAAAAAATAGTATAAAATAAAATAAATAAATAAATAAAAATTATACCTAAATTTATCCGTTTATTAGCTATTATTCGCTATTTCCCAAAGAAAAAATAGATATTTTTATATACAGAACACATTATTCACTTTAAAATGCTGAAAAATATATTAAAAAATAATACTAAAAAAAAATAAAAGAGTTTGAACATTGACCATCGCAGGATATCGTACCCAGGGCCTCCGGGACTACTAATCTAACGTGCAGCACAGCTTTACCAACAGCGCCACGCTTCACATGCCAACCATGCGAACATTAGGCTTAAAACACCTCCTCCCGGTTAGTAAACAATACATATTTTGGCCCATTGTGGGCCCACTAATCGGTCTATAAAAAAATTCTTCGGTACAGTTGCTCGATACATTAAACTCTAATTTTGGGCGGAGTTTGAAATTTATAGGTTAATATTATAGGGATTTACGGGGTGTGATGTGTGCGTGCCTCCTGATACGAATTTTGTCCCTTTTTCGGTCATTAATCGCTCTTGAACAAAGAAAAATAATTCCTTTCATATATAGAACACTTTATTCGCTTTAAAATATTGAAAAAGAAGTTAAAAAAATAGTATAAAATAAAATAAATGAATAAATAAAAATTATACCGAAATTTATCCGTTTATTAGCTATTATTCGCTATTTCCCAAAGAAAAAATAGATATTTTTATATACAGAACACATTATTCACTTTAAAATACTGAAAAATATATTAAAAAAATAATACTAAAAAAAATTAAAAAAGTTTGAACATCGACTCTCGCAGGGTATCGTACCCAGGGCCTCCAGGACAACTAATCTAATGTGCAGCACAGCTTTACCAACTGCGCCGCGCTTCACATGCCAACCGTGCGAATATTAGGCTTAAAACACCTCCTCCCGGTCAGTAAACAATACTTATTTTGGCCCATTGTGGGCCCACTAATCGGTCTATAAAAAAATTCTTCGGTACAGTTGCTCGATACAGTAAACTCTAATTTTGGGCGGAGTTTGAAATTTATAGGTTAATATTATAGGGATTTACGGGGTGTGATGTGTGGTGCCTCCTGATACGACTTTTGTCCCATTTTCAGTCATTAATCGCTCTTGAACAAAGAAAAATAATTCCTTTCATATATAGAGCACTTTATTCACTTTAAAATATTGAAAAAGAAGTTAAAAAAATAGTATAAAATAAAATAAATGAATAAATAAAAATTATACCGAAATTTATCCGTTTAGTAGCTATTATTCGCTATTTCCCAAAGAAAAAATAGATATTTTTATATACAGAACACATTATTCACTTTAAAATACTGAAAAATATATTAAAAAAATAATACTAAAAAAAATTAAAAAAGTTTGAACATCGACTCTCGCAGGGTATCGTACCCAGGGCCTCCAGGACAAGTAATCTAATGTGCAACACAGCTTTACCAACTGCGCCGCGCTTCACATGCCAACCGTGCGAATATTAGGCTTAAAACACCTCCTCCCGGTCAGTAAACAATACTTATTTTGGCCCATTGTGGGCCCACTAATCGGTCTATAAAAAAATTCTTCGGTACAGTTGCTCGATACATTAAACTCTAATTTTGGGCGGAGTTTGAAATTTATAGGTTAATATTATAGGGATTTACGGGGTGTGATGTGTGGTGCCTCCTGATACGACTTTTGTCCCTTTTTCAGTCATTAATCGCTCTTGAACAAAGAAAAATAATTCCTTTCATATATAGAACACTTTATTCGCTTTAAAATATTGAAAAAGAAGTTAAAAAAATAGTATAAAATAAAATAAATGAATAAATAAAAATTATACCGAAATTTATCCGTTTATTAGCTATTATTCGCTATTTCCCAAAGAAAAAATAGATATTTTTATATACAGAACACATTATTCACTTTAAAATATTGAAAAATATATTAAAAAAATAATACTAAAAAAAATTGAAAAAGTTTGAACATCGACCCTCGCAGGGTATCGTACCCAGGGCCTCCGGGACAACTAATCTAATGTGCAACACAGCTTTACCAACTGCGCCGCGCTTCACATGCCAACCGTGCGAATATTAGGCTTAAAACACCTCCTCCCGGTCAGTGAACAATACTTATTTTGGCCCATTGTTTTCCCACTAATCGGTCTATAAAAAAATTCTTCCGTACAGTTGCTCGATACATTAAACTCTAATTTTGGGCGGAGTATGAAATTTATAGGTTAATGTTATAGGGATTTACGGGGTGTGATGTGTGCGTGCCTCCTGATACGACTTTTGTCCCTTTTTCAGTCATTAATCGCTCTTGAACAAAGAAACATAATTCCTTTCATATATAGAACACTTTATTCGCTTTAAAATATTGAAAAAGAAGTTAAAAAATAGAATAAAATAAAATAAATGAATAAATAAATGTTATACCGAAATTTATCCGTTTATTAGCTATTATTCGCTATTTCCCAAAGAAAAAATAGATATTTTTATATACAGAACACATTATTCACTTTAAAATACTGAAAGATATATTAAAAAAATAATACTAAAAAAAATTAAAAAAGTTTGAACAACGACCCTCGCAGGGTATCGTACCCAGGGTCTCCGGGACTACTAATCTAACGTGCAACACAGCTTTACCAACTGCGCCACGCTACACATGCCAACCGTGCGAATATTAGGCTTAAAACACCTCCTCCCGGGTAGTAAACAATACTTATTTTGGCCCATTGTGGGCCCACTAATCGGTCTTTAAAAAAATTCTTCGGTATAGTTGCTCGATACATTAAGCTCTAATTTTGGGCGGAGTTTGAAATTTATGGGTTAATATTATAGGGATTTACGGGGTGTGATGTGTGCGTGCCTCCTCATACGACTTTTGTCCCTTTTTCAGTCATTAATCGCTCTTGAACAAAGAAAAATAATTCCTTTCATGTATAGAGCACTTCATTCGCTTTAAAATATTGAAAAAGAAGTTAAAAAAATAGTATAAAATAAAATAAATAAATAAATAAAAATTATACCTAAATTTATCCGTTTATTAGCTATTATTCGCTATTTCCCAAAGAAAAAATAGATATTTTTATATACAGAACACATTATTCACTTTAAAATGCTGAAAAATATATTAAAAAATAATACTAAAAAAAAATAAAAGAGTTTGAACATTGACCATCGCAGGGTATCGTACCCAGGGCCTCCGGGACTACTAATCTAACGTGCAGCACAGCTTTACCAACAGCGCCACGCTTCACATGCCAACCATGCGAATATTAGGCTTAAAACACCTCCTCCCGGTTAGTAAACAATACATATTTTGGCCCATTGTGGGCCCACTAATCGGTCTATAAAAAAATTCTTCGGTACAGTTGCTCGATACATTAAACTCTAATTTTGGGCGGAGTTTGAAATTTATAGGTTAATATTATAGGGATTTACGGGGTGTGATGTGTGGTGCCTCCTGATACGACTTTTGTCCCTTTTTCAGTCATTAATCGCTCTTGAACAAAGAAAAATAATTCCTTTCATATATAGAGCACTTTATTCACTTTAAAATATTGAAAAAGAAGTTAAAAGAATAGTATAAAATAAAATAAATGAATAAATAAAAATTATACCGAAATTTATCCGTTTAGTAGCTATTATTCGCTATTTCCCGAAGAAAAAATAGATATTTTTATCTACAGAACACATTATTCACTTTAAAATACTGAAAAATATATTAAAAAAATAATACTAAAAAAAATTAAAAAAGTTTGAACATCGACTCTCGCAAGGTATCGTACCCAGGGCCTCCAGGACAACTAATCTAATGTGCAACACAGCTTTACCAACTGCGCCGCGCTTCACATGCCAACCGTGCGAATATTAGGCTTAAAACACCTCCTCCCGGTCAGTAAACAATACTTATTTTGGCCCATTGTGGGCCCACTAATCGGTCTATAAAAAAATTCTTCGGTACAGTTGCTCGATACATTAAACTCTAATTTTGGGCGGAGTTTGAAATTTATAGGTCAATATTATAGGGATTTACGGGGTGTGATGTGTGGTGCCTCCTGATACGACTTTTGTCCCTTTTTCAGTCATTAATCGCTCTTGAACAAAGAAAAATAATTCCTTTCATATATAGAACACTTTATTCGCTTTAAAATATTGAAAAAGAAGTTAAAAAAATAGTATAAAATAAAATAAATGAATAAATAAAAATTATACCGAAATTTATCCGTTTATTAGCTATTATTCGCTATTTCCCAAAGAAAAAATAGATATTTTTATATACAGAACACATTATTCACTTTAAAATATTGAAAAATATATTAAAAAAATAATACTAAAAAAAATTGAAAAAGTTTGAACATCGACCATCGCAGGGTATCGTACCCAGGGCCTCCGGGACTACTAATCTAACGTGCCGCACAGCTTTACCAACAGCGCCACGCTTCACATGCCAACCATGCGAATATTAGGCTTAAAACACCTCCTCCCGGTTAGTAAACAATACTTATTTTGGCCCATTGTGGGCCCACTAATCGGTCTATAAAAAAATTCTTCGGAACAGTTGCTCGATACATTAAACTCTAATTTTGGGCGGAGTTTGAAATTTATAGCTTAATATTATAGGGATTTACGGGGTGTGATGTGTGCGTGCCTCCTGATACGAATTTTGTCCCTTTTTCAGTCATTAATCGCTCTTGAACAAAGAAAAATAATTCCTTTCATATATAGAACACTTTATTCGCTTTAAAATATTGAAAAAGAAGTTAAAAAAATAGTATAAAATAAAATAAATGAATAAATAAAAATTATACCGAAATTTATCCGTTTATTAGCTATTATTCGCTATTTCCCAAAGAAAAAATAGATATTTTTATATACAGAACACATTATTCACTTTAAAATATTGAAAAATATATTAAAAAAATAATACTAAAAAAAATTGAAAAAGTTTGAACATCGACCATCGCAGGGTATCGTACCCAGGGCCTCCGGGACTACTAATCTAACGTGCCGCACAGCCTTACCAATAGCGCCACGCTTCACATGCCAACCATGCGAATATTAGGCTTAAAACACCTCCTCCCGGTTAGTAAACAATACTTATTTTGGCCCATTGTGGGCCCACTAATCGGTCTATAAAAAAATTCTTCGGAACAGTTGCTCGATACATTAAACTCTAATTTTGGGCGGAGTTTGAAATTTATAGGTTAATATTATAGGGATTTACGGGGTGTGATGTGTGCGTGCCTCCTGATACGAATTTTGTCCCTTTTTCAGTCATTAATCGCTCTTGAACAAAGAAAAATAATTCCTTTCATATATAGAACACTTTATTCGCTTTAAAATATTGAAAAAGAAGTTAAAAAAATAGTATAAAATAAAATAAATGAATAAATAAAAATTATACCGAAATTTATCCGTTTATTAGCTATTATTCGTTATTTCCCAAAGAAAAAATAGATATTTTTATATACAGAAAACAATATTCACTTTAAAATATTGAAAAATATATTAAAAAAATAATACTAAAAAAAATTGAAAAAGTTTGAACATCGACCCTCGCAGGGTATCGTACCCAGGGCCTCCGGGACAACTAATCTAATGTGCAAGACAGCTTTACCAACTGCGCCGCGCTTCACATGCCAACCGTGCGAATATTAGGCTTAAAACACCTCCCGGTCAGTGAACAATACTTATTTTGGCCCATTGTGGGCCCACTAATCGGTCTATAAAAAAATTCTTCGGTACAGTTGCTCGATACATTAAACTCTAATTTTGGGCGGAGTATGAAATTTATAGGTTAATGTTATAGGGATTTACGGGGTGTGATGTGTGCGTGCCTCCTGATGCGAATTTTGTCCCTTTTTCGGTCATTAATCGCTCTTGAACAAAGAAAAATAATTCCTTTCATATATAGAACACTTTATTCGCTTTAAAATATTGAAAAAGAAGTTAAAAAAATAGTATAAAATAAAATAAATGAATAAATAAAAATTATACCGAAATTTATCCGTTTATTAGCTATTATTCGCTATTTCCCAAAGAAAAAATAGATATTTTTATATACAGAACACATTATTCACTTTAAAATACTGAAAAATATATTAAAAAAATAATACTAAAAAAAATTAAAAAAGTTTGAACATCGACTCTCGCAGGGTATCGTACCCAGGGCCTCCAGGACTACTAATCTAACGTGCAACACAGCTTTACCAACTACGCCACGCTTCACATGCCAACCGTGCGAATATTAGGCTTAAAACACCTCCTCCCGGTTAGATAACAATAATTATTTTGGCCCATTGTTGGCCCACTAATCGGTCTATAAAAAAATTCTTAGGTACAGTTGCTCGATACATTAAACTCTAATTTTGGGCGGAGTTTGAAATGTATAGGTTAATATTATAGGGATTTACGGGGTGTGATGTGTGGTGCCTCCTGATACGACTTTTGTCCCTTTTTCAGTCATTAATCGCTTCTTGAACAAAGAAAAATAATTCCTTTGATATATAGAACACTTTATTCGCTTTAAAATATTGAAAAAGAAGTTAAAAAAATAGTATAAAATAAAATAAATAAATAAATAAAAATTATACCGAAATTTATCCGTTTATTAGCTATTATTCGCTATTTCCCAAAGAAAAATAGATATTTTTATATACAGAACACATTATTCACTTTAAAATACTGAAAAATATATTAAAAAAATAATACGAAAAAAAATTAAAAAAGATTGAACATCGACCCTCGCAGGGTATCGTACCAAGGGCCTCCGGGACTACTAATCTAACGTGCAACGCAGCTTTACCAACTGCGCCACGCTTCACATGCCAACCGTGCGAATATTAGGCTTAAAACACCTCCTCCCGGTTAGTAAACAATAGTTATTTTGGCCCATTGTGGGCCCACTAATCGGTCTATAAAAAAATTCTTCGGTACAGTTGCTCGATACATTAAACTCTAATTTTGGGCAGAGTTTGAAATTTATAGGTTAATATTATAGGGATTTACGGGGTGTGATGTGTGCGTGCCTCCTCATACGACTTTTGTCTCTTTTTCAGTCATTAACATATATGGCAACGTTACTCTTAAAAAGTAACGAGTAAAAGTACAAGTATTTTTAAAAAAAGTAACGAGTAAAAAGTAAAAAGTTCTTATTTTAAAAAGTAACGAGTAAAAAGTACAAGTAAAAGTACAAGTACTAAACAAAAAAAGTAACGATTTAAAAGTATGTTTCTAGGAAATCGAAAATTCAAAGTAAACTAAAATTTTATTGAATAATATTCTTATGTTCTTTAATGTTTTTGCAAAATTGTTGTTATTTATTTAATTATTTATAATTTTGAAAGTTATGAACATTAATTTATTTTTAAATTCGGAAGAATATTATAATAGAATTTTATAATATAATCGTATAATGTAATTTAAAAATCAAATATGATTTTAATATCAAACTTTTCATGGATTTGCACGAAAAAGAAATTTTATCTATTGATTTTAATTTTTAGTTTATTATTTTTATTTCTTTAAATTATCATTGATTTAAAATTGTTTTACTCTATAGAAACGCGTTTTTAAAGCGCAAACATAAACAAAGCAAACACGGGGTTTCAGATAGCTTTGTGATCTTTGAGCTAGTAAAAAATTTTTGAATGTGCAGTATAAGTTGAAGAAGAACAGTTTACTGTTTTATTTGTAACAATGGCTTATGCTGAAGTCATGCGAGAAAATCATTTTCCGAACATTTCTGCCTAACGGAATAATAAAAATTTGCAAACGAAATTTAGTATCAGCTGCTAAATTAATACCTTTGAGTTTTCAAGAGTTAAAATAATAATTATTATAGTTTTCAATAGCACAAATAGTTCTGAAGTTCTTAGAGATTTGACTGGGCGTTGTTTGACAAGGTCGGGCATGAACATAATTTTAGTAAAAAATGCACTAGGTAAAAATGTATTTAGTAAAAAATGTATTGAGACAAAAATGTATTATTAGTGACTTCAAAAAGAAAATTGAAAAATGTAATAACAAAATCCAAAATTTTTTATTTAAAATGTATTAAATAAATGCATAAAACTTGAAAATGAATGAAAATAACTTGCTAATTAATATTTTTATTCATTTTGCAAAATAATTGCATTTCGAAAGTGGTGTCACTGAGTCTGCTGCGAGAATTTCTCAGAACGTGCTTAGCCACGCTGAATAAGCGCTCCACGGGAGGTCAAGGTATTTAAACACGAAGTTAGCTGTGAATGCATATATATTGCACATTAATTTTATAAATTAAAAAAACATAAGCATTTTTTTAAATTTAGTTTTTTTCTTCCTTTTTTTCTTTTTAGAAAGCTTACCGAGCTTCAGAAAAAAGTAACGATTTCATTCGACATTTCCGTTACAAATACTTGTACTTTTTCCCTAAAAAAGTAACGAAAGTACAAGTAAAAGTACCAAATTTAAAAAGTAACGAAGTACAAGTAAAAGTACCTACTTTTTACTTGTTCCGGCGGTACAAGTAACGAAAGTAAAAGTACTGCCATATATGCTTCGGATAACAACAAAGAAAATTATTTCTCCTCATAATACAAAAGCAACGCAGTTTTTTTTAAAATTTTAATTTCCTTTTATTATTTATGAAATCGCGTCAAGTTATTCTAAACAAAGCATTTGTTAACGCATTTCACAATCGAAAATTTCAAAACTCAGTTTGTTTTTGTTATATTTGTTAACATATTAATTTTGAGACAAATTGATAGATGCCGCCCTTCAGTTTGGCACGCTTTGATGTTCAACTGTCATTTACTAAAAAAATTCTCATAATTAAAGTTACTTACGTTTGTACAACCTTTTTATGTTAAAATCATTTATCTTTAGCTCTCGTTAATTATTATTCATCTTTTGAAAAATTTCATAAGTGAGCACATTTTAAAAAAAAAAAAATCATTTCTAGAAACAAAATTTTTTTTTTCTCCAAAGGTTTTGCAAGATATTTTGATAAAAAAAATTAAACGAGCTTTCCAACCTTCATATTATTTAGCAAAATCTGGACACTTAGTTCTGAAACTGTTCAAAACTTCAATAATTATACTTATTGTACTGCGATTTAATAAAATAAAAGTTATACTTTTTATAACTATCACATTTTAAAGAAAATTCAATTGATATTCTCTATAAGTTTTAGATTTTTAAACTTATCAAAAAATAAAAGCCTTGAGAAACAAGTTTAATGAATCCATTATTTATAATAATACTATTATAGTATATCATATAATTGTATTAAAAATTTTTTTTAAAGTGTTAAAAGTTCCTTTGCAACTTCAATTGAAATATTGCGCAACTTTCAAGGTGAAGAACAAAAATTCAGTGCTTGTCATTCAAAAAAAAAAAAAAATTCTTCGACTAGAGTTCTAAGTGTTCTTATTTGTTTTGAGCTTACAAGTTCGCATATGTATAGGAGTAAATAGAAAAATAAAATGGAATGAATAAATATTTCATATTTACAACTATTAATTTTATAATGATTACAACCAAAAATACCATCAGATTATGTCTTTAATATTACCATATCAGTGATTTTTCTGTCCAAAGGGAATGAACAAAAACAACAATTACAGATTAACGTTTCAAAAACTTTCATTATTTGCAACTGGTCAAAATCAAAATTAAAGTTAAGATTTTTCATGGAAAGATTTGTGCTGATAGAAAAAATAGAAATTAAAAATTGCCGAGCATTATACCGGTTATTCAAGAGAAAACAATCACTTTAATGTTTTCCATAATTATTTTTCTGATACAATCGAAATTTTAAATGCGTGATTTGAATTTCGATTGTTCATACAAAACTGTCAGAAAAATATCGGAATTTTCAAAACCAAGTGAAAATACAATGGTTGGCAATACATAACTGCAAAAAAAGAAATTGAAAAATAACTTTGATTTAAGATAAAGTAGGTAGAAAACAAAACAAGCTAAAAAGTGTCTATTTAAATAAGCGATTCAAAACGTGCGAATCATAATAATATCGTACTGAAAATATCGGGAATTTAAAAAAAAATCGTGTGGAAATGCGTAACAATAACTGTCAAAAAGTAGCCTGGATGAGATTTACAAATAAAGATTGTCAGAAAGTGATTATTCAAATTCAAAATTTCACTCATCGTAATAAAAAAAATTGGAATTTCTAAAAACATAGCTATACTCACCATAAAAGACATTAAAAACAACAGAAATTATGATTGAAACTGCAGAAATTGATTAATCAAAAAATTATTTCCTATTTTTTTTTCAATTTTCCGTATATATAAATAATAATGATTTTAAAAAAAGAGAAAGTGTTTTCTTCAATATTTTCTCCTTTTTCGTATGGGACGACAGATAAATACCCCCCCCCCCCAAAAAAAAAGTTTGTGACGAAAGTGGGCTAACTTGTCCTAAATATACAATTTTTGTATCTTTAATACTAATATTTTGACGGAAACTAGTGGATGATTGGAATAGTCGTAATAATAGATTTATCGTTCTATGCTGTTTTCTTTACATCGATTTTTACTGTATTAAAAAAATTATGTCCCGAACAAATCAAAGTGTGACTTTTTCCTATCAAAGTGTGACTTTTTTTAAAAGTGTTTTCTCATTTCATTGGAACTGATCATCTGCACATCAAGCTTGTGCTTAAGAATAAAACAATTCTAACTTTCAGTTCATTTTACCAATAAGCTTATTCATTGTTTACATTTGTTATTTCAATACGAAACTTCCTTCTTTCCATACCAACATTACTCTAATTTAATTGTTACAAGATAAATAAAGAAATATTGCTTTGTTTCGGTCGTTTCCATTTTGATAGTGGTGCAATCAACTTGTTCTAATTAAGCTCCTTTAAAAAAAACTAATACTACAAATACTACTAATACTACAAAAAATTTTGTTTTTTTGTGATATCTGATTGAGGCGCTAAGAATGAAAACAAATCCAGATCGACCTCGAATTTTGAGATAAATGAATGACGTAACAGCGATCATCACTGATATCGCTATCATCAATAAATAAAATTGCATAATCTCGCTTTTCCATTTTTCTATTATTAGTGTCAACTAGATATTAACTTCATAATTATTTTCTCAGAACAAGATATTGTGCGCTTTGCAGTTGTGCAATTCGAAATATTAAAGACCTCATAACTTTTTTTCTTAGTATCAGATTTTCACGAACCAAGTTCGGAGAGTACCCATCTTAATAGTTCAAAGGGGTGACCCTAAATACGATAATTTATTAGAGATAATTTCCCTGAGAAACACATTTTTACCCATTGTAAAAATGGGCCTTGGTAAGGATTCGATGGTGTCAAGAGTAATATTAAAGAGAGCGCATGCGTCCTCATGGCATGCGTTGCTATGGCAGTTACTTTACACAAATCTTTGGAATATATTCAGAAAGCGTTTATATGACATCATATAATTATCAGTAGTTACCAAGGGGCATTGAAGACAATTGCCATTTTTTTTCCTTCCTAAACCTTCACCTTCATGATATTAACATTGATAAAAATAATTCCTCATATATTCATAATGATTTTTTAAATTAAATGATACATAGCAGGACAAAACTTTGGGAAAAAAATTTAAAAATTTAGTTTCTAGGGGTTATAATTATAATTAATTTGATGCATAAAATATTTTATCGTAAATTTTTGAACAGACTAAGATATTTGCAGATAACTACTATATTTAAAGAATAATTTCTAAGAATATTTCGCGAAAAAAATAATTCAGAATGCATTGGATGTCCTAAAACAAAAGAATAAATTAAAGAAAAATGAAAGAGAAAATGGGAATTAAAAGAAAATCGGAAAGTGAAAAATCAATTAAAGAAAAACGGAAGGGATAGAAATGGAAAGCGTGTTCTCTTTAGAAAACTAGAATATTTAATATTGCCGTCAAGTTTCTAAATTTCTTACAAAATTTGTCAACAGATGTAACTACTGAGAAAAATGATACATTTTTAGCATTTACATCTACAACTTGGCGTAAAGAATAAAAAATAATAGACTTCTACGTAAATAAATCAGTTATAATGGTCAGACACGTATCAGATAATGCTTTATTATATTTCTAATTTAAAGCGTATTCTTATGACAAAGCTTGTAACTAATTTGGAATAGTTGTAAAATTTAATATCAAGGTATAATTTTAAAACTCGGACCCTAAGTAGGAGCCTATGATCCAAACAGGGCTGCTGAAGATATTTTTTATAGGCCAATTAGGGGGGTCACAGTGGGCCTCTAAAGGTATATTGCGAATATGAGAGGAGAGAGCTTTTGAAGCGAAACTGTGGTAGGCTTCACGAATCTCCGTGGATTGGAAGATAGGCCACCAGACAAGCAAGTTCGCTACTGGAGAGAGGGATACTGGGCTCGAATCCCAGGGAAGGTCAAATTTTTAAAAAATTTTATATTTTTTTGGATTATTTTAAATTATATTATTTTTTTTACGTGTTTTTCGATATTCAAGAGGTTCCTGCATGTAAGAAATTTTTTTTTAATTGGGAAAATGGGAAAAAACTGGAAAAATCCAGGAAAATCAGTTCATTTGCTCTTTTTCGACTTCTGTTGTAACATATTGGATATTCTAGAATGCATGGGGTGTTTTCTGTGTGTGAAGTCCAGCAACGAAAGCATAATGGAATAATAAAAAAAAGAATAAAAAAATAAGATTCCTCGAGATAGGTTCAAATTTCAAGAGCCCCTAGCTCCCTTTAATATCAAGCTATAATTTTCAAACTCGGACCCTAAGTAGGGGTCTATGGTCCAAACAAGGCTGCTGAATATAATTTTTATAGGCCAGTTAGGGGGGCCACAGTGGGCCTCTAAAGGTATATTGCGAAGATGACAGGAGAGAGCTCTTGAAGCGAAACTGTGGTAGGCTTCACGAATCTCCGTGGATTGGAAGATAGGCCACCAGACAAGCAAGTTCGCTGCTGGAGAGAGGGGTACTGGGCTCGAATCCCAGGGACGGTCAAATTTTCAAATAATTTTCTATTTTTTTTGTTTATTTTAAATTATATCATTTTTTTATGTGTTTTTCGATATTCAAGAGGTTCCTGCTTGTAAGAAATTTTTTTTAATTGGGAAAATAGGAAAAAACTGGAAAAATCAAGGAAAATCAGTTCATTTGCTCTTTTTCGACTTCTGTTGTAACATATTGGATATTCTAGAAAGCATGGGGTGTTTTCTGTGTGTGAAATCCAGCAACGAAAGCATAATGGAATAATAAAAAAAAGAATAAAAAATTAAAATTGCTCGAGAAAGGTTCAAATTTCAAGAGCCCCTAGCTCCCTTTAATATCAAGCTATAATTTTCAAACTCGGACCCTAAGTAGGGGTCTATGGTCCAAACAAGGCTGCTGAAGATAATTTTTATAGGCCAGTTAGGGGGGTCACAGTGGGCCTCTAAAGGTATATTGCGAAGATGACAGGAGAGAGCTTTTGAAGCGAAACTGTGGTAGGCTTCACGAATCTCCGTGGATTGGAAGATAGGCCACCAGACAAGCAAGTTCGCTGCTGGAGAGAGGGGTACTGGGCTCGAATCCCATGGACGGTCAAATTTTCAAATAATTTTTTATTTTTTTTTGTTTATTTTAAATTATATTATTTTTTTATGTGTTTTTCGATATTCAAGAGGTTCCTGCATGTAAGAAAATTTTTTTTAATTGGGAAAATGGGAAAAAACTGGAAAAATCAAGGAAAATCAGTTCATCTGCTCTTTTTCGACTTCTATTGTAACATATTGGATATTCTAGAATGCATAGGGTGTTTTCTGTGTGTGAAGTCCAGCAACGAAAGCATAATGGAATAATAAAAAAAAGAATAAAAAAATAAAATTGCTCGAGAAAGGTTCAAATTTCAAGAGCCCCTAGCTCCCTTTAATATCAAGCTATAATTTTAAAAATCGGACCCTAAGTAGGGGTCTATGGTCCAAACAAGGCTGCTGAAGATAATTTTTATAGGCCAGTTAGGGGGGTCACTGTGGGCCTCTAAAGGTATATTGCGAAGATGACAAGAGAGAGCTTTTGAAGCGAAACTGTGGTAGGCTTCACGAATCTCCGTGGATTGGAAGATAGGCCACCAGACAAGCAAGTTCGCTGCTGGAGAGAGGGGTACTGGGCTCGAATCCCAGGGACGGTCAAATTTTCAAAAATTTTTCTATTTTTTTTTTATTTTAAATTATATTATTTTTTATGTGTTTTTCGATATTCAAGAGGTTCCTGCATGTAAGAAAAATTTTTTTTAATTAGGAAAATGGGAAAAAACTGGAAAAATCAAGGAAAATCAGTTCATTTCCTCTTTTTCGACTTCTATTGTAACATATTGGATATTCCAGAATGCATGGGGTGTTTTCTGTGTGAAGTCTAGCAACGAAAGCATAATGAAATAATAAAAAAAAGAATAAAAAAATAAGATTCCTCGAGATAGGTTCAAATTTCAAGAGCCCCTAGCTCCCTTTAATATCAAGCTATAATTTTCAAACTCGGACCCTAAGTAGGGGTCTATGGTCCAAACAAGGCTGTTGAAGATAATATTTATAGGCCAGTTAGGGGGGTCACAGTGGGCCTCTAAAGGTATATTGCGAAGATGACAGGAGAGAGCTTTTGAAGCGAAACTGTGGTAGGCTTCACGAATCTTCGTGGACTGGAAGATAGGCCTCCAGACAAGCAAGTTCGCTGCTGGAGAGAAGGGTACTGGGCTCGAATCCCAGGGACGGTCAAATTTTCAAATAATTTTCTATTTTTTTTGTTTATTTTAAATTATATTATTTTTTTATGCGTTTTTCGATATTCAAGAGGTTCCTGCATGTAAGAAAATTTTTTTTTATTGGGAAAATGGGAAAAACTGGAAAAATCAAGGAAAATCAGTTCATCTGCTCTTTTTCGACTTCTATTGTAACATATTGGATATTCTAGAATGCATGGGGTGTTTTCTGTGTGTGAAGTCCTGCAACGAAAGCATAATGGAATAATAAAAAAAAAGAATAAAAAAATAAAATTGCTCGAGAAAGGTTCAAATTTCAAGAGCCCCTAGCTCCCTTTAATATCAAGCGATAATTTTCAAACTCGGACCCTAAGTAGGGGTCTATGGTCCAAACAAGGCTGCTGAAGATAATTTTTATAGGCCAGTTAGGGGGTCACTTTGGGCCTCTAAAGGTATATTGCGAAGATGACAGGAGAGAGCTTTTGAAGCGAAACTGTGGCAGGCTTCACGAATCTCCGTGGATTGGAAGATAGGCCACCAGACAAGCAAGTTCGCTGCTGGAGAGAGGGGTACTGGGCTCGAATCCCAGGGACGGTCAAATTTTCAAAAAATTTTCTATTTTTTTGTTTATTTTAAATTATATTATTTTTTTTATGTGTTTTTCGATATTCAAGAGGTTCCTGCATGTAAGAAAATTTTTTTTATTTGGGAAAATGGGAAAAAACTGGAAAAATCAAGGAAAATCAGTTCATTTGCTCTTTTTCGACTTCTATTGTAACATATTGGATATTCTAGAATGCATGGGGTGTTTTCTGTGTGAAGTCCAGCAACGAAAGCATAATGAAATAATAAAAAAAAGAATAAAAAAATAAGATTGCTCGAGATAGGTTCAAATTTCAAGAGCCCCTAGCTCCCTTTAATATCAAGCTATAATTTTCAAACTCGGACCCTAAGTAGGGGTCTATGGTCCAAACAAGGCTGTTGAAGATAATATTTATAGGCCAGTTAGGGGGGTCACAGTGGGCCTCTAAAGGTATATTGCGAAGATGACAGGAGAGAGCTTTTGAAGCGAAACTGTGGTAGGCTTCACGAATCTCCGTGGATTGGAAGATAGGCCACCAGACAAGCAAGTTCGCTGCTGGAGAGAGGGGTACTGGGATCGAATCCCAGGGACGGTCAAATTTTCAAAAAATTTTCTATTTTTTTTGTTTATTTTAAATTTTATTATTTTTTTTGTGTGTTTTTCGATATTCAAGAGGTTACTGCATGTAAGAAAATTTTTTTTTAATTGGGAAAATGGGAAAAAACTGGAAAAATCAAGGAAAATCAGTTCATCTGCTCTTTTTCGACTTCTATTGTAACATATTGGATATTCTAGAATGCATGGGGTGTTTTCTGTGTGTGAAGTCCAGCAACGAAAGCATAATGGAATAATAAAAAAAAGAATAAAAAAAACAAATTGCTCGAGAAAGGTTCAAATTTCAAGAGCCCCTAGCTCTTCTTAATATCAAGCTATAATTTTCAAACTCGGACCCTAAGTAGGGGTCTATGGTCTAAACAAGGCTGCTGAAGATAATATTTATAGGCCAGTTAGGGGGGTCACAGTGGGCCTCTAAAGGTATATTGCGAAGATGACAGGAGAGAGCTTTTGAAGCGAAACTGTGGTAGGCTTCACGAATCTCCGTGGATTGGAAGATAGGCCACCAGACAAGCAAGTTCGCTGCTGGAGAGAGGGGTACTGGGCTCGAATCCCAGGGACGGTCAAATTTTCAAAAAATTTTCTATTTTTTTTTGTTTATTTTAAATTATATTATTTTTTTTATGTGTTTTTCGATATTCAAGAGGTTCCTGCATGTAGGAAAATTTTTTTTAATTGGCAAAATGGGAAAAAACTGGAAAAATCAAGGAAAATCAGTTCATTTGCTCGTTTTCGACTTCTATTGTAACATATTGGATATTCTAGAATGCATGGGTTGTTTTCTGTGTGTGAAGTCCAGCAACGAAAGCATTATGGAATAATAAAAAAAAGAATAAAAAAATAAAATTGCTCGAGAAAGGTTCAAATTTCAAGACCCTCTAGCTACCTTTAATAACCAGGTATAATTTTCAAACTCGGACCCTAAGTTGGGGACTATGGTCGAAACATTTCTGCCGAAGAATATTTCTATAGCCCAATTAATTTCTATATATTTCTATTGTCTCAGTGGGCCCCTAAAGGTATATTGCGAAGATGAGAGGAGAGAGCTTTTGAATTTTATTTCACTAGTAGGCATTTTTAATGTATTTACATAATAAATATTTAATGTATTTTCTTAAATTCTTTTTATTATTAGCTTATAATGACTGGCTTGACGGGGACATCAATATAAATAAAGAATGCTGAAGAAGGAAAAGTATTTTGAAGCACGTACATAGGCAAGGATATGAAAATCCATCTGACGACAAACATCAATGGAGACAGTTTTTGCAACTCATGATATGAAAATGTTGTGGCGTTTAACGGAGTCCATCCGGAAAGAAAAAGCATTTGACCCATGGGCAGAACTAGTGCTCGTAATAAGGCAATCACAAATTTTTTGTTGATTTTTTTATACTATGTTTTTTTTAACTAATTGTCGATATTAATTGTTTCTTTGACGAAGTCTTTGTCCTCAAACAAATAAATATATTGATTTTCTTCCCCTTTTCATTTTTTTGTTTTCTGTTGCATGAAATTTTTTAATGGATCTTAGATCCATTAAAAAATATGGATCTTAGGTGATTTCAAATCTGCAATCGATTTTTCGCTCCTAACTCCATTTTTTTAATTGTAATTTTTAGTCTATTTTTTGTCAAAATGTGTAAGTTTAAAAATGTTACATGGGGTGTAACATTGACGTTTAGGTCATTTGTACAATTGTGTTTTAAGCCTATATTTCAATAAAGCTCCTTATTGTTCCTGAGGATTAAATTGTTTTGCAAGTTTAAGGAAGTTCTTAAGTTTTTTTTTGTTGTACTTTTCCACGTTCTTACATATTGATGATCCGATGGTATGATTTTTTTCGATTTTCAACGCTGCTGTTCAAACTTATATTCGAAAAACCACTTTGTCTTTAATTTTCACAGACCTGTGCAGAACATGAAAATACATGTCATATTTTAAAAAGTGTGTTAAAAGTTTAGTTTACTTTCAGAAAACAATATAATTATCCTTTGTTAATGTTTTTATTTGAAAATATAATAAATTATTTAACAATGTTCGTGTGTTTAATTGTTATTTATTAATAAACAGAAACGCTTGTAGTAATCAGAAGCCATTTTTAAAAAAAACTATTTGTTCGGCACCGATTTGATTTTGCCTTCTGAAAAAAATATTGAAAAAAGTTTTTCTTTTAGATAAGAAAAAAAACATGTTCCTTTTTTATAATAGATATTGCTTTTAATAGCCTTTTTATAATAATCAATTATTGTAAATAAGCTTCTTAGTACTACTTTTAATGACTGAATACTTCAATTCAATTAAAATTAATTTGCTATAATTTTTAAATGAATAAACAAAATATGTTAATAAAAATTTAAACGCGTAATGTAAATCAGTTTTATTTTAATTAATTTTTTTATTTATCCCTTGAAGTTTTTTAATGATGACATGATTTGCAAGAGTTTATACGCAATACTTTTATATTTAAACATATATGTAATAGATTTATATTCAGGATACTTTTTCTATACTTCCTATGTATTTATTTTCAACGTACTGCGTTACAATGTTAACCCATTGATACAGGAGAGTAAACAAGTACAAACCGGTTTCAGTCACACAAAAACAATAGAGCTGTATAGTGTCACCTGATAATTGTAATTTTACAAAGAATCTTATAGTGCGTCTAATAATAATACCAGGAATTGTAAATTAGCAACACTATAGTGCCGTGAAATTGAAAAACCAACGAAATAGACAAAAATTCGAAATTGAGATTTTTATGTATGAGTAGCTACATATTGCAAAAATAGTTTTTTATTTCAAAAATCAATTTTTTTTGCAGTTTTTTGAGATTCCCCGACTCAATCTTTAATTTATCAGAAAATGTCGTAACTCCACAATACAATTGAGAAAAAACAACGTAACGTAATTACCTATTCAATGTGACCTTTTCCAGATGGAGAAAAAGGGACTGAAGATGATTTCTGTTTTGCAATTAATTGACCGGTGAAAAAGAACAACCTGGCGACCCTTGTACTTACTGTCTTATTTTTTCTCTCCATCCATTACTTCATTTCTACAGCATCTTGCGCTAATCACACTAAGAAGTTATTACTAATAATTGCCAAAGAAATTTGGTAATGAATTCGCCATAATTAATTGAAACTTCAACTCAAACGCAAGTTTTATATGCGCTACGAGATAATAAATCTGCATTGTAGAAAGGATTAAAAGTATGTCATTTCAATAAACAGGCAATAAAAAAATGTTTCAAAGAAGTAAATTTAATTTCTAAAATTTTAAAAATAATATTTTTATTAAACAAAAGGCATAAACAATTTTTACTTCAAAATACTCTGCGTTGCTTTCAAAATAATCCCCTGACAACAGCACAGCACAAAGACTCCCAGCAAAACGTACCACGTTGCTAAAAGTGATGTTCCTTTATTATATTAAGTACGCATGATGTTACCTTATTATATAATAATGTTATTACCTTAGAATGAATTATTTTGTAATAAAAATATTTACTTAATATTTTTACAATTACTAAGTGTAAAATATGTCATACTTCTCCTTTTAAAAAATCAATGTCAAGTGAAACATATGCAACATATCCCAGATAGCAAAATAAGGTTTATTTAACTGAGCAAAAGCCTTTTAATGTAAACCTGAATTTAAAGTGTTTAAAGAGGTTTTATACGCGGTTTACGTGTAAACCTTCTAATTTTAAAACGAGATGTGTGAAAATCTGCTCTATTCTACGCACATTACCCTCATTCAAAACCTTGGAAAATAATCTTCTATATAAAAACCTTAAATCTAAGTTCACTTAGGGTTTTAAGCGTGAAAAAAAATCCTTTAATAAAGCTAGTCTCAATGTGAAGCTAATTTTAAATCTAGCAGGTGAAAGTAGCAGATTTATGCAGGTGAATGATAAAAAATAAATAAATTAGTGTACTTGGAAAGGTGAAAAAGTAAAATAATCAAATCATGTAAAATAATAAAAATTCACTAAAATTATGAAATTTCAAAACGGTGTGTGTGTTTATCCCTAAAACTACATATAAAATTCAATGAGTGTTTCGAAGAGAAGACTGGGAGAACATAGTTTAATAAAAAATATAGTGACATACAAAATTCAATACAATATTTATATACAAAATCACACGTTGTAACAAATAATAATAAAAAAACTAGTTATATTAAATAAAAGTTGATAGAAACACAACTGAAAGCACTAAGTTTTAGATTTATAAACATTTATATGCAAACATAAAGTGATTAGAAGTAGTTGTTAAAATAAATTGGAAAATGAGTTTTAGAATGTATAGAAACATCAGGAAGCATGTGCGTGAACTCAGAGGCGTCAGAGAGAGATATATATAATTTGTTGAATGTAATTGATAATGTTGTATAAACTAATCTTCTTGCTAAAAATATTGATGAATCTTGTATTAGAGCGAAGACCAGTTACTTAGATAACTTGTTGAATGCAATTGATAATGTTATATAGTATTTTGAATACCTTCGATACAGTTAGATTAAGTAAAATTTTTGCTGAAAGTAGCAATACAACTTGTTTCATAAAAGACCAATTGTTGAGAATAAACAAAATGGCAAAACGTATCACATGTATGGGAGATATATATACAAATCACTTTATTTGCTATAAAAAGTAGAATGTTCGAAGTTTCAATGCGATTCGAATTCCAATGATTCTCAGAAGCTCCTCATCATGTGAGGGTTTAGGGGCAACACAGTGATAAGTCACACTTCTGCCTGAATTGTTGTTTACTTTTTAAGTTTCTTGAATTTCGTCTAGGTGGCAAATCAAAACACTCGAACATGTTATTGCCTACTAAATATTTTTCACCAGAAAGTCTGAGGATTTCGATAAATGTGACTCATGTTTTATGAGAAAGCCTCTGAAGCTGGACAAACCCATCCACCAAAATATTTTTCAATTTCTTCAGCAACCGCAATAGTGAGATGATCGTTATGAAGCCCGCTCACAATCTGCAATCCAACAGGAATGCCATCGCTGCTCAAAGTGACAGGACACTGAGTGACGGGCAAACCTAACAAATTAAAAACGCACGTGTATGAAACGTTGAATGGTTTAAGTACCGGCTGTCCGTGAAATGGCGCCAAGTCAGAGCCGGTAGGGTATATGAAGATGCCATCCTCGCCAAGAAATTTCTCAAAATGCTGTTCCATGTTCTGCATCATCTCGTAATATTTGGATGCCTTTTTTTCATCTTTAGGTACCCATATCTTGTTGACAGCAGCGGATAACAGAGCGGGAAAGATGTGGTCTGAGACTCCAATCAGCCATTTGAAGAACTCCACAAAGAGGTCTGCATGTCCTCTCCTGTTGGTCATTTCGTAGGTGATCGGTTTGAATCCAGAGGTAGTGATGACCTTTGACCACATTACGAAGCTGTGGTGCATGTTTGGTATTTGAACTTTAGTGGGTGCTATTCCGTAGGTATCCCTGAAGTACTCCATAACCTGAAATGAAGGCAGAACATTAATAGTGTAATATAAAATTCATAATTGTAGGACGCATTATTAGGAGCTGTGCGAACCAGTGCTACCCACTTTCTACCCACTTTGGGGGAAAATTCCTTCTTGAGGTAGCTAAGTTTATGCTCTAATGTATGATTCTTTGTTTTGTAAATTTAATTTTGAGTTATTTTTCCCATCACTGTATGTAAATGATTCAAAATTTCATGCGCTACGCCACATTTGTTTCAGCTTTCCAATGGCGAACTGTTTGCAAAAGTTTTCCCAGAAAACATGTAAACCTTACGACAACCTTGTGTCGGAATTTTCCTTTAATTGTCACGAAAATGTTTGCACTGAAAACCTTTTTTCAATAAAGCATAAATATTGCAGTTTCAAACCTTTCATCTTAAAAGGATTAAAAATTATTTTTTTAAAGCTTTTTTAAAACGTATTGTTAGGTCCATCATGACATTTTAGCTGCTGACGTCATACTACCGATAGGATCAAATTGCATTTGTGGCGTAAGTACCACTATAAATATTAAATACCAATTCACTAGTATATAAGACATGTTAACTTGATTCTATCACGAGGTACCTTTTGATAGATGAAAGTTGACATAGTCGATAATTAAATCCCCACCATTAAAATTACAAGATTGTCCATTAAAATTACAAGACAAGGTGGATTTTCGCTAAGTAAACAAGCCTAACGAAAAGAAACCTTATAATTACCTAGATTGAAGATTGTTTTCACCTTGAGACTAGCATTATTAAAGGGTTTTTTCACGCTTGAAAACCCAAAGTCAACCTCGATTTAACGTTTCTATATAGAAGGTTGCTTTCCAAGGTTTTGGATGAAGATAATGTTTGTAGAATAGAGCAGATTGTCATAGATCTCGTTTTAAGGTTAGAAGGTTTAAGCGTAAACCAAGTAACAAACCTTTTTTTGGTTTACATTGAAAGGTTTTTGCTGAGTTGAAATAAACCATATTTTGCTATTTGGGTATCAACAATGTCTACCTTCATCTATGAAAAGGTACCCCTTCATTGAATCGAGTTAACATGTCTAATATACTAGTGAATTGAAATTACATTTTTGTAGTGGTAGATACACTACAATGATTCCAATGATTATTTCTGAAACTTTCATTCACGAACAGCGACGAAATTTAACGAAATTTAATGATTTGGTGGGCAGACTCGGTTGCCAAATCGTTATATCGATAAAACTGCTATTACCTAAGCTTACAGTTTCGATCATTAGGGTATTTACTGGGTACTTATGTGGTTATTAAAGTATTCCTATAGTATACAGAGTACTTCATAATTATCCACTTAAATGCATATTTTTATAATTCCAAAAACAATTATGCAGGTTGTCCGTCTTAAATTAATATATTGAGGAGGAAAAAAAATGTCTCAAAATCTAATCAATGACAATCCAGGCTATTAAAGGAAAATAAGAGATTAAAAATGACCTAAAAATAGTTTCACTTAAAATAAAAACTCTGATTTCTGGCGAATGCTTTCTTGTCACATCAGCAATCGTTTTTCATGTTAATAAGAGCAAATGAATGCTTAAATTCACTTCAAATTAGTTTAACTTAAAATTTAAAAAAAAATCTGATTTCTAGCGAGAAGTGAATGCAATCTAAAAGTTTTAGATGATAGAAGTTCATCACGAAAGAGATTTTCCTCCTAAGGTTTATGTTTTGTGGGACAAAAAAATAATTACTTCGTCAGTGGACATTCTGGACACAGCTCAAAATACATTCTTTAAGAAAATGGACACAGCACTAAATGCATGTTTAAAAAATGAACACAGCTCAAGACGCGTGTTTAAGAAATCGGTCACAGGTCCGAATGCGTGTTTAAAAAATTTAAGACAACCCTGAATGCGTGTTTAAGAAAATTGAGACAGCCCTGGGGTCGGTGTTATTGGATACAGACACTTTTCAATCATATCTTCGTATTCAGTACACAGAACGATAAATCTAAATTTTGACTCCATCGAATTAATACCACCATTATAAATTCAATAAGTCCCTTAACAACCTTGTAAAAAGAACTGTTAACATTTAATATCTTTCCACAAAAAAAAAACTAGTTGAAAGTAAAAATATTCTAAGTGATTAAAAAAAATGGGCATCAAATTATGGATTTATTTGAAAAATAAAGAACAATTTTCACAAGAGTAATTTGAAAAACCGAATCAAATGCTATGTCCATTTTCTGAAACACGCATTTTGAATTTGACATCTTTTAAACACGCATTTTGAGCTGTTTCAGAAATAAAAAGTTCTCAATTGATTTACTTTTTTTATTCCACCTGAAAAAAACATCTTAAAACTTTTTTTTTAGAATCCTTGCATTAGGTTTAAACAGGATTATATCAATTATTACCCAAACAAAAAATGTAAAGCAGAAAAAAACGTTACTAAGTTCTTAATTTAAAATTATTTTCGTGCATAGAATTTTACATTCGTTTTCGTCTTTGTTTTGTGTTTGATTCTTTCGAAATAAATTCATAAATCATTCAATAAAATTATTTTAAATCTTTTACTTTTTCGTCTAGACACGAAAAAAGTAAAAATGTAAGGAATTTTTCTACTCATACGACACAACAGCTTATCTTTTACTTTGTTTTTCTCTGTTTTTAGGTCTACTTTGTTTCATAAAACAGATACTAGTTAGACAGTAAATTATTCTTACATTATTATCATTATCACGTTATTAGTATTTCTTAAAACTAATAAACGATGAGCGAAAGAAAAGAACCCTTAAATAATCTTTGATAGACTAACCGAATTCTCTCGTTCTATGAGGCAATTTCAACACGTTGAAAGCCTTACCTTGAACATTTATTGTTAAAATGAGCTTAAATTATTTTTATTCTGCGAATTTATTTTTAGGAACTTTAAAAATTACCTTCTTTTGAACACTTGATATTAAAAATATTTTCATTTCAATTTCTTCTGAACATTTATTATTTAAAAGTTTTTAAATTACCTTCTTTTGAGCACTTGATATAAAAAATATTTTCAGTTTAATTTCTTCCGAGCACTAATTATTAAAAACGTTTTAAATTACCTTCTTTTGAGCATTTATTATTTCAGGATTTACAGCAGAGACTAAAGGATTTCCTCCTTCATTTTCCATGTAATAGATTTTCATTTCTCGAAAATTAACCTACAAAACAAAAAAAAAATATGAAATTAGCTATCAAAGCGAAAAACATACAGAACACACTTTTTTGAGATTTAGTATTTGTTCTTATTTATATTTTAAAAAAACTGGCAAAGAAATTTAACTGATTTGGAGAAACTTAAAAGAATTTGACTCCTGCTATCTTTTTCATATTTAAGCATTTATTCACCTGATTTGCACCAGATTTCAGTAAACAAAATCCCAAGTCGTTTGAATGTAAATCACACGTGATTATTGTCCAGAACAGTAATTTTTTATTCTATTTTCTGCTATCTATTACTAACATATACATAAATAATAAGTTTAAAGAAATATAGAGAAAACATGTAAAATAATAAAGATTAATGTAAAGAGGAGAAGAAAAATTATTAAAGTAAAAGTTTTCAAAAATAATAAAAAAAAAATTATTCAGAAAAAATAATAAAAAGAAAGAAAACAAAATAATGAAAATATATATTCTCTACATCAGCTCACACGATTATATCCGCAAAAAGAAGTGTTTTCTAATATTGAATCAATATAGCCAAAGCAAAATATATCAATACAGTGTGAGAAGCACTCAAAAAAATTAAAACGAAAATAGAACAAATTAAGTAAAAAATATTTACGAAATAAAATATATCAAGCAATAAATAGAAAGTAAACTATATATAATATTTACCCCGAGAAATTTATTTGCTTCGTAATCATGATGATAATATTAATTTTAATTTTTGGGAGTTAACCCTTAAAAAGGAAGAAAATATCTGCTTTGTTGATTAATGAGATGAAAGAAATTATTTTCATTTTAATGCAAATAAACTCATTTCTTGGAATTCTAATTATTTCAACATTTCAAACATTTATTTAAATACCATTTTCAATCAAATGAATAGAATTAAAAGATTAAGTAGAAATGTTTATTTATCCAAGAAACAAATTGACAAACTCTTTCAAAATTTGATTAAAAAACAATGGATACCCAATTAATGTAATTAAGTTCTAAAATCATTGAGTTAATTGTATGTTATTATTAATAAATTTACTAAAATCTTGTTTGTTAATTTATATAATATTTATTATGTGTAAATCCAATTCGGGGAAATCCGTGGATAGGAGTCTGTGCAAAACAGGCAAATCATATTTATCTTTTTAAGTAAATGTTAATTTTCTATATTCATTAAAATTGAATCCATCAATCAATTGTATCAATCAATCTTATTATTTTTTTTATTTCGTAACCTTCGTTGAACAGCGGACCCAATTTAGGGTTTGCGACTACTTATTTCCATCAAAATAAAATGTGTTATGGTATAAACTCAAGAACTTAACATCGAAACTAAAAAAGGCAACAATCGAAAGTTCAAATGCACATTTAAACAATAAGCTATTAGATTTCATAGTCTGATAACGGGGCGCGTACAAAAATGTAAAGAAAAAATTAGCGTCATTCAACTCGAATAATAATAAAGACAATTTTGACATTTATGAAAGCTTTATTTCTTCAATTTGAACGAATTGGTTTTCTTTTTTCATCATTATGTAATAGCATAATTTTTTCTTAATTTTTTGAACCTATTACAAAAATACTAGATGAATATTTTTTCCTTTTTTTATAACCGTCATTGAACAGCCGTCCTAATTTTGAGTTTACGGCTACTAATGCTCAACTTCGTAGCCTTGTCATTTTGAACCGAACCCAGAAGACAAAGGGACTTCTGGATCAAGTATTAGGAGAAATTTGTCTTCGTGGGGAACTTATTTGATGAAAGGAACCCTTATTTACGTTACATGGTGAGGAAGACCACGTTAACCTGACGGTAAGGGGACTTGAACCCATGATCCGTCTTCCACCGCGGATATTTCACGTTAGCACTGTGATGGGTGCAAATCGGATATGTAATTCGTATCGATCATCCATCGCCGGGATTCGAACCCGGCTCACCTCCTTGGAAGGCGAACGCTCTATAAAACTTTATGATTATATTACCGTCGTTGAACAGTCTACCCAATTTAGGGTTTGCGGCTACTAATGTTCAACTCTGTAGCCTTGTTATTTTGAATCCAATCCAGAAGACAAGGGAAGTCCTGGATCAAGTATTAGGACAAAGAAACTTTCGTGGAAGACATTTTTTAACATTTTGACACTTTCGAACTAACTCACATTTGAGTTACATGGAGAGGAAAGCTTTGAAAACACGCCTATGAGTAACCCGATGGCAAGAAGATTATAACCCCCTTATCCGTCTACCACCATTTTTTACTGCGGCGTGGTGAGTTCGTATCCACCAACTATCTCTGACATTGAATCTAGGTAACCTTATTGGGAGATGAGAACTCTATTCCTCTCTCTTCCACTAATAATTTTCACACAATTATTTTTTTAATATTCAATCATAAGTTATATAGATATATTTCTTTTCATTTTTTTTAAGATTTAGATTTAGTTTAGAAGACAAATATCACTTAGATATAATTGTTTAAACCAGTGTTTCCCAAAGTGTGGTACGCGTACCCCAGCGCAGTGAGGGTACGCGTTCTTAAGTGAAATATCTTGCAACAAACGAAAATTTCAAATTTTTTTATTTAAAAACAGAACTAGCCATGGAAATTTACGATTACGTATTTTTCTATTTTTGCTGAGTTAACAGTTAATAATTAGTGGTGTCAACAGCCAGTTGTGATTTTTAACTTTCGTGCTATTTTTTTATAGTAAATCTTTACAATAAATTCTATTTATTTTGATTATTTTTATAAAATATAATATTTATCCTGTTATCACAGCAAAAACAATATCATCCTTCTCAATGATGCAAATAAACTCATTAACACAACTTTGAACCAAGAAATAAAAATAAACAGAGTTTTAAAAAAATATATTCATTTCTTTATTAGTGGTACACAGACTTACGAAAAATTTAGAAAGGGTACTCAAAAGTCATAAGTTTGGGAAATACTGATTTAAACAAGCAAAGTCTTTTTTTATTTTTAATTAGAAACTAATGAAACGAAAGTAATTAGTAAAATTATCGTTTAAACGTAATCGTTAATCGTAATCGTTTAAACCTATCGTTTGAATTTTTTCACGTAATCTCTTTATCTCTTTTATTTTTGTTATTGTTTTGTTCTCTTCTGCTGTCATATTTAGTTGATACTCACAATTAATTGTAAGGCTGACCACAAAAGGTCATTTAATGTTCAGTTCAGATAGATATTGACTTACTTTTTCATCTAATTTCAACTTAGATGAGTTATTACCAGCCAAAACTTTAGTCATGGGTAATAAATCAGAAGCATATCGGCACATGGGTCCGGTCATCAAAAACGTTTGCAACGATGGAGCAGGAGTCGGGTAATGACCCGTATTGGACACGATGCCTATAAATAATTAGACAATTCTGTTAAATAATGCTTCATTAAAAATATATATGTATAAAAATATATATATGCTGAGATTAAACATGGTTTTTAAAATGCAATTTTATAAAATGAAAATAAAAGGACACGAAAGAAATATTCTGAATTAGATTGTATCTAACCTTAACAAAAAAATAACATGCTTTTTTTTAAAGAATAGATTAGAGAAAATTTAATGAAAGAAAGCCAGTTTTGTAGTGAAGTTATATTATCTCAACACTTGACGAAATGTTACCACCATTATGCCCGATGTTTTTGCTATAAATCTCCCATCACGAGTTGTATGTACAAAGAGAGTAAAGTAAATCGGTAGAGTATATTCCTGCTATTTAGGGGAAGAATATAAAGAATGTCGAAACGAAAGAGGAACAATCGCAGCCCCACTGCCTAAACAGGCAACCGACAGAGAAAAAAAAAGCGAAAGAGAAAAGGGAGAAAGAAAACTTAATCCAGCGTATTATAAAGAGTAAATAAATAAAAAATGTTACTTATTTAAAAAGCTTTCAATCGTAGTAAAAGAAAAAAAAAATCGGAATGGTAGGCCAGTGCAAGAGAAATTAGCTTAAAATCTCCCTCGCTATGAAAAGTGAACTCTTCCGCTAAGAATTCCGCAAACTTTTTGTAGTTCTAATGTTATAAAGGATATTTATTTTAAAAGCATTGTTTTTGAGTTAACTTAGTATATGCTCACAGAGAAAAACTCGGAAATAATACTCTGATGAACTACGATATACTTTGAACAGTTGATATAGTCCTTTTTTATATAATATTGTAACTTTGATGAGTATAAATTATCAAACATCCTAAGCAGAGGCAGCAAACCTTACTTTGTAATTCCTTTTTTACAATTGATTTCTCCAATCGTCGGCCCCAGTTAAATACTCTTTTTAAGGTGCATTGTATGCACTGAATTCCATATTGAACGCTAGTAATAATAATGTACTGACTACTCGAAAACCTATGCTCATGAGAGCTCGCAAAATTCATGTTCATACAATATGATACTGTGAATATATTCTTTAACTTTGATCAATGAAGTTCGATAACAGAAGAGAAAGAAGGGGTAAAATTATTTAAACCAATTCATTTATTTGAGAGACGTAGCTTAAATGAGTACTTATAGTATTTTTAAATTAAATAGCCTCTCAGGGCTACGTGATTTCTCCGCTCTCCACACTTTCCCCCCTCCGTTAGTATGGTTTCAGCAAAACATAACTTTTCCCAAGACAGTAAGTGTTAGTAAAAAGTTGGAATTTACTGACGTGGTGGAAAAGCAAGTTTTGCCGAATTTATGATGACGAATATCCTGATATATAGTAATGGTTTCTGAATAAAGTCCGAAACTACGTACCTCTTGTGGGCTTGTGACCGAAAACTCCGTTGAAAGCTGCGGGTATACGAATGCTTCCACCAATGTCATTACCGATACCGATGACTGAGCCAGCAGAACCTAATATACATCCCTCACCACCTAATATACAATACATAAAACAAAATATTTATAATATACAATACATAACCACATAATATACAATATATAAACAAGTAATATTTTAGGAGAATCAGTTTTATTAATCACTTTAGCACTTTTTTTATTCTTTTATTATTTATAATAATTATGACCATCACATACTAGATATAACACTGATCATGTTTATTTTGTTTTATTCATACTAATTTATTTAAATTTTTGTACTATTCATAATATTTAAACGATTTATTGAGATCAATACAAATTTATAGAAAAATAATTTTAAAAAAAAAATTGTTGGCTGCAATATATGAGTAGAAAAAACTAAGCACTTGCCATCGTTTTTGCTTTTTTTAAAATATTTTTTTCAAACTTTTTTTTAAATAAATTAAATTATGAGCTCAATTTCATAAAATATTTTTGAAATTAATAACAGAGAATCAGCGAATTAAATTAAGCATAGTATGATGAATTATTAAGATCTGACGTATTAACTTCATTTAGAATGAAAAAGAGGCTTTTTAGACTGAAAACAAAACAGTGTTACTAAAGCATAAATGAGAGAAAAGGACATACTATAGTTTTGGTTCTATAAATAAGAACCTTATTCAGCATTTAAACACAAAATCATAGAGTAAAAGTAAAGAAACCATTACGTGCAAAGTAGTTTAACCAATGGAGACAGAAGTACAAGTTTGAACAAGATACTGAAATGAAAATTCTACTTTATTCACTTTCATAAGCAACTATATGATGTTGCTTATGAAACCTAAAAAACGAGGGAGGTTCGGCAGGAGGCCCAGGGTACAAAAGATTAAATTTGAGTAAATTTCCACACATATGGAAATAGTGAGATACTAAAAAATCTAAATTATTAGAATTTTTCGGAATGCAGAATGGTTTCCAGAAATCAAATTCGGTTGAAGAAGAGCTGTGTGGAATGATTTTAATAGAAGAAAACTCAAACTTGTGATAAGAATTTTAACTATGTTGGACGATGGAAGATCGGTAAATATGCTGATTAAGGAAAAATCTTTCGTGTCTTTTAAGTCCAAGTTTAAGAGTTCGTTTAGTTTGTCTAATATATGCATGACCACATTGACACGAAATTTGATAATTACCCCAACTGTTAATATCAGCGATAGGGTCTTTAGTTCGTAAAATTCTGCTTGTTTACAAGGAAAAAACGACTTTAACTGAAACTTATTTAAAATCTTAGCGAATTGCTAACTGATTTTCGGAAGATAACGTTAAACAATCAAATTGCTAAAGTTAAAATTATAGAGTTTGGTACTGTTGGATAAAATGATCTCTGAAGCTTTATTTTACAACCAGCAAGTGTGGTTTTTGAGAATTGAAACTTTCATGTCATGTGACTCTCATCGCATTGTATCTTTTCAAGGTCTGAATATTAATTGAATATTATATTTTATGTTTTATTACTCTTCGTTTTTCAGATTTCACTTTCGCTTTGTTTATCTTCAACTGAGGGAGAAGCTTTATCCTTCCTCACTGCTTGTAAAAATCTTTTATCAAAATGTATCATTAAATTTCTATATTGCTTAAAAAGATGCTTCCTCAATAATGCTAGTTTAGCTCATTCACAAATTAATTAATTTCAAAGAACTTATTTTCAGTCATTCATCTTACTCATCGCCTTTAAAGGTAAGATTTGCTACCTTTTTCCTATCAGGTACATTGTAAGATTAATTAGAATGCTCTTTTCTATACTTCCATTTGTGTTTTATTCACGTTGGTTTTATGATATAGTCTACATAGCACACATTTTACCCTATCTTTTTGAATAGGGACTTTTTTTAAAAAATCTTTTCCATTTTGTCTATGTTAAAATAAGTTTGAAAGTGGTGCAAATTTTATACACTTTATCATTTTTGCATGCGCTAAGTTATGTTTTTATTTTTGACTCATTCTTTCTAATCGACTGGAATATAAAGAAACAGCAGCGGTCGCCATAGCAACCCATGCAATGACGACGCATGCGCGCTGCTTACTATTACTCTTGAACACAGTTGAAAAGTGAGTGGACGCCATCCAGTTCGAACCAAGACCCATTCTACCAATGGGTAATAAAAAATAAAAATTGGAAGTGACCAAAATAAATTTGTGTTAACGGAAATGGTTTAAATGGAACTTACCGCTACTTCCTCCGGCAGTTCTTGTAGTATCGTAAGGATTGGAACAATATCCGTATAGAGTATTGTAGGATTCCCACCACAGGCAAAGTTCTGGTGTAATGGTGACTGCAATGGGTATAGCTCCAGCTTGTTTCATTTGATGGACTACATCTGCATCAAAAGTAGCTCTTACACCCTTCCTGGCAGGCAGTCCAACAGTATACAAGCAACCTATATTAAAGTTTTGTTTTAGAGCTGGACAATAAGACTGAGATTTTAGAAAGAAAAGAAAATTTTCTAAAGTGTCTTTCAAATTATCATTAAATTGCAAACTATGCAAGTAAAAAAAAAAACTAAGCAAGTACTTACATATGTTATATATAAAATATATCAATCTATAGTTACTTTGCTTTTAATATACAGTGCGTTGAAAAAACGGACCATTCTCAATAACTTTAGATCTAATGATCGGATCTTCACGTTTTAGAACTCAATCTTAATGGTTCGAGGGAGTGATCTCAAATAGGCTAAGGACGATATTTGAAGTTACGAAATCAGCGGTCTTCTTCTTCTCCAGTTGAGAGTATCCCATTAAGAACATGCAAAATGGATCAAAACATAATACACTTCATTCACACTAACTAAATTCAACAGAGAAATTCTCTTGAAACCATGTTCGTGAAAACAGCCAACAGAAGGATTGTTTCTGTTTAAGTTGTGTCTCTTTATCGGTTCCCTCTCCTTGACTTTATTTTTCTTTAAGTTTTAACTATGGATAGATACACTTTCTTAGGGCGTTACTTTTTATGTAACTTAAATAAGTACAGTGCGCAAAAAAAGGGTTACCCGGAATAGCTTTCGATCTATTGATCAGATCTTCACTCAATCTAAATGGTTTGAAGGGGTGACCTCAAATGCGCTAATTAATAATTGCGGGTGATATTTTAAGTTGCGAAATCAGACACAAAAACGTACTTCCGTTGAATGAACATAACTTTTTTTCGATGGATTCGGATTTCTGAGTTATCAAAGCCTTATAGTTTTGTCAAGAGAGCGGTCCTAAGTTTTAACCACTTAATGCTAATTATACTTGTTGTGTATTTCACTAAATCTCGAGAAATTTTTTAACGAATTGTATAATTTTTACAATAAAATTAATTTATCCGAAGATAATTCCATACAAATTAAGCATTTATTATTTTATTTAATAACAATCGAAAAAATTCTGAATCGTAAAGTGCACCATTTTTTACATCATTTTAAAGTATCTAATTTTACATGGCAAAATAAAAAATTTCACCGAAATCGGTAGAATACTTCCTGAGAAATCAGTTTTAACTATTCTTTCAAATTCCATTTATCAGGAACTATTCGACCGATTTCGGTGAAATTTTGTATTTTTTGCCTCAATGAAATTCCTTTTTCCGAGGATAATGTCGTACAAAAAATTATTCTTATACGTCATCGAAATAAATGTGTGTTTATTCAGAAAAAGTGAGATTCTGAGTCTGAATTCGTACCTAAAATATTGCCTTTACTGAAGAATTAGCGTAAGGAAAGGCTTTCGTGAATATCCGATCATTTGATGAAAAGTTATTTCTTATACTGTACAGTAGATATAATTATAATGAACTTCCCGATCGTTACCTTCAAAATTATATATATTTTTTAAAAAACAATAGTACATTTTCCTCACTTAACTGAAGTTATATAAACAAAGTATTTTTTTCTGTTTTAACGCTACACAAAGGAAAACGGCTTTTATTCTTACTCGACAAAATACATTCATTTAAATATCCTAAAAGAGTTGAAAATATATCAAACAGACGTCCACACTATATTTCTCATAAAAATATATATATCAAAGCGGCTGTTTAGACAATACTAAATCCGGTATATAAATATATATGTTTGCGAATACCTTGCCAGAAAATGTATTCTTTTTATTTGAAAACATTGACAAAAATGATATGATTTCTAAATATTGTTTCATAAATTAAATGACAATGAATGTCCAACCACACAAAGGGGGTCTATAAGGAAGTGATACTATATATTTCTGCATACGAAAGTGGATATTTCCTTCGTTTACCTACCACTTTAACTTTAAAAAGCCTTCTTATTTAAAATATAAACTTTTATATACTGTAATGTAACGTGTTTAGCATATCAAGAGAAGTCCACTACGAGAATTCAACAAGTCATAGTCGAAATGCTGAAATAAAAAATGCTAAAGTAAAGCTAATTTGAAAAATACAGGAATATTTTAGAAAGGTATATTTTCCAAATATTTAAGTTCTCAATATTTTACACGACAAAAAAGCCAACATGGAAGAAACATATTTATATCTGGTGTAAGTAAAAAAAAGTTCTAAACGGAAAACATTTCACCTTATTTCCTTCCCACAATCTTAACTTTCAGAAAGAAAGTGTTCAGAAGACAAATGCAAAAATCAACGTGAATGAAGTATAGAAACGGACATACTATAGTTTCAGTTCCATAAACAAAAACCTTCCTCAGTATCTGACCAACAAATAAATCATCATTTGGTGTTTCAACACTGATTAAGCTTCTTGTTTATAGTACCGTAATTAAAGTTGTGTCTATTTCTGTACTTTGTTAGTGGGATTATTCACTTTTCTTATGAATAGCCATTTCTGTGATAAATGTATTATTTATTCGTGCTGTTGTTTTGCTTTGACCCTTTCAGTTTATGAACAAAACCTGCGTGAGTGACCAGTGGCCAAATTATCTTACTTACGAAAGAAAACAATCTTCTTTTATTTTTAAATATCCCGATTATTCCCCTTCTGACCAGATGGTTATTCAAATGTATTCACAATTACTCCAATTACGTCGATTTAGTATTCACAATTACGCTTTTTTTTAATCCCATCATTTATATAACATTAAATAGGGTGTTTTTGCTTGAACGCTGTAACGACCATCCCACCTGCTGTTTTGAACATTATGATGGACTTAAACTGTATTTTATGACTCACAGAATTTTCATGTTTTTACAATTCAAATCTTGCTCATAAAAATAGGAGCTACCTAAATAAAACGAAATAAAAAATTTAAAAAATGTGCCGCTAAAATAAATAAAAAAATTTAAAAAATGACGCTTGACAAAACTGGGTTACGAGTGTTACCTTTAGACAATTAAAAAAATCTTATTTTCCTATTTAAAAGTCATTCATTTACTTAAGAAAGAAAACTCCAATCGCATTACTCAATTAGAAAACCCAATGAATTTTTGTGAAACCTCTCCTTAAGGACCACACTCTGTCCCACAGTAAAATGGCCGCACATGGAGGTGGGTCGTTCTTAGGGGTCACCTTCATTGACTTCAAAATGTTGTTCGACGGTACATGAATTTTCGAAAACAATTTATATTTTAGTCATTTTCTTGGAGCGGAAGTGACACTTCTGTTGCCATCACGAAAACACGGATCGATGAGTAAAATTAGCGTCCATAAAAATGATCCCTACTGATGTAATAATGCGTGAAAACAAAAATTTACCAATTATGAACGATAAAACGATTTCTCTCTATTCTAAAAAAAAGTTTTTGCAGTTAATTTTGTCCCCTGAAAAACTTTTTAACTACGTGATGAAAATCTAAGATTAAGGAATCAATTCATTCAGAATCTTTCAGGGAAGACATTTAGCGCATTCAAATCTTTTACATAATTTTAAATTTTTATTTATTTTAGTTTTAAAGCACGATTTTGCAGTTAATAATGAAGAATAACCGCCGTTTACAACAGCCAATCACATGTCTGAAAACGGCAAGCTTAAAAAAGCGATTTACAAGTCTGAATTTTCTTTTTCAGAGATGCAACCAATCACAAAATAGTTAGAATTTCATTCTTCAGTTTTACAACATCTCAACTTATTTCGTATTGATATATTGATTAATCTGATTATTTGTTTTCTAAAACGTTAATTCGTAAGTTTAATCTGGTTTTAAATCTTAATTCGATTTGTTTATTTACAAGTAATGCCTAAAAAGAAAAGACCTAACATTACTAAAAAGTCGCAACTCAATTTTCATATTAAGATTATATCTGCACATTGATGTTAATTTCTGACAATTTTGGCTCATTTAGAGAACAAATAGGACATAGAAGGAACTGTAGTCAACGAAAAAAAGTGACATTGATATTGACACACTGCTTATTCTGCATTTAAGAAAATTAATTCTTTTCGATGATAACAGTTAATATTCAGTTTAATATTGAAATATATGAAATCAAAGCATTCTTGGTTTTGCGAAGCAATTCTCCGGGGGTTGGCGAGCGTCAGCGAGCAGGGGGCGGAGCCCTCTAGTTAAATAAATAAACAAATATGTTTTTCGTTTAAGTTTACATTTAATTTTACATCATAAATATGAGTTAACTTTAAAAAATGACAAGAAGTTTTTATATATATATATATATATCCATCGCAAACCTAGGTTTTGGGTTTGCGACTACTAATGTTCAACTCCGTAGCCTTGCAAGTTGTTTGAACCCATCCAGAAGACAAGGAAACTCCCGGAACAGTACACCTAGAGGTATGATTTGTTTTGAGAACATGGACGACTTTGTGACTCGACAGATTCAACGTGCGTCAATCACCATTTACTACACGGAGAATCTTCGGGGATCGAACCACGACTGCTTGGGCATGGGCCACGTGCCCTACCAACGAGGTTATCCCGGCTTTAGGACTGTTTGTTTGAGATATTTAGTTTTTTCTGAACTAACTTTTTTTCTCCTAATTTAACTTTCAATTCTAAATAGCATTGATAGTCTTTAGTGCACTCAGACTGCAACATGAGGTTGTATGGTCAAAAAAAAAATTCTCAAAGTAAGAGTCTCCCACAAATATTTCGAATACATTTGAATCTACATTTTTTTTCGTTAATATTTTTTGTTTTGATATTTTTTGTGTTTCTTTATTTGACATTTTCCGAATTTCGTGCAGAGGTTTGCCCGGTAGCTGGGGAAATTTTTGATTTTCTCTCCCAAAGGTTTTCATCAAAACAAATTTTATGGAAAAATTCCATCCCTCCCAAAAGTGGTGGCAAACGGAGGAGGACGCGTCACAGAGGTGGTCTTTCCTAAAGATTTCACAGTATTATCAAAGCTGCTGCTGATAAATGCCTTTTTCGCCATTTTTTAATTTCATAGGAAGATTTTTAGAATTTTTTGCTATTTTTTTATCTAATGATAAAATAATAATTAATAATAATGAGTTTTTGAAATATTTTCTTTTCCTTTTTTAGTTTACCAATTTTGATTGATATTTTTTTCATTTTGAGAGCATTTTTGCTACTGAAATAATATATTTTCATTTCAAATTATTGCAAATTTTGCATCTAATAAACTTGAAGATTCATAAATTCTTATTCATCTTTATAAGATATTTATATTACATTTTTTTTCATAAATTGCATACTTATGTTAATTACTACTTTATTTTTCTTATCAAATTTAAAAAAGCAGATTTATAATTTTTTTAAAAAAAAAGTACAAATATAAAATATGGCGTTGAAAATTTAAAGGATTTGATCTTTTTTTTTAAAGCTATTTTTTTATAGTTTTTAGAAAAACATTTTTGCGTTTAAGTACTTATTTCATTAAAATTTTTTAGGTAATCAACAACATAGGTTTGATAAATGCACAGTACACAACAAAAATATCGTCCTTCCTAAATAATTTTTGATTTAGTGATAGTGTCTTTACGTTCTAGGACTCAATCTTAATGATTTCAGGGAGTAAACTCAAATAAGATAATTAATTAGTACAGACGGTATTTTAATTTACAAAATCAGACACAAAAAGGTACTTTCTCTGAATAAACATGCTTTCTTTTGGTAGATTTCTGACCCCAAAAATATAGGGTGTAGTAATCTGGAAAATATGGCCCCGATAGTACAGGTCAAAATACTTGGATATGCGCTTAAAAAGTTCCCAAATTCACTATAAAGCTCTCTCCAAACTTTGGACGGCTTTTCCGACAATATGTCCCAGATTGCGGCTACAGCCTATATTTTGAGGGTCAGAAATCCGATTCCGTTGAACAAAAAGAATTGTTTATTTAGAGAAAGAACGTTTTTGCGCATGCGCAAAATATCGCTAGTGTTAATAATTTTATTTTATAACCGTCGTTGAACAGCAGATCCTACTTTTGGGTTTTCGACTACTAACGTTCGACTCCGTAGACTTGTCATTTCGAACCCAATCCAAAAGACAGGAAAAGTCCTGGATCCAGTATTGAGAGAAATTTGCCTTCGCGGAGGACTTTTTTGATGGAACTAACGCGCATTTCGGTTACATGGAGAGGAAGACCACGAGAACCTCCCACGGTTATCCTGACGTTTAAGGGACTCTAAACCATGATCCGTCTACCGCTGAGGATATTTCACGTCAGCACCGTAGTTGGTGCAAAGGGGATGCGAAATTTGTATCGATTAGCCATCACTGGCATTCGAACCCGGCACACCTCATTGGAAGGCGAACGTTCTATCCCCTGAGCCACTAATTTAACCTACCAACCTACCACGACATATCAATAATTAAAAAATATGTAAATATGATCTATTTGCTAGCTTACTTAGCTCTTCAATGTTTAAATTTATTCAATCAATAAAAAATATTTCCAACTTAACTAGTTCATTTACTATCTCGTAGTAAAATCTTTTTTAGTGACCGTACAAGTAGGCAGGTATATATATATATATATATATATATATATATATATATATATATATATATATATATATATATATATATATATATATATATATATATATATATATATATATATATCGGAAGGCTTAACTACGGATCGGAAGGCTAACAATAAAACTACGCCAAGGTTTGGAGTCACCTCCTCGAAATATTAAGATTCAGTCCTAGAAGATCCGATCATTGGATTAAAAGTTATTCAGTGTGGTCCGTTTTTGCCCACTGTATTTAAAAAAAAGTATAAACCTTTTAAGTAAGCATACCTTTCACTGCTATGCATTCTTTGATAGTGACTGGAACGCCCAAAAATGGCGTCTCCCTAGCAAGTTCATCTTCTGTCTTGTTACTCTCTTTCAATGATTCATCGATGTATCTGGCCTCTTCTATCGCTTCACTAAATCGATCATCCACAATCGCGTTAACGATTGGGTGGACCTGCCTGATACGTTCGATGTAAGCTTTCACTACATCAACACTTTTGATCTAAAGAGGAATATTTCATTTCTATACTCATTCATTCACTTTTTGAAACAATAAATTCTACAACGATATTATTGTTTCATTTGGAATAAATTAAATAACGATATTATATTTGGTTTATTTTCATGATAGTTATCACTAGAGCCCCTTACTCGTAGTGGTAATCCAAGTCGACAATGTTCTATAATATTTTTTTTATTATTTTAATGCTTATTAAATGCCGTGAAAGGAATTAAAAATGTACTATAATATTTTTTTTCAAAAACATCTGAGCAATTCGAGTCAATCTATGTATTCTAAAAATATTTCCTATTCAAAACGCGTTTTTTTTCTGGTTTTATCCAATTGCTTTAGATTTTAAACTTTAACTTAAATTTTGTTATATCTCCAATGAAAGTGAAATTATTGAAAAATGTGCAAGGATGACGATGAAACAACCAGTTAATTGTTAAATTGAGATTTTATTGAATGTTAAATTTGTAGTAAAGTTCATTTCAGAGAGTTGTAGATAGGCTCGCATTGTGTTTTTTACTAAAAAGTTAAACATTTGGTCATTCTCGAAATAATTATCGAACTAAGTTTTTTTCCGCCCCACTCTTTGCACATCTCCCCATCGTAATTTCTAATTTTTAAGTCATATAGTTTTACGCATCAAAACAAAATGTAACGAAAAAAAAAGAGACAAAATTTGTAAAGAAAAATATTTAAAATGGCCATAACTATTGAATAAATTAGAATTTCGAAAAAACAAAATACTACTGTTAAGTTCATGAATAAAAATATCCTTTTCATCTCGTCAAATTTCAACTGCACTTCTGTAGTCTGTTGAGCGGCATGCCTGGTATTTTTTACTCTAAGTTTAAGAGTTGATTAAACTCAGATATTCGAATACTTGAACTCATGATTGAAAGATATTTCACCCTAATTCTTGCACATTTTTCTACACACGTTCTTGATTTTCAGTTTCTATAGTTGATTCTTCAAAAAAACATTTTCAATAACTTTTTAGAAAGTTCATCTATATTAGTTATAATTAATTTTTTTTAAAAATATGTATAGTCATCTAATGGCGAAATTTTATTTTTTCATTGCAGAAAATGTGTCTTTTATTTCATTTTCATGCTTTACACTATTTATTTGGACAAAAAAAATGGCATCTTCGACTTAAATTTAGATTTTCTTCCCGAATGAAGTCCAAAAAAAAAAAAAAAAAAAAAAAAAAAAAAAAAACTCCAATTATCTGATGTGCTAATAATCACCGAAACAGAGCCCGCGATAAAGATTTCAAATTATTAGCCAGCACATTAGCCAACAATCAAAAGTATTCGCCCATTTTCGAAAATCTTTCGCCAAATACTTAACCATGTCTTACGATTTATTTTTTTCCCGTAGAAAACTATTTTACGGTAGTTTGTTTCAGGCTTTTATTATTTGGACACAATTCTAAATGGTTTTTCCAGCACATCTACCAAAAGTTGCTGTTCTCGAATAAAAAATTACTGATTTGCTTAGAAAAATTCATTTTGACGTCATTTTGAGGATAGAGTTTAATTTTTCTTTCCAGTGGAAAAAATCATTCGCCAATACTTTCGTTTAAACGCAATTTTATTCGCTAAATGTACGATTTTATCGCATTTGGTGAGATGGCGAATGCTTAGTGCGGCGCCAGCTGAAAGGTTTCCAAAACATTCCTGCGAGCTTTCTTCAAGGTAAAAACAAGATTTTATTATTTTTGTTTTATGTTAGGAAGCAGGGCGCGAAATTTCCCAGTTTTTAATTATAGCAATTTACATCCCTTTTCATTGTTTCTTTTTTAAAAAACCTCTTTTATCAATGAAATGAAATATATAAAAAAATCGCTCCCTAAAGATTATATATTAGTTATATTGTTCACAAAATATTTTCTATTATTATTTTTTCTTTAAAAAAAATTCAGTTCGTTTGAATATTTATGATTTCTTTTTTTTAAAAAAAATCAGAGATAATGAATGACTGTGTACTCAAATGGTGTACCATTTTCCAGGACAGATTGTGTTGTGATGAAACATGCATTCTAAAAATAGCTTTTTTTAAAGAAAATTTCTCAGGAATGATTCGACCGATTTTGCTCAAATCTGGAATTATGTTACGTAACCCATACTAGTTCTACAAAAATGATTGAAAAAATATTGTTGCAACTTCCAGAATATTCGTAATAAGTAAAAATAGATAATAAAAAATTTTGAAGAATTTTCCAAACTTTACTGATATCAATGATACTTTAACTAATATTGGTATCGGACATGAATTGAAATTAAAACAAAAATAAAAGAGTTTTTTTTCTGAAAAGCTTAGTTAATGGAAAAAAGGCAATTATTATTTCAAGAAAACCATAAAAATTCGTCATATTATTGACACCAATCAGTTTTGGTAAAAGGTAATTTTGGCAATTGGTGCTTTTTTTTCGTTACTAAATATACTAATCTTTGCATTAAGATGCCTAATTTTTATAATCGTCGTTGAACAGCCGACCTAATTTTATGGATATACGACTACTAATGTTCAACTCCGTAGCCTCGTAATTTTGAACCCAATCCTGAAGACAAGGGAACTCCTGGATCGAGTATTGGGGGACATTTGCCTTCGTGGAGGACTTTTTGTTGAAGCTAACCCGCATTTGCGTTACATGGAGAGGAAGACCACGAGAACCTCAAACGGTTAGCCTGACGGTAAGGGGACTCTAACGCATGATCCGTCTACTACTGAGTATATTTCACGTCAGCACAGTAGTTGGTGCAAGCCGGATGAGGAATTCGCATCGACTGTGGTTCGAATCCGGCTCGCCTCATTGGAAGGCTCCATTTCCTGAGCCATCGAGGCTCGAGATGCCTATTATAGGCTCTTATAAAAGATATAAGGATTGGATAAAATTATTAATTATGGTAATTTTCGAATTTCAAGAATTGATTTCCAGCAACAGCGTTATGCCAAATAATATTGCTTACAGTTAATCTTCATTTTGATGAGATGAACTTCTAAACACATTCTCTGCACAATATAATGACGTCAATCCACCAAGAAAGGGCAGCAAATTATTGTAGCTCAATCATTTATGTCATTTTTATACTTCTATAATTTTATGAATCGTTTGGTAGTGTTGATCAGCACCGATTTAATACTTATTTAGTTTATTTTAACACCAGACGAAGAATGGGTATTCAGCTAGTTTAAAATTATCATCTCTTTGATGTAGAGTCTTTTTCGAATTCCGCGAATTCTTTTATATTATTTGAAATTAGGGATTTGCGTCGACCCTAACCAACTGACGTGGAGATTTTATTAAATATATTTTTCATACTTTTTTCCGTATTTTGTATTAATTTAGGTCAAAATAAGTGAAAAATATTATATTTAACGTTTTAATAATTTATGGTCATGAAATACAGCATGATACACCGGCGTTTTTCTCTGCTATAAAATCTTCCAGACAAGGTTCACTTCTAAACAACATATTTTTTTTCTTCAAATGTGCAATTATTTGCAGTTAAATACATCTAAGAGAAACAGTTATTCATCTTTGATATTTTTTAAAACTTACAAATCAATTCTTGCCATATTTTTTGATATGAATGAAAAGAAATTCCAAACTAATTTTTTTGAATTTCACATTTCCGTACACATGTAATTCCTATAATCTAACAGATTTTTTTACGGTTTTAACTGGCTATTAGGCTGTTTGCTACTACTAAAAAATACCAAAATATATTTTTGCCTGTAATTAGAGGGTCAGAAAAAAATTTATAACCCTTTATTGATCTGCGTTTAAGGGATATGACACTTCTAATTGTTTGAAATTTTCCTTGGCGAAAAGAGTTTTGAAGAACAACCTTGTCAACAACAAAAAATTTACATAACAAATAATAAATATTCTTACTTCTCTTCTGCGTATTTTTTCCGCTAAAACATGTGCCGGATCAAGTATAAGTGGATTTTTTATCGGCGGTAATTTCTTATGTTTCCCCTTGTAATACCAATCAAAAACGATATCAGAGACGTAGTCGACACTGAAGCGAGCAAAGTTCAGGATTTTCAAAACAATTCTAACCACAAAATCAATCTCTGCAAATAAATAAATAGTCATTATAAAAATATTTTTAAAAATCTTTTTCCGTATTATAGGCTTTTTCAAAAAAACCAAAGATACACAAAATTAAAGAATTACTGGAAATTGATACTAATTAAAAAATTACTGGTTTAAGAAACATTATTGGAGTATATTTGTATTCCTTTTTGACCCCTCCCTTTCAATTAATAACAATTTATAACAATTAAATAACAATAATTGTAATCGAAACATGAAATTTTACATGAAACTATTAGGCATTATAGGGAGGAAATTTTCAAGTTAGTTATTTAAATTTTTCCTATAAATATCTAAGGTTTATAAAGATCATACTTTAAATAAAATTATATAAAATTTTACAATAAGGGATTGAGCCGAGATGGCTAAGTGGTTAAATTACTGAACTGTCTTTGTGAAGCCCTGACGATGGCTGGGTGCCTACTCAGAATCTATGTTTGCAGCTTGTCAGCGAAGTAAAGGTGGTCTGTGAGCAATGTTGCATACGTTGTTATCATTTGTCAAGAAATGGTGGTGCCTTAAGCACCAAGATTTCCGGCTTTCAGCGGTATATTGCAGTAATGCTTCTTAATATCAATTATTACAGTTTATAGAAGGAAAAAAAAACTTTCAAATGAATTATTTAAAATTTTGCGAGAAATTATTACTGTTTGTAACAATAAAATTTTAAACTAGATTATTTAAAATTTAACATTAAACAAAAACAAACACAAAATTTCAAATTGAATAATTTAAATTTTTAGATAAATTATACCGGTTTACATTGGATTATTTAAAACTATTTGTAAACATTTTGACTCGGTCAAAAAAGAAATAAGTAAGAAGGAAAAAAAAAGATGCTGATACCAAATTAGGAATGTTCACTTTAATATCGTCCATTCTAAAAAAGGATTTGGTTTAAATTAATTTCAGGATTTGCCATTAACAAAACAAAGATTTTTGTTATTGTTCAAATTTTTATTTCTTTATTAATTTATGTCTGTGAAAACTAAATTATACTGAATTGAATAAATTACGAATAATTATTTTATTGAAACACTCATTCAAATTCTCCAAAATTGATTAGTTTGTTAACTTATTTTTATTAATTCCAATTGTTGTTGTTCTTTTATTATAATTGCTTCTAGTAAAAAACAAAATATCGATTAGGCGTGACCTTTAAGAACGAGCGATCAGTACATATCTGATACTATCAAATTAAGTTTATTGAATATTAAATCAAATTAACTGCTTGTTTTTATTTTATCAAAGAAATTAATTATTTAAAAAATTGCATCCTTCTTTTAGTCTGATTATTTTATTATTGTTTTTATGAACTAAAAACTGAAAATTATGTATTTTTTAAAAGGCACCCATTTTCAAGACAATTATGTCTTGAAAAGAGAGTCACGTCATATTCGTCAATTATGACGTGACTGAGATGAAACAAACGTGATTTTCAATATAAAACGCAATGGTGAAGACAAAAATAAAATCTAAAAATAAAATTTCGAAACAAAACTAGAAAAACCACAGAAGCCGAGAGAGAACGAAGAATGAAAACCCTAACTAGATAAACCACTGTGGCAGAGAGGAGTAAATCAGGGTGACGCTCTGGGGAGAGGTGGTGCTGAACTATCGTCATTAACAAAGGAAATCAGCATTCATATGAATAAAGAAAGATTCCAGGGCATCAAGATGAGCTGACGTGACAGAGCGGGATTTAATTTTGGCATTGTCGAATTTGAATTTAAACCTACTAAACAGATTAAAGTTTTTAATCAAGCAACATCTTTGCCGTTTCAGTTTCTAGGGATTATTTATTCAATAAATTCTATAATTTTAATTTCTTTTACAAAGTTTTATAAGGCTTAATTGAGCAAACAAGCCTGCAAATATATAGCGTGCCAATAAACTAAACGATCACCATACCTGCCGTGTTCCGGCCTAATTCTACAGAGCCAAATACAAACATTCCCCCCCCCTTTTTTTTTTTTTTTTAATCCGTCTCAGATTTTGGTGCTGATTTTTTTTTTCATACCGAACGTTTTTTTTTTCTTAAGAAATATTTATTCTGATGGCAAATTATTTTTATTCAAATAAATACGAGGGAAAATATCGTACAAATAAAAGTTTATCATTCTTAAATACCAAACGCAATGAACACAAATAAAAACTGGATAAAAACGATTCTATTTCTCAGTCTTAAATATTTATTTTTCGATTAAATAATTGAAAGAAATTCAAATTATCTTCATTATAACTATTATGATTATACAGTCCCTGGTCAAATTAGTAGACGCACTATAAGATTCTATGTAAAATCTTAATTATTAGGTGATACTATACAGCTTTATTGTTTTTACGCGGTTTTAACTTGTTTACGTTGGTGTATTAATAGATTAACATTGTAATGCAATATGTTAAAAATAAATACAAATGGGAAGTATATAAAAAAGTCTTCTCTATAAAAAACCATTTAATTTATGTTTAAATATAAGAGTATTGCCTGTACACTCGTGCAAAATATGCAATTGTTAAAACACTCCAGTGCATCTAATAATTTGGTCTAATTATTATAATATACTAATATAATACCTGATGTAATAAATATTCTATATTTGTATAATACATCGTCTAATGTATCATATCGTCGAATTTATGTTATCTATCGTCTCCTTTAACCCGTTGATACACGAACGTAAGCAAGTGCAAACCGGTTTCAGTCACGTAAAATCAATAAAGCTGTATAGTATGAACCTGATAATTAAGATTTTACATGGAATTTTATAGTGAGTATCATAATTTGGAAAGGGACTGTGGCTACAATCAAAATAATATACTATCACTGGTAAATGTTAGAAGAAAAAACAAATGTCTTACCCCCATAACCAGTACTATAGGGCATTCGTAGAGAATTATCCATTTTGTGTTCCGAAACAGTAAACACTAAAACAAAACTCTTTCTCACTCTCTAACAGTCCAAAACAAATGTGAGAAGAAGATAAAAAACAATTTTTGTTTTCACCACAATCTGTGACCCGGAAAACTGATAAGAAAAGTGTAATGGCAGATTCCTTTCCTTCTTATCGGCCTATTGTATCGGAAAAATCAAAATATCTAATAATTATCAGTCAGTCTAACTTTTCTTTTTTAAGTTGGAAATTTTGAAATTCAAAGATAATTATCAGACAGGTTTCATTCCTGGGTACATTTCCTTTGTTTAAATTCGTTTATTCAACACTTTTTTTCAAAAATGATTATAAGGTATAAACTAATTTTTAGCTGCCTTAAGCATTTTTTTTTCTCTAAAATCTAAAACAATTAAGCCTAAAAATTTTATATTTAAGGTTCTGTCATTCATAAATTTCGCACTTAAAATATGCTCAGAGAAATACCCTGATATATGTTAATTGCTTTGATTTAATATCATAAATTTTGTCACACGAAGCAAATGTCATGAAAAATTCTACCCTTTAGGTTGCGTCAGAAATGCTTTGTTGCAAATATACTAAAAGAAAACAAGACTGTAAAAACTGAGTTAAGTGAGCGTCACAATTCGTGTCTAAATATATAATTTTAACAGTTCCTAAAAAAATCGATGAATTAAATTGCATCGTAAGTGAATTCCGCTTTTAAAATAGGCTAATAGAAATCTAATAAAATTTGTAAATTGTTTTGCTTTAATATCATAAATTATTTCTTATATAATTTTAATGGTATCTGAAAAATGTATTTATTAGATTGTATCATAAAAAATTTAGCACTTAAACATATGAAATGAAATGCACTAAAATGCATTCATTTAAATTAGTGCACCTCTATAAAGAGTTGTTGAACAATGATGTTATAAGAGATTAAAAATGAGAACAAAAAGGATCATTTAATGACAGAATACGATGAAGGTTTTAGTACCCCAAGCTTGAAAGCAGGATGCGATAGGGTCGGCATGGAAGTTCCTTATGACATCCTTCGGCATCTTGTTCCACAATTGCGCCAACCCCCCCTAATCGACTTATCTCGGAGACTCTCCAACTTGCTGTCCTAAAGGATCCCAGATATCCTCAGCGGGTTTCAAATCTGGGGATCATGCAAGCCAATCTGACGGAGGCAATCCTATAACAACACCCTTGCTGGGTGCGGCCGACCCTTGTATTACAGAAAAATGATGGGAATCAGGCCATGCGTTGCGACACATGCGACTGAAGGATGTCACGAACGTATCGCTGATCAATATCAAAAGTAATGGTGTGTTGTAAGTGATGACACCCCATACCATCACATCAGCCTTAAAAGTGATGTGGTTTAGTACGGCGCAGGCAGGATTGTCACCCACCCCCCGTTCTTGATGGTGTAGTGTCGCTCTAGATGTGTGTGTGGATGCGCCCGTGCTGAACGCCTCTATCTTGCCTACACTGTACAGCAGCACACAGCCTTTACAATTGGTTTTATGGAATGTAGTGCCATCACATACGATATACGATCACCCCTCCATGGCAGCATAATAGCCCATCAGTACGCTCGTGACTTCCTTCAGTCACATGTGTTGCACTCCCGGGAGCCATCTTTCACAATCAATGTTCGGCCACATCCTGTCACATGAATGTCTCTTCCACATTACCAACTTTTCCTGACCTGTTTGATCCCCAGATTTATCCTCCGCTAAACATACTCAGATACCCCGAGTTAAATCGATTTGGAGGTGATTTTAGAGGAACTGTGGGTTGAGATGCCGTAGGTCATGACTCAATGACTTGTAAAACTCTGCGCCTGATCATATCACATCCCGAATTCCCGCTGTTGTAGTTCATTTACTTCACACTAGAACTGCACAATGGGCTATTGGCGACGGTCTGGGAAACATCTCTGAGGATGATCCGAAGACAAGCCATTTCAATTTTGATCCTCTGCCGAGGAGATGGCTGCCCTGCTTTGGTAGCCCGACGACCTGCACGCGAAGTCGAGCATTTCACTGTAGAACAGTTTAACGAGGACCCATACCACACACCCTAGGTCCCTACGCTGACCTAGGTGGTCAAGGTGGTCACTCACCCGCATAATGACCACAGCTAATGATGCTTGACTTCGGTGATCTGCTGGAAATTGTGTCTTAACGATCAATCCACTGTGGAACTCCGAATTCGAATTAGAGGTTAGTAAAAAAAAAACCTTTATTCATTTGTATTTTTTCCTGCAATGAGGGGTCATTCTGTTTTGATTATTAATCACTTAATTATATCCTCATTGTCATAACGTATGTAAAATTTCGTTTCATTCTGACATCCCCTTCCCGTGCGCTAATTTTAAGGCAATGAATTTAGTTAAATTAATTTGAATTAATATCATTATTTATATCTTCTGATACAATTGCAGTGACAACTGAAAAAATGTATCTATTAAGTTATGACATAAATTAATTCCGTATTGAAAATTATCTGAAAAGAATATACGAATTTATTACGACGTTTGTACCTGGTAGTTTAATTTTAAGAAATTAATATCAGAATTTACACTTTAAAAACTCTCCTTTGAATATCTAAATTATACTACTTTATAAAATAGTATGAGAAAAAAAGTGTATTTTTTTATTTCATTTTATAACCGTCGTTGAACAGCTGACCCAATTTTTAGGTTTACGACTACTAATGTTCAACTCCGCAGCCTTGTCATTTTGTACCCAATCCAGAAGACAAGAAAACTCCAGGATTAAGTATTGGGAGAAATTTGCCTTCGTGGAGGACTTTTTGATGGAACTAACCCGCATTTGCGTTACATGTTAGCCCGACGGCAAGGGGAATCTCACCCATGATCCGTCTACCACTGAGGATATTTCATGTCAGCACTGTGGTCGGTGCAAGCCGAATGAAGAATCCGTATTGACAGGGATTCGAATCCGGTACGCCTCATTGGAAGGCAAACGCTCAATCCCCTGAGCCATCGCTACTATCAGTAATTCCTTGAACTTTTTCACAAAGACAGATAGTAATCAGCCTAAAAAGTAAGAGGCAAATTGTAAATGATGGAGATATTTCCAATTAGTCTGGAGCATTTCAAAACTCCGGAGATAATTGCAGCCCACAAAATACAAAATTTACACATATCATCGAACGCACGATGCAATGATGATGGCCAGTTGTTAGGGTGACGATTATAATACGGGTCAACTATTATAGTGAAACACTTAAAAAATATTTTTATATTTATTAATTTTAGTATAAGAATTATTATTCGGGTAGATTATAATAATGAATCATTCGCAAATATTTCTAAACTATCGACTTTATTTAACGGCAATTGATAGGATGGAATATTTACAGGTACTTTTGTAACTACTGGTACTGAATAATCCGAATCAATTATTTATGTTGAAGTATAAGTATTTTCGGATGCATTGGTTTGATGTTGGCAATTATTATTATTCAAAACTAATATTATTCGCAACTATTATTATTGGTTTCACACTGAGGACAATTATTGTGAAATTCTTTTGCGACTGTAAGGTTTGCTATAAAGACAATTATTATCCGGTTCAATTATTACGAAACAATTACAAGTATTTTCTGGAACTATTGGTTTTAATTGGATGGCAATTATTACACGGGTCAATTACTATGATGAATCATTTCATAAACACGCAAATATTTTTGAAACAAAAGTTCGAAATGACGAAAACTCCAAATTTCAGGATGTTTACAAAAATCTACATCCGCTTTCCTATCTTACAGGACTAATTTTAGAATATTTTTATCGATATCCTGCCAAATTTAGAAAATTGAATGAATAATGATTCATTCTAATATGGTATTAAATAGAAATGATTTGTATGAATTCAGTTTAAATTCAGACCATGACTTTGATAAAAAAAAAATAATAATAAATTGCACTTCGTCTTTTCACCTTTCGCAATTTTAAGGACTCAGGAATTCTGGTTTATCTATAAATCGTCGATAATGGACGTTATCCAGAATACAATGCGATAACAAAAGTTCTTTATAAACAACATAAATGAGAAACATTTTTTTTATCTGATTCATCATTTTTAATAATATTTTTTTTTATCATCAAGCATAATTTTCAATAATTAGTATAAGTTATGACAAGTTAATACAAGTTCGTTCACGATTTATAGCAGTGGTCCCAAAACCGCGGGCCGTGGAACAAATGGCACGGGGCCTCCCAAGGAACAGTAAATTGTCTCCATTTTGTATATTTTTGTGTATTTCTCTGGGGTTGAAATAAAACTTAATCTGAGATTAGCTTAAAACTAAGATCCATCACCTGAAGCCACACCCATACCGCACATGTAACTGTATTTTGTTTTAAGGCATGTTTAAATACAATTAAATTAAAATTATTAAATCGAAACCTTTCAAAATACATACGATCAGCATCCTCTCCTTTCAGCGATTCGCGGTAAAATTGTCAAAAGTTGATTGGTCATCGGCGATGAAAAGGTTGGGTTGCACTGATTTAATATAATATTCATAATTTCTCAATCAGTTATTTATTTAAATAATAAAGCTAGTAATCGAGTTTGAAACTAAGTAATTAATTATGGGGTCACAGTACCCAAAAAATGACCAAAATATCAAATTTTTTGATTGCTTATAATAAAACGTCAAACTATTTCAAGTGCACTGAATCATCTCTCCATGTTTAAAAAAGTTATGAATGTTTTAGATTGCCCTAAAACGAAAACTTGTTCAACAGACAGACTTTAAAGTGCTTTTTTCTCATGGATGATAATTTTGAGTTTTAACTTTAATTAAATCCCTAAGAGAAATTTTTTCTATTTAAGATAAATCTTTGAAGTAAGCTTTTTTATCTTAAGTATAAATACACTTATTTAAACTGTGCATGGAATAAGCATTTTATGAGGTATTACAATTTGTACAGCATGCTATATATACCTAACAGGAATTTTTAACCTTTTTTTTCTACTTTTTTAGAAAATAGTCTATAAAAAATATTCTAATTGATAGATCAACAAATGAATGCACAAAATTGTTGAAATAAATATAGTAAGCACTAAGAAAAAATATTTTTTTGAAAATATGTTAAAATATGTTTTTCAATTTTTTTTTTAAATTTAAAAAGAAATTAAACAGTAAAATTATTTTTTGAAGATAAATTATTGATTATACGTTAAATGAGCATGTAAAGCATCCACAAAATGAATGATTATACCTTTATTTAAGTACCCCTTTAAGTATCTTTATTAAGATACCTTTAGTATTTTGAACCATAGTAATTTAGTAAAATAAATATCGAGTATGAGACTCAGCATTTTAATAAAATAAGTTTAGTGCTTGAAATTGAATGACTCATCGTTTCGAACTTTAACTGAACCATCATCGATCTCAACACTTATCTTACAAACAACAAAAACAGTTTGCAGATATGTGATGTAGATTTAAAATTGCATTTATAAAGATTATATTTAAAATAGTCTAAGATATCATAACTTGGTTAAAGTTCTAAAGATATTCAAGTGGAACAAGAACTATTCTATGAAATGAAGGTTGATATATATGAATAGAAACCATTTAACTAAATCTAACTATTACCGAACTTGTTTTGTTACTTTTAAAGAAAGTAATTAGCAAACTCTAATTGGAATAAATCATGCAAATTGACTTTCGAGCTTAAGACTGAGGAACGAATTCAAGCAACAGCATTTGACTATAAAAGTGATTTAAATTGAAAAATTCCAATGCTTTTATCGGATTTTAATGAGTTTCGAGTTCATTAACTTCATTGAGCGACTGGTTTCATGATGTTTTTTGTCCCGCAGTGGACTGATCGTTAAGACGCGGTTCCCAGCAGATCACCGAAGTCAAGCATCACTGGCTGCGGTCAGTGTGCGGGTGGGTGACCACTTGGATCAGTCTGCGTAGGGACCGAGGGTGTGCGGTATTGGTCCTCGTTAAACTGTGCTACCGTAAAGTGCTCGACTTCGCGTGCAGGTCGTTGGGCTACCGAAGCGGGGGTGCCATCCCCTCTGCAGAGGATCAAAATTGTGATGGCATGTCTTCGGATCATCCTCAGGGATGTTTCCCAGACCGTCGCCAATAGCCCATTGTGCAGCTCTAGTGCGACGTAAATGATCAAATCAAAATCAAATCAAATCATGATGTTTTTTTTTTAAATAAGCAAAAGTTAAATTTTCAATAAGCGTCTAAATTAAGTCTGTTTCATGATATGTTTAAATTGTTAGACAAAATAATTTGGAAACAATCATTATCAGTGGCTCGACAGCCCAGGGTGAGCCTTGGCCTTTTCAAGAAGTTTTTTCCAGGCTAACATTTTTCCTGCTGGAGATTTCCAGTTTTTAGTTTTTAAGACCAAAAGGTCTTTTTCTAGGCCATCTATCCATCTCAAATTTGGCCTGCCTCTTTTTCGTGTTCCAACTGGTCTGGCATTGAAAACTCTTTTTGTGATATGGTCTTCGTTCATTCTGATGTGGCCTGCCCATTTTATTCTATGTCGTTTAATAAAGTTAATTATGTCAGGTTCATCATACGAGTGATCTATAACCATCAATCTGCTCAATTAGCATTTGCAGTATTTTATTTCTATACAGTCAAACCCCGCTACAGTGAACCCTCAAGGAACCGAAATTTCGGTTCACTATAACCGGTACTTCGCTATATCCTTTCGGCAAACAAATTTTACTAATTGTTCCAAGCTCTCCTCTTTTATGACACATTATTTAAATAAACGAGCAATAAAATGAAATTAAAATAAATGACTGAAAAATGATACGTAGTAACACAAATGTGTTAACTTTTAATTTTTATTACTTTTCGTCTTGTGTACAAAAAAATTAGTAATCTTTAGCCTATTCACAGCCGGAAGAAATTGTCATTCATCGTGATAAGTGGTTTCTTAACCACTTCCCTGATAACTCCGAGTTAACTCGGATATGTATATAGCTAATATTTACTATCCCGAGTAAACTCGGGCATAGCTGAATTCGGCAATACGTTTTGTTTTATGACGTTTTTATTCGTCCGGAAGCAATACAAAAAATAATAATAATCTGCTGTGATTTGAAGTTAGCCCATTTTTTGTTTTGCTGTTTGTAGGGCAACAGACGTGTTTTGTACAATTGTATAGACGATGGTTGATGAATTTAAATATAAAAAATGGAATAAAAAAATGGCGTTCTTGAGCGAAAGTGAAAGTAATGCAGATGATTTTTCAGATAATGAAGAGGTGAACAGATACAAAGACTAATATTTAACTTTTTTCATTGGCCCGAAATCATTTGGGATAGTAAACTGATGGTCAATTAAATATTTCTGACACATTAAAAAATTAAAATTTCAACTTAGCACGTGTCTATTATGTTTTGTTTTAGTTCCTTATATTTATTAATGAAATAAAAAATTATGTTGATTTTTTGCGTTATTTGTTCAAAAAATTGATAAGAGAAACTGTTAATAAGAGAAACTGTTAATAAGAAAGGAAATAAGGAAAAACAATGGAATAAAAATATATTTAACTGAAATAAGAGGCTTATTGGCCGTTTAAATAGTGGGGGAATAATTTCATTTTGGTAACAATTGATGTTGCAGTAATTTTATTTAAATTAATTGAGCATTTCAAGAAAAAATAAATAAAATATTTTGACAACGTAATATGAGGGGGTTTTGTTAAAAGATTAGTACACAATCACATATTATACAAAAGAAATTTACATTTTAAAAATCGAAGACAATGCATGTTTGTCATAATAAACAATGAAATAAATCATAGATTCAATAAAATGGTAACAAAATGTAATTTTATTCATATGTATTTAGAATATTTACAAACAAAAAAAATATTTGTTTATAACGAAAACATTCAGAATTTTAAGTCAAAATAATCAATTCGAAGTTTAAAATTTGAAGTTTATATTAAAATAAAAAAATTAGTTTTGGTTTGTTAGTTAGTTAGATAAATTGAATCAAACCATCAGAAGTGGAGTTTTGAATTTAATTTATTTTCGAAAATTGGACATCTAATTGGATGCGACGGGAGGTAGCAATTGCACTCAAGTAACTTGTGGTTGCAAATGTATAACCTTTTTAACGTTGCCGGAATGGAGGAGCAATTTCTCCAACTGCTGAAGACCTGCGATTCCAAAATGGAAGACATGAGAGTTCTTGAAGATTCTAAAAAGCACAATTGAATATATTATTTGAAAAGAAAACACGATTTATGCATTTAAAATCTTAATAAACAAAAATAAATACAGCATTCAGTAATATACAGTCAGTGGCCAAATTATTAGACGCATTATAAGTAATATCCTAATTATCAGGTGACACTCTATACAGCTTTATTGTTTTTACAGGACTGAAACCGGTTTGCACTTGCTTACGTTCGTATATCAACGGGTTAAAGGAGACGATAGATAATATAAATTCCACGATTGAATAAATTAGACGATATATTATATAAATTCAGAATATTTATTATATTAGGTATTATATTAGTATATTATAATAATTAGATCAAAATATTAGACGCACTGAAGTGTTTTTTATAATAACATGATTTTCACGACTTAATAGGCAATACTTTTATATTTAAATATACATGTAATGGGCTTTCATTCAGAAGATTTTTTATATACTTCCTATGTGTATTTATTTTTAATGTATTGCATTACAATGTTAACTTGTTTCAGCCACGTAATAACAATAAACACCTGACAATTAAGATTTCACATAGAATATTATAGTACGTATAATAATTTGGCCAGAGACTGTAAAAATCAATAATAATAATTTCTGAAAAATCACACCCATTTACGATGAAATCGGTGTAAAATCAAGTCCGTCAAAGTATGATCACTTAAAAGCGTGATGTGAAATTTTCGTGACTTATGACAAAAGTCATAAATCACGGAAGTAGTAAGTCAAAGTCATAAGACAATAAGTATTAAATAAAGTGGAAAAACGCGTTCCATTCATATTCATAGCAGCAAAATCATGATAAATGGGGAAACATTTGTTTTTATCCAGTCGCGTTATTTTTTGCGAGGTTCGGGATTTCAGAATTTTCCTTCTAATTTTTGGGACCCCACTGAATCGAATGTTTTGACAAAGTTGCGTACCAATTTAGAAGTTTGCCTGAACAAAACCCCCATCTATATAGAATGAGGGATGTAACGAACATTCTTCGACAATTATTCGGTGCCCTTTTGTCGAATATTCGGTTGGCCAACTGTTCTTTTTTTAGGGGGGGGGGTTGAATCGATTTAACAAAAAATAATCTAAAATCGTATTTTTGCATTATTTGAGCTTGTTTTTACGCATATTTGTTACGTTCTAAGGCTTGCCAATTACGTAATGAAAAAAAAATGGCGAAGCGATTTTTAAAGAATTGAAACTTACATTACTTAATACTGAATTAGTTTATAATGCTGATTTTCTTGAAAATTATAATTCAGGCAAGTCGATTTCGTCATTTTTTCAACACTTCATGCTTTAAAAATTCAGAAGTATTTTTTTTATTTGTTTCATTTTTGCTTGTTTTCTGTATTAACTATAATGTAACATTTTAGTGGCGCGTTTCTAATACACTTAATTCTCTTTTTCTTACTTTTTTTCTGTATGCAACAGGAACAGTAGAATACTGTTTTTCTCAACGTTAAAATTATTCTTCAGGATTAAGAATGAAAAAAAATTCAGTTATTTAGCTTTTTTAATTAACTTTTCTTTTATGAGCGTTTTTATTAAGACAGAATTTTTAAAAGAGCATATCTTATCATTTTAAAGTCAATTTTTTTCTAAAATTGCGCCTATGTGAAAAAGTTACATTGTGATTATCAGTGTTAAATCTTCCATTTAAAAGATAAGAATTATTTTTGTTTCAGTTTAGTTTTTATCTAACTTTTTCTTTTAAATTTTTTTTTTTTTAGTTTTTTTTTTGGAAGATTTTATTATAACGTGGCAATTTAGAGTTCTTTTTTATAATACTTAAAACTTACTTTGAAACATGAACTTTTTCTTGAAAATACAGTAATTGGAAAACTGAGATGTTTAGCTTTAAAACTTTCTTTCAAAAATTAAGAGCGATTCTTATTTTTCTGTTTTGCCTTTGTTTCTAATTCTTTTTTATGGGCGTTTTTAGTAGAGCGCTGCATTTTTAAAAGCGTTTCTGATAAACATTATCTTTTTTAACGTTTTATGAAGAAAAAAAAAATTCCGGAAAATATTTTTTTTTATTATTAAAGTTTTGTTTTAAGAATTCAGACGATATTTTTTTCTGTTTAAGTATGCGGCTGATATTTTGGCTGAATATTCAGTATTCGGCCAAATAACTATTCGAAACAGAACGTTATTACTCGTAGCCGCAATTCTCAGATAACATTAATTTGTAATTGATAAAAACATTATATACTTCAAATACATATAAATTTTTATTATTTTAATATTTTTCAAAAAAAATTATTTTGTTATAAAAAAATAACAAATGTAAGTATTTGATTTTTACGAATGCAACAAAATTTTAAATTTGGGGATAAAGAAAAGACTAGATTGGTGTTAATATTTTAATTGGCTTCCAGACCTTTTTCAAATTCTTAGAGACTACGACTCTGAATGAATTTAGAAAGTCAGAAATGCAATTCTAGCAGAAAACTTCAACAATTTAAGATATGTGTTTTAGCAGGAATGCACTTCATCAGGGGACACACTGCCTGATAACACACAGGAGCCTTTCTGTTGTCAGTGGTGAAACCATAAACTGACAGTGCCCCGAGGCCCAAAAGCAAATAAGAAAAAGCAATTAGAAATGTAAATGCAAAGAAAAATAAATGACAAACAATCACAATTTAAAAGTACACAGAGTAAGTCTTTATAATGATTTAAAAGTACTCAGAGTAAGATTCAATAAAGAGACGCCCGCATATAAGAAAAATAAATAAAGTTACAGTTAGAATAGCCACATCAAAATAAAATACAAATTGCCAAATCATTAAGAAAATCCTAGAAAAAATCAAGTGCTGACCTCTTTTTGAAAATCTTGAAACAAAAAACATTCAATTAATAAAAATTTAAAAAAGTGCTGCCATCTATATGTATCATTAACATAAAATCCTAAATTTCCCCGCTTAGGCCAATTTATGCTGGCTCAATATCGGCCGAATTATTTGAACATCTTTAAAATATCTTGAATCAAAATATCATAAATTACAGTCATTAAAAGGTAAATTATTATTCTCTAATGCAATCTTGAAATTCCCGATAGCTGAAAAAAAATCTTTTTTATTATTGCAAATAAATTTAAATCTAATCATTTGACCCATCAAAATGTTCTTAAAAATCTTAAAGTAAAGGTTGGAATTAAAATGTGTTAAACTAATAACATTAAACTTAAAATCTCTTCTTATCGCAAAATTAGATGAAAATTTTTTGGTTATGAAGTTTGAAATAAGAGCAATTTTCATCTGGATGAGTCTTAATTAAATTTAGTTCTTCAGGATAAATATCTTTAAATCAAAATCATCACAATAAAAAATAATTAAATCATCCATAAATCAAAACCCAATTAATGAATTATATTGTAAAAATTTTTGTTCATAAAAATGTAAGAAAATATTTTCAAATGCAATTAAATAACAATTCCCCATTGAGATACGTGGAATTTGTGTGTTAAAATCATTAAAAAAAATTGAATGAATGTCATATGGAGCACACCAAAAATCCAACTTATACATAAAAAAAAAGAAGAAAAAAAAAATGGAAATGAGATAAGATGAGTGGTGTGCAGATGTGTCTTTTAAATTAATCAAATCACTAAGGAATTCCGATTTCACTAATAAGTAAAACATAACCGTGGTGGCTCAGGGGAAAGAGAGCTCGCCTCCTAATGACACGGTACAGGATCGAATCAGTAGCGTAGTTATGGGGAGGGTTCGGGGGACAAAATCCCCTCCGAAATTGAACATTACTTGAATAATGAACTATTGTACGGTGAGCAAGATGTAGATATAAATAAGTTTTCATTGTTCATTTTTTGTAATTTAAACGCTTAGAATATATATATATATATATATATATATATATATATATATATATATATGTGTGTGTGTGTGTGTGTGTGTGTGTAGGCAAGTAGGTACTTTATTAACGTCGCACTAGAGCTGCACAATGGGTTAGTTGGAGACTGTCTGGGAAACATCACTGAAGATGATCCGAAAACATGCCATCAAAATTTTTATCCTCTGCAGAGGGGATGGCACCCCCTCTTCGGTAGCCCGACGACGTGCTCGCGAAGTCGAGCACTTTACGGTGGAACAGTTTAACGAGGACCGATACCGCGCACCCTCGGCCCTTACGCAGGCTGATCAAGGTGGTTACCCACCCGGTTACTGACTGTAGCTACTGATACTACATATACATATACATACATATTAGAAGGATCATGGGAGACAATCCTGATCTGCCGGTTGGTCTAACCCTGGAATATTTTCGCGGTTTCCCCTCTATGTAACAAAAATGAAGGTTTGTTCCACTAAGTTCTCCACGAAGAGTAATTTGTTGCATTGCTTGATCTAGGAGCTTTGGGTTATGGGTCTTTATGGTTAGGTGCAAAATTGCAAGGTTACGGAATTGAACATTAATAGCCGTAAACTCAAAAATGCGGCGACTTGTTCAACGCCAGTTGTAAAATAAAATAAAATTAAACTTGAAAAAAAAGCATTATAAAATTATATAATTTATAAAAAAACCAAACCCATATTTCATATAAACGTGTACGGAAATGTTTGAAGGGGGTTTTAATTTTTTTGTTTGCGGCATTACGCTTATTTTTTTCCCTTCATTTTTTGTTTATAGCATTTCGCTCATTTTTTTTTCTTTCTTTTCTATATTGTTTATTACCAGGAGACTTTATTTACTTCACCGGATCTTTTTTTTTTCTTTGAGCCGTTCAAATTAAGCAAATCAACTGTTTAACGTGAATTATCCATCAATATTGGCAAGTTCTTATCGTTTCCGGAGGTCACCAATGTGGGGTACTAAGTCAACCTTCATCTATCAAAAGGTACCTCTAGATAGAATCAAGTTGATATGTCTTATATACTAGTGTATTAGTATTTAATATTTATAGTGGTAGTTACGCCACACAACTAATATTATGAAACCAATGAAATACAGTATTTTTCAAGACATAAACCAAAGCCGAATGATTTTTCTTTAATTATAATTAAGATCAAAGATTATAACTAAAATTAAAAGAAATAAAAAAGAAAACCAGGTTCTTCTTCATTTCAGTTGACTGAGAATTAGCAGCGCGATAAGTTATCCCTGTCACTTTTAAAACTTAATTGTTCTAAGGATAGAATATTCGAACTCATGATGTCACTAATTCTAATGGTTGCTGAATACTTACTTTGCTACATTCTACGCGACGAGAAAACAAAATCTGTTTTTCCTTCCGCTCACACCATTCCACAGATGTTCACTCTGTCCCGCCAAAGAAGTGACGTCAAAAGAAAATTTTAGTTATTCAGAATGATGGAATCAAAGATAACGATATTTATTATTGTCTGCGCTTTTTCCTACGCTTCGAATTAATTATTCTAAAAATTCAGGGTTCGGGATTTTTTTCTGATTTTTTTTGAAAAAAATCAAAAAAATATCAGATCTTTTTTTTTATTTTATTTAAATCGGACTTTTTTAAATTTAAATCGGAGTTTTTTTTAATTTTTATTCAAATACATTGTACGAACTTTGATTTATGATTAAAAAAACTTTATAAATATTTATTCAAAATTAAATTAACGTTCAAATTATATTATAACAATATTTATAACTCTAACTACCTAAAACAATTTTTCATTATAATACATAGCTTTGAATGCATGGCAACCGTTTTGAAACAAATGCATGATTGAAATTTAAAGACTAGATAAAATAGAGAATTTAAAGAATACTTTAACTATTAAGTTTCAATTAGCAAACTATAATTTTAATAAAAATTGGGACTTCTCTTTTTTTTTTCTTCTTGATTTTTAAAATGACAAAGCAAATGTAGCAGATGGTGTTTATAAATGTAGTCATTCATCAAAAAGTAAATAAATATTTAATCTATATATTTTTATATTAAAATATTCATCTTTAATCTTTCATCAAAATAGATAAGTTAAGCTAAAATAAAATTTAAGAAAATTTATGTACTCATTCGAATTTCTTTTCACAAAATTTCTTCATAGAAAATACTGAAATATTCATTTTTCACCAATAAATTAGAATGTAAATATTAATTACATGCTTTTTCAATCAAAAGGTAGAATTTTAATTAACATTATTTGTATTTTTTGAGAAAAAATGTTTGCTTATTAATTACTTTTTACTGCTATGGAAGTTTATATTAAGACAAGGTGTTGACTTTAAACTGCACTTTCAATCTCAAGAATCAAAAGATTAAAAAAAATGTAATTTCAAAATGTGCTGGAATTTAACACACGCCAAAAAACAAAGTAATTTTGTTAACTAAAATTAATTAATGCAGCAATTCATTAAAAATAAATTTTAAAAGTACCAAACTATCAAAAATTTACCAGTATTTCAGACATATTGAATATTCAGATTTATGAATTCAATTCGGATCAAAATTGTTTTACAAGAATATTTATTATTTACAGATAGTTTAAATCGAACCAAATGCTCTTTCCTGCAAAATGAGAACAAATTTATCTGAGGAAAATGGACTAAAAATGTTTAAAACAAACACACCGAATTAACCAGAAAAGAATAATTTCATTTTTTGTCAGACATGAAATGAAAAAAACACTATCGAAAGACGTGGACTTATGATGGTGAAGGAAATTCATATCCAAAGTATGTTCCCTATGTTTTTCTTGATGGGTGCAGCAGAAATAACCTCTTTTTTAAAAGTCCACTTGAAAAAAAATAGTTTTTAAAACTATTGTATTTCATTATTTTCTTCTTTTTAAATAAGATGTGTTATTTTAGAAATCCGGAAATATTTAAAGCGTTATATTTTCATCCAGTAAAGAGATCAAAATTAAATTGAAGTCCTCTAGCTAGAGGGAAAATTATACGTATTTTGATGGACGACATGATATGGTCGGTATAATAAGGTGATAAATGCAGCTTGTAGCAGTTAAAAAAATAGTTAAAGCATGTCTTATTGTCATCGAGCACGGAGCTTCATTTGAGTGCTCTATATAATCGGAGAATGGTTAAGAATCCGTAGATTGCGAGGTTCCACAATCACAGACTTGAAAAAATGAGATCGGTTTGATAATATAGGATGTTCTGTAATGGCGGTCCCTTAAATGTATATATCAAAAAATAAGTAAGCAAAATAAGCTCATTAACAATCGCTGATTAATACTTAAGCTATAAATAAACATAAGCACTTCTGAGTTATAACGAATCACTCATGAGGAATACTGTATTGAAAACGTCAATTTCGATTGCCTGATGTAACTTGGAAGTGTTTTATAATAATGGCTCATTAATCCCTGCTTTTTACGGAAATAAAACAGGTTTTGGTATTTTCAGTCACTTCCTTTTTTTGTAGAGATTTCTTAGAGTTCGATATCATTTTTCTGAGCTTAAGTATTTATTTGAGACATTAAATGTCTCCATTTTTATGTAATTTCTTAAAAGAATTAGAGAATGTTCATTACATAAATAATTATAATCTAATCTATAAGTATAATCTAATTAGATCGATAATTTACTTTTTATCGGTGTATTAGCTGTGTAAGATTGCAATATAAAGTTCCTTACATGTGCTGTTTTAAGGTATTTTTTGAATATCAAAATAAATGTCGTTGACTTAAATTTATTTTTTTCTTTCTTTGTGTAAAATGAAGTACTGTTTGTTTTTTTACCTCGAATTTCGAAACCTCGCCAGAAACGAAAGACAAAATATTTTTTTTTTTGTGCATTTAAATTCAAAGCGGTAAAAGAAATTCAAGTATTGCAAAATAAAAGTGATGGTTTCAAATAGCAAAGGCTCTTTCAAAGAAAATACAAAAAGAATTCTGAGGAATTCTGTAAACTTGAAATAAAAATAAGGAACATTTTCTCCGGACGATCCTCGTATATTATCAAACAAATGTGTGGGATTTTCCCAATTTATTTTTGGGGTCCTCTTGAGTAAAAAAAAGAGTTATTTTACTTTAAAGAGTATCAAGAGACGCTCCATCAAAGTACAAAGAGAGACAGAGAGAAATACTATCGAGAAAGAAAAGAAAAAACTTTCCAATACCATCGGTAATGTTGAAAGATAGTATCAATATAAATCTCAAAACGCTCCGACATATTGATATCAATTCTAATATTGATACTGATTTGCATTTTAGTCCTACTCATTTTTCAATTCTTTCTATTAGTTCATACTCTCCCTATATATTATTCAAATTTTCAAACGTTAATAAAATACTTTTTCTCCATCTATTTGAAGTTCAAATACATTTTTTTAAAACGTTTAGTCGATGACATTTGATGTTAATAAAGTTTTTTTTTAAATATTAATTCATTTATTAAATAGGGATGAGCAAAAAACGAAAAGTAATTTTCTGATGAAATCGAAAAATGAAATGGAATTTTCTGATGGGTCAAGCGTTAGTCATCGTTTTAAATTTTACTCTAAGCGATTCAGTTTTTCACATATTTTAAAGATTACATCAGTGATAATTTCTAACTTGTAGCTCTATTTGAACGAAATAATAGTTTATTGCTCACATTTGAATATTTAATTATTTTATATTCGCTTTTTTTCCAATTGGGTATAATATGAAAAAAACACAACTACTTCGATTTAGTAGGAACAACATATGACGCAATGCTAAACGAATGGAATTTAGTTGTTGTTTATTTAGTTATTGTTATTAGTAGTTGTTGTTATTTGTTTTAGTTGTTGTTTATTTAGTTGTATTTAGTTTCAATAACTTTTCTTTATAATGCAATAAAATCTGGCGAGCAGCTATTTAAACGATCGAACACTTCGTTTGTTTATTTGTGGCTTGAAGTTAGGCTCGCAGAAAATGCCGTTCATGGGTTAAATTTAGTAGGAACAACACAACCTGTGACGTAGGCTATATTATACCCAATTCCAACTATTAGTTCACACTCGTCCTATATATATTTATATATCATGTTCAGATTTTTAATCGTTAATGAAATACTTTTTATTCATCCACTCACATTCAAATAAATTTTTTTAAACTTATAGACGATGTCACTTGATGTTAATACAGTTTTTTCAAATATGAATTCATTCAATAAATTTAATGAATTAATTTTAGTTTCATACGGGAGAAAGAATTACAATAATTCACAAAAAAAAAGTAACTAAAATAAATTTTTTTTCTTCGTTGACCTAAGAAGGAATTGACTTTAAAATTTATTTCATATTTCTTGTTTATTTTATTATTTTATTTTAAGGAACACCGATTCTGAGCTTAAAACTACCAATGTTCCACTACGTAGCCCTGTAGTTTCAAACCCTATGCAGAAGAGAAGGAAACTCTTGGGATAAATGAGCGTTCGTGGAGGATTTTTTGAGAGAACTAACCCGCATTTGCGTTACATGGAGAGGGAAACCTCTTCGCCCGAGTTAAGAGGATTCCAACCCGTGATCTGTTTATCACTGAAGATATTTTACTGTATCACTTTCTACATGGTGAAAAGTGATCCAGTCGCCATCCATTAAATAAATGTCGGCCAATAAATCTCTGATTCTATCTGATCCGTGCAAGAATTATTGATCAAAATTATTGGTCAACTCCCGACTTTGGGTCTGCATCAAACGACATCGCATGTCGTTTGATGCAGACCCAAAGTCGGGAATATATTTGCTGCACCAAAGGACCAGTTGTGTGCGCTGCAAGGGTTACTAAATGAGTTTTCTCACACTGTTAAAATTTTCATTCTAAAATGATGGTAAAATAATTGACAGCTGTTTGTCTATCCGATTAACCTTAAAGGTTACGGTGAAAAAAATTTTTTTTCTTTTATGGTTTTTTAACCATTTACAACAAGCATTTTCAAAAACGCGAAGAAAAAAAAACTTATTTAACTAGACGTAGGGGCTTGGCTTTTCGTAAGGTAATGCTGCATTGGAGAGTGCCGGACACTGGAAATTCTTCATGTATTGAAGGGAATGGAAGAAATAGTGTGGAGTCAACACCAGGACTCAAACTCCACTTCTGCTGGTCATGAAATGGACAGATAAGCCCGCTCGGCTATGATATGTACGCAGTTGCAAAGATCTAAGTAGCTTCATGAGGTGGTTCTAGTGTGTGCGACCAAATTCTGGTGGTTTAACCGTATAAGACGAAAGCAGTTAATAAACAGTTTTTCTCTAACAGTTTGATTACCATTTTATTTATGGTTATTAGACTGTTTTGATTAAATATGGTAAAATAATCACTCATTAAATTGTTATTTAACCATTTTATCCGAGAAATTTCTAACAGGGCATAAATTAGAATTGGAATTAAAAAAATCTTACCTAATTTTCGGAATTTCGTTTATGGATCAAAAGAATCATCTTTTCGTCGTCAGTCAGATTGTTCAGATTTTCCCTCTCGTAACCGTTCTCTCTAAGAATGTTCAAATTTCTGCTATCTTCATAGACCTTCAGTAAAGCAGCTCTTATACACATGGTTGCATCTAAACATATATATTACACATTGATTAACGCTAAACATGCCAACACTTAATCTATATCTATTTCTAACATAGCCGGACTTAATGTTTCTTGATTAAATGTATGAAATAGGGATGTTAGGAAAGAAATAAACGAAAAAAACTTTATTATTTATTAAATAAGATTGTATAATGCCAATTTTTATGTATTACAAACATAAGGCATAAGAATTTTTAATTCATTACTCAGCGCATTTTTTACACATATAGGGTATTTCCATTGTACATATTCCGCAAACATATTTCTTCTAACTATTAGTATTTCTATAATTTTTAAAATTATTCTTACAATTCTAAGAATATAAAAGAATTATAATTATTCTTATAATTAATATTATTTCTTCTAAGAACTTGTGCTGTCTTGATTATTTCGACATTTTTCTGGGTAAAAGCTAACAGTTGGTTGGAAGAGAAGTAAAGCTAGAAAAATAAAATATAGGCTACTTACCAAAACATTTAATTTTTGTCACTTTATCTGACACAAAAATGTTAACCTAAAATTTCAGGTACTTTCTTTGAATGTGAATTCGCAGTTATTTTGATTGAGATCACTACGCAACAGTCTTTTGCAGAAATGTGCAACTCATCGAATGCAATACGTTGGACACGCATTACATCGTCATTTCTGATCCGATCACCTTAAAAAGCGATAAATTGTTCTCCCGGTCAAATGACCGGTTGTGGTAGAAATCGGTATACGACTAGTATTATTCGATACAAACAAAATACTAAAAATAAACAATAATAATAGAATATTAACTGTATATAATTTTTAGAAAAAGTCATGAAGTCAAATGTGCAGAAACGATCAGATGATAAGCGCATTTTAGATGCAAAAACGGTAATTTGACCGGTTATGTTATGTTAAGTGTTAATACACACGCTCATATAGATCAAAACAAAACTTATAGTATTTGGAAGAAAATATAAACATACCAGCGATAAGCTGTCTCGGACTCTCAAGAGGGACATTGGATGTTGAATTCATGATTACATTCAAAAAAATGATACAAAGTCTCTCTCTTAAATAAGTAATATTTTCAATTATAAGCAGGTGTGTGTGTGTGTTCATGCGATACGATGATTTCCGGACATTTCTTAAGCAATCTCTGGATCATTATGCACAGTTATGTTTTATATAAAATAAGCAGATGGTTTCCTGTTTTTGCCAAAATGCGTGACAGTTTCTAATTATTCTGATTTTAACAGCATGTTTCATTTTTTATATACATACATACAACAATAGAAGAGACACTTTCAAATTTTTACTTTTTTTAAATTTCTCAAGATATACTTAAAGGATTGTTTTGTCTATATACACTGTTCAAAAAAATTAGGGGAGCACATGGCTCCCCTAATTTTTTTGAACAGTGTATATATATATATATCATAACAAATAAAGAAAAACAATGAGTTTTATTTACTGCGCATCATAGAACTCGTAAAATAAGTTCAAAATGTCGAGTAAACATGGAAAAAAATTACAGAACAATAAAGAAAGATAATAATAAGAAGTATAATAAAAATCCAGGGAAAAAATCCGAAGAAAAGGAAAAAATCAATACAAATCCGAAAAAAAAAGATATAATATTTTCATCAGCTCACACGATTATATCCACAGAAAGCAGTGCTTTCTAATATTGTATCAATATAGCCAAAGCAAATTATATCAATACAATAGTGTGAGGAGCAATAAAAAAAAATTACAACGAATGAAATAGAACAAATGAAGTAAAAATATCACGTAAAAACAGAAAGTAAAATGTAAAGAAAAAGCAGAATAAAACATAAAACAAAATGTATGAAGTTGATGGGAAAATTATATCTTTTATTTTCCGGATTTTTATGAATTTCATTCCCTTTATTTCGGATTTTTATTATTATTATTTAACTTTTTCCCTTTTTTCATTGTTGTGTAATTTTTTTGCATGTTTTCTCTACATTTTGAACTTTTATTTATATATATATATATATATATATATATATATATATATATATATATATATATATATATATATATATATATATACTCTACAATAACGGAAGAGATACTAATAGTTTTTGAAATTTTTTTTAATTTCTCAAAATCTCAAAAAAGGATTATTTGGTAACTTTACAGATGTTCATTTTCTACGATTTTCCACACTTAGCTTTCAAAGGTTTGAGAGACCTACAATAAATTACAAAAGAAAACAAGTATTTTTGAACACCCTATGCCAGAAAATCAAGTAATGAACTTGTAATTTTTATCGATTGCTTTAGTTGTTATTTTTAATAACTGCATATATATATATATATATATATATATATATATATATATATATATATATATATATATATATATATATATATACTCTACAATAACGGAAGAGATACTAATAGTTTTTGAAATTTTTTTTAATTTCTCAAAATCTCAAAAAAGGATTATTTGGTAACTTTACAGATGTTCATTTTCTACGATTTTCCACACTTAGCTTTCAAAGGTTTGAGAGACCTACAATAAATTACAAAAGAAAACAAGTATTTTTGAACACCCTATGCCAGAAAATCAAGTAATGAACTTGTAATTTTCATCGATTGCTTTAGTTGTTATTTTTAATAACTGCATAAAGTTTCGCAATCCTGGAGTAAATGTTTATGGGGAAATGAGCATTTGTATGAAAAAATGAATTTTTTTTCGCCTTACATTTTTTCGTTCTAATTTTTTATAAGCTATTCAATTCAAATAAACAAAATTTCTGGAGGAATTTAATTAAAATTACATAATTATTGATTTAAATTTTTTTAAAAATTCGTTAAAAACTGCGCAAGATATGAGTATTTAAGCTAGTTTTTTATATATAAACTTCCATGACTTGCTACACACATATAATGTTATTCTTTGTCGATATAATGAACCAAAAAAAGAGAGGAAGTTGGATATATTGGTGATACAGGTTTAAAAAGCAGAATAACATAAAATTCAGGAAAAATTATCGGATAGCTGATATCATAGCTGATGTTGAGGATTGCCCGACAGCTAAAGATTACAAATTTTTTTGTACGCAAGGCGAAAAGCAATAAAAAAATAAAAGTTAACACACTTCTGTTACTGCGTATTATTTTTCAGTCATTTTTGTATTTCATTTTATGGGTCATTTATTTGAATAATGTGTCATAAAAGCGGAGAGTTTGGAAACATTATTAAAAACCATTATTACTCTCGGCTATAGTGAACCGAAACTTCGGTGGTTCGCAATAGCGGGGTTTGACTGTATTATCGTTATTTGTTTTTTCTATCGATTTTTTCGGGATCAGGCATAGAATTGGCGGCACCATACTGCTATAAAGGACGTTCGATGTTGTATTTTCAATTATTTTTAAAGGTGAAATAGATTTTAAAAACCGAATTCCAAATAAACGCATCTTGGTCACTATTTTGTTGAGCGTTGCTTTGCATGCTGTTGATTTTGTTAAAGAGTTGTGATTACGACGGAGGATTAATAGGTTTAAATCAAACGATTTGTACTTATTCCGAACACATAGGAAGACGTTTATTTTTACACATTTGCACCAAAAATAATTCTCCAATATATGATATTAGATATTTCTGACACCACAAACTGCGGTTGTTTAAAACCTGGAATTATCGCAGTGCAGTGAAATGGGTGAAATTTGTGGTGGAGCTAACCCGCGCTTGCGTTACATGGAGAGGAAGACCACGAGAACCTCCCACGATTAGCCTGACGAGAAGGGGACTCTAACCCATGATCCGTCTACCACTGAGGATATTTCCCGTCAGCACTGTGGTCGGTGCAAGCCAGATGCGGAATTCGTATCGACAGAGATTCGAACCCGGTTTGTCTCATTGGAAGGCGAACGCTCTATCCCCTGAACCTTCGCGACTCAAATACTGTTTCGAAATAAAAATCCTCGAGATGTGAAGTCAAATAACTTTTGGTCCATCGAAAGTTTTCTGTTCCATAGCACACACGGTAAGCACAGCCTCAAAACCCTAGTACAAGTCATGCTTCTTGGATATAAAAACGGTGGATGTTGAACGCGTAAGCGATAAAGCTCAAACACACATTAGCACGTGATTTGATTGCGATCCATAATTTGAATAATGTACTCAATACACTTGATTATATTTCAATACTTTCCGAAATCTACTGAAGGAATGATAAAATGGAACATGTTACGTTTTCTTAAATTTTTTTTTTTCAAAGCTTAAGTTTTATAATATTTATAAAAGGGAGCGTGTTTCTCAATTTCATGAATCGCAGTCGATGCGTATGCTCAGACGGTTGAGTTTAGAAACAAAAATCCTTATGTTACGTTTATATACGCACAAAGTCGTTGAGAAAATATTACACTCAAACCCCTCTATAGTGAACCTTCATGAGACCGAAATTTCGGTTCACTATAACCGGGAGTTCATTATATACGTGCAGCAAAAAATTTTAACTCATTTTTCCGAACTGCTCCCTTTTATTGCATATTATTTAAATAAATGACCCATGAAAAGAAATAAAAAATAAATGAATAAAAAACACTATGTAGTCACAAAAAATGTGTTAAATTTTATTTTTTATGACCCTTCGTCTTGCCTACAAAAAATCTGGGGATGGGAAACTGAGATAGAAGAAACAAACAAGAAAAATTTATACATTTCACTCAAAAGATGATTTTAAAAATCGGTCTATGTATTTTGTGTAGAAATTTCAAAATGACCGAAAAATGAAGAAACAAAAAATCAGCCGAAGACAGAAGAAAGTTGATAATATTTGATCTCCCTTCTTCTTCTGACTGACTCTATCCACAAAAAAATTATATTCTATTTGTATAGCAAGGCACGGGAGCGAACATTTCATTCACCTTATCCGGGAGTTCACTATAAACCATGTTCACTGTAACGGGGTTTAACTGTATATCCGTTATCAAACAGATTAAATGGAGAAGCGTGTGCGCATTAACTTGCGAGTTATTAAAAAAATATGTATATCAGCTGTCCTGTCATTGAAAATGTATGCATAATCTGAATGATCAACAGTTTGAGAAGGACATCTCCTGATTGAAGGAAACTAACGGTTGTCATAGTTATAAAGTTGTCTCTCAACTAGTGTCCAGATGTTTCACTTTTGAATTAAATTTATATTCATAATAAAGCATGAATGATCTGAATAAGTGGGGGAAAAATGTTTTTCTTTGTCAGTGATTCGAATGGTTGTCTTTATCTCGCATCAAATCGTTTCATATCCGCGGTGGGTTCTCAGTCGCACAACTTTCCCTGCCCTACACGAAGGAGCCGGATATGGAGATCAAGGGAACGCACGCACACTATACAATGTCATTTAGCAAGCACCACCTGCTCGAGGATTCGCGGATACAATAATTATTTACTTTGTGTGTATTATTCAAAAACGGCTTTTTACCTTCGCTGCGAACCTCGTGAAACTTCAAACCTTTCTAACCGAAAGGGTGTTTATTCACTGTTATAAAATAGATTCGTAATGTTATTTGCTTTATTATTTTTACGCGGCTGAAACCGGTTTACACTTGTTCACGTTCGTGTATCAGTTGGTTAAAATTGTAACTCAAGACGTTAAAAATAATTCGGAAGTATTCGGAAGTATTCGGAATAATTCGGAATTCAAGGCCAATTCGGAAGTATATAAAAAATCTCCCGAATAAAAACCCATTACTTGCATGATTAAATATAAAGGTGTTGCCTATAAACTCGTGCAAATCATGTCATTATTAAACAGTGCATCTAATCATTTAGTCTAATTATTGTAATAAACCAATATAATACCTGATATAATAAATATTCTATATTTATATAATATATCGTCTCATTTATATTATGTATCGTCTAATTTTAACAAATGATACACTAACGTAAACAAGTGCAAACCGGTTTTAGTTGCGCGCCGCAGAAACAATTATATATATATATATATATATATATATATATATATATATATATATATATATATATATATATATATATATATATATATATATATATATATATATATATATATATATATATATATATATATATATATTGTAAATTAAATAGTGGCAACTTAACCTTTAAACTCACAGAAGGACGGGCATGCGCAAATTAGATATGGGAGCTGTGAGGTGCGGTGAGGTGGGGCTGTTGTCGATGTGTAGAGTGCAAAAAACAGTCGATTAGCTTAGAAGGGTAGTTGTTGCGTGGCGTTAAAGTGAGGAGTTTCGTTTCCATCGCTCTAAAGCATGTTTTCAAAAGGTGATCAGCGGTCGTGGCTTACAATCGAGGTTGCCCGTGTCAAAAATGCAACAGAATGCTATCGAGGATTAGTGGAAGCCTTTGGAGCAAATACTTTACCATATAGGACAGTAGCACGATGGATTCAAGCATCTCGTCTTTTTTCGTCATTAAGCCTTTTCGCAACATGCTTTAGAGCGATGGAAACGAAACTCCTCACTTTAACGCCACGCAACAACTACCCCTCTACACATCGACAACAGCCCCACCTCACCGCACCCAAACCCTATTTACGCATGCGCGCCCTTTTGTGATTTTCAAGGTTAAGTTGCCACTATTTAATTTTCAACCCTCGTATATATATATATATATATATATATATATATATATAGGCATATGTCCCGCAGTGGACGGACTGATCGTTAAGACACGGTTCCCAGCAGATCACCGAAGTCAAGCATCACTGGCTGCGGTCATGTGCGGGTGGGTGACCAATTGGATCAGTCTACGTAGGGACCGAGGATGTGCGGCATGCATTGGTCCTCGTTAAACGGTATATATATATATATATATATATATATATATATATATATATAATGATCAATGTTTTCGCTCTCAGGTCCGCTTCACAGCGTGGGCCTTGTGAGACTTCTGGCATTTCTAAATGAAAGATTATTTTTTACTGTTAAAAATTGGAACATCATGTCAGTTACACGGATCAGATACGGCTGAATCAGACATTTATTTTATTAAATGGATCGTAAAAACAGCATCCGAATACTATCGACTATCGATTCAACGCCTGCCACCCCCCCCCCCGGTGATTAAACGACGCATGTATCAGGGTTTGCATCACTTTCCACGTGATGATACTAATACACTGTTCTCAGTTGCCAATATCAGGTTATTATGTTAATAATGTAATTAAGTTAACGATGGTAGGAAAAAAGTAATATTCAAAACAAAGCATTTCCCCGAAGATGTTGAATTTGCTGTTCGTGTTTCAGATAAAACAGAATTCAAGCATTTCATTAGAAAAAAGAACTGATTTAGTAACTATATTTAACTTAGTGTCAAATAAAAATATGATATTTTAATCGATGTAAAACTACGGTAGCTTTCCCAACATAGGAACAGAAAACGAAGCATTGGAATTAAATTTCGATATTTTTTAATGTCCCTAAACAGTTGCCCTTATCGAGATAAATTTGAATTTTCATGGAAAAACATTTTCACACAAATACTACTTTTGTGTAGATATTTTTTCTTTTTTTATTAAAAATATACTTTTTATATACCAACTACATTTTATTAAAAAATTCTTACCATAAAACAATCGAAATTTTTTTTCTTCTTATGAGTCAAAAGATTAAGAAAAAAAGCGTTTCCTCAAAAAAAGTATATATTTGTTTACATTGGCTGAGCCACCGTTTCGTGATAAATGCTTTCGTGTCATTTAGCTGTGATAAATAACACACTCTCTTAATCCACTCCATTGAGTAACCAGAACAATAGTAAATAAAAAAAGGCTTCTAACTATTTACAACTTCAAGAACAAACAAAGACTATTAGTAAATATAGTAATAGACTGACATCTTTTATGGATGATCTCAGTATTTTTATCTTGTAACAAGTTTTGAAATCTATTCTCTAAAATTTTTCCACTCAATGCGTGGGATTTAAAATGAAGGTATAAAACAGCAGTGGTGTAGTTTTATTGTATGTTTGGAGGGGTTACGCCTTCTATGTTTAAAATGTAGTTCAAAAGTTCAAAATGTAGAAAAAACATGGAAAAAATTACAGAACAATGAGAAAAGTGAAAAAGAGAAATAATAATAATAAAAATCCGGATGGAAAAAAAATAAAATAAAAGGAGGAAAAAAATTTATAAAAATCCGGAAAGTAAAAGATATGTTTCATCAGCTCACACGATTATATCCGTAAAAAAGAGTGCTTTCTAATATTGTATCAATATAGTCAAAGCAAAATATATCAATATAATAGTGTGTTTTGGGCATTCAAAATAAGTTTTACAAAAAAATGTACAACAGATAAAATAGAACACATTAAGTAAAAGCATCACGTAAAAACAGAAAATAAAATGTAGGGAAAAAACAGAATGAAACATAAAACGAAATGAGAGCTGATGAATATATTATATCTTTTATTTTCCGGATTTTTATTTATTTATTTTTCTTCCTTTTATTTTATTTTCTTGTCTTTGGTTTTGGTTTTTTATTATTTTTGTTTTGGTTTTTTATTTATTATTTTTATTATTTTTGTTTTTGTTTCTTATTTATTTTTTTATTATTTTGGTTTTTCATCATTTTTTTATTTTGGTTTTCATTATTTTTATCATTATAATCTTTCTTTTTCCCTTTTCTCATTGTTCTGTAATTTTTTTCATGTTTTCTCTACATTTTGAACTTCCGGGTCACCAATGTGGGGAGAATCACTTCAACAATGCCAACCTTCATCTATAAAAAGGTACCCCACCTTAGAATCGATTTAACATGTCCTATATACTAGTGAATTGGAATCGTATTTTTGTTGTGGTAGACACACTACAGTACTCCCCCAACAGAATTATAACTGTGATAGAAATCGATGAGTGGATCCTACTAGTGGATTCATTGCTGTTTTGTGAAAAGCTGGAAGAGTTGCATTAAGATCACCGTACTTTTGAGTGTTGATCGCGAGGGCTGTATTGAGTTCACGGTCGTGGTCGCACCTGTGTTGCCATTAGCAGTCGAGTGTATATGTTGTACGCTTTGTGTGATCGAGACTGAGTAGCTACAGTGCGAAGAGGTGGATAAGGTCGCAGTCACAAGTAGCAAGTCAACTGTTCAATGGGGATCATCCACCGAATTAGGTGTGTTCAGATCGAAGTGGGTGTTACAGTTTACATAGACGTGTTCATATTGAAGTGGGAGTTAAGGGAGTAGGAGTCTGTCAAGGTAGGCGTGTTCACATCACGTCCGGGTCACCCATGTGGGGTTATCGACTATGTCAACCTTCATCTATGAAGAGATACCTATTTATAGAATCGAGTTAGCATATCTTATATATTAGTGAATTGGAATTTGTAGTGGTAGACACACTACAATGCTGTTTCTTGAATTTCACTTTCTGGCATACATTTAAGACTTGACATTAATATAAACGTAAAAATTAGATTTTTCACAATTTCGAAATAATGAATATTTTCTTTGGTTAATGTATGTTCACAATTACAAATTTACTTTATTAAGTCGGGGTTTCGCCAAACTAGGGTTGATCATTTAGGGTTCAATAGCCAAAATAAATTGGGAATCGGTTGTATAGTGAAACATGCTATCGGTGAACTTTTTATTTTGAGCATGCGGGGAAGTCTTCTTATAGCAAAATCGATTGGTTTCAGTTTTGAAATTTGAGGTATAGAAAATCTCGTAAAGTGAAGTTAAGAGATTTTAGCAATCATTTAAATAATTCTTAAATAATTGTTATGTGCTGTAATTAGTATGTTAATCTGTCAACTTTTAATTAAAAAAATAAATTAATACTCATTTAAAAATTGTTAAAATCATTAATTTTCATTAAAAAGTAAAATTCTTTATGGCAAGAGGATTTAATGGTGTGACGAATTCAGAAGTATATGACTTTTATTTTTTTTGAAAAATTCAAATACATTATAAATATATTAAAATCGTCCATTTTTATTGTATTTTTAAAGTGCTGTAAAATGAAGTAAAAGCCACTAGTGGGTTTATCATCAAAAAAGTAATTACCACTTACCGACAAACTATAATGCTCAAATTTCCATTGAAAATCTATCTCATGACAATGCAATTTTCAGTAATTTTTTAGCCAAAAGGAATTTATCGCCAACAAGTCATTGACCGACTAGCTAGAATTCTTAAATTTTAAATTAATCGCTCCCCTGATTATCCCGAGTTAAATCAGGTATGGATGAACAAAATGAAATCATTTTTAGCCCTTTTTGGTTCCTTGAAAATAATTTTTTTTTTTAAATTCCTACTCTTAGTTTTAAAAAACAATATTTACTATGTTTAATTGCAGTCAATGTTTATTATTAAAAATATTAAATTTAAAGTTAAGAAATACTTTTCAAAAATTATTCTAAAAGCACTTTTATTAAAGTAAAGTTTTCATAATTTTTAACCTACTAAACTGTGAAAGAACATCTTTATTTTATTAGACATTAGTTAACTTTTTTCTAAGAATTCCCCACTTCTTCTACTGAGTAATTTGATTCACGTTGTAATTTAATTAGGTAACATATATTTTATTCCCGAATTAATAAGTTATTTGACATTTTAAAATAAATTGTTGTCTTTTGGTAAAAAATAAACAAAATCAATAAAGTAACTAACTTATAATGAATAATCATATCTCCTTTGTCATTATTTGGTAAACAAAACGTGATTCTAAAATCAAAGCATTTAAATAAAAATGTTCAACTTTTAAAACGCGAAACGATTAGACGATGACATTTTAATTAGATATGTGAAGTGTTTTAAATATTTCATTAAAATTTCATCGTTAAAAGGTTTTATTTGTTCAATAAACAAACAATGCTCCAACAATTAAATTTGTTACTAGATGTGATGTGATATTTCTGTAGTCCTGTGCCTGTTTGTATTTTATTAAAGTGCCGTATTTTAGTGTACATTTGCTACTAATTTATGATTTTTAAATTGTTTGTTAAGAAAATAAATTTTATCTAAATTATTTTCAAATACTGGAATTTCTGTTACTTGTTTTAATTACAAAACCGTACATTCAATACGATTTATGAACAAAACTTGATTTTATTTTTAAGTGAATGAAATAAAAAGAATAAACTTCTAAAATCGAGTTACAAAATAGTTTAAATGCTTAATTTAGATTTCACTATTTATTATTAAAAAGTTCATTTCACTTTTAAAAAGTTCTATCTGTTCTATGAATTATTTCGAAAGTAATAATTAAATTGTTTAAATTGTGGCTATTTGTTAAACAAAATTTGAGTAACTTTGTGTTTGCATGTACTTAATTAAAGAGCCGTATTGTAAGTTGCAATATTGATTTATTTGCTACTATCTGATTTATGATTTTTTAATTGTTTGTTAAGAAATTTTTTTTTTTATTTAAATTGCATTAAAATACGGGAATTTCTGTTCTTTTCTATAATAACAAAACAGTATATTCAATATAAACTAGTCATTGTTTTATGAAAAAAATTCATAAAATTTCATTATTTAAGCAATTAAAAAAAATTATAAACCTCTAAAAGGTAGTTATAAAATATTTTAAATGTTTAATTTAGATTTTACCATAAAAAAAGTTCTATTTTTTCTGCTAGTTATTTTGAAAGTAGCTTAATTCATTGCCATGTGTTCAAAACATTTGCGTAGCTTTGTGTTGGTATGTATTTTACTAAACTGCAGTATTTTAATTTGCAATATTGCTGTATTTGCTTCTATTAAAATTTGTAATATTACTATATATGCTATTATTTAAATTATGAATTTTAGATTTCACATGTTAAGAAAATGCATTTTATTTAAATTACATTCAAACAATCGAATTGCTGTCACATGTTCCAGTTACAAAACAGTATATTCAACACCAGGGGTTTGTTTAGAAGAAATTTGGGTCCGTTAACGGACCCTTCACAAAATATCTTTTCATAAAAACGAACCCTTCACAAAATATTTTAACTTAAAAACGGACCCTTCACAAAATGATTTTTCTTTTAATCGGACCCTTCACAAATTTGTTTATCTTCATTATTGCTTTTTTTAATCGAATAAACCCTTCCCAGGGCAGGAAACAAGAAAGATGGATGTAAACGAATTAAGTTTTGTCTTCGGCAGACGATTCTTCCCGAAATGAATATTCGGCGTTCAGCAGTAAGACTAAATACCAAATATTTGTATGTTGCATCGCTAATTTAGTAGCTGCAATTGCTGTTTATTTTTGAAAATTAATTTTTTTAATTATAATTTTACAGTGTTGAGCATAATCTTGTACGTCTTTACAATTTAAAAACTCCTTGAAGAAGTTTTTTTGCTATAACGGACCCTATTTGCACAAATTCATAAAAGTGGATCCTGGTTGAAAGAATGTAAGTAATTTTTTCACAATTTCACGGAAACCGGACCCTTTACAAAATGTCTGGATAGACCCCTGAATACAATTTTGTCATTGTCTTATAAGCAAAACTAGATGTTACTATCATAAAAAATATTACGAAAAGGTTATTAAGTATTTTAAATGCTTAATTCAGATTTTACTGTTAAAAGATTTGATTTTTTTGATTAATTGTCTCAAAAGTTGTTGAATTTGTTATTATTTGTTATGAACAAAATTTTCGTAGCTCAGTTATATCTTACTAAAGTGCTGTAACATATTTTGCAATATTGTTATAAGCCTAATATCTAATGTTTTAATTGCTGTTGAGAAAATTCGTTTTCTTTAAGTCAATATTTGAAGTTGTTGGTGTTCTGTAGTTTCTTTTTCAAATGAATAAGCTATTATTGAAAGCTAAACAGAGATATTTACAGACCTTAACATCATGTAGAAACATTTCGAGTACTGAATAATTTATATCTATTAAAGAAGCGTTTTTTTTCTCAAAATAACCCACTTTTATGCTACTTAAAGTATCTACTGCTACGTTTCTCAGTTCTTGTCATTTTAATCAAATTTTGGTTTTAATACTTCTTCATTTTCCAACCTTTTTCTTTGGTATTAATATATTTTACTAAAGAAATGTAGATACGATTCTAGTCTAAAGATCTGTAAGCATCTTACCTCTTATTGTTGCCAGTGTTTCTTAATTTATTGTGGTAATATATACTATTTAAATTGTGGCAATAAGTACTTTGGTTATAAAAATTTTTTTTTATGACTGGCGAAGAAATTGCACCGAAATGCATACAAATTAAAGGTTTCACTGTATTAATGTGTTTCGTATGTTTTTGGACTTTTTTCAAAATATCACTATTCTTACGAAACTTGACTACATTAAATCAATACGAAATAAGCGACTAAAGCTATCTGAAAGGAACTTCTGGGGGTTGGCGGGAAGTGGCCGCCCTCCCCCCCCTAGGATTGTTCTGCGACTGATTGTTCTGAACAAAACTCGATTTCGTTATAAAAATAACAAATTAAAAGGGATTATAAAGGATTTAAAATGTTAATTTAGATTTTACTGTCAAGGGCTTGATTTTTTTAACACGTTGAATGCCATGGCGGTCACCGGTGACCGGCACTGAGTTTGTTCGGAGCTGCACGGGGGTCATCGGTAGCCGGCGAAGCCAAGATTTTTGGAAACACATAATTCGAGTAAATTTTTATTGCATTTTTTTAAATATTATTATCGTTACTAAAATGGTTTGAAGAAATTAATGCAATATAGAACACACAAAAATAATTTTTGCCAGATCGGCAAGCCATGTAAAATTAGCGTGGCATTTAACGTGTCAATGGATTACTTCTAAAGTTGTTGAATTTGTAACTATTTGTTATAAACAAAATTTAACCTACTAAATGTTTAACTCCGTGCCCTCGTAATTTTGTACCAAACCCGAAGACAAAAAAACTCATGGATCAGTACCCCCAGAAGTATGATTTGTTTTGGGAACAGATTAACAGATTTAACGTGCATCAGTCGCCATTTACTACACGGGGAGTCTTCGGTCGGCGGGGACCAAACCCATGACCTTTAAGGCAAAGGGCCCAGTGTCCTACCAACCGGGCTATCCCGGCCCAAATCCGTCGCCTTGAACTCAATTCAGAAGATGAGGGAACTGCTGGGTCAAGAAATAGGACAAAGTAACCTTCGTGAGGGATATTTTGGGGACATTAACCCGCATTTGAGTCACATGACGAAGAAAACTACGAACCCAAAGGGATTCCGCGGTTAACCCAAAGGGTAAGGATTTCAAACTCATAATCCGTCTACAATTGAGGATATTTTATGTCAGCATTGGGGTTGGTGCTAGGCAGGAGCAGAATTCAAATTAACTTGCCGACGATGTTATCGAACCTGGGTCACCTTATTGGGAGGCGAACACTCTGTCTCTAAAGGGTCATCGCTACTATTTTTGAAGAAGATCGTTGCAATGACCGGCAAGAACGTTTCTCAAAAATAAATTAGCGGTCGTAATTAGCAACGTCCGACACTCCGAATTTTATGGAAATTTCTTTGAGTGAAATATTTTCTAATAAAAAAATGTAATAACTACTGATTTCATTATTAGTACTTTTAAATTAATAATACTGTGTTTAGAATGTTTATAAGAGTGAAAATCTACCACTTGCGATTTATCTGAGAAGACGGAAAAGCAATTAATAAAGCTGGAAAAAAAATTCTCCTTTTAATAATTTCTGAAATACTACACATTACAGTCGACGATTTAATGCATCATTATTTCCCTCCCCGTTGCCATTAATGTTGGGGCGGAAACAAAGGAGCATGATTGAACAGGTTCGAATTTTTTTTTTTGAGTTAACTGAATATCGTTAATGAGTGCATCATCAATAAGGGCGAGAAAAATAACGCTTTTAACTTTTTGTTCGCAAAATTAATAACTGAAACTAATTATCGAGAGTGATAAACATTCTACCACTAGAGTGTCTATTATGTAATGCAGATAATATTAAATTTATAACAAAAAACAGATGAGTTGATAGCGCAACTTTTCATAATTATGTTAGTATAACATATGTGTCGTTTTTAATATCCTGAGCAATTTTTTCATTAGTTTACATTATGTTTGAGTTGATAATGCTGAAATTTATTTTTAATTTTCGTTCGATTGTACGTAACTGTGCAATAAAATGCTGCATGTTTTTTTTAATACTCAGAAAGAAAAAAGGAGTATTTTATTCCGTACAATTGTATTGCGTTCTTTGCAATAATACTCTTTTGTCATTATACACTCACTGGATAAATTATTAGACTCGCACAATAAGGATTCTATGTAAAATCTTAATTATCAGGTGATACTCTATACAGCTTTATTAGGTGATACTCTATACAGCGGTTTGCACTTGTTTACGTTCGTGTATCAATGGATTAAATGAGACGATATATAATATACATTCGACGATTTGATAAATTAGACGATATATTATATAAATATAGAATATTTATAATATCAGGTATTATATTATAGCATTATAATTAGACCAAATTACTTGACGCACTGTAGTGTTTCAATAATGACATGTTTTGCAAGAGTTTATACGAAATATTTTTATATTTAAACGCACATGTAATGGGTTTTTATACAGGAGATTTCCTATATGCATCCGATGTGCATTAATATACTATTTCTTTAACGTATTGCATTATAACGTTTACTAATTGATACACGAACAGAAGCAAGTGCAAACCGTGTAAAACAATAATGCTGTATAGTATCACCTGATTAAGATTTTACAGATAGAATCTTATAGTGCGTCTAATATGGCCAAGGACTCTAAACATTATTATACTTATAGTCTTATTTGGTATTGCTTAGCTTTATAATCTATATACATATGTCTCTTACACGGCGACAAAAAAGCATCATTACAACTCCCCGAATGGCAACGCTAGAAAATCGGCCAATGATTGCCGCTAAAAATGTCACATGCCAAATCTAGCTGAGGTGGCTCAACATATAGCGCTTTTAAAAACGGAAGCTGAAAAAACCAGAGAGAGCATAAGCTAGGCAGAAGTGAGTAGTCTTTATCGATAGATCTCTATTTTAGTATTTTGTCGAAAGCGCTTTTTTTCACGAATTTATATATTACGAATTTATTTGGCGATTTTTGATTTATATCACGAATTTATTTGTTTTACTAGAATTTATTTGTTTATGCAGGTTTTTCCATTGCAATTCACTTATTTCAATTTTTAATAGACTTGATGATAGCCAAAACTTTAACCTTTTCAAAGAGATATCAGTTTTAGAAATTTTATCTTAAGATTTTATACTATAGCACATTTCTAATAGGTTCAACGAATTACATGTCATTTATTTGAATTTAAATTTATTTTAATGACTTAGTATTTACTGAAAAGATGTAATTTTTTTTTAAAAAAAAGTTGTTATATGGATTTGAATGATTGTTTTGAATTGTTAGAATTTTGTGCATTTGCAATGTGCGTAAGTTAGTAGCGAGCGAAGCGAGCTTGGTTTGCGAAGAAAACCTTATAAGATTGCGTATCAATTTTCGGGGGTTGGCGAGCGTCAGCAAGCAGGGGGAGCAGATCAATAGTTCATAATAAATCCTCTATTCCTTCTCTCAAAGATCCATTCAATATTTTCCCCAGAAAATGCCAAAAAGTATTTTCAGATTTAAAATCGTTCAGTCAGAAATCAAGACACTCAAAATAAACTCATATTGTTTAAGTAAGAGTGATTTTAATGTATGCCTCATACATGACCGTATGGTATTGTGGTGAATTTGTTACCAAAATGTTTAGTGTAACATATGCTAACATTAAAAAAAAACTTTATATATGCTAATTATTTCAAAGGAGCTATGAATGGATGATAAATCAAATCATAAACTGTGTCAAAATCAAGCTGTGAATTAATTTGCTGTTAATATTATTAATGAATTTGATTTGTAAGGGTTTTTTCGCCAAAAGGAAATGATTTTTTAACTTTAAATTTCTTTAAATTTAAAGAATACACATGTTTAAAGCAGGTAACAAAACATTTTAAAGAAAAAAAAATAAAATTTTAGAAAATAGTTTAACTTAATGCGCTGTTTAAGAACTAAAAGACAGCATAACCAAATAAATGAGTGTTTACATTAAAAAGTTAAAATAAGACTATGCATTTCAGAAGTTTAACTGTTAATTTTAGATTTTAGTTTCCCAACCATTTACAGTTACAATTACAATTTTAAGACTGGTTATTTTCCAGGTATGATGCAGGAATTTCTCAGGTTTTTGAAAAAAATGGCAACTTAAAAAAAATGGCGACAGATTTTTGGAGTTAAAACGAAAATCCCTGACAATTTCAGGTCTTCTCAGTTTTTCCTAATCCGCAGGAAACCTGTTTTAATCGTTCCTTTGATTAATTGTATTTTACAAACGAACTGAACGAAATTTAATCGTTATTAAAAAAACACAATTAAAACTTCTTCGGTATTTTAACTTGCTTTTATAAAACTTTATATGCATGTGTAACACATCTCTAAGAATCATATTAATTCATCAATGATAATTATTAAAAATATTTTTTTTCTTCATGTCAGGCCCTTTTCATGTATTAAAGCTTTGTCGTCTATCGAAACTCGTAAGCAAAGATGCCAACATGCTCCGCTTTTTGGATATGATTAACAGTTGTGTTGCTCACTGCTGCATTTAAATAATTCAGATATGTCTAATTTCCGATTGCCATTTTGTTCGAATTACTTTGTAATGTGCCTTCTAAAGCAGAGAAGGGAAGCAAAATTATATATAAATTTTCATTTGGAAGTATTATTAAGTTAGAATATAAACTTATCAATTTTGTCTAATATACTGTGATATAAGTATTCTCTTCTTATTTTCAAGCTACTATAGCTGTTGTGGCACTCTTTGTTTAAAGCCTATCCACCACGACAAGGTGGTGCCACATCGGATAGGGTCGGTTTTTAATTGTCCTGCCAAAAACCGTATAAAAAGCAGATAGTGATTCGATTTTTAATTGTCCTTCGGCCAAAAATCGTGTAAAATGCAAGCAATATTTTGATTTTTAATTGTCTTAAAGCCAAAAATCACAGAAAAAGCTACTGCAAGAAAAGGTCCGGACACAGCGTAACCCTCAGAACATGCTGATGCTACTTATCCGGACATCCAGAGAGATTAAATCAATCTCTCTGGGCCATACAGAATAATTATTCTGTCTGGCTCAGAAAATTCAATTGCATGTGAACAAGGTTCACCCTGTCCAACGCTTTGCATTGGACAGCAATTGAGTTTGGAAAAGAACTTGCAGATCTTTCTAAACCACTTCATAATGCCAGTGGGTATTTAAAACGCTTTTTTTGAAAAGAGCTTAATAAGGACAAGTTGATCGCACCACTATCAAAATGGAAATGACTAAAACAATGAAATGTTTCGTTATTAATCTTGCAACAATTAAATTAAAGTATTGTTGGTATAGAAAAAAGAAAATTGTACTTGAATAACAAACTTAAACAATGAATAAGCTTATTGTTAAAATAAACTGAAAGTTAGAATTGTTGTATTCTTAAGGACAAACTTGGTGTGCAGATGATCAGTTCCAATGAAATGGTTAAACACTTTTAAAAAAAAGTCACACTTAGGTAGGAATAAGCGTTCGGGATTTAATTTTTGATACAATAAAAACTCGATGTAACGAAAACAGTATATAACGATAAATCCATTATTACGACTATTCCAATAATCCACTAGTTTCAGTCAAAATATTAGTATTAAAGATACAATATGACAAGTTAGCAACATGATAATACAAAGATGACAAGTTAGCCCACTTTCGCTACAAACTTTTTTAGGGGGGGGGGGGGCATTTTTCTGTCGTTTAATTGAACAATCCTATACGAAAAAGGGGAAAATATGGAAGACATCTTTATTTCCTTTTTAAAATCGTTATTGCTTATTTATTTGAAAAAATGGACAAAAATGGAAAATAATTTTTTGATTGATCAATTTGTGCCGTTCCAATCATAATTTATGTGGTTTTTAATAGCTTTTACGGCTATGTTTTTTTTTAAAAATTCAAAATTTTTTTTTATTACGATCCGTGAAATTTTAAATTCGAATAATCACTTTCAAACACTATTTATTTCTGCCGATTTCTTTGTAAATCGCATTGAAACGACTTTTCGACAGTTATTGTTGCGCATTTCAACACGATTGTTTTAATTCCCGATATCTTTAGTACGATATTATTACGATTCGCACGCTTAGAATCGCTTATTTAAATAGACACTTTCTTTATTTCTATCTACTTTATCTTAAATCGAAATTGTTTTTCGATTTCTATTTCGCAGTTATGTATTATTAACCATCATCTTTTCACTTTACTTTGAAAATTCCGGTAATTTCCTGACAATTTTGTTACAACACTCGAAATTCGAATCTCGCATTTAAATTTCGATTGTAGCAGAAAAATAAATATCGATTGCATTGAAGTCGTTGTTTTCGAATGTCCAACGAAAAATGTACAATCGAAAAAATGCGTTGAGCGGGGAATTGAAATTTCTTATTCTTTGTGCTTGCTATACATAAAAATTGGCATTATGCAATTTTATTTAATAAATAATAAAGTTTTTTTAGTTTTTAATTCCTTCCTAACATCCATATTTCATATATTCAACCAAGAAACATAAAGCCCGATCATTTAACAGACTATGGCAGAAATAGGTATATATTAAGTGTTGGCATGTTTAGTGTTAAAAGGTACATTTGAAGCTCTGTTCATTTTCGTAAACAGGCATTTGGAATAAAAAAACAACTTATTGTCCCGTTACTGTAATTGGCATCATTTTTATTGCCTAGTTTACCCTTTGTGTTTTTTAAAATTTTCTCCACATTTTCATAATTGCATTCAGATAAAAATAAAATTAATTTTATTAATTTTACTGTAGCTTTTGTTCATATTGTCAGAAAAAAAACACACCTTTTGGGAATTTATCAAATAAAGATCTTAAAAGAGGACATTTACGATTTACCGGGCATAAGGAACTTCAACCATTTATTTTAAATCTTTATTTAATTTATTATTTTTATTTCATTTAATTTTTATGCGTGGTAAAAAAAAATAGATAAAATAAAAGTTAATAAACAGCAGTTGGCGGTGGTTTAAATTTCTGGCGATTTTCGCTTGCTTCCGACTTACCGTACCAAATCAAGTTAGAGATATGCTAAAAATGTTCTTTTTAATCAGTGTAGCACGAACCATTTTTATTCAGTGTCAAAGAATATTCTAGGAGTGCATACAAAGAATCTTTGCCTCCAAAATACATTTCAAAATGCATCTTTGAGTGCAGTAAAAAGTTTATATCCCCTAAAGGAATCTAACCACTAATGTGTTTTTGGAAAACTTCACGAAAATGAATTTGTTTGGAAAAATTCAACAAAAAGAAAATTTAAGTTCATATATATTATCCACTTACATTCCTTACTGTGTGATAAGTTCTAGTTAAAAGAAAATGTTTTATTTGACGTTCAAAAAAGAAATCTTCACTTTCTTAGAAATGTTTTCTTTTAAATATAGCATTTCTTCAGGATATGGATTTCTCTCATTTATTTTATCACTGCAACAAAATGTTTTAAAAAAGCAGTTTATTAAAGCGAAAAGGAGAAGAGTTTGCATGTATATGTTTTTTTCTAAAGAATACGTTAGTTTTCCTTCATTTTTTTAAAGAGATTTCTACGCAGAATTAAATAATTTTGTTTGGCGTTGTAGATTTTAAATAAGGGTCTTCAACCTTTTGTGGGCGAATTCATTAAATCTAGGAATTTCCACAAACTTTTACATTAACTGGGTAATGCACTATGAATTTCTTTCATAGCCCGTTGTACCATAAGAGCAAATTTACTGCAGCATCGTTGTAAAACCAATTTGTAATTTTCATCCTACTTCCATAAACTGAATTACACAATACTATGAATCAAATTAGACGTTTAAGAAAACATTTCAACCTACCACGACTAATCAATAATTAAAAAATATGTAAATATGATCTATTTGTTAGCTTATGTTAGCTTATATATATATATACGAGGTGCATCCAGAAAGTAAGTTTTCCCTATTTTTACAAGTGTCTCAATTCAGGTGGTGGATATGTTGAAATAGCTGAAACATTGCTGTACTTGTTGCCAATGAATATGTTCCTGAAAGTGTGTGTTCTTTTCTTAATAAAAATAGGGAAACTTACTTTTTGGATTGGTCTCATATATATATATATATATATATATATATATCCGTTTATTATATGTTTATTTTCTTATTAATAATGATAACAGTAATTAACAATAATCAACTAACAATTAATAAAAATGATATCTAAAAATCTTAACAAATATCTACTCTTTCTGTTCACTTTTAAAGAAACGAATTAAAGAATTATAAATTTTGTTTGTTGCAGATGATTTTATTATGCAGCGAGACAAAATTTAAATTCTTTATCTCATCGTTCGATTTGTTAAGTAAATGTCAGCGTAAGACGCACCATTTTTATTGGTGCAATCAAATTCGGTGCACTTTGCAGCGTCATATAGTTGTTTCTTTCTCAAGATTGAATGTGCTCCTTATTTATTGAAATATAGCGCCAAGTCTAGGAGTCCAATGAGACTACGAAACTATAACCTTTCTCAGTAATTCTATAATTTATATCACAAAAGATAGCACAAATTAAATTTCTGCTTCACGTGTTTAACTTTTAAAAGCATTTATATTACATATTACATTTATTTCATTTATTACACATTATATTTATTTTATTTATTATATATTACATTTATTTTATTTATTTTATTTTTCACATATTACGTTTATTTTATTTATTATATATTACATTTAATATTTATATTACATTTATCTATCATTTATAACTTGCAATGAAGTATAGCAAGGAAGGCAAATTTCATTATACGAATTGTGATTTGCATAACGACAATAGTGTCATCACTCGCCGCTAGGAGAGCATCCCAATTATAAAACGGCTATGGCCAATATTTTATTTATCTAAATTTTTAAATTTATGCTTTTTTACAATTATGTTAAAAAAGATAGGAAACAAATTCGTTGATAAATCACAAACTCGTAATACTGTGATTTTACAACTCCGTTATCGTGTCCGCCAGGTTGTTCGATAAGACAATTAAGTAATAATTCGATAAAGCAGTTAAATGGAACGATTCATGATAAAGAAACAATTCGAATTCGATAAAGCAAATTAAGAGGAAACAACGTGATAAAGAAAAAATTCAACTTTCGCTACAAATCGGAATACCACTTCATTTTTTTAAATGAACTACTTTGACATTACTTTAATTTTTCATTACTTATACATGAACAAAAGTAAAGATTAAAGAATATTTAATAACGAATTTTCTTATAAAATAATAATTTGAGACACTGAGTAAATTATAGGATATTATAAAACCGATAGCCAAAAGTGTAAGGAAATGTGAGGCAACTTTAATTGTTGTGAAAATAGCTGCTTCATGAATATTTAGTGATTTGGCGACTTATCTGCCGAGTCCGCCAAAAACTTTCGACCCAATCACAAAATTATGCTACTACAAGTATTTTCTGGTCTATCCAAAATGCCATTTCTTATAATAGATGTTGAAAAATATAAAATCGAGCTATTTTAAATAAATAAAACAACTTATTTAAATGCGCATGAACAGCCTGTCCGTATTCGGAATTAACTGCTTACGATGACATTTGTGACCAATGTTTGCTACGTACAATTCTCAACCCTAAAGATGTTGCCTACCTTACCTCCAAGTTTATAAATGGTATCGGTGGTGATTCATGGGGTAGATGGATCGCCTTCCAATGAGGTGTCACTAGTTCGATTCCCAGTGATGGCTGCTCAATACGAATGCCGCTCCCGGCTCGCATCGATCCCAATGCTGACGTAACATATCAGTAGTACATGGATCAAAGGGGCCGAGCTGACCGTGGGATGTTTATTTGGTTTTAAAGTCCACGTAACGCACATGCGAGTTAAATCAATCAGATGCTCGCCACAAAGGTTACTTGCCCCAAATGCTTGTTCCAGGTCTTCTGCGTTGGGCTCAAAATCCAATGAGGCGAACCGGGTTCGAATACCAGTCGATACGAATTCCTCTTCCGGCTTGAAATGACCACAGTGCTAACGTGAAATATTCTCAGTGGTAGACGGATCATAGGTTAGAGTCGCCTTGCCGTCAGGCTAGCTGTGGGACGTTCTCGTGGTTTTCCTCTACATGTAACGCAAATGCGGATTAGGTCCATCAAAAAAAGTCCTCTACGAAGGCAAAATTTCTCCCAATACTCGATCCACGAGTTCCCTTGTCTTCTGTTCAAAATGACAAGGCTACGGAGTTGAACATTAATAATCGTAAACCTCTAAAATTGGATCGGCAGTTCAACGACGGTTATAAAAAAATTAAACAAAAAGGGTACGGATTTAATGATTCCGTGATCGTAAACTCGCAGATTGGATTGGCCGTTCAACACCGGTTACAATTAAGTTTTAAAGTTTAGAGTTAAAAGTTTAATTTTAAAAAGTTTGCAAGAAGTTTGTAAATGGAGTTCAGATACGTCCTATAGTCATAAGCGAGAAATCAATATACTTCTATATTAAGTTGAAATAAATGCAATTTGTGATTAAAGTGATAGAAAATTTACTTATGTTCACTAATAAAAAAAATTTAAAGTACTGAGAAAGTTTTCAAGAATTAAGCAAGAGCAACGTTTCGTCATTTCGTCATTTTCTATACATTGCAACTTTATTGCTGAAATATACGAGATTTGGGTGATTAAGGAAAGGATCGATCATATAAGATACATCCAGGTAATGGTTTTCTGATAAACCTCATAATTTCCTCGAGAAAGACGTGTTATAATTCCTCCAAACTCTTGATATTAGAGGAATAATCACACAAGATACAAGGCACCCTAATGATTCTAAATAGAATATATTTAAATTTTATATTTAAAAAATAGACCTGAAAGTTTTCGCATTAAGACAGGGTGCTTTTTTTAAAATTTATTTATCTATTTATTTTCAGTTTTTTCTTTTTCTTGTTTAAAAAAAAAGAAGGAAGAAACGTTCTAAAATCTATTTTTTTAACCATCATTACTGCAGGGAGATTCTTTAAATTTCTAAAATAAATCTTACAAACTGAATTATTTGTAAGGATAAAGTAGAAAATATACTTAATCACAGTGTTGAAAATGCTCAACTCTCTTTCTTACGAACCAATTAGCAAATATTTTTTTTTTTAAAAAATAACATTGCGTGGAAAACTTTAAAAATTGCACGAGTTTATTTTTTTAAAAATGAACATAAAAGCGATATAAGTTTATCGTTTAATTTAAAGCAAGTAAGAAAGAAGTACTGTTTCCGCAAAAACTGTTTTCCTTTAAGAAAAAAATTTGCCAGCATTTTTTTTAAAACTATTTTCAAGAAAAAATAATTTGTTTACTGGAAAAGAATAAAAAATACTGAACAATTTTTCACAAAAAAAGGTATACAAGGGTAGTTGAATGGATGCATACACACAACTGAAAGTTCCAAAATTCGTTTAAAAAATATAAACAGGCTCTTTTTTAATCTAATTAATTATGAAAGGCATCATTAAAAAAATAGTTAATTTAGTAAATTTAATTTTTAATTTAAATAGTTAAGTTATAGTTAATTTATAAAATTTTTTATGGCCGCAATAAATAATTCTGAAGGTTAATAAAATGCCACTCACACAGAAAAATATAATATTTAAAAACTTTCAAGACTTTTTTAAACATTATTAGATTTCTAACGTAGATCAGGTGAATCTGTTCAAACAAATGCAAAAGCTATTTTTCCTTTTCATTCCAATCCTATAGTCTTTGTGCAAATTCTCCTCAACAGTTGCTATTATTTATTCTTATTTATCATTCAAGCTCAAGAGTTTTTAAGAGTTTCAATTGTTTGAAAAGGTGATGAAATTATTTCAAGTTATTATTCTAATTTTAGAGTTTTAGCATATCAACTTTGAATCTCCTCACTAAGATTCTGAATTCCGAAGACTTTGAGTTTATAGGGAAAGAAGTGTTTCTCTGATTTGAAATCCATTCGATATGTGTTCTCATAATACATTTTAAAATTGATAACAGCAAACATAACTCTATTTGTAAAACTGAGATATTGCAGATTAAGTACGCTGTATCTCAAGAGGTACAGCTTTTAAAGGAAAACTGTTTACAACTTTGAAATCAGAAATTTTATAAAAACAACAGACACCAAACTGTGTTTTAACTTGTGTAATGTAATACTAAAGTTCAGTAATTATAGCAAAAAAAAAGTATTTCTTGGAAAAATTAAAAGCCAAGGTATTTTTTTTTTGAAAACTGCTTAATTTGTTTTCATAAATAATACTTGAAAAATTACCTACTCTTCTTTGCATGATTCCCCTTACTTTCAGGGAAATAGGAGTGATTAAAAGGGAAAGACGATTTTTTTCGAAACAGACAAATGAATCTAAACCAACATATTTTTTAATATCAAATTAAATGAGATCGATCCCGGGATAATCGAACTGATAGTTTAGGAGTTATAAGAGTTCTATGCACAAAAAGTGCACATCTGTACTTATTTAATATTGTTATCTAACCAATTAAGACATTGCTTCCTACGTATTTTTTTTTAATGTTTAATCAAATGAGACTATGCACGAGTCAATTAGTAGTTAGAATTAGAAGTTCAGAAGTTGCAAGCAATTTGCATGAATAACAATTACTGTTTTGACGTGATATAGTACACTTTTTACTTCACTATCTAAGGGAAAGCTGAACACTTGTTAAATACACTTTTTAATGAAATTTATTATAATCAAATAAAGGAGATAGAATTTTAGTTGATAGTGTTAAAAGTTTTAAAGCTATAAGGGTTTTTATTCATAATAAGAGCAATTCAAAAATAGTAAATTTTATGGGCAAAAAAATGACAACTTTTGAAATGTTAGACCTTTTGAATCGTGTTTTGATTTGTTTTTGATTAATGAATAGAAAACAACATCAAATTCGTTTGTATACAAATTTAAGATGCGTAAATGATAAAAGTACAAAACTTACAATTCTATACTTTTTGTACATAAAACGTTTATTGCTTGTCAATCATTAGTCCAACCATCTGGAGAGAAATCAAATTTTTAGGTAAGTATGAATTGTTAAAAATAAGATACTTATAAAAATGAGCCCGGTGTGTATGTGACCGCAGGGCTAAGCCCCACAACACACATAAGTGTAACAGTAAACTATGTAAAGTGAGACATTAAAAAGTGTTAACGTAAACCATGTTCACATTTATCTTAAACCATAGTATAATATCATCAATCGCTCTTGAAAAAAGAAAAATAATTCCTTTCATATATAGAACACTTTATTCGCTTTCAAATAATGAAAAAGAAGTTGAAAAAATAGTATAAAATAAAATAAATAAATAAATAAAAATTATACCGAAATATATCCGTTTATTAGCTATTATTCGCTATTTCCCAAGGAAAAAATATATATTTTTATATACAGAACACATTTTAAAATACTGAAAAATATATTTAAAAAATAATACTAAAAAAAAAAATTAAAAAATTTGAACATCGACTCTAGCAGGGTATCGTACCCAGGGCCTCCGGGACTACTAATCTATCGTGCCACACAGCTTCACCAACTGCGCCACGCTTCACATGCCAACCGTGCGAATATTAGGCTTAAAACACCTCCTCCCGGTTAGTAAACAATACTTATTTTGGCATATTGTGGGCCCACTAATCGGTCTATAAAAAAATTCTTCGGTACAGTTGCTCGATACATTAAACTCTAATTTTGGGCGGAGTTTGAAATTTATAGGTTAATATTTTAGGGATTTACGAGGTGTGATGTGTGCGTGCCTCCTGATACGACTTTTGTCCCTTTTTCAGTCATTAATCGCTCTTGAAAAAAGAAAGATAATTCCTTTCATATATAGAACACTTTATTCGCTTTCAAATAATGAAAAAGAAAATGAAAAAATAGTATAAAATAAAATAATTAAATAAATAAAAATTATACCGAAATTTATCCGTATATTAGCTATTATTCGCTATTTCCCAAAGAAAAAATAGGTATTTTTATATACAGAACACATTATTCACTTTAAAATACTGAAAAATATATTAAAAAAATAATACTGAAAAAAAAATTAAAAAATTTGAACATCGACTCTCGCAGGGTATCGTACCCAGGCCCTCCGGGACTATTAATCTATCGTGCCACACAACTTTACCAACTGCGCCACGCTTCACATGCCAACCATGCGAATATTAGGCTTAAAACACCTCCTCCCGGTTAGTAAACAATACTTATTTTGGCCCATTGTGGGCCCACTAATCGGTCTATAAAAAAAATCTTCAGTACAGTTGCTCGATAAATTAAACTCTAATTTTGGGCGGAGTTTGAAATTTATAGGTTAATATTATAGGGATTTACGAGGTGTGATGTGTGCGTGCCTCCTGATACGACTTTTGTCCCTTTTTCAGTCATTAATCGCTCTTGAACAAAGAAAAATAATTCCTTTCATATATAGAACATTTTATTCGCTTTAAAATATTGAAAAGAAAATGAAAAAATAGTATAAAATTAAATAAATAAATAAATAAAAATTATACCAAAATTTATCCGTTTATTAGCTATTATTCGCTATTTCCCAAAGAAAAAATAGATATTTTTATATACAGAACACATTATTCACTTTAAAATACTGAAAAGTATATTAAAAAAATAATACTAAAAAAAAAATTAAAAAATTTGAACATCGACTCTCGCAGGGTATCGTACCCAGAGCCTCCGGGACTACTAATCTATCGTGCCACACAGCTTTACCAACTGCGCCACGCTTCACATGCCAACAGTGCGAATATTAGGCTTAAAACACCTCCTCCCGGTTAGTAAACAATACTTATTTTGGCCCATTGTTGGCCCACTAATCGGTCTAAAAAAATTCTTCGATACAGTTGCTCGATAAATTAAACTCTAATTTTGGGCGGAGTTTGAAATTTATAGGTTAATATTATAGGGATTTACGAGGTGTGATGTGTGCGTGCCTCCTGGTACGACTTTTGTCCCTTTTTCAGTCATTAATCGCTCTTGAACAAAGAAAAATAATTCCTTTCATATATAGAACACTTTATTCGCTTTAAAATATTGAAAAAGAAGTTAAAAAAATAGTATAAAAAAATAAATAAATAAATAAAAATTATGCCGAAATTTATCCGTTTATTAGCTATTATTCGCTATTTCCCAATGAAAAAATAGATATTTTTATATACAGAACACATTATTCATTTTAAAATACTGAAAAATATATTTAAAAAATAATACTAAAAAAAAATTAAAAAATTTGAACATCGACTCTCGCAGGGTATAGTACCCAGAGCCTCCGGGACTACTAATCTATCGTGCCACACAGCTTTACCAACTGCGCCACGCTTCACATGCCCACCGAGCGAATATTAGGCTTAAAACACCTCCTCCCGGTTAGTAAACAATACATATTTTGGCCCATTGTGGGCCCACTAATCGGTCTATAAAAAAATTCTTCGATACAGTTGCTCGATACATTAAACTCTAATTTTGGGCGGAGTTTGAAATTTATAGGTTAATATTATAGGGATTTACGAGGTGTGATGTGTGCTTGCCTCCTGATACGACTTTTGTCCCTTTTTCAGTCATTAATCGCTCTTGAACAAAGAAAAATAATTCCTTTCATATATAGAACACTTTATTCGCTTTAAAATAGTGAAAAAGAAGTTAAAAAAATAGTATAAAATAAAATAAATAAATAAATAAAAATTATACCGAAATTTATCCGTTTATTAGCTATTATTCGCTATTTCCCAAAGAAAAAATAGATATTTTTATATACAGAACACATTATTCATTTTAAAATACTGAAAAATATATTTAAAAAATAGTACTAAAAAAAAATTAAAAAATTTTGAACATCGACTCTAGCAGGGTATCGTACCCAGGGCCTCCGGGACTACTAATCTATCGTGCCACACAGCTTTACCAACTGCGCCACGCTTCACATGCCAACCGTGCGAATATTAGGCTTAAAACAACTCCTCCCGGTTAGTAAACAATACTTATTTTAGCCCATTGTGGCCCACTAATCGGTCTATAAAAAAATTCTTCGGTACAGTTGCTCGATACATTAAACTCTAATTTTGGGCGGAGTTTGAAATTTATAGGTTAATATTATAGGGATTTACGAGGTGTGATGTGTGCGTGCCTCCTGATACGACTTTTGTCCCCTCTTCAGTCATTAATCGTTCTTGAACAAAGAAAAATAATTCCTTTCATATATAGAACACTTTATTCGCTTTAAAATAGTGAAAAAGAAGTTAAAAAAATAGTATAAAATTAAATAAATAAATAAATAAAAATTATACCGAAATTTATCCGTTTATTAGCTATTATTCGCTATTTCCCAAAGAAAAAATAGATATTTTTATATACAGAACACATTATTCACTTTAAAATAATGAACAGTATATTAAAAAAATAATACTAAAAAAAAAATTAAAAAATTTGAACATCGACTCTCGCAGGGTATCGTACCCAGAGCCTCCGGGACTACTAATCTATCGTGCCACACAGCTTTACCAACTGCGCCACGCTTCACATGCCCACCGAGCGAATATTAGGCTTAAAACACCTCCTCCCGGTTAGTAAACAATACATATTTTGGCCCATTGTGGGCCCACTAATCGGTCTATAAAAAAATTCTTCGATACAGTTGCTCGATACATTAAACTCTAATTTTGGGCGGAGTTTGACATTTATAAGTTAATATTATAGGGATTTATGGGGTGTGATGTGTGCGTGCCTCCTGATACGACTTTTGTCCCTTTTTCAGTCATTAATCGCTCATGAACAAAGAAAAATAAATCCTTTCATATATAGATCACTTTATTCGCTTTAAAATATTGAAAAAGAAGGAAAAAAAATAGTATAAAATAAAAAAAATAAATAAATAAAAATTATACCGAAATTTATCCGTTTATTACCTATTATTCGCTATTTTACAAAGAAAAATAGACATTTTTATATACCGAACACATTATTCACTTTAAAATACTGAAAAATATATTAAAAAAATAATACTAAAAAAAATTAAAAAAGTTTGAACATCGACCCTCGCAGAGTATCGTACCCAGGGCCTCCGGGACTACTAATCTAACGTGCCACACAGCTTTACCAAATGCGCCACGCTTCACATGCCAACCGTGTGAATATTAGGCTTAAAACACCTCCTCCCGGTTAGAAAACAATACTTATTTTGGCCCATTGTGGGCCCACTAATCGGTCTATAAAAAAATTCTTCGGTACAGTTGCTCGATACATTAAACTCTAATTTTGGGCGGAGTTTGAAATTTATAGGTTAATATTATAGGGATTTACGGGGTGTGATGTGTGCGTGCCTCCTGATAAGACTTTTGTCCCTTTTTCAGTCATTAATCGCTCTTGAACAAAGAAAAATGATTCCTTTCATATATAGATCACTTTATTCGCTTTAAAATATTGAAAAAGAAGTTAAAAAAATAGTATAAAATAAAATAAATAAAAATTATACCGAAATGTATCCGTTTATTAGCTATTATTCGCTCTTTCCCAAAGAAAAAATAGATATTTTTATATACGGAACACATTATTCACTTTAAAATACTGAAAAATATATTAAAAAAATAATACTAAAAAAAATTTAAAAAGTTTGAACATCGACCCTCGCAGGGTATCTTACCCAGGGCCTCCGGTACTACTAATCTAACGTGCCACACAGCTTTACCAACTGCGCAACGCTTCACATGCCAACCGTGCGAAAATTAGGCGTAAAACACCTCCTCCCGGTTAGTAAGCAATATTTATTTTGGCCCATTGTGGGCCACTAATCGGTCTATAAAAAAATTCTTCGGTACAGTTGCTCGATACATTAAACTCTAATTTTGGGCGGAGTTTGAAATTTATAGGTTAATATTTTAGGGATTTACGAGGTGTGATGTGTGCGTGCCTCCTGATACGACTTTTGTCCCTTTTTCAGTCATTAATCGCTCTTGAAAAAAGAAAGATAATTCCTTTCATATATAGAACACTTTATTCGCTTTCAAATAATGAAAAAGAAAATGAAAAAATAGTATAAAATAAAATAATTAAATAAATAAAAATTATACCGAAATTTATCCGTATATTAGCTATTATTCGCTATTTCCCAAAGAAAAAATAGGTATTTTTATATACAGAACACATTATTCACTTTAAAATACTGAAAAATATATTAAAAAAAATAATACTGAAAAAAAAATTAAAAAATTTGAACATCGACTCTCGCAGGGTATCGTACCCAGGCCCTCCGGGACTATTAATCTATCGTGCCACACAACTTTACCAACTGCGCCACGCTTCACATGCCAACCGTGCGAATATTAGGCTTAAAACACCTCCTCCCGGTTAGTAAACAATACTTATTTTGGCCCATTGTGGGCCCACTAATCGGTCTATAAAAAAAATCTTCAGTACAGTTGCTCGATAAATTAAACTCTAATTTTGGGCGGAGTTTGAAATTTATAGGTTAATATTATAGGGATTTACGAGGTGTGATGTGTGCGTGCCTCCTGATACGACTTTTGTCCCTTTTTCAGTCATTAATCGCTCTTGAACAAAGAAAAATAATTCCTTTCATATATAGAACATTTTATTCGCTTTAAAATATTGAAAAGAAAATGAAAAAATAGTATAAAATTAAATAAATAAATAAATAAAAATTATACCAAAATTTATCCGTTTATTAGCTATTATTCGCTATTTCCCAAAGAAAAAATAGATATTTTTATATACAGAACACATTATTCACTTTAAAATACTGAAAAGTATATTAAAAAAATAATACTAAAAAAAAAATTAAAAAATTTGAACATCGACTCTCGCAGGGTATCGTACCCAGAGCCTCCGGGACTACTAATCTATCGTGCCACACAGCTTTACCAACTGCGCCACGCTTCACATGCCAACAGTGCGAATATTAGGCTTAAAACACCTCCTCCCGGTTAGTAAACAATACTTATTTTGGCCCATTGTTGGCCCACTAATCGGTCTAAAAAAATTCTTCGATACAGTTGCTCGATAAATTAAACTCTAATTTTGGGCGGAGTTTGAAATTTATAGGTTAATATTATAGGGATTTACGAGGCGTGATGTGTGCGTGCCTCCTGGTACGACTTTTGTCCCTTTTTCAGTCATTAATCGCTCTTGAACAAAGAAAAATAATTCCTTTCATATATAGAACACTTTATTCGCTTTAAAATATTGAAAAAGAAGTTAAAAAAATAGTATAAAAAAATAAATAAATAAATAAAAATTATGCCGAAATTTATCCGTTTATTAGCTATTATTCGCTATTTCCCAATGAAAAAATAGATATTTTTATATACAGAACACATTATTCATTTTAAAATACTGAAAAATATATTTAAAAAATAATACTAAAAAAAAATTAAAAAATTTGAACATCGACTCTAGCAGGGTATCGTACCCAGGTCCTCCGGGACTACTAATCTATCGTGCCACACAGCTTTACCAACTGCGCCATGCTTCACATGCCAACCGTGCGAATATTAGGCTTAAAACACCTCCTCCCGGTTAGTAAACAATACTTATTTTGGCCCATTGTGGGCCCACTAATCGGTCTATAAAAAAATTCTTCGGTACAGTTGCTCGATACATTAAACTCTAATTTTGGGCGGAGTTTGAAATTTATAGGTTAATATTTTAGGGATTTACGAGGTGTGATGTGTGCGTGCCTCTTGATACGACTTTTGTCCCTTTTTCAGTCATTAATCGCTCTTGAAAAAAGAAAAATAATTCCTTTCATATATAGAACACTTTATTCGCTTTAAAATAGTGAAAAAGAAGTTAAAAAAATAGTATAAAATTAAATAAATAAATAAATAAAAATTATACCGAAATTTATCCGTTTATTAGCTATTATTCGCTATTTCCCAAAGAAAAAATAGATATTTTTATATACAGAACACATTATTCACTTTAAAATAATGAACAGTATATTAAAAAAATAATACTAAAAAAAAAATTAAAAAATTTGAACATCGACTCTCGCAGGGTATAGTACCCAGAGCCTCCGGGACTACTAATCTATCGTGCCACACAGCTTTACCAACTGCGCCACGCTTCACATGCCAACCGTGCGAATATTAGGCTTAAAACAACTCCTCCCGGTTAGTAAACAATACTTATTTTAGCCCATTGTGGCCCACTAATCGGTCTATAAAAAAATTCTTCGGTACAGTTGCTCGATACATTAAACTCTAATTTTGGGCGGAGTTTGAAATTTATAGGTTAATATTATAGGGATTTACGAGGTGTGATGTGTGCGTGCCTCCTGATACGACTTTTGTCCCCTCTTCAGTCATTAATCGTTCTTGAACAAAGAAAAATAATTCCTTTCATATATAGAACACTTTATTCGCTTTAAAATAGTGAAAAAGAAGTTAAAAAAATAGTATAAAATTAAATAAATAAATAAATAAAAATTATACCGAAATTTATCCGTTTATTAGCTATTATTCGCTATTTCCCAAAGAAAAAATAGATATTTTTATATACAGAACACATTATTCACTTTAAAATAATGAACAGTATATTAAAAAAATAATACTAAAAAAAAAATTAAAAAATTTGAACATCGACTCTCGCAGGGTATCGTACCCAGAGCCTCCGGGACTACTAATCTATCGTGCCACACAGCTTTACCAACTGCGCCACGCTTCACATGCCCACCGAGCGAATATTAGGCTTAAAACACCTCCTCCCGGTTAGTAAACAATACTTATTTTGGCCCATTGTGGCCCACTAATCGGTCTGCAAAAAAATTCTTCGGTACAGTTGCTCGATACATTAAACTCTAATTTTGGGCGGAGTTTGAAATTTATAGGTTAATATTATAGGGATTTACGGGGTGTGATGTGTGCGTGCCTCCTGATAAGACTTTTGTCCCTTTTTCAGTCATTAATCGCTCTTGAACAAAGAAAAATGATTCCTTTCATATATAGATCACTTTATTCGCTTTAAAATATTGAAAAAGAAGTTAAAAAAATAGTATAAAATAAAATAAATAAAAATTATACCGAAATGTATCCGTTTATTAGCTATTATTCGCTCTTTCCCAAAGAAAAAATAGATATTTTTATATACGGAACACATTATTCACTTTAAAATACTGAAAAATATATTAAAAAAATAATACTAAAAAAAATTTAAAAAGTTTGAACATCGACCCTCGCAGGGTATCTTACCCAGGGCCTCCGGTACTACTAATCTAACGTGCCACACAGCTTTACCAACTGCGCAACGCTTCACATGCCAACCGTGCGAAAATTAGGCGTAAAACACCTCCTCCCGGTTAGTAAGCAATATTTATTTTGGCCCATTGTGGGCCACTAATCGGTCTATAAAAAAATTCTTCGGTACAGTTGCTCGATACATTAAACTCTAATTTTGGGCGGAGTTTGAAATTTATAGGTTAATATTTTAGGGATTTACGAGGTGTGATGTGTGCGTGCCTCCTGATACGACTTTTGTCCCTTTTTCAGTCATTAATCGCTCTTGAAAAAAGAAAGATAATTCCTTTCATATATAGAACACTTTATTCGCTTTCAAATAATGAAAAAGAAAATGAAAAAATAGTATAAAATAAAATAATTAAATAAATAAAAATTATACCGAAATTTATCCGTATATTAGCTATTATTCGCTATTTCCCAAAGAAAAAATAGGTATTTTTATATACAGAACACATTATTCACTTTAAAATACTGAAAAATATATTAAAAAAAATAATACTGAAAAAAAAATTAAAAAATTTGAACATCGACTCTCGCAGGGTATCGTACCCAGGCCCTCCGGGACTATTAATCTATCGTGCCACACAACTTTACCAACTGCGCCACGCTTCACATGCCAACCGTGCGAATATTAGGCTTAAAACACCTCCTCCCGGTTAGTAAACAATACTTATTTTGGCCCATTGTGGGCCCACTAATCGGTCTATAAAAAAAATCTTCAGTACAGTTGCTCGATAAATTAAACTCTAATTTTGGGCGGAGTTTGAAATTTATAGGTTAATATTATAGGGATTTACGAGGTGTGATGTGTGCGTGCCTCCTGATACGACTTTTGTCCCTTTTTCAGTCATTAATCGCTCTTGAACAAAGAAAAATAATTCCTTTCATATATAGAACATTTTATTCGCTTTAAAATATTGAAAAGAAAATGAAAAAATAGTATAAAATTAAATAAATAAATAAATAAAAATTATACCAAAATTTATCCGTTTATTAGCTATTATTCGCTATTTCCCAAAGAAAAAATAGATATTTTTATATACAGAACACATTATTCACTTTAAAATACTGAAAAGTATATTAAAAAAATAATACTAAAAAAAAAATTAAAAAATTTGAACATCGACTCTCGCAGGGTATCGTACCCAGAGCCTCCGGGACTACTAATCTATCGTGCCACACAGCTTTACCAACTGCGCCACGCTTCACATGCCAACAGTGCGAATATTAGGCTTAAAACACCTCCTCCCGGTTAGTAAACAATACTTATTTTGGCCCATTGTTGGCCCACTAATCGGTCTAAAAAAATTCTTCGATACAGTTGCTCGATAAATTAAACTCTAATTTTGGGCGGAGTTTGAAATTTATAGGTTAATATTATAGGGATTTACGAGGCGTGATGTGTGCGTGCCTCCTGGTACGACTTTTGTCCCTTTTTCAGTCATTAATCGCTCTTGAACAAAGAAAAATAATTCCTTTCATATATAGAACACTTTATTCGCTTTAAAATATTGAAAAAGAAGTTAAAAAAATAGTATAAAAAAATAAATAAATAAATAAAAATTATGCCGAAATTTATCCGTTTATTAGCTATTATTCGCTATTTCCCAATGAAAAAATAGATATTTTTATATACAGAACACATTATTCATTTTAAAATACTGAAAAATATATTTAAAAAATAATACTAAAAAAAAATTAAAAAATTTGAACATCGACTCTAGCAGGGTATCGTACCCAGGGCCTCCGGGACTACTAATCTATCGTGCCACACAGCTTTACCAACTGCGCCATGCTTCACATGCCAACCGTGCGAATATTAGGCTTAAAACACCTCCTCCCGGTTAGTAAACAATACTTATTTTGGCCCATTGTGGGCCCACTAATCGGTCTATAAAAAAATTCTTCGGTACAGTTGCTCGATACATTAAACTCTAATTTTGGGCGGAGTTTGAAATTTATAGGTTAATATTTTAGGGATTTACGAGGTGTGATGTGTGCGTGCCTCCTGATACGACTTTTGTCCCTTTTTCAGTCATTAATCGCTCTTGAAAAAAGAAAAATAATTCCTTTCATATATAGAACACTTTATTCGCTTTAAAATAGTGAAAAAGAAGTTAAAAAAATAGTATAAAATTAAATAAATAAATAAATAAAAATTATACCGAAATTTATCCGTTTATTAGCTATTATTCGCTATTTCCCAAAGAAAAAATAGATATTTTTATATACAGAACACATTATTCACTTTAAAATAATGAACAGTATATTAAAAAAATAATACTAAAAAAAAAATTAAAAAATTTGAACATCGACTCTCGCAGGGTATAGTACCCAGAGCCTCCGGGACTACTAATCTATCGTGCCACACAGCTTTACCAACTGCGCCACGCTTCACATGCCCACCGAGCGAATATTAGGCTTAAAACACCTCCTCCCGGTTAGTAAACAATACATATTTTGGCCCATTGTGGGCCCACTAATCGGTCTATAAAAAAATTCTTCGATACAGTTGCTCGATACATTAAACTCTAATTTTGGGCGGAGTTTGAAATTTATAGGTTAATATTATAGGGATTTACGAGGTGTGATGTGTGCGTGCCTCCTGATACGACTTTTGTCCCTTTTTCAGTCATTAATCGCTCTTGAACAAAGAAAAATAATTCCTTTCATATATAGAACACTTTATTCGCTTTAAAATAGTGAAAAAGAAGTTAAAAAAATAGTATAAAATAAAATAAATAAATAAATAAAAATTATACCGAAATTTATCCGTTTATTAGCTATTATTCGCTATTTCCCAAAGAAAAAATAGATATTTTTATATACAGAACACATTATTCATTTTAAAATACTGAAAAATATATTTAAAAAATAGTACTAAAAAAAAATTAAAAAATTTTGAACATCGACTCTAGCAGGGTATCGTACCCAGGGCCTCCGGGACTACTAATCTATCGTGCCACACAGCTTCACCAACTGCGCCACGCTTCACATGCCAACCGTGCGAATATTAGGCTTAAAACAACTCCTCCCGGTTAGTAAACAATACTTATTTTAGCCCATTGTGGCCCACTAATCGGTCTATAAAAAAATTCTTCGGTACAGTTGCTCGATACATTAAACTCTAATTTTGGGCGGAGTTTGAAATTTATAGGTTAATATTATAGGGATTTACGAGGTGTGATGTGTGCGTGCCTCCTGATACGACTTTTGTCCCCTCTTCAGTCATTAATCGTTCTTGAACAAAGAAAAATAATTCCTTTCATATATAGAACACTTTATTCGCTTTAAAATAGTGAAAAAGAAGTTAAAAAAATAGTATAAAATTAAATAAATAAATAAATAAAAATTATACCGAAATTTATCCGTTTATTAGCTATTATTCGCTATTTCCCAAAGAAAAAATAGATATTTTTATATACAGAACACATTATTCACTTTAAAATAATGAACAGTATATTAAAAAAATAATACTAAAAAAAAAATTAAAAAATTTGAACATCGACTCTCGCAGGGTATCGTACCCAGAGCCTCCGGGACTACTAATCTATCGTGCCACACAGCTTTACCAACTGCGCCACGCTTCACATGCCCACCGAGCGAATATTAGGCTTAAAACACCTCCTCCCGGTTAGTAAACAATACATATTTTGGCCCATTGTGGGCCCACTAATCGGTCTATAAAAAAATTCTTCGATACAGTTGCTCGATACATTAAACTCTAATTTTGGGCGGAGTTTGACATTTATAAGTTAATATTATAGGGATTTATGGGGTGTGATGTGTGCGTGCCTCCTGATACGACTTTTGTCCCTTTTTCAGTCATTAATCGCTCATGAACAAAGAAAAATAAATCCTTTCATATATAGATCACTTTATTCGCTTTAAAATATTGAAAAAGAAGGAAAAAAAATAGTATAAAATAAAAAAAATAAATAAATAAAAATTATACCGAAATTTATCCGTTTATTACCTATTATTCGCTATTTTACAAAGAAAAATAGACATTTTTATATACCGAACACATTATTCACTTTAAAATACTGAAAAATATATTAAAAAAATAATACTAAAAAAAATTAAAAAAGTTTGAACATCGACCCTCGCAGAGTATCGTACCCAGGGCCTCCGGGACTACTAATCTAACGTGCCACACAGCTTTACCAACTGCGCCACGCTTCACATGCCAACCGTGTGAATATTAGGCTTAAAACACCTCCTCCCGGTTAGAAAACAATACTTATTTTGGCCCATTGTGGGCCCACTAATCAGTCTATAAAAAAATTCTTCGGTACAGTTGCTCGATACATTAAACTCTAATTTTGGGCGGAGTTTGAAATTTATAGGTTAATATTATAGGGATTTACGGGGTGTGATGTGTGCGTGCCTCCTGATAAGACTTTTGTCCCTTTTTCAGTCATTAATCGCTCTTGAACAAAGAAAAATGATTCCTTTCATATATAGATCACTTTATTCGCTTTAAAATATTGAAAAAGAAGTTAAAAAAATAGTATAAAATAAAATAAATAAAAATTATACCGAAATGTATCCGTTTATTAGCTATTATTCGCTATTTCCCAAAGAAAAAATAGATATTTTTATATACGGAACACATTATTCACTTTAAAATACTGAAAAATGTTTAAAAAAAAATACTAAAAAAAATTAAAAAAGTTTGAACATCGACCCTCGCAGGGTATCGTACCCAGGGCCTCCGGGACTACTAATCTAACGTGCCATACAACTTTACCAACTGATCCACGCTTTACATGCCAACCGTGCGAATATTAGGCTTAAAACACCTCCTCCCGGTTAGTAAACAATACTTATATTGGCCCATTGTGGGCCCACTAATCGGTCTATAAAAAAATTCTTCGGTACAGTTGCTCGATACATTAAACTCTAATTTTGGGCGGAGTTTGAAATTTATAGGTTAATATTATAGGGATTTATGGGGTGTGATGTGTGCGTGCCTCCTGATACGTCTTTTGTCCCTTTTTCAGTCAATAATCGCTCTTGAACAAAGAAAAATGATTCCTTTCATATATAGATCACTTTATTCGCTTTAAAACATTGAAAAAGAAGTTAAAAAAATAGTATAAAATAAAATAAATAAAAATTATACCGATATGTATCCGTTTATTAGCTATTATTCGCTATTTCCCAAAGAAAAAATAGATATTTTTATATACGGAACACATTTTTCACTTTAAAATACAGAAAGATATATTAAAAAAATAATACTATAAAAAATTAAAAAAGTTTGAACATCGACCCTCGCAGAGTATCGTACCCAGGGCCTCCGGGAGTACTAATCTAACGTGCCACACAGTTTTACCAACTGCGGCACGCTTCACATGCCAACCGTGCGAATATTAGGCATAAAACACCTCCTCCGGGTTAGTAAACAATACTTATTTTGGCCCATTGTGGGCCCACTAATCGGTATATAAAAATATTCTTCGGTACAGTTGCTCGATACATTAAACTCTAATTTTGGGCGGAGTTTGAAATTTATAGGTTAATATTTTAGGGATTTACGGGGTGTGATGTGTGCGTGCCTCCTGATAAGACTTTTGTCCCTTTTTCAGTCATTAATCGCTCATGAACAAAGAAAAATAATTCCTTTCATATATAGATCACTTTATTCGCTTTAAAATATTGAAAAAGAAGGAAAAAAAATAGTATAAAATAAAATAAATAAATAATAAAATATTATACCGAAATTTATCCTTTTAGTAGCTATTACTCGCTATTTCCCAAAGAAAAAATAGATATTTTTATATACCGAACACATTATTCACTTTAAAATACTGAAAAATATATTAAAAAAATAATACTATAAAAAATTAAAAAAGTTTGAACATCGACCCTCGCAGGGTATCGTACCCAGGGCCTCCGGTACTACTAATCTAACGTGCCACACAGCTTTACCAACTGCGCAACGCTTCACATGCCAACCGTGCGAAAATTAGGCGTAAAACACCTCCTCCCGGTTAGTAAGCAATATTTATTTTGGCCCATTGTGGGCCACTAATCGGTCTATAAAAAAATTCTTCGGTACAGTTGCTCGATACATAAAACTCTAATTTTGGGCGGAGTTTGAAATTTATAGGTTAATATTATAGGGATTTAAGAGGTGTGATGTGTGCGTGCCTCCTGATACGACTTTTGTCCCTTTTTCAGTCATTAATCGCTCTTGAACAAAGAAAAATAATTCCTTTCATATATAGAACACTTTATTCGCTTTAAAATATTGAAAAAGAAGTTAAAAAAATAGTATAAAAAAATAAATAAATAAATAAAAATTATGCCGAAATTTATCCGTTTATTAGCTATTATTCGCTATTTCCCAATGAAAAAATAGATATTTTTATATACAGAACACATTATTCATTTTAAAATACTGAAAAATATATTTAAAAAATAATACTAAAAAAAAAATTAAAAAATTTGAACATCGACTCTAGCAGGGTATCGTACCCAGGGCCTCCGGGACTGCTAATCTATCGTGCCACACAGCTTTACCAACTGCGCCATGCTTCACATGCCAACCGTGCGAATATTAGGCTTAAAACACCTCCTCCCGGTTAGTAAACAATACTTATTTTGGCCCATTGTGGCCCACTAATCGGTCTGCAAAAAAATTCTTCGGTACAGTTGCTCGATACATTAAACTCTAATTTTGGGCGGAGTTTGAAATTTATAGGTTAATATTATAGGGATTTACGAGTTGTGATGTGTGCGTGCCTCCTGATACGACTTTTGTCCCTTTTTTAGTCATTAATCGCTCTTGAAAAAAGAAAAATAATTCCTTTCATATATAAAACACTTTATTCGCTTTCAAATAATGAAAAAGAAGTTAAAAAAATAGTATAAAATAAAATAAATAAAAATTATACCGAAATGTATCCGTTTATTAGCTATTATTCGCTATTTCCCAAAGAAAAAATAGATATTTTTATATACGGAACACATTTTTCACTTTAAAATACTGAAAGATATATTAAAAAAATAATACTAAAAAAAATTTAAAAAATTTGAACATCGACCCTCGCAGGGTATCGTACCCAGGGCCTTCGGGACTACTAATCTAACGTGCCACACAGCTTTACCAACTGCGCCATGCTTCACATGCCAACCGTGCGAATATTAGGCTTAAAACACCTCCTCCCGGTTAGTAAACAATAATTATTTTGGCCCATTGTGGGCCCACTAATCGGTCTATAAAAAAATTCTTCAGAACAGTAGCTCGATACATTAAACTCTAATTTTGGTCGGAGTTTGAAATTTATAGGTTAATATTATAGGGATTTACGGGGTGTGATGCGTGCGTGCCTCCTGATAAGACTTTTGTCCCTTTTTTCAGTCATTAATCGCTCTTGAACAAAGAAAAGTAATTCCTTTAATATATAGAACACTTTATTTGCTTTAAAATATTGAAAAAGAAGTTAAAAAAATAGTATAAAATAAAATAAATAAATAATAAAAAATTATACCGAAATTTATCCGTTTATTAGCTATTACTCGCTATTTCCCAAAGAAAAAACAGATATTTTTATATATCGAACACATTATTCACTTTAAAATTCTGAAAAATATATTAAAAAAATAATACTAAAAAAAATTAAAAAATTTTGAACATCGACCCTCGCAGGGTATCGTACCCAGGGCTCCGGGACTACTAATCTAACGTGCCACACAGCTTTACCAACTGCGCCACGCTTCACCAACTGCGCCACGCTTCACATGCCAACCGTGCGAATATTAGGCGTAAAACACCTCCTCCCGGTTAGTAAACAATACTTATTTTGGCCCATTGTGGGCCCACTAATCGGTCTATAAAAAAATTCTTCGGTACAGTTGCTCGATACATTAAACTCTAATTATGGGTGGAGTTTGAAATTTATAGGTTAATATTATAGAGATTTACGGGGTGTGATGTGTGCGTGCCTCCTGATACGACTTTTGTCCCCTCTTCAGTCATTAATCGTTCTTGAACAAAGAAAAATAATTCCTTTCATACATAGAACTCTTTACTCGCTTTAAAATATTGAAAAAGAAGTTAAAAAAATAGTATAAAATAAAATAAATAAATAAATAAAAATTATACCGAAATTTATCCGTTTATTAGCTATTATTCGCTATTTTGCAAAGAAAAAATAGACATTTTTATATACCGAACACATTATTCACTTTAAAATACTGAAAAATATATTAAAAAATAATACTAAAATAAATTTAAAAAGTTTGAACATCGACCCTCGCAGGGTATCGTTCCCAGGGCCTCCGTGACTACTAATCTAACGTGCCACACAGCTTTACCAACTGCGCCACGCTTCACATGCCAACCGTGCGAATATTAGGCTTAAAACACCTCCTCCCGGTTAGTAAACAATACTTATTATGGCCCACTGTGGGCCCACTAATCGGTCTATAAAAAAATTCTTCGGTACAGTTGCACGATACATTAAACTCTAATTTTGGGCGGAGTTTGAAATTTATAGGTTAATATTATAGGGATTTACGGGGTGTGATGTGTGCGTGCCTCCTGATAAGACTTTTGTCCCTTTTTCAGTCATTAATCGCTCTTGAACAAAGAAAAATGATTCCTTTCATATATAAATCACTTTATTCGCTTTAAAATATTGAAAAAGAAGTTAAAAAAATAGTATAAAATAAAATAAATAAGAATTATACCGAAATGTATCCGTTTATTAGCTATTATTCGCTATTTCCCAAAGAAAAAATATATATTTTTATATACGGAACACATTATTCACTTTAAGATACTGAAAAATATATTAAAAAAATAATACTAAAAAAATTTAAAAAGTTTGAACATCGACCCTCGCAGAGTATCGTACCCAGGGCCTCCGGGACTACTAATCTAACGTGCCACACAGCTTTACCAGCTGCGCCACGCTTCACATGCCAACCGTGCGAATATTAGGCTTAAAACACCTCCTCCCGGTTAGTAAACAATACTTATTTTGGCCCATTGTGGGCCCACTAATCGGTCTATAAAAAAATTCTTCGGTACAGTTGCTCGATACATTAAACTCTAATTATGGGCGGAGTTTGAAATTTATAGGTTAATATTATAGGGATTTACGGGGTGTGATGTGTGCGTGCCTCCTGATACGACTTTTGTCCCCTTTTCAGTCATTAATCGTTCTTGAACAAAGAAAAATAATTCCTTTCATACATAGAACTCTTTAATCGCTTTAAAATATTGAAAAAGAAGTTAAAAAAATAGTATAAAATAAAATAAATAAATAAATAAAAATTATACCGAAATTTATCCGTTTATTAGCTATTATTCGCTATTTCCCAAAGAAAAAATACATATTTTTATATACAGAATACATTATTCACTTTAAAATACTGAAAAATATATTAAAAAAGTAATACTAAAAAAAATTAAAAAAGTTTGAACATCGACCCTCGCAGGGTATCGTACCCAGGGCCTCCGGGACTACTAATCTAACGTGCCATGCAACTTTACCAACTGCGCCACGCTTCACATGCCAACCGTGCGAATATTAGGCTTAAAACACCTCCTCCCGGTTAGTAAACAATACTTATATTGGCCCATTGTGGGCCCACTAATCGGTCTATAAAAAAATTCTTCGGTACAGTTGCTCGATACATTAAACTCTAATTTTGGGCGGAGTTTTAAATTTATAGGTTAATATTATAGGGATTTACGGGGTGTGATGTGTGCGTGCCTCCTGATACGACTTTTGTCCCCTTTTCAGTCACTAATCGTTCTTGAACAAAGAAAAATAATTCCTTTCATACATAAAACTCTTTATTCGCTTTAAAATATTGAAAAAGAAGTTAAAAAAATAGTATAAAATAAAATAAATAAATAAATAAAAATTATACAGAAATTTATCCGTTTATTAGCTATTACTCGCTATTTCCCAAAGAAAAAATAGATATTTTTATATACAGAACACATTACTCACTTTAAAATACTGAAAAATATATTAAAATAATAATACTAAAAAAAATTAAAAAAGTTTGAACATCGACCCTCGCCGGGTATCGTACCCAGGGCTTCCGGGACTACTAATCTAACGTGCCACACAGCTTTACCAACTGCGCCACGCTTCACATGCCAACCTTGCGAATATTAGGCCTAAAACACCTCCTCCCGGTTAGTAAACAATACTTATTTTGGCCCATTGTGGGCCCACTAATCGGTCTAAAAAAAATTCTTCGGTACAGTTGTTTGAGACATTAAACTCTAATTTTTGGCGGAGTTTGAAATTTATAGGTTAATATTATAGGGATTTACGGTTTGTGATGTGTGCGTGCCTCCTCATACGACTTTTGTCCCTTTTTCAGTCATTAATCGCTCTTGAACAAAGAAAAATAATTCCTTTCATACATAGAACACTTTATTCGCTTTAAAATATTGAAAAAGAAGTTAAAAAAATAGTATAAAATAAAATAAATAAATAAATAAAAATTATACCGAAATTTATCCGTTTATTAGCTATTACTCGCTATTTCCCAAAGAAAAAATAGATATTTTTATATACAGAGCACATTATTCACTTTAAAATACTGAAAAATATGTTAAAAAAATAGTACTAAAAAAAATTAAAAAAGTTTGAACATCGACCCTCGCAGGGTATCGTACCCAGGGCCTCCGGGACTACTAATCTAACGTGCCACACAGCTTTACCAACTGCGCCACGCTTCACCTGCCAACCGTGCGAATATTAGGCTTAAAACACCTCCTCCCGGATAGTAAACAAAACTTATTTTGGCCCATTGTGGGCCCACTAATCGGTCTATAAAAAAATTCTTCGGTACAGTTGCTCGATACATTAAGCTCTAATTTTGGGCGGAGTTTGAAATTTATAGGTTAATATTATAGGGATTTACGGGGTGTGATGTGTGCGTGCCTCCTGATAAGACATTTGTCCCTTTTTCAGTCATTAATCGCTCTTGAACAAAGAAAAATGATTCCTTTCATATATAAATCACTTTATTCGCTTTAAAATATTGAAAAAGAAGTTAAAAAAATAGTATAAAATAAAATAAATAAGAATTATACCGAAATGTATCCGTTTATTAGCTATTATTCGCTATTTCCCAAAGAAAAAATAGATATTTTTATATACGGAACACATTATTCACTTTAAGATACTGAAAAATATATTAAAAAAATAATACTAAAAAAATTAAGAAAATTTTGAACATCGACCCTCGCAGAGTATCGTACCCAGGGCCTCCGGGACTACTAATCTAACGTGCCACACAGCTTTACCAGCTGCGCCACGCTTCACATGCCAACCGTGCGAATATTAGGCTTAAAACACCTCCTCCCGGTTAGTAAACAATACTTATTTTGGCCCATTGTGGGCCCACTAATCGGTCTATAAAAAAATTCTTCGGTACAGTTGCTCGATACATTAAACTCTAATTATGGGCGGAGTTTGAAATTTATAGGTTAATATTATAGGGATTTACGGGGTGTGATGTGTGCGTGCCTCCTGATACGACTTTTGTCCCCTTTTCAGTCATTAATCGTTCTTGAACAAAGAAAAATAATTCCTTTCATACATAGAACTCTTTATTCGCTTTAAAATATTGAAAAAGAAGTTAAAAAAATAGTATAAAATAAAATAAATAAATAAATAAAAATTATACCGAAATTTATCCGTTTATTAGCTATTATTCGCTATTTCCCAAAGAAAAAATACATATTTTTATATACAGAATACATTATTCACTTTAAAATACTGAAAAATATATTAAAAAAGTAATACTAAAAAAAATTAAAAAAGTTTGAACATCGACCCTCGCAGGGTATCGTACCCAGGGCCTCCGGGACTACTAATCTAACGTGCCATGCAACTTTACCAACTGCGCCACGCTTCACATGCCAACCGTGCGAATATTAGGCTTAAAACACCTCCTCCCGGTTAGTAAACAATACTTATATTGGCCCATTGTGGGCCCACTAATCGGTCTATAAAAAAATTCTTCGGTACAGTTGCTCGATACATTAAACTCTAATTTTGGGCGGAGTTTGAAATTTATAGGTTAATATTATAGGGATTTACGGGGTGTGATGTGTGCGTGCCTCCTGATACGACTTTTGTCCCCTTTTCAGTCATTAATCGTTCTTGAACAAAGAAAAATAATTCCTTTCATACATAAAACTCATTATTCGCTTTAAAATATTGAAAAAGAAGTTAAAAAAATAGTATAAAATAAAATAAATAAATAAATAAAAATTATACAGAAATTTATCCGTTTATTAGCTATTACTCGCTATTTCCCAAAGAAAAAATAGATATTTTTATATACAGAACACATTACTCACTTTAAAATACTGAAAAATATATTAAAATAATAATACTAAAAAAAATTAAAAAAGTTTGAACATCGACCTTCGCAGGGTATCGTACCCAGGACCTCCGGGACTACTAATCTAACGTGCCACACAGCTTTACCAACTGCGCCACGCTTCACATGCCAACCTTGCGAATATTAGGCCTAAAACACCTCCTCCCGGTTAGTAAACAATACTTATTTTGGCCCATTGTGGGCCCACTAATCGGTCTAAAAAAAAATTCTTCGGTACAGTTGTTTGAGACATTAAACTCTAATTTTTGGCGGAGTTTGAAATTTATAGGTTAATATTATAGGGATTTACGGGGTGTGATGTGTGCGTGCCTCCTCATACGACTTTTGTCCCTTTTTCAGTCATTAATCGCTCTTGAACAAAGAAAAATAATTTCTTTCATACATAGAACACTTTATTCGCTTTAAAATATTGAAAAAGAAGTTAAAAAAATAGTATAAAATAAAATAAATAAATAAATAAAAATTATACCGAAATTTATCCGTTTATTAGCTATTACTCGCTATTTCCCAAAGAAAAAATAGATATTTTTATATACAGAGCACATTATTCACTTTAAAATACTGAAAAATATGTTAAAAAAATAGTACTAAAAAAAATTAAAAAAGTTTGAACATCGACCCTCGCAGGGTATCGTACCCAGGGCCTCCGGGACTACTAATCTAACGTGCCACACAGCTTTACCAACTGCGCCACGCTTCACATGCCAACCGTGCGAATATTAGGCTTAAAACACCTCCTCCCGGATAGTAAACAAAACTTATTTTGGCCCATTGTGGGCCCACTAATCGGTCTATAAAAAAATTCTTCGGTACAGTTGCTCGATACATTAAACTCTAATTTTGGGCGGAGTTTGAAATTTATAGGTTAATATTTTAGGGATTTACGGGGTGTGATGTGTGCGTGCCTCCTGATACGACTTTTGTTCCTTTTTCAGTCATTAATCGCTCTTGAACAAAGAAAAATAATTCTTTTCATACATAGAGCACTTTATTCGCTTTAAAATATTGAAAAAGAAGTTAAAAAAATTGTATAAAATAAAATAAATAAATAAATAAAAATTATACCGAAATGTATCCGTTTATTAGCTATTACTCGCTATTTCCCAAAGAAAAAATAGATATTTTTGTATACAGAACACATTATTCACTTTAAAATTCTGAAAAATATATTAAAAAAATAATACTAAAAAAAATTAAAAAAGTTTGAACATCGACCCTCGCAGGGTATAGTACCCAGGGCCTCCGGGACTACTAATCTAACGTGCCACACAGCTTTACCAACTGCGCCAAGCTTCACATGCCAACCGTGCGAATATTAGGCTTAAAACACCTCCTCCCGGATAGTAAACAATACTTATTTTGGCCCATTGTGGGCCCACTAATCGGTCTATAAAAAAATTCTTCGGTACAGTTGCTCGATACATTAAACTCTAATTTTGGGCGGAGTCTGAAATTTATAGGTTAATATTTTAGGGATTTACGGGGTGTCATGTGTGCGTGCCTCCTGATACGACTTTTGTCCCTGTTTCAGTCATTAATCGCTCTTGAACAAAGAAAAATAATTCCTTTCATACATAGAACACTTTATTCGCTTTAAAATATTGAAAAAGAAGTTAAAAAAATATTATAAAATAAAATAAATAAATAAATAAAAATTATACTGAAATTTATCCGTTTATTAGCTATTACTCGCTATTTCCCAATGAAAAAATAGATATTTTTATATACAGAACACATTATTCACTTTAAAATACTGAAAAATATATTAAAAAAATAATACTAAAAAAAATTAAAAGAGTTTGAACATCGACCCTAACAAGGTATCGAACCCAGGGCCTCCGGTACTACTAATCTAACGTGCCACACAGCTTTACCAACTGCGCTACGCTTCACATGCCAACCGTGCGAATATTAGACTTGAAACACCTCGTCCCGGTTAGTAAACAATTCTTATTTTGGCCCATTGAGGGCCCACTAATCGGTCTATAAAAAAATTCTTGGGTACAGTTGCTCGATACATTAAACTCTAATTTTGGGCGGAGTTTGAAATTTATAGGTTAATATTTTAGGGATTTACGGGGTGTGATGTGTGCGTGCCTCCTGAAACTACTTTTGTCCCTTATTCAGTCATTAATCGCTCTTGAACAAAGAAAAATAATTCCTTTCATACATAGAACACTTTATTCGCTTTAAAATATTGAAAAAGAAGTTAAAAAAATAGTATAAAATAAAATAAATAAATAAATAAAAATTATACCGAAATTTATCCGTTTATTAGCTATTACTCGCTATTTCCCAAAGAAAAAATATATATTTTTATATACAGAACACATTATTCACTTTAAAATACTGAAAAATATATTAAAATAATAATACTAAAAAAAATTAAAAGAGTTTGAACATCGACCCTCGCAGGGTATCGTACCCAGGGCCTCCGGGACTACTAATCAAACGTGCCACACAGCTTTACCAACTGCGCCACGCTTCACATGCCAACCGTGCGAATATTAGGCTTAAAACACCTCCTCCCGGTTAGTAAACAATACTTATTTTGGCCCATTGTGGGCCCACTAATCGGTCTATAAAAAATTCTTGGGTACAGTTGCTCGATACATTAAACTCTAATTTTGGGCGGAGTCTGAAATTTATAGGTTAATATTTTAGGGATTTACGGGGTGTGATGTGTGCGTGCCTCCTGAAACGACTTTTGTCCCTTTTTCAGTCATTAATCGCTCTTGAACAAAGAAAAATAATTCCTTTCATACATAGAACACTTTATTCGCCTCAAAATATTGAAAAAGAAGTTAAAAAAATAGTATAAAATAAAATAAATAAATAATAAAATATTATACCGAAATTTATCCTTTTAGTAGCTATTACTCGCTATTTCCCAAAGAAAAAATAGATATTTTTGTATACAGAACACATTATTCACTTTAAAATACTGAAAAATATATTAAAAAAATAATACTAAAGAAAATTAAAAAAGTTTGAACATCGACCCTCGCAGGGTATAGTACCCAGGGCCTCCAGGACTACTAATCTAACGTGCCACACAGCTTTACCAACTGCGCCACGCTTCACATGCCAACCGTGCGAATATTAGGCTTAAAACACCTCCTCCCTGTTAGTAAACAATTCTTATTTTGGCCCATTGTGGGCCCACTAATCGGTCTATAAAAAAATTCTTCGGTACAGTTGCTCGATACATTAAACTATAATTTTGTGCGGAGTTTGAAATTGATAGGTTAATATTATAGGGATTTACGGGGTGTGATGTGTGCGTGCCTCCTGATACGTCTTTTGTCCCTTTGTCAGTCATGAATCGCTCTTGAACAAAGAAAAATAATTCTTTTCTTATATAGATCACTTTATTCGCTTTAAAATATTGAAAAATAAGTTTAAAAAAATATAAAATAAAATAAATAAAAATTATACCGAAATATATCCGTTTATTAGCTATTATTCGCTATTTCCCAAAGAAAAAATAGATATTTTTATATACAGAACACATTATTCACTTTAAAATACTGAAAAATATATTAAAAAAATAATACTAAAAAAAAATTAAAAAATTTTGAAAATCGACCCTCGCAGGGTATCGTACCTAGGGCCTCCGGGACTACTAATCTAACGTACCACACAGCTTTACCAACTGCGCCACGCTTCACATGCCATCCGTGCGAATATTAGGCTTAAAACACCTCCTCCCGGTTAGTAAACAATTCTTATTTTGGCCCATTGAGGGCCCACTAATCGGTCTATAAAAAAATTCTTGGGTACAGTTGCTCGATACATTAAACTCTAATTTTGGGCGGAGTCTGAAATTTATAGGTTAATATTTTAGGGATTTACGGGGTGTGATGTGTGCGTGCCTCCTGAAACGACTTTTGTCCCTTTTTCAGTCATTAATCGCTCTTGAACAAAGAAAAATAATTCCTTTCATACATAGAACACTTTATTCGCCTCAAAATATTGAAAAAGAAGTTAAAAAAATAGTATAAAATAAAATAAATAAATAAATAAAAATTATACCGAAATTTATCCGTTTATTAGCTATTACTCGCTATTTCCCAAAGAAAAAATAGATATTTTTATATACAGAACACATTTTTCACTTTAAAATACTGAAAAATATGTTAAAAAAATAGTACTAAAAAAAATTGAAAAAGTTTGAACATCGACCCTCGCAGGGTATCGTACCCAGGGCCTCCGGGACTACTAATCTAACGTGCCACACAGCTTTACCAACTGCGCCACGCTTCACATGCCAACCGTGCGAATATTAGGCTTAAAACACATCCTCCCGGACAGTAAACAATACTTATTTTGGCCCATTGTGGGCCCACTAATCGGTCTATAAAAAAATTCTTCGGTACAGTTGCTCGATACATTAAACTCTAATTTTGGGCGGAGTTTGAAATTTATAGGTTAATATTTTAGGGATTTACGGGGTGTGATGTGTGCGTGCCTCCTGATACGACTTTTGTTCCTTTTTCAGTCATTAATCGCTCTTGAACAAAGAAAAACAATTCTTTTCATACATAGAGCACTTTATTCGCTTTAAAATATTGAAAAAGAAGTTAAAAAAAGTGTATAAAATAAAATAAATAAATAAATAAAAATTATACCGAAATGTATCCGTTTATTAGCTATTTTTCGCTATTTCCCAAAGAAAAAATAGATATTTTTGTATACAGAACACATTATTCACTTTAAAATACTGAAAAATATATTAAAAAAATAATACTAAAGAAAATTAAAAAAGTTTGAACATCGACCCTCGCAGGGTATAGTACCCAGGGCCTCCGGGACTACTAATCTAACGTGCCACACAGCTTTACCAACTGCGCCACGCTTCACATGCCAACCGTGCGAATATTAGGCTTAAAACACCTCCTCCCTGTTAGTAAACAATTCTTATTTTGGCCCATTGTGGGCCCACTAATCGGTCTATAAAAAAATTCTTCGGTACAGTTGCTCGATACATTAAACTATAATTTTGTGCGGAGTTTGAAATTTATAGGTTAGTATTATAGGGATTTACGGGGTGTGATGTGTGCGTGCCTCCTGATACGTCTTTTGTCCCTTTGTCAGTCATGAATCGCTCTTGAACAAAGAAAAATAATTCTTTTCTTATATAGATCACTTTATTCGCTTTAAAATATTGAAAAAGAAGTTAAAAAAAATATAAAATAAAATAAATAAAAATTATACCGAAATGTATCCGTTTATTAGCTATTACTCGCTATTTCCCAAAGAAAAAATGGATATTTTTATATACAGAACACATTACTCACCTTAAAATACTGAAAAATATATTAAAATAATAATACTAAAAAAAATTAAAAAAGTTTGATCATCGACCCTCGCAGGGTATCGTACCCAGGGCCTCCGGGACTACTAATCTAACGTGCCACACAGCTTTACCAACTGCGCCACGCTTCACATGCCAACCGTGCGAATATTAGGCTTAAGACACATCCTCCCGGTTAGTAAACAATACTTATTTTGGCCTATTGTGGGCCCACTAATCGGTCTATAAAAAAATTCTTCGGTACAGTTGCTCGAAACATTAAACTCTAATTTTTGGCGGAGTTTGAAATTTATAGGTTAATATTATAGGGATTTACAGGGTGTGATGTGTGCGTGCCTCCTGATACGACTTTTGTCCCTTTTTCAGTCATTAATCGCTCTTGAACAAAGAAAAATAATTCCTTTCATATATAGAACACTTTATTCGCTTTAAAATATTGAAAAAGAAGTTAAAAAAATAGTATAAAATAAAATAAATAAATAAATGAAAATTATACCGAAATTTATCCGTTTATTAGCTATTACTCGCTATTTCCCAAAGAAAAAATAGATATTTTTATATACAGAACACATTATTCACTTTAAAATACTGAAAAATATGTTAAAAAATAGTACTAAAAAAAATTAAAAAAGTTTGAACATCGACCCTCGCAGGGTATCGTACCCAGGGCCTCCGGGACTACTAATCTAACGTGCCACACAGCTTTACCAACTGCGCCACGCTTCACATGCCAACCGTGCGAATATTAGGCTTAAAACACCTCCTCCCGGATAGTAAACAATACTTATTTTGGCCCATTGTGGGCCCACTAATCGGTCTATAAAAAAATTCTTCGGTACAGTTGCTCGATACATTAAACTCTAATTTTGGGCGGAGTTTGAAATTTATAGGTTAATATTTTAGGGATTTACGGGGTGTGATGTGTGCGTGCCTCCTGATACGACTTTTGTTCCTTTTTCAGTCATTAATCGCTCTTGAACAAAGAAAAATAATTCCTTTCATACATAGAGCACTTTATTCGCTTTAAAATATTGAAAAAGAAGTTAAAAAAATTGTATAAAATAAAATAAATAAATAAATAAAAATTAGACCGAAATTTATCCGTTTATTAGCTATTACTCGCTATTTCCCAAAGAAAAAATAGATATTTTTGTATACAGAACACATTATTCGCTTTAAAATACTGAAAAATATATTAAAAAAATAATACTAAAAAAAATTAAAAATTTTGAACATCGACCCTCGCAGGGTATCGTACCCAGGGCCTCCGTGACTACTATTCTGACGTGCCACGCAGCTTTACCAACTGCGCCACGCTTCACATGCCAACCGTGCGAATATTAGGCTTATAACGCCTCCTCCCGGTTAGTAAACAATTCTTATTTTGGCCCATTGTGGGCCCACTAATCGGTCTATAAAAAAATTCTTCGGTACAGTTGCTCGATACATTAAACTCTAATTTTGGGCGGAGTTTGAAATTTATAGGTTAATATTATAGGGATTTACGGGGTGTGATGTGTGCGTGCCTCCTGATACGTCTTTTGTCCCTTTTTCAGTCATTAATCGCTCTTGAACAAAGAAAAATGATTCCTTTTATATATAGATCACTTTATTCGCTTTAAAATATTGAAAAAGAAGTTAAATAAATAGTATAAAATAAAATAAATAAATAAATAAAAATTATACCGAAATTTATCCGTTTATTAGCTATTATTCGTTATTTTCCAAAGAAAAAATAGACATTTTTATATACCGATCACATTATTCACTTTAAAATACTGAAAAATATATTAAAAAAATAATATTAAAAGAAATTCAAAAAGTTTGAACATCGACCCTCGCAGGGTATCGTACCCAGGGCTTCCGGGACTACTACTGATCTAACGTGCCATTCAGCTTTACCAACTGCGCCACGCTTCACATGCCAACCGTGCGAATATTAGGCTTAAAACACCTCCTCCCGGTTAGTAAACAATTCTTATTTTGGCCCATTGAGGGCCCACTAATCGGTCTATAAAAAAATTCTTCGGTACATTACGATGCTCGATACATTAATCTCTAATTTTGGGCGGAGTTTGAAATTTATAGGTTAATATTTTGAGGATTTACGGGGTGTGATGTGTGCATGCCTCCTGATACGACTTTTGTCCCTTTTTCAGTCATTAATCGCTCTTGAACAAAGAAAAATAATTCCTTTCATACATAGAACACTTTATTCGCTTTAAAATATTGAAAAAGAAGTTAAAAAAATAGTATAAAATAAAATAAATAAATAAATAAAAATTATACAGAAATTTATCCGTTTATTAGCTATTACTCGCTATTTCCCAAAGAAAAAATGGATATTTTTATATACAGAACACATTACTCACCTTAAAATACTGAAAAATATATTAAAATAATAATACTAAAAAAAATTAAAAAAGTTTGATCATCGACCCTCGCAGGGTATCGTACCCAGGGCCTCCGGGACTACTAATCTAACGTGCCACACAGCTTTACCAACTGCGCCACGCTTCACATGCCAACCGTGCGAATATTAGGCTTAAGACACATCCTCCCGGTTAGTAAACAATACTTATTTTGGCCTATTGTGGGCCCACTAATCGGTCTATAAAAAAATTCTTCGGTACAGTTGCTCGAAACATTAAACTCTAATTTTTGGCGGAGTTTGAAATTTATAGGTTAATATTATAGGGATTTACAGGGTGTGATGTGTGCGTGCCTCCTGATACGACTTTTGTCCCTTTTTCAGTCATTAATCGCTCTTGAACAAAGAAAAATAATTCCTTTCATATATAGAACACTTTATTCGCTTTAAAATATTGAAAAAGAAGTTAAAAAAATAGTATAAAATAAAATAAATAAATAAATGAAAATTATACCGAAATTTATCCGTTTATTAGCTATTACTCGCTATTTCCCAAAGAAAAAATAGATATTTTTATATACAGAACACATTATTCACTTTAAAATACTGAAAAATATGTTAAAAAATAGTACTAAAAAAAATTAAAAAAGTTTGAACATCGACCCTCGCAGGGTATCGTACCCAGGGCCTCCGGGACTACTAATCTAACGTGCCACACAGCTTTACCAACTGCGCCACGCTTCACATGCCAACCGTGCGAATATTAGGCTTAAAACACCTCCTCCCGGATAGTAAACAATACTTATTTTGGCCCATTGTGGGCCCACTAATCGGTCTATAAAAAAATTCTTCGGTACAGTTGCTCGATACATTAAACTCTAATTTTGGGCGGAGTTTGAAATTTATAGGTTAATATTTTAGGGATTTACGGGGTGTGATGTGTGCGTGCCTCCTGATACGACTTTTGTTCCTTTTTCAGTCATTAATCGCTCTTGAACAAAGAAAAATAATTCCTTTCATACATAGAGCACTTTATTCGCTTTAAAATATTGAAAAAGAAGTTAAAAAAATTGTATAAAATAAAATAAATAAATAAATAAAAATTAGACCGAAATTTATCCGTTTATTAGCTATTACTCGCTATTTCCCAAAGAAAAAATAGATATTTTTGTATACAGAACACATTATTCGCTTTAAAATACTGAAAAATATATTAAAAAAATAATACTAAAAAAAATTAAAAATTTTGAACATCGACCCTCGCAGGGTATCGTACCCAGGGCCTCCGTGACTACTATTCTAACGTGCCACGCAGCTTTACCAACTGCGCCACGCTTCACATGCCAACCGTGCGAATATTAGGCTTATAACGCCTCCTCCCGGTTAGTAAACAATTCTTATTTTGGCCCATTGTGGGCCCACTAATCGGTCTATAAAAAAATTCTTCGGTACAGTTGCTCGATACATTAAACTCTAATTTTGGGCGGAGTTTGAAATTTATAGGTTAATATTATAGGGATTTACGGGGTGTGATGTGTGCGTGCCTCCTGATACGTCTTTTGTCCCTTTTTCAGTCATTAATCGCTCTTGAACAAAGAAAAATGATTCCTTTTATATATAGATCACTTTATTCGCTTTAAAATATTGAAAAAGAAGTTAAATAAATAGTATAAAATAAAATAAATAAATAAATAAAAATTATACCGAAATTTATCCGTTTATTAGCTATTATTCGTTATTTTCCAAAGAAAAAATAGACATTTTTATATACCGATCACATTATTCACTTTAAAATACTGAAAAATATATTAAAAAAATAATATTAAAAGAAATTAAAAAAGTTTGAACATCGACCCTTGCAGGGAATCGTATCCAGTACCTCCGGGGCTACAAATGTGACGTGCCACACAGGTTTACCAACTGCGCCACGCTTCTCGTGCCAACCCTGCGAATATTTGGCTTAAAACACAATTCCTCCCGGTTAGTAAACAATACTTATTTTGGCCCATTGTAGGCCCACTAATCGGTCTATAAAAAAATTCTTCGGTACAGTTGCTCGATACCTTAAACTCTAATTTTGGGCGGAGTTTGAAATTTATAGGTTAATATTATAGGGCAGTGGTGGCGAACCTTTATACACCAACGTGCCATTTTTTTCTAAAAATTGTTCAATGAGGTCATAGTCGTGCCGTCAAATAATTTGCACTTCGTGATTATTGGAAAAATAATAATACTAAATACTATCCATTCAAAACTCTTTATTTGCATTGAAAAAAAGAACATTTTGCCATGTCTTAAGTATATGCAGTACAATTATATGATTATATTTATCAATGAAATAATGTTAATGCAAATTTGAGCTATATTATGACTCAATACGCACTAAAACTTTTATCACCATTAGCACCATTGCCTTAAGATGAGAAATATATATATATATATATATATATATATATATATATATATATATATATATATATATATATATATATATATGTAACATAAAAAGCTTCAATTAATCTTTAATCTTTTTATGTTAGTTTCTTTGCTATAAAAATTCATCCTAATTAATTATTCTAATCGAAATACTTTCTCACACTTTTAAAAGCCACATCCTGTTCTTAAATCTATTTTTGGCTCAAGTATGCATTTAATTATAAGCAGGACATATTTCCCTTTGCTCTGTGTGGGAAACATTCCATCTATTTCATAAACCAATAGCAACTACTAAAATTTCCCTCTTTCCCTAAACTAAGACATTTTACGGATTTTACTTTGCAAGATTTTCCCTAACATATAACCAAGGAGGGCAACTTTTCATGTGCACTTTTATATATATATATATATATATATATATATATATATATATATATATATATATATATATATATATATATATATATATATATATATATATATATATATATATATATATATATATATATATATATATATATATATATATATATATATATATATATATAGATATATATATATATATACATATATATATATATATATATATATATATATATATATATATATATATATATATATATATATATATATATATATATATATATATATATATACATATATATATATATATATATATATATATATATATATATATATATATGCAAGATGGTCCGCTTATGGAAACTTTGTTTAAAAAGTAGTAAACTAGAGCAATTTTATATCTTTTATATTGTAACCATATAGTGGGAACATTGCTCTTACATATCTCATGCAGAAAATAAATAAATAATAAAGTTCAATAATAATAACTTAACATAAACAAAAAGAGAACATTGTTCCATCTTGCGCGGGCTACCAGGGCAAGATGGGTCACATAATTATCTTTCAAAAATCACAGAAAAAAAATGTCAGAATAAAAGAATAATCGACAAAAAAACGTTCCTAAGCATCACAGTTACTGCATTAGAAGCGACCAAAACCGGAATAAGCACTGCACGCTTCATGAGCCCATTCTAAGCAATCTGAATATAGTCTGTCAATTAATTAATTATAAATTATTTTTATATTTTTTTTAAAATAATTTGTTAAGTTATATGTGCTAGTTCGTATTTTATTTGTTGTTAATATTACCTTATTTTTTATGCTATTTTCCAATTTCGGAGAGTTTAATTTTTATATTACATTTTTATTCTACTATGGCTGTCCCATCTTGCCCAGATAGTACATTTTTTTAAAAAAATTATCTGCAAATTTGTTTCAACAAATAAATTTTAAGTTTCACTCCTTATTATGCTTGTATAATAATAACACTACTGTGCCGTATTTTGAAAAATTTATTGCAATGTATTAAACAAATAATAACAGCATACAAACCTGGAAAAATATTTTAACATGTTATAAGAAAAACAAAACAATGCTTGCATTTTGGTAACACCTTGTGAACTGACGAAAAAACTTGTGCGTATTGAGAACAACAATATTTTTTTTTATTTTATCGAAAACGCACTTTAGATTTCGCTGCCGTGATACGCATAAAAGAAAAAGCGATGTCCCGCTCTTCCCCTATGTATGTATATAATTAAGAGTTGGCGATATTGATATACGTTCGCTCTGGGAGCATTCATTTGGTGAGCACTTAGACGCATACAGGCTCTCTCCATAGGGATAATGGTTTTTTCTTAACTTGCAACAGAGTATAGTTCATACATGTAATATTTTATCTTTTAATTTATTTTAGAAATACAAGCAATATTTTTGTTGTTGAAGATTTACTAAAATGTAAGATTCATAGTTATTTTCAAATAATAAGAACCAATATTTTCAGAGAGCTCTGTAATCACTGCTCTTAATTTTGAAATCTTGTCAAAAACAAAGTTAAAAATCATATGGTTTCGCTTTGTGTTTACGTAGAAAACAAAAGAACTTAAGATGAGACCAATCATTACCGAGGTTAACCACACAGAAAAAAGGGGAATAAAAACAACGAAATAAGTTTGATTGTCGAATCAAGCGGAAAGATATTTATGTTAATTGACTTTTATTTACTTCCTGTTCTCCGACAAAAAAACAAAACATAATTTTTTAATCTTTTTATCCTACCTCATCTAGCATTTCTTATTATTAATTAATAAACTGCTGTTTGTAGAAAATGCAACACCATGAAAGAATCATCAGAATCAAATGAAATTTAATGCAGAAACGACTTGTACTGATACAAATAAATGATGAAATTTTCAAAACAAAAGAAACAAATTAAGCGTCCGAAATCAGTATTTGGTGCAGCCACCACGCGCTGCAATAAGTGCTGCTATACGACGTGGCATGGAGTCAAACAGATGTTGAATATCTGCTTGAGGAAGAGAATTCCATATCGCTTGTATGCGCAACCAAAGTTCGTCTTTGGAAACTGCAGGACGCGGATCACGAGTGAGACGCCGACCAACCATATCCCACACGTGCTCAATAGGCGACATATCCGGCGAATAAGCAGGCCAAGGAAGAAGTTGCATGCGTTGTGCTGAACAGAAGTCTCTAACAGTCCGCGCAACATGTGGGCGTGCATTATCCTGCTGAAAGATAGCTCCAGGGATGCCTTGAAGGAAAGGAACGACTTCGGACTGTAGCACTTCACGGACGTATCTGTTGCTATTGAGATTACCCTCAATTCGTATCAAATTGGATCGTCCATGATACGAAATCGCACCCCAGACCATAACTCCGGGTGTTCGACCACTATGTCGTTCAATAATACACTCAGGAAGGCAGCGTTGACCGGCATAACGTCTAACACGAACACGGCCATCATGGGTTCACAAATTGAAGCGTGATTCATCTGAAAAGACAACTTGGTGCCAATCAGCTCGCCAGTCTCTGTGCTCAAGAGCCCACTGCCGACGCAGCCGTCGATGATCCGCCGTGAGGGGAATCCTGTATAATGGCACCCTTGCACGCAATCCACGGCGCAGCAGACGACGACGAATTGACGAAGCCGACAATTGTACACCTGTAGCAGTAGACCAATGTGCTGCCAGCTGCCTGGAGGAAGCTGTGCGATCATTCACCGCCATGCGGAGCAGGTGTCGATCATCGCGCTCTGACGTCCTTTTCTGTCGTCCAGTGCCTGTTTTTCGAGTTGTTCGGTGCTCGTCGGTCCACTGCTTCCCAACTCGCATCACTGTGGAACTGTTCCGCTGCATACGAGCTGCTATTGCGCGATAGGAAAATCCTCCTTCTCGAAGGCCGATTATCCTCCCTCGTTCAAACTCCGTAAGTTGCTTGAATTTCTTATTCTTCCGTCGTGGAGGCATACTCAGGTCTCACTAAACGTTTGCCACTAACAAATAATCATAGACTATTTTCAACGTCCCGCTACAGCACTTTATTTATACGCTTTCAGCATCAATTCAGAGGGCGCTGCGCGCGCCACGCACGCGCGATGGCTCTGAAACTTTATTAATTTGCATAATATCCTATAAATGACATTTGCTGCGAATTTCATTTGATTCTGATGATTCCTTCATGGTGTTGCATTTTCTACAAACAGCAGTTTAATTTTATTAATTTTAGAATTTTATTTTAAAAATTCTAAATTCTAATTAGAATTTTATTTTATTTATAATTTATGTTTAAAAAATGTTGTATGTGTTTCATGATTGTTGTTGAAATTAATTTTGAATTTCTAAACTGAACCCAAATCTGTTCTATTCCTAATGGTTTCAAAATTATGTATAACAATGTTTGTCAATGTTTGGAGGTGTTAGGGACGCTGATTATAATCAATTTACCTTCAATTTATTCACTTGAGAAGAAGAATTAAACCAATTTTTTTTTGATATCCTAATGAGCTTTTCCCAAATGTGGCTGATTCTTAGGAAACCTTAATTGCACTCGTTTTCCTCTTTTTAATTTTCGCATTTTTATATTTAATTAGTTACCTAATTAAGGAAAGGGGATAGAACTGCATTAAGTATGGAAAGAAATCTTGGAATGTATAAAAATCCAATATTTATGATGTGGAGTACAATTTGCATAAGTAAGGTAAGTAGGTTGGTCTTGAGACATTTTCATCCCTTTTTGTTTTAGTGTACATGTGTTATATTCTGTTATACTAAATCGAAGCATACGTAAAGATTTGTTACCTCACTTGATAAATTGAGAAGATTGAGAAGACTCAAGAAAATCGCGGAGAGCTTAAAAATGAATAATCCAACATGTATGTTACATCGAAATAAAGATGATTACTCGAAATTAGTTTAAATTTTGCAAACGCTAGTGAACTAAATTTTTTTTTTATGAATTTCACCTATTTTTTGCCTTAAAACAAATAATATTTCCTTAATATTAAATTTTCGGAAAATGGGCGTTCGAGGCTAAAGTTTGATTTGAAAGTTTAGTGAAATGCTCTTTCGCTGTAACTTCTTATGCTTGGAGATAGCGGGTTCGAATACTGATGCAAAACGCACCCGTAATTTTGGATAACCGCTTTTGCCGTCTTCTTTTCATCTGCGTTAACTGTTCCGTTAAATTTGCCATTCTTCATTTTGAGCATACGAACCCGCGTATGAATGACAAACCGGTTAATTGGTTTATTGGATTTACATACATTTGCAGGCTTGTGTGCTCAATTTAGGCTCATGAACCTTTGTCAAATAGAAGATCGGATAACAAAATACAGAAAAGGGCAGCATGAAGATACATCCAGGGTAACATTGGGACTCGAACCCGCTACCTCCACGCTTTGCTCAGCGTTTGGCGAGCGGTACCGCTCGGCCAGGGTGGCCCCATGAGAAACGGGTTTTTTCTTATCGAGCGGTTTCGCGTGCAGGTCGACGGGCTACCGAAGCGGACTGATCTTAAGATCCCGCAGTGAACTGATCGTAAAGACATGGTTCCCAATAGAACACCGAAGTCAAGCATCACTTACTGTGGCCAGTAAGCGAGTGGGTGACCACTTTGATCAGCCAGCGTGGGAACCGAGGATGCGCGGTATCGATCCTCGTTAAACTGTTCTGCAGTGAAATGATCGACTTCATGCGCAGGTGGTCGTGCTACCAAAAGCAGGAGAGCCATCCCCTTTGAATAGAATCAAAATTGCGATGGTATGTCTTCGGATGGATGTTTTCCAGGCCATCACCAATTGCTCACTATGTAGCTCTAGTGCGACTTAAATAAAGTGCCTACCTACCGACTGATCTTAAGATGCGGATTCCTGAAGTCAAGTATTACTGCCTGCTGTCAGTGAGTGGGTGAGTGATCACTTCCATCCACTCTGGAACTGGCCGAGTTCGTGCTGTGTTAGTCCCCTTTAAACTGATCTACCATAAAATTCTCGACCTCGGATGGAGTTCATCGGGCCACCCAAGCTGTGGAGGAGTTCCTTTTGATTAGAATCAAAATTGTTATGGTCTGCATTCGGATCAACTTCAGGGATGTTTCTAAGGCACTTTAGATGTTGTAGTTGTTGCAGTTCATTTGTGTAGCATTAGAGCTGCACAATGGGCTATTCGCGACTGTCTGGGAAACATCCCTGATCCGAAGACATGCCATCGCATTCTTGATCATCTGAAGAGGGGATGGCACCTCCGCTTCGGTAGCCCGATGACCTGCACGTGAAGTTTTTACGTCAAAACAGTGTAACGAGGACCAATACCGCACACTCTCAGTCCATAAGCAGACTGATCCAAGTGGTTACTGACACTGACAGCAGCCAATGATGCTGGTCTTCGCTGGGAACCGTTCCTCAACGATCAGTCCACCGCGGGACAAGGTACTTTTGAAACTAAACTTTTATTTACGTTTCCTTACTCAGCAGCTTCACAGTGGGCTATTGGCGACAGTTTGGGAAACACTCTTGAGTATGATCCGAAGGCATACTACAACACGTTTGATCCCCAACAGATAAGATGTCATTCGTGAGGCCCCATCTTCAATTTAGACATAGATCTGAAAGGGAAGGACATTCTCTACTAACCTCAGTGACCGACTAAAAGAACTTCGCCTCTACATATTTTACGACCACGTATATCGCATGTTTTCTGTGGTTCTTAACGGAGTCGAGGAGATTGAAACCAGACCCTACCGGTCTGGAATTCATTTCTCTAAATACTGAGCTTCCATGGCTCGGACGTTTTCTAGACCGCCCATTCAGGCCTATTAACACTAGATTGCACAAGGAAGTCATTTTGACTGCTTTTTAATTTCAATTAGAAAAATAATGACGCATATAATGTCACAATTTTATGACTTTTTGTACAGCATATAATTTTCTTTATTGTTTATATTTACTTATAACTTGCTATGTAATATTAAATAATATGAAAAATATTAAAAATTAATTTTAGACAAATTTTTTTACAAATCAGTTTTTCTTTCACAATCCAATCATTTTGCTGCTTTTGAGCAATATAGGTATATACTAAGTTTCAGTCTTTCTAGAATTAAGCAGCTCTAGTGCGACGTAAATAAAGTACTATATTACTACTACTTGCGATAAGCATAAAAGCCTGAAGCGTGGAGGTAGCGGGTTCGAATCCCACCGTAAGCCTGGATGTATTTCTTCGTGAGTCCCGCAGTGAACTGATCGTTAAGACATGGTTCCCAGCAGATCACCGAAGTCAAACATCACTGGCTACGGTCAGTGTGCGGGTGGGTGACCACTTGGATCAGTCTGCGTAGGGACCGAGGGTGTGCGGTATGGGTCCTCGCTGAACTGTTCTACAGTAAAGTGCTCGACTTCGCCTGCAGGTCGTCGGGCTACCGAAGCGGGGGTGCCATCCCCTCCGCAGAGGATCAAAATTGTGATGGCATGTCTTCGGATCATCCTCCGGGATGTTTCCCAGACCGTCGCCAATAGCCCATTGTGCAGCTCTAGTGCGACGTAAATTAACAACAACAACAAATTTCTTCGTGATGTCCTTCGCTGAATTGTTCTCTCTGTCTTTCTACTTGACAAAGGTTTATAAACCTAAATTGAGCACCACAAGCTTGCAAATGTATGTAATTTCAATAAAGCAATTAAGTGAAATTTAAATTTTCCTCAAAGTGATTTTGGGCATAACGCGTTAAGCTGTTTTTGCATTAAATTTTCCTTCATTCTCTGATTTTCTGATGGAAGGAAACCTCGAATTTTGTAAAAGAAGTTGAATGTTGCTGATGGCTAAATTCTAAACTTTATTACTACTGTATATGTTAACGTGTAAAATAACGCTGGTGTTCAGAGATATATGATGATGCAATATCGAACTTTATAATTTATTACTTGATCTTTATTTAATAGTTAATGCTTCGCTAATTTTATTTTTATTTAATCGTTTTATATGTAGACCAATCCAGCATTATGGTAGACAAAATTTCAATGTGAAATTTAAGCACATATGCGTGGTCTTAAATATATTTTTTTCAGTTTTTCTCGAAATGATGTTTGTTACTTAAAGGTAAGTGTAAGTTATTTGACTTACCGTAACTTGACAAATGTGCGAAAATTCTATGCTGTTGAATATCAAATGACTCTTTGCGTTAATCATAAATGGGATGATTAGTTTACTATTACTAGTTCTATTTTATTTCATAATAAACTCGATGAGTGGTTTCTTATATTTGTGTTGAGATTTCATAAGTACTAACATTTTCAAGATGATGAGAAATTAATTTCAGAGCTTTCATTACTAAATAATTTATTAAGCTCAGAAATACTTAAAATTTGTTAACACAATCCTATTCTTTTTGAGTTATATTAATAAAAATAATAAGAATATATATATATTTTCTCTTCAATGTAAATATTTAAAAATTTTACGCAATATTAATTGAATAGTCTTCATTCTTAACTTTATTTCAACTTTAGAATATCAAATTAAATTATGAGAAAATTAAAAATATTATTGCTAAATGAATTGAAAATTTTTAAATTATTATTAAAATAAAAATATTTTTCAAACAAATTAATAATTGAATAAGGATAGAAATTTTTTCATAGCAAACCTCAAAAGGAAACAAAATTGTGTTTTTCAACTTGAATACATTACCTGAAGAAAAATATCCATGAAACTTGCATCTTGCACATTTTAATTTATTTACTATTAATTAAATGAAAATATTTAATTTTCCTTGTTAAACAAAAAAAATAATTTCATTATTTTTCAATTCAAATGAAAGTTTGATATGGCATACTAGTATAATTTATTTCTATATAATCTGACTTTTTTTTATATTTTGAAACTGATATAAGCAAAGAAAGTTTTAATTCATTTACATATTAATGAGATTCTGGGAAAATCAAGAAAAATCCGTCTAATGCTAGAACTATTCGTTTCCTTTACGTTTTATGAAGAATCGGATATTTTTATTTATTTTTTAATTTCATATGATATTTGCATATATTTTTAATTATTCGCACTTCTTAACTTTTTTAGTTTGACGTTACGTTTAAATTATTCGAAAAAGTTGAAGCAGATTTCAAAATAATGGATTCTTATTTCGTCCGAGTTTTGTATTATTTGTTCGTAAACTTTAAACATAGCATAAATTAATTTAAAAAAAATTTTTTTTTTTGGGGGGGGGAGGGGAAAATTCTCTTTAAGGGTGATTCTCAAAATGCCTTAACAATAACGTTAGCTAATTTTGAATTCTATCAATACATGCACGAAATATTGACTACTTGTGTAATAAACTTTTCTATTAGAACATAAATTAGGGCTATATTAACTTTTTTCATTGAATTTTTAGGACATTAAATTATTTTTAAAAAAAGTACATTTATACACGCTGCATAACTTGGATTATCCTGTAATTCACATGAAAGAAAATTGCAATGCGTTGTAGACAAATTTCATTAAAACACACAAAAATATTTAAATACTTGAAAAATTGTTACAAAGAAGTTTAAAGTATTTACTTTAATCTACTTTGTGCTAAAACAATAAGTGCGGTTTTGTACGTAACCTCCTTGGGATATGCATCAAAGTACTAAACTGCTTTTTCTAAAAATCTTTTACTCACAAGGGAAACTAGGGAGTATAAGACAATTACAATAACTAATAGTCTGCATTGAAGTAATAAAATACCGATTTTTCTATATATTTAATTATTTTTTATCTCTTACAGTACCTTCTAAGGGCCGAAACTAATGTTGCCCCCTAAAATTATTCCTCATAAGGCATACATCCCACTAGTATATTTAAAAATTGGCGAGTCACACTTCACTAGTTTTCCTTGTCAGTTATTCTAAAAACTTTTATATCTTAAGTCCTTCAGTGGACTGATCTTAAAGACATGGCTCCCAGTAGAACACCGAAGTCAAGCATCACTGACTGTGGTCAGTGAGCGGGTGGGTGACCACTTAGATAAGCGTAGATAGGCACCGAGGGTGTGCGGTATCGGTCCTCGTTAAACTGTTCGACAGTCAAGTGCTCAACTTCGCGTGCAGGTCGTCGGGTTACCAAAGCAGGGGAGCTTTCTTCTCTGCAGAGGATCAAAATTGCGATGTCATGTCTTTGTATTATCCGGATGTTTACCAGAACGTCGCCAATAGCCTATTATGCAGCTCTAGTGCAACGTTAATAAAAAACCTACCTTTGTATATTAAAACTGTAAATCTCTATACTTTTTTTAAAAAACTTTTTACTCATATTTATTTATAACTGCCATTTATTAAGGATATAATCGAGTAATCTTTCCATTTAAATTTCATTACAGAATAATTTTTTTCTGATATAGTATTTAAACTGTTTATTGCAAAAATAATAAGTTAAGCAACGGCGTAATAACTCATATTGTATACAGATTAAAAACTTATCATTAAGCATTCTGGTGTTTATACATGTTTTTTTTTTACTGTTAAAAAACAGTTTCTCAATGTTCAAAACAGAAAAATCTATATTTTTGTTATTGAATTTGAAAATGGGAATGTGTATGATGACGAAAAAACAATCAATAAAAAGATTTATGCGCTCTTTTTCATAGAGGAACAAAATATCCCAAAATTGAATTATGCCTCATTACAAACCAATGGTGCGCATAATTACTATCCATTATTTTTAATGAGTAAAAAATATTTAGGAAATGCATCTTTTTAAATGAAAGAAGAAATTGCTTATTGATCATTTCTTTATTACAATTAGTTTATAGTGCTTATATAATGTCTTAACTTTTTTTTGCATTACTTGTCCACTTCTGATATAATTATGCTATTATAATAATTTCAAGTACACACTTTACTGCATATTTTTCGTACACATAATTATATGGGATTGAAAAACATTTTATCCAAACCATTTTAAGTTCTTTTTTTTTTTGTATGTTTTTCGAAATATATAAATTGTACGTATGAGAAAAATATCCTAAAATCCTTATACTAATAGGATTTATTTAGAAATTTGATTTTTAAGATAATTTTAATTCCTTAGTTATTTCGAATACAATTTTTCAATAAAATTTAAAATTAACATTTAATAAAATTGAGTTTTTTTGTGTGCATAAAATGGATAAGAAATAATAAATTGTGTTTTTGTCCTTTCGTTTCTTTGATTTCTTTTACCAACAAATTAAATCACCTATGCATTTTCGTGTCAGTTATCTCCACTTCCTAACAGGCTGATTCAGTTTTATTTATTTCGTACGTTTCCCTTGTTATCATTTTTAGTGAATTTGCAGAGTGCTCTAAAGATGAGACTCTATTGAAAGTTACATGTTAACAAGTTAACTATTATAATATTCTTGGTTCGGCTGTTCTGTACTCATCTAATAAATATTCTGTGGATTACAATAAAAGCCATTTAATATGTTCTTTAGTTATCAACATTTTAGGTAATGTGGGCCGCTCTGGAGAGGTGTCTTCAGATGAGGTGAAGCGGGTTAGATTCCTATAATGGCTTGTCGATACGAATTCGCACCTGGTTTGCATCGACCACAGTAATGACGCAAAATATCCTCAGTGGTAAACGGATCATGGGTTAGAGTCCCCTAACAGTCAGATTAACTGTGGGAGGTTCTCGAGGTTTTCCTCTCCATGTAACGCGAATCTGGATTAGTTCCATCAAAAAGTCATCCAAGAAAACAAATTTCTCCCTATACTTGATCCAGGAGTTCCCTTGTCTTCTGGATTAGGTTCAAAATGACAAGGCTATAGAGTTGAACATTAATAGTCGTAAACTCAAAAATTGGGTCTGCTGTTCAACGACGATTATGAAATAAAATGTAATCTGTATCTGTACTCGGATGTATGAATATCAGAGACAACATTTTAAGTTCATTTTTGAGATGCACAACAATTCTGATTATTTTTTATATCACTGATGTATTTAATTATTTTAACTAAATAAATTAGGTTTCAGAATAGATAAATTAAAAGATTGCTTATTAGTAATTCGCCTCCTAATGAGGTGACCTGGGTTCGAACCCCAGCGATAGCTTGTCGATACCAGTTCCACACCTGGCTCGCACCGAATACAGAGCTGACGTAAAATATCCTCAGCGGTTGACGGATCATTGGTTAGAATCCCCTTGTCATTAGGCTAACCGCGGGAGGTTTTCGTGGATTTTGTCTAGATGCAATGCAAACGCGGGTTAGTTCCATAAAAAGTCTTCCCTGAAGGCAAATTTCTCTCAATACTTGATTAAGGAGTTCCCTTGTCTTCTGGATTGGGTTCAAAATTACAACACTTTGGAGTTTGGCATTATTAGCCATAAACTCAAATTGAGTTGACTGATCAACGTCGATTTTATAATAAAAATAAAATTGTTCGATGACTTCAATGATTTTCTACGTTATCTTCAATAGTTCGGTTAAACGTTAAAATGTTACTCAGTTTGTGAAAAGCAATAATTTTCAAAATATTCGTTCGAGTAATGATTTCTAATTATATAATTATAAGTATCTACCTAATTTATTTCCATAAAAAGAAATGCAAATTTTACTTCTTTTAAATTACAGGATCAAACTTTTAACTAACAGAATCGAACCAACCACGACGCTTGCAAAATTTTCTTCGAATCCTCCCCCCTGATTATTAGATAAATAGCTATTCTTTGAATGAATTTGAGTTTAAAAATGACTTCTCTTTGCCGATCATCATCATCACGTTGTTTCTATTCTTCTCAATATTTATCGATATTTTGACTAAAACAATTTTAAAAGAAACTATCTTCCAGTTACTTACTTTGAAACACAATCTATTTTTTTTTTCCAACAAGAAAATCAAATTTGAGAGTGCATTCGAGAAATATCTTTTGAGTAAGGTCACTGACTCGAAAAACCTCAAAACTCTTATTCAGGAAATACCGGACGCCATGCATTATGCAAGGATGGAATAAATGGGATTTTCAAGGGTGAGGAAACTCAACTCGGAAGATTTTATTCTGAATCTGGCACCCTTCCACACCAGGAATCGGAAAGATTTTACGACTCACAAAACTTTGAATCAATCTCTTCACACTTTTTTCACTTTCATTCCTTTAAAGTACTTACGGGTAAAATATTTTTTTTTTCATGCTTTAAGATTATCTGCCCGTAATTTTACGGCACGTTCAAACATAATCTATAAAAAAATTCTGTAATAACTTTCTTAGAGAGTTCGCACAAATTGCAATCTGTTTGCAAAGATATTATGAAGAGGGAGATGAAATTCGATTTGTTTTAATTTTTTTTCCATTTTTCGTCGTTTTGTAAATAAATTAGATCTTATATAAATAAAAGTCATCAAAACATATTTTACTTTGATTTATCATCTGCTTATTACATCTTTCATTTCTCTAGCTACTTAAATATATATTAAATTTACGAACTGCTTTCTCAGCAAAATGTCTCAAAAAGGACAAACTATTCAGTCAAAACAGAGAAATATCATCAAATTTATGAAACATTTAATGTTAAAAAAATGCCCATAAAGTTTGCGAGATTATTCACAGTTTGCAGGATTATTCACATCCTTCTCCCAAAAATAGGAAATAGTATTATCGCATACCACGTGATGAAGGCGGAGCCAAGTGCCATTTCCTGGTTAATTGACTATACACATATGCTAAGGATTTTAAAACCCTACGCTGAAAGTTGTCATGGCGAAGCATTATATTCTTAAAATGAAACAAATATTAATTGAAAGATATAAATGCCTGTTTTAGATCGCAAATTTTGAAACTAATTTGTTTTTATTTTAACTGTAGTTCCTTTTCACCATCAAAGCGTAATTTTTTTTAAAAAAAATATTCATTTCATAAAATTAAATGACGAGCAATTCCAAACTAATGACACACATAATTACCCTTCCTAAATTTTAATGATCCGGAAAATCTGTGATAAAAAGTATTAGTTTATTTAAAAAGTCGGATATCAAAGTACTCTTGAAAAAAAAAATTCTTAGTGAGGCTGTTTAATGTCATATAATTAGTGTTTTTCGCTTAAATAAATGCCTTAATAACTTTAATTTGAATTATTTGTTGGATATTAATTTAATAACATGGTGTAAAAAACTTATAAGATTCTAACAACTTTAAATAACTGTCTTGCAGCTTTACCTGAATAAAACTACAAACCTGGTATATAACTATATTATTTATGTTCACAAAGCCTTTTCATCGCTTTTTAATTAAAATTTGTTCTTATTTTATTTTTCCTTTCTTTACATAGTATAAAATCTTAGCATTTGCGAAAAAAATACCGATAATAAAAATGTAAGTTTTATTTCGCTTCAATAAAATTTAAAGTATATATACTTATACTATAATATATTCAAATTTTTTTTACTGATTAGGTTTTATGTTTTGTTTAATTCTTAACACTCTTTATCAATGTTTTCCTGAACTATTTTTTGTGTATTATAATCCACATTAAAGATGAGGCTGCAGTTTAGCACCGGTACTTATATATACGGTTTTCATATATTTGTGAGATGTTTTTTTTTTTTACCTTTAAATTACCATCTTAAAGATTTTCTTAAAACATCAATGTATAGTCTAGATTGCTATGGTAGAAAAAGGTATATCTTAAGTGTTGGTATGTTTAGTGTTGGTATGTTTAGTGTTGGTATGTTTAGTGTTAATTGCACTAAATGTTGTCTGATATAGGGCACTCCAGTGGTGCAGTCTGTTAAGACGTCTATCTCGCATTCGGTTGGAGAGCTGCAGATATTTAGTTCGATCCTGACTGTCTACATAACAAGTGGTGTGTACACGCAACAATGTGCAGGTTAAATCTGCCATGGCTGAATGTCTTCTCGTTGGTTCTGCTGTAGAAGTTTGGAGAGAGTGGTACCAGCACAATTACTGTTCACGTCATCTGAGTAGGGTCAAAAGTGCGTGGCAATCTTACCATAGTCGTTAGGAGATAGAGTTCTGAAAATGCTTGGTCATGAAGTTGTCTCGTATATTGGTCCGAGAAGGTCAGTTTTATTTAATCCTCTACAAGGATTCTAAAAATATCTTTGTGCCTTAATATAAATATTCTTGTATTGTTATTGAGTTGTTCTAATTTCATGATGAAAACATTCTTATGATGGAGGAATAATTACAGTAAAAGTGGTGATATTCTATTGTTCGTATGTGTTTGTGAAGAGACTTGTGTGCAAAGAAAATATATAGAGAGAATTTTATACAGAAAATATTTGGAGAGAATTTTTGCAATGAAATTTATGGCTAAAAGAAATTAAGAAAATAAAAGGCTGTTCCCTTTATAGCAGTGTTTCCCAAAGTGTGGTACGCGTACCCCCTGGGGTACGGGAACCGTTCAACGGGGGTACGCGTTCTTATGCGAAATATCTTGAAACAAACGAAAATTTAAAATTCTTTTTATTTAAAAACAAAGCTAGTGATGAAAATTTACGATTACGCATTTTTCTATTGCCTATTTTTTGCAGAGTTAACAGTGAATATTTAGTGGTGTCAACAGCCAGTTGCGATTTCTAACTTTTGTGCAATTTTTTATAGTAAAAAATACGCAAATTTTTTTATTAGTGGTACACAGCTTTACGAAAAATTTAGAAAGAGTGCATAAAAGTCATAAGTTTGGGAAACACTGCTTTATAGGAATGAAGATATAAATTATTAGGGATTAAATTGATTGATTAATTGAATATTAAATTGAATGGAAGAGTTTCGTAAAGTTAATTACTAACTGTTTGATTGAGGGGTGATAATGCCAAGAGTTTAATATTAAATATAACAGAATTGTTCCCAACGGATAGTTAGGAGCATGGAAAGAGATCTGTCTTTGGCGATTTATTGAAAGATAAAACAGCCAAGATAAAGCAGTTATTATTACTTAATTTAAAGTAATTTGCCTATAGCACCAAAAACATTGTGAGAATCAATATAATCTTGTTACAGAAGCATATTTGTCGTAAGCGAAATAAGCTAGCTTAAGGAATAAAGAGTTAAAAATAGATTTTGATGTTCCATTTAGTCGCGACAATGAATTTATGAGTTATACATTTGTATTGAATTAAACATTCTTCATTTGCATTGAATTAAAAAAGTTAGCTGTTTCATTAATTGTGATGAAGACAATACAATATTTAAATTTGATTTTTATGAAATTTTAAAAAAAAATTAAATAATAGGTTTAATTTAATTAAAATTAGTTTAAGAATGATTAAAAGAAAAATTTATGAAATGAAAGAAATTTTAAAAACTAGGAAATATCAAATGCCTATTATGGCATCTCAATGATTTTATTTAATACTGAAAATATTCTCGTATTAAGATTATTATTTTATATAAAAAATATCCTTGTAAAAAATATCATTTGATACTAAAACTATTCTTGTATTAAAGATATCATTTAATATCGAAAATGTTTTTGCATATAGGAAAGTGATTACTATACACTTTGTTTTTCTGGTTATTTGTTTTGAAGTATAAACATAAAAAGAAATTTTGGAAACCTTGTAAAAGATAGAAAAAGTTTTGTTTTTCTGCATAAATAACCAATTCTCAAATTTACTAAATATCAACTAAAATGCTTAATGGCTAAGATATATTAAATTAAGCTCCAATGGAAAAATACTAGAAAAGGAGATCTTGAGTATCTTTTCACACTAAATTGTTTTTCGATAATCTTTTTATAAATACCCGCAATTGCTTTCAAATGATAAAGGCTCATTGTAATTGTTATGGGGATGAAGCTTTTTCGATTTATCTTCATTCGTTCAGATTTTAATTTTGTTTTTCAGAAGTCACTATTTTTGAAGAGTCACATAACATGGAAAAATTCCTTTTCGATTCTTAAAAACAAAGGAACGCTTTCTGGTTTTAAAAATAAACCAATTAATTGTTATGAAAACCAATTGCAAAAAATTAAAAATATTTGCCACTGAGCGAACTAAAGGGGTCACAGTACCGTTGCAACAATTTTAATAAAGGTATAATCATTCATTTTGTGGATGCTATACATGCTCATTTAACTTATAATCAATAATTTATCTTCAAGAAATAGTTAAATTGTTAAATTTTTTTGAAATTTAAAAAAAGAAATGAAAAAGTTAAAATTTTTAAGGTTTTTTTATTTTAACATATCTTCAAATTTTCGTTCTTAGTGCTTACAATATTCATCTTAGCATTCTTTTGCATTCGTTTGTTGATATATCAATTAGAACATTTTTTATAGATTATTTTGTAAAAAAGTAGAAAAACGGGATAAAAATTTCTGTTAGGTATATATAATACGCTGCAAAAAATCTAATACCTCTTAAAATGTTTATTCCATGGACAGTTTAAATAAGTGTATTTATACTTAAGATAAAAAAGTTTACTCCAAATCTTTATCTTAAATAGAAAAAATTCCCTATGTACTTAATTAAGATTAAAACACCAAAATTATCATCCACGAGAAGAGGCACTTTAATGTCTGTCTGTTGATCTAAGTTTCTGTTTTGGGGCAATATAAAATCATTCATTACGTTTTTAAGAATGCAGATAAAGAGATGATTTGTTTTCAGTGCATTTGAAATAGTTTGAAGTCTTATTATAAGCAATAAAAAAAATCGATATTTTTTAATTTTTTGGGTACTGCGACCCTTTTAAGTGAACAAATAAACTGATTACATTTTAGTTATCAACTCCGTAGTCTTGAAATTTGCAAACCGAACCCAACCCAGAAGATAAAGGAGTACTCAGGTCGAACATCATTTGTGCATACTCTCCTTCGTGAAAAACTTTGATTGCACTAATTTCCTATTGCATTTCACGAAGAAAAAGAATATAAAAACCCCAATGGTAAAGGAAACCGGAGGAATTATTCTAATTAAGATGGACAGAGCTTGCCAAAACAAATTCAACAATTAAATCGCGTGGAATCGGAAAAATAAGGAGTGAAAATCGAGAAATTAATAAATATTGAAAGGCGGGCCGGAATAGCCTGGTTGGTAGGGCACTGGGTCCATGTCCAAGATTTCGTTGGTTCGATCTCAGCCGGCTGAAGACTCGCCTTGTAGTGAATGGTGACTGATGCACGTTAAATCTGTCGTAATGATCCCGTAACAGTGTGTTCCCCAAAGTGTGGTACACGTACCCCCAGGGGTACGAGAATAGTTTAGCTGGGGTACCCGTTCTTATGCGAAATATCTTGCAACAAACGAAAATTTCAGAAAATTTTATTTAAAAACCAAGCTAGCAATGAAAATTTACGATTACGTATTTTTCTATTGGATATTTTTTGCAGAGTTAACAGTTAATAATGAGTGGTGTCAACAGCCAGTTGCGATTTTTAACTTTAGTGCATTTTTTTTTAATAGTAAATATACATTTTTTTATTAGTGGTTACACAGCGTGAAGAAAAATTTAGAAAGAGTACACAAAAGTCATAAGTTTTGGAAACACTGCCGTAACAAATCAATACCTCTGGGGGTACTGATCTAGGAGTTTCCTTGTCTTCTGCATTGGTTCGAAATGACAAGGCTACGGTACGTTGGTAGCCGATAACGACGATCTAATAACGACGATATAATAACGACGATTCAATATATCTATATTGAAAGGTCAAATAACCTTAATAAATAAATTGCAAGACTATCTTAAAAATGAACGAACGCCAACTGCAATAAACGTCATAAGATGTCGTAAAATTTCCCTATAACATATGCTAATGTGACGTAATTCGACTGACACTGATCTCTGGTAAGAGATGAGTAAACGATGTTCTTTTTTTTATTCGGTGGCCCATGAGATAATTTTATCAGATCAGATGGGAATATTTGAGAGGTCTATCAAATGTCCAGACATTTTTATTTTCTAACCATCGTTGAACAACAGACCCAATTTTTTGGGTTTACCTATATTAATGTTCAACTTCGTAACCTTGTAATTTTGTGTATCCATAATAAGTCCAAAAGACAAGGGAACTTCTGAATCATGTATTGGGAGAAATGTTTACTTTGTGGAGGACTTTTTGATGGAACTATCAATTATTTGAGTTACATGTAGAGGAAAACCGCGAAAACCTCCCACGGTTAGGGGACTCTACTCCATGATCCATCTCCCACCTGAGGATATTTTACGTCAGCACTGAGGTCAGAGCAAGCCGGATGCGGAATTCGTATAAATGGCTTAACTGTTCGTGACCAGTATTAAATAAAATAAAATAGAATAAAATTGTGACTATTAGATATTTTGTTAAATTTATTTTCATCAGTTGAACTGATTTATTTAAAAGTATTACATTAACGACGAGATTTTATCAATTGAAAATATGAAAGTTGTTTTGCATTTAATGACATTTAAAATAGCTTTCTTAAATTTTTTTCACTCCTAAAAAAGAAAGGAAAAAAATAAAACTACTCATGTTTAAAATTAAATTGCATTTCGATTTAAACATAAAACCCTTTTATACAAGAAACGAAAGTAATTAAACTCAGTTTACTTTGAATATCAAATTTTGTGATTTCTTAGGAAAAATTGTTGACACATCAAAGAACATGCCGAGATAATCTTTTATGGAATTTGATTTTTTCCTTTGATGATTTGTAGGGAATGTTTATACATCCTAAAGCTTCAAGTTGAAGTTATACTTATTCGTGGCGTTTGAAATGTTTTCTTTGAGGTACTTGATGAAGACTAGAGATATTTTTTTTTTACCAACATTAAAATTCGGATTTTTGGTATCAAATATCGAAGAGCTTATTTGATAGTTATATTATTTTTGTAATTTTGTCTTGTGTTGCATTTACAAAATTAGTTTCAACTGAACAACAATTTACTTAATCTGTGATGTTTAACCCTAATTGTAAAATTTTGCGTTGTAATACTTCACCAAATTTGGTGTTGAAAAACTGAAAAAATGAGTGAATGAATAAAATGCAAAATCTGAGGTGTAATTTCGAATTTGGTGTTGTATGATTCGAATTTAGTGTAGTAGGAATGAAGACTTTTCACTTAACTGCATAAAGTGTTACACATTAAAAGGTGTATTTGAATCTAAACACCAAAAAATGCTGAATGTTTACGCCAAGCGAATGCTTTTGCCTCCAAAAATGCCAATTTTCGCCATCTTTGGATAAAGTCAAATTGCAACAATAAATGGTTTACTATCGAGCACGGAAAGGTTATGTTTTTTAGTGTATCGCACGCTACAAAAAAAAGGCGATCGTTATGGCGAGTTCACTGTTACGAAAGGCATGAATATTTTTTAGTTCTTTTAATGAAAGATAATCGTGTTCATAAAGGAGAATTTACATAAATTAGTAAAGTATATGAAATCATTTTGTAATATTTAACAACTTTCCGCATCTTTCTTTACTAAGTCTAATTCGAATTTGTTTTAATGTTTTATCTGTGTTATGCATAGAGTTGATAAGCTAATTATATTTCAAGAATTGTTGAGTACATACATTCAAAAAAAATTGTAAATTTAAATTTACAGACTTTTGTGTGTATTATATATCAATGTCATTTTTATTGTTAGAAGTTTATGTGTCAATAAACACCAAAAGTGATCGCAGCTATTTTATGGAAAAAGAAGTGTAATGGAACATTTTCGGATTGTTAAGATGTGCTATTTTTTTTAATGTGTAGGAGAATAAATGATGTAAGAACTTTTTATGTCCATAAAATCTGATTATGAAAAAAAATAGGAAATGGATGTACACAGTACGGCCTATTATTACTGTATAATAACTCTCGTTGAGAACCTATTTGTCATGCTATTGGTTTGTCAAATCTTAGTTAACCTCTAAATGCAACAGATGGCGACTAAACCATTTTTCCACTTAGTCTCAAATAAAGACAAAATTTTCTAGTTTTTTAAAATTTTGTTGACATTCAGTAGCCAATTCAGTATTTATTATCAAATGCGTATAAGATTATTATAATACTTTAACAATGAATACAGCATACCTCAGCAATTCATTTTAATTATAGTAATATGTAAGCAGGTTACATTGATTGTTATTACATTTTAACAATGTGCAGACAATTAAAACATCCTATTAATCTATTTTGAAAATTATAAACCTAATATTAAAGCATAGATTTCATAAGCAACACAACGATGCATAGATCATTAATGCCTTCTAACAATGCACAGACATATTTATCATAATGCAAATTAATTTATAATGCGTATCAAACCATATCGATTATTAAAAGATAGTTAATGTATTGGATTCTTATAGCCTTTTTATTTAAAAAAAAATTCAAATTTGGGGATTGTAAATTTTGAAACATTAAAAGCCAGAGTTTTGTTCATATTTTAAAGGTAATTATATTAAATTTTTAAAAAACCTTTGGCGATACACTGACACTTAAAGATCGTAACTTTGGAAACGTTTACTGTAGTGAATCAAAAGCTTTTTTTAAAGATTTTAGGGAAATTTCTACGTTTTAAACATGTAATATCAAGTTTTTGAGAAATTTATAAAAGGGACTTTTTGTTTTGTTTTTACAACTAAATAGAAACTAGTAAGCAACATGAAAATGGGACAGATAGCATAGATATTTTTTAGTTCCTGACCCTATTAGTTATTCTACTTAATGGGCATTAATATACTTTGTTAACTATTTTCGAAATTAACATACGTAATATGTAGTAGTTAGTATATTAGACTCATTTTTTGAATAATGTGAGAAGCTTGTGTTACAAAACTGGTAAATTTATGGAAAATTATGTAAAAATAACTCATGTTAACAAAATGTTTTAGCTTACATTATAATTCCTAATTTATTAGAATTGAAAAATGCTTATCTTAATTTTGCAGCTAACAAAATGTGAGTTTCCGTTTTAGAAGCAAATTCCTGATTTATTATGATCAGTTTGCCAGTAAAACTGATAATGCATGATGTAGTGTCGTTTATGTAAAGCATGAAACTGTGCATGTTATGTTTATCAGATTAGAAGCAAATGATAATATTTGATGTAATAATGCTTTATCTTCGCTCAAGGCATAGTAAGGGATGCTTATGAATAATATTAGAATATGAAATGCTAGATTGTGAATAAATAATCTTCTATGAAAGCTTTCTTGAGTGTTTTTTCGTTATTAAAGTATGTGTGCTGAATATTCGATTTCTTTGGGGACAATCTATGAATTTAGAGTTAGGTTTCAGCATCACGTGATAGGTAAAAAGCAAATGTATTTTAAATGAAGTAAAAATATGCAGTTAAAATACGAATGGAAAATACCAATATTAAACTAACATTTAGTCAAATTTTTAAATCTGGGTGCAGCTCGAAAAGAGTGTTTAATTAATGTACGCAGATCAAAAAACGTGATTAAGAAAGTGGACACAGGCAGAAATGCAATTTTTGGTGACAATTCAAAAAGCATGATTAAGAAATTTGACACAGTAAAAATTTAGCCTTTTTAGTTTTTATCCCATATGTAACAAATTAGGAAATACATGTGCTACTTTTCCTTACTTTTTTAAATACTACTAAGCATAATCATTAAGGTATAAGCTAAATCCCGGATTTCAGGATTGCGATTTCTAGATATTTTCTTCTTTTATTGGCATGGTAGTCCTTTGTGGGCCAGAGCCTTCCCTAAAATCTTACACTATTCTGCTTTTTTCTTTGCGATTGTTCTCCGGTTAGTAATTCTTGGGATTTTAAAATCCTCTTGCACACAGTCAAGCCATCTGATTTTAGGCCAACCTCTAGTTTCCATTGGTTTGTAATTGAAGATCTTAAAGGTCAAAGAAGAAGGGTGTCCATTCGACCAGATGTGACCATCAAACTAGATGTATTTCAGATATTTAATTTAGTATTCAGAAGTTTAAATTATAAAATAAGTTTCAAAACTCAAAATTCTTACAAAGTAAATTTGCTACAACTATTATAAATTTATAACTATTATCAACTATTATAAAAATTCTTACTAAATAAATTTATTACAACTATTATATATTTATATCTATTATAAACTATTATCAAAATTCTTACAAAAAAATTTAATTCAACTATTATAAATTTATAACTATTATCAACTATTATCGAAATTCTAACAAAATAAATTTACTACAACTATTATAAATTCATAAGACCCGTGGCAACCATGTAATAATTGCTGATTTTTAAAGCTCTAATTTTCTTTTAAAAAAACACTAATTTAACAATAGATACCTAATGATTTAATAAATAGATAATATCACAATACGAATTGATTAGGATCCATTACTTTTTTTAAAAAACACATTACTCTTGTAAGAAGTTTGAAAAACTTAATCAATCGCTTTGTCCAATTTTTCAAATAGCTGTGTCCATTTTCGTGAGCACCCATTTCGAGCTGTGTCCATTTTCATAAACTCTCATCTCGAGCTGTGTCCATTTTCATAAACAAGTATTTCGTGCTGTATCGAGATTTAAAAACTATTTGACGATTTATAAAACTGACAGTTATACAGTTAAGCTGACAGTTATGAAGCACAATTCTAAGACTCAGTGAAAAAGTTTTTCCGTTGGTTAAGAAGCTTAAAAATACCGAATTGAAATTTGATTAAAGTCAATGATACTTTATTATTAAAAGTTCTTTGAAATTGATTTAAAATTGCAGCTGTTGTTTGCAATATTTAAATTTTCTAATAAATAGGAATTAATGAAGTTTTTTTAAAAAATGTATTCTGAACAATGAATGTGATTTGAAGATATTAAATTTACCTTTATAATAAATATCGATTCCTTACATTGTGATACTTTTTTGAATAAGCATTTACAATCCTTAATGTTGGTTCCTAATACTTCAAAATGTAAGTATTATATAAATTTAATTAAATAATGAATTCTAGGTGTAAGTCGTGTAATAAAAGAAAATATAAAACCTGCAAAAGAAACCCTTTGAGAAAATTATAAAGAACCATTTTAATGATTAAAAATCTTGAAACAAAAAAGTACATATTTTTGTTTGAACGGATGTTAGTAAAATAGAGTGCTAACATTACGCAAGCACTAAAACACATAATTCAAGAGTTTAAACAACGAGGAACTTACTACTTTTATTTATTCCTTTGATTTAGTTTTGAAATATTTCTTGTATGTCTAAAACAATTGGACGAATTTATGATTTGAATCTAACAATTTGAAAGGTTAAATAAAATATTTTTAAATAAATTATCAAATAGCAGCCCTGTATTATCATATGATAAGCAAATAATTCATTATCTCATCTTTTAATAACTACCTTGTCCCGCAGTGAACTGATAGTTAAGACACGGTACCCAGCAGATCACCGAACTCAAGCATCACTGGCTGCAGTCAGTGGGCGGGTGGGTGACCACTTGTATCAGTCTGCGTAGGGACCGAGGATGTGCGGTATAAGTTCTCGTTAAACTGTTCGACCGTAAAGTGATCGACTTCGTGTGCAGGTCGTCGGGCTATGCCATCCCCTTTGCAGAGGATCAAAATTGTGATGGCATGTCTTCGGATCATCCTCAGGGATGTTTCCCAGACCGTCGCCAATAGCCCATTGTGCAGCTCTAGTGCGACGTACATGAACTATTACTACTACTAATTACTACCTTACGATCCAGCATCTATTTTAAAAAATGTTTTGGTCGAACATCTTGCCTTCGGAAACATTTCTTTTGAGTATATCTTGCATCAAAAAACTTCTTTTTTTTTAAAAAAAAAAAACTTTTTTTCGAAAATCCTTCTTTCTACACTCAGCACTTTTGTAATGGGCAAATTTTAAAACTTAAAAGAAAAATGAGCTACAAAAGGGATTGATTACTTTGTTTGAACTGAGTGCAATTAAATCGATTTTAGCTAGCGCCTACAGTAAACATTTATAGAATGAGGTCACAAGAAGTTCCTCTATCTAGGTTCGCGATGTTTCCGTATTCTTCAGAAAATGTTTTGAAGGAATCTGTTAAATCGGAGGGTCCGTAATTTTTCTGATATTCCCGATAAAAAAATATTTCGTCCTTATTTATCCTGATCTTTAGTTTTTTGCCTTGATATTCCTGATTTCCTTATTTTTGGAGCATTCCATTTTCTACGAATATAAATATAGATTTTAAAATAATCGATTTGAGGAAGGAGGAGATTCGAATTTCTAATGAAAGGTATTTTATTTAATAATTATTATTGCTGAGAATAAAAATTCGACAGTATAGGGTTCATCCACTAACTAAACTGCTGTTTGTAGAAAATGCAACACCATGAAAGAATCATCAGAATCAAATGAAATTTAATGCAGAAACGACTTGTACTGATACAAATAAATGATGAAATTTTCAAAACAAAAGAAACAAATTAAGCGTCCGAAATCAGTATTTGGTGCAGCCACCACGCGCTGCAATAAGTGCTGCTATACGACGTGGCATGGAGTCAAACAGATGTTGAATATCTGCTTGAGGAAGAGAATTCCATATCGCTTGTATGCGCAACCAAAGTTCGTCTTTGGAAACTGCAGGACGCGGATCACGAGTGAGACGCCGACCAACCATATCCCACACGTGTTCAATAGGCGACATATCCGGCGAATAAGCAGGCCAAGGAAGAAGTTGCATGCGTTGTGCTGAACAGAAGTCTCTAACAATCCGCGCAACATGTGGGCGTGCATTATCCTGCTGAAAGATAGCTCCAGGGATGCCTTGAAGGAAAGGAACGACTTCGGGCTGTAGCACTTCACGGACGTATCTGTTGCTATTGAGATTACCCTCAATTCGTATCAAATTGGATCGTCCATGATACGAAATCGCACCCCAGACCATAACTCCGGGTGTTCGACCACTATGTCGTTCAATAATACACTCAGGAAGGCAGCGTTGACCGGCATAACGTCTAACACGAACACGGCCATCATGGGTCCACAAATTGAAGCGTGATTCATCTGAAAAGACAACTTGGTGCCAATCAGCTCGCCAGTCTCTGTGCTCAAGAGCCCACTGCCGACGCAGCCGTCGATGATCCGCCGTGAGGGGAATCCTGTATAATGGCACCCTTGCACGCAATCCACGGCGCAGCAGACGACGACGAATTGACGAAGCCGACAATTGTACACCTGTAGCAGTAGACCAATGTGCTGCCAGCTGCCTGGAGGAAGCTGTGCGATCATTCACCGCCATGCGGAGCAGGTGTCGATCATCGCGCTCTGACGTCACCTTCTGTCGTCCAGTGCCTGTTTTTCGAGTTGTTCGGTGCTCGTCGGTCCACTGCTTCCAAACTCGCATCACTGTGGAACTGTTCCGCTGCATACGAGCTGCTATTGCGCGATAGGAAAATCCTCCTTCTCGAAGGCCGATTATCCTCCCTCGTTCAAACTCCGTAAGTTGCTTGAATTTCTTATTCTTCCGTCGTGGAGGCATACTCAGGTCTCACTAAACGTTTGCCACTAACAAATAATCATAGACTATTTTCAACGTCCCGCTACAGCACTTTATTTATACGCTTTCAGCATCAATTCAGAGGGCGCTGCGCGCGCCACGCACGCGCGATGGCTCTGAAACTTTATTAATTTGCATAATATCCTATAATTGACATTTGCTGCGAATTTCATTTGATTCTGATGATTCCTTCATGGTGTTGCATTTTCTACAAACAGCAGTTTATAAACATGATTCGGGAAAATAGATAGCACGCAGGATTCATTAATTCAAACTTTTTGGGCAAACTTGTTTTGATAATTTTACATCTTCACATTTTTATGTGAGTTAACTCAGGGATCGTACGCTTATTTATTATTTTCATCAAATGCAATAAAAATTTTTGTAGGGTTGAATTTATTAGTTTCAACATTCACGTCTTTCATGTGATTTCAATCAGCAATACTGTCATAGAATTTCTAAATGGTGAATTGAGGGATCATCTACAAGATTAATTTTGCACAGAAATGTATAGCGGCATATTTACCGTGTTTTTGTTTTGAGATTATTGAAACCCTCCCTTTTTTTTAGAAAAATAATTTTATTGTGGAACTCTTTATTTCAATTAGAAAATATAATTAAATATTGGTGCAAGCGAATATTGCCGAAGTGATACTGACTATTTTGTTAAAATTCAACAATATTCTAAAACTTTTTCGATACATTCAATCTAAAACTATAACGATTTTTTCAGAGCTCCATTCATAAAATTATATTGGAAACTGTCCAAACTTTCCGCTCTAAATAAAGTATTTATTCAACTAAAAGTAGTATTGGCTATGCGATATATCCTTATTATACTTAAGTAGTATCCTTTTTTAAAAGTAGTCTGGCTTATAAGTATATACTGCTTCAAAAAATGTACTGATTCTTTTTCAAAAAATGTTGTTTTTTTTCGCTTACTATGAAATCTGCAAAAAAAAATTCACCAGAATCTGTTACATCTATTTACTATCGACAATACCATACTAAGAAAAAAAAGGATTTCTCAAAATTGAGCAAAATTGTGCCAATGTTGATTATGCCACTCACTCAATATAGCTCCGAAACAAAAATATATTTCAAAACAGATCGATATTCAACTTTAACATCACTTATCACTTCCAACTTCTCGTATTGTTTAAATGAAGATGGGTTTTTAAAGCTTATTCGCTCTTCTGCATGAAACTGCGACAAAATTTTGGTACGAAGATTTTAGGGAATTGAAACTGTTTTTCAATTGTTTCCAATGAAATATGTAGAAATAATATATAAGAACTCTTTTTCGTTCACCACATTTATATAATGATTCGTAATGAAGTGTCAATTCGAAAACATGCGATATTTCAAGTCATGTTTTCTTTCTTAAATCTTATTTATTTCGAATTGAGTAGGCCCATTTTCTCACATTTGAATACTGCAGATTTAACGGCGTATTTTTCTCAACATTAATATTTTTAATATCACTTTTGTTCTTGCAATACATAAGCGAAATTTTCCATTGATCTTTCATATCTGTCGAAAAAATTGTTATCAGATCCTCATCTAACCTTGGCTAAATATCTTAAGAACCTTATAACTTTAATGCCCTTTTTAACACAAAAAATATAAACACTTAATCTATATCTATTTCTACCATAGCCGGTCAAATGACAGCTCACTATTAAATTACAGTCCATAGAAGACACTCTATGGAAGTAATAAATTTATTCCTTTTTAACATTTTAACATCAAACTAAGAGTTTTTATGTATTTTTATTTATTTTCGAGGATGAGACATCAATTCATAAAATACTATTTACTCTTCTGAAATGGTAGCTGAAACAATTAAGGCGATAAGGGACTTTCAAATAAGCGAAAATTTATAAAATAAATCACCTTTTTACTTTTTATGTTTTTGAAATTTAGGTATTTAACTGAACATTTTAATGAAACAAATACTTTTTGAATCTGAGCAAAATTTAAGAAGTTATGGCGATTTTTGTTTTGACCTACAATCTGCAGCTAGCATAAGTAGAATACTAGTAGAAGCCATTTTTCTCCTTTTTGAAAAATGTATGAACTGTTCCAGCGAAATGAATTTCTGAGCTGAAACTTTGATACTTATTGAATGTTATTTTGTTGGAAATGTTGATTTAATTTACTAATGTATTTATAAATGATATTTTATTACGATCTGAGGATTTTTTTCCAGAAAATGCTGGTTTTTGACTGTTTTTTAACTATTTGTTTCTATAGTTAAATATAGAAAAAGTACTTCCATTAATTCTTTTTATGTTACCTAGTGTATTATATTTTGAAAGAATTTTGTTACTTGAACAAAATTTCAGACACGTTTATTAAAAAAAACACATATAAAAAATAAAAAAAAAACATTTTAAATTCAAAATTTAATTTTTTTCTAAATTTTAAAATTTTAAAATTTTTGTAAAATTTTGTATATTAGTTGTTTTTAACAATATAAGCCTATATAGAAAATTTCAAACCAATTGCTTGATAATTTCTAAAACAAATTTTGAAAGTCCTTTGTCGCCTTAAAATTTCATTGTTAAAAACAGATACTATAGTATCTTTCTCAACAATGCCAGAATGCCTAGTGATGACAAGCAACAAAGTTCACGATTTGCTGAAATTTTGATTTAACTCTTGTTTTTATGTTTAATTATTCTGTTTATTTGTGTTTTTGAGATAAATACGAATGTTCTGCGAAGATCTGAGATTATTGTGTATTTGTTGCATAAAGCAGTATGTGCAAGTATTAGAAAAATGATACTTTCAGGCTTTGAAAAACTGCTAAAACCCCAAAGTTTATTAAAGAAGTTTCAGAGATTGGTTTAAATTAAAAACCCTTTGTCTGAAACACACAAAAAAGGAATTCAGCTGTAATTTCATTAACTTTATCGAGAAAATCAGTGTTCTCTGATCTACTTTATTCTAAATTCCATTAATTTGCAGAATGATTTATCCCGATTTTTCCAGACACTGACTTAATTGGAAATCTTCTTGAGAAATTACTTTGAAGATTTTATAAAGAGATTCCTAACGATTTTCACGGCGCTGTTAGAAATAAATTAAAACATAGGGAAAGAAATGTCATCTATTTCGTATCAGAATCATGAAAAATTTACAAAAAGAGGTAAAAAAAATGAGTTGAATCTTTTCTTTATGTTACAATTTTTTCCCTAGTAACGATAAAGAGACAGAAAATAATTGAAAAAAAAATAGAAATTTACAAAGAAAAGTAAGAACTAAAAAAATTTTAGTTTTATTAACAGAGCATAGGCTGTAAATACACAGCACCTATATAATAAGATAAAAATTCAAAGAATGCAAGGAAATAAATAAAAAATGAAAAACACTTTAAAAAAAAGGAAAATATGAAAAATTATTAAAAAATAAGAAATTATTTTTGTTTAAAAAAAAATTAAAAAGCTAGAAAAATTAAAAATATATAATCTCGTCATTATCTCACGTGACTATATCCACAAATTAGAGTACTGCTTAATATTGTATTAATATAGCCAAAGGAAATTATATCATTACAATAGTGTGACGAGCACAAAAAATTCGATTCGAAAATAAAGAAAAAACAAAATATAGGAAATAATATATATAGTTAAATTTATATAAGCTAAATATATATATAAAGCTAAAAACACAAAATATAATAAAATACTAAAAGTACCATATGAAGCAAGGAGAGGAATCAAACCCCTAATTACTTTCTAGCAACTTCCAAAAATGAATTAAAAATATATTGGAAACTAATTTGCCAGATTACAAACTATGAAGTTAAAGCACAAATACAGTAATATATCTTTGAAGGCCCTTTTGCACTGGAGCACAGAACCGCATTAAATTTGTCTGTTACTTCGGATTAGTACGAGAATGGATTTTCGCAAGGTAATTATATATTATCTAGGATAATTCAATATTTATAATTAATAAGTTTAAAACTATAGCTTTATATAATTCTAACTTTAAATCTAACATTTTAATTTCGATGATTTTTGAGAAATTATAAACATTTATTAAAAACTATTTATTAAGAAATTATTTATTAAATATTACTAAATTTTTTCAAAAAGCAACTCTTACATTTATTTTGAATTATACATTTTGTTTCTTTCTAAAAAAAAATTATCCATTCTCTTTGTAATTTGTGAAATATATTTTCTAAGTTACAATTAAATGTTATCAATCAGCAGGGAGCAAATTGAAATATTTAAAAAAAACATACACACTGAGAATTGTAAAATTAAAAACATACTTAGGTGATAGTTTAAAAAGAACATTCTAAAATACAATTGTTGAAAAAAAAACAAAGCTTCTTCTTAATATTCTGAAAAGCTAATGTCATACAGAACTTATTTTTTTTAACAGATTTGAACTCAGATCGCAACTTTTCAAATTTAATTTTGGAAAGTTAATATAAAATATAATATATTTTAAAACTCATTGTTTTTGGTGAAACAATATATGCTATGCTTACTTCTGTTATCGTAAAATTCTGGTTTCAAGTTGGGCCTTAAAATTAAAAAAAATAGGGTCATATTAAAAGGTAAACACTTGATTAATAAAGTTCGAAATGAAAATAACAAAATACCTATTTTTTAATGTTAAATTTATGTCTAAAATTAACTAAGCGAGCTTGTGAAGAATTTTTCAAAGCAAGGAGTCAAGAGTTAAAAGAAAACTGTTTTTAACGCGTTCTAAATGGCTTAGTAGAAGCTTATCATATATTTTAACAATTACATATTTTTTTACCGTCGTTGAACAGCCGATCTAATTTTTTCGGTTTACGACTACTAACGCTCAACTACGTAGCCTTGTAAATTTGAACCTAATGCACAAGACAAGGGAACTCCTAGATAAAGTATTGGGAGAAATTTGACTTCGTTTAGAACTTTTTGAAGGAACTAACCCACATTTGAGTTACATGGAGAGGAAGACCACGAGAGCCTCCCACGGTTAGCCTGGCGACATGGGGATTCTAATCCATGATACGTCTACCACCGATAATATTTCACGTCAAGCACTGTGGTCGATGCAAGCTGCATGCGGAATTCGTAACCGACCAGCCATCGCTGGGATTCGAACCCGGTTCAAGGATTGAAAGTAAATAATTTGAAAAAAAAAAAGTTTCTGGCAGACTCTGTTGGAAGCGTCGGAACTGCACTTTAGGGTGTAGTGCCAAGAAGGGTGAGGTTGCAATGAGCGCCTCTGCGCATGTGCATAACTTGCTTGCGCATGTGCATAACCTGCACTTACGCAGAGGATGCACTACGTTGAGACATCCACGTCAACACTCACTATAAACTTACACTTAATAGTATCGAATTATATTTTGTTCAAATTTTTAATAATTCGGGGACACAGGTAACTACGCCTAATTCAAAATGTTGATAAAAATACCAAATATTTGGTAAAATATGTAAACAAAATTTGTAATCTGTTACTTAATACAAAAATATAAATTTCACTTTACTTGGTTTTCAAAATTGTCTATTAGAAATTGCGTTTGTGCCGAGAAAACTTATTTATATCCGAAACTCGACATTCATTTTGAATGTATGATAACAGTAGTTACTTACACTAGCGTGCAAAAGTCTTTGGTCAGTGTGTGAATCGTCTATAAAAAAACAAATTATGCTCATTCAGTTCAACAATTTATTACTAATACATTTCTCAACAATATTTTAATACTCTATGAAAAAGAATTTTTAGTAAACAACAGATATACACAACTTCTATTTAGATTTTACTCTCGTCAATATGACCACCTTTAGTGCGGATGACAGCCTTAGAGATTTGGCATTCGAGAGAGTAACTTTTCAATCATTTCACAACTTAAATATTCCAGGCATCTCGGAGACTATTTATATTGGGGGCATTATGCGTACCCTTCTGTCCAGCTCATCCCATAGTTTCTCTATAGAATTTAGATCAGGTGATTGTGGTGGCTAAGTCATGATTTTAAGCACTTTCTGCTTTTCTTTTGTTTTCACATAATTCGAACATAATGTTTGAACATAATTAGTGAGCTTAGGGTCATTGTCTTGGTAAAAGACAAACCCTTTACCAATATTTCGAATACCAGATGGCACCACATGATGAAGCAAAATGCTATGGTACACTTTTTTTATCCATTGTTGACTTGGCTTGAACTAAAACACCAACTTTTCCTACTCCAAAACCACCCCAAATCATGACATTACCACTACCGTGTTTCACTGAATAACTCAAACAATTATCATTCACGCGTTCGCCTACCAATCGTCGAACATACTGACGTCTTCTGGTTCCTAATAATTCAAACTTTGATTCATCAGTCCAAAATACTTTTTTCCATTAATCCAATGTCGACGTTCTATGATCTCTTGTCCACTTAAGACGTTTTTGCTTATTTACACGCCGTAAAAAAGGTTTTCCACGCACTATGCGACCGTTTAGTCCAACGCTACGTAGTCGTCTCTTGACCGTATCAACTGATATTGGTTTTTTTCTCTCTTTATTCAAATCTTCTTTAATCATAGTGGCTGGAAGTCGTCTATTACATTTGCTCGTAACTACAATATGTTTGTCTTCCATCTTTTTTGTGCATCTTGGTCTTCCTGTGCGTTATTTAGTACATTTCGTCCTTGCTGTTCTGAATCGTGCCAACGTGCATATTACACTTGACTTGGGAATTTTCAGTCTTTTTGCTATTTTATTACACGAGTACCCTTCTTCAGATAAAATTTGAATTTTCGCACGTAGCTCACTTTAATATTCTGTTCCTTTTTTTTCTTATTTCGACTCGTGTTCGCAAAAGTCTTGCTAAAAAAAATTCAATATCAAGTTGTTAGTATGTGTACAAAATTAAGAATTATATTCAGTAATTACACATACAAAAACCGTCTACAACATAGGTTCCCAAAGTGGTCCAGGTGGACCCCCAGGGGTTCATAGGAGACCACACGGGGGTCCACGTAGACGTGAAAAGAAAACAGGGGTTCACAAGTTGTAAGTGGGGGTCCCCGAAAAATTTTCTGGTTTTCATAATAAAGAACAAAAATTTTAGCTTGGATTTACCTATCAACGTAGGCAGGTACAAGTAGCAGCATTCACTAGGTAGGTACTCAAAAATATTCGAGACTCAGTTCAAACACAGAACTGAATAGAGCAATAGATAATAGTGTACACCACAGGTCGAGACTTGCAAAGTACCGCCCGCTCGTCCGCGATGCTTGTTTAGATCTGCAAAGGGTTGAAATGCGACTTGTGCTGTGCTTGCAATCTACATTAGTATGAATACGAATGCCAAGAGCAAACCGTTATTCATTTGTTTCCGGGATTTTGAACATGTGACTGTGAGTGAATCAATGTTAGTGTTTGCAGTGCCGGAAAAAGAAATATATGCAAAAAAAGAAAATGTGCTACTTTTTTTTTCTTCTTCACACCACCAATTTAGGGTGATATTTTTTAAGAGTTTTGGGAATACAGTAGAAATGTAGCAGCAGAGGGTCTACTGAAAATAGTAAAACTTTGTGAGTGGTCCACGAGAAAAAAAAGTTTGGGAACCTCTGATCTACAATATATATTCTGTAATAGAACTTGTAGCTTATATAGATATCATTATTATATATAAAGAAATTTACTTCAAAAATTACTTAAGAAAACGTTAAATGCTAAGCACTAAATATATACTATAAACTTAATTTGTAGTTACAGTGTGAAATGTTTGTATTCGATTTTTGAAGCTCGTAAGCTATTTCTGTGTTGATAAACATGTAAGACAATGCGAAAGATGACTTTACAGTTGATTTAGCTAAGTTTTAAAAGAAAAAGGTATAATATTGAGTATGAGCAAAGACTTTTGCACGCTAGTGTATAACATTAGTTGCGTATAACATTAGTAACTTAACATTAAGTTACTTAAAAGTAGTTAACATTAGTCCCTTATAGTGTAACGAAATTTTAAAAGCTAATTATTTCCCAAATTATAAAGTTTTTTGACAATGATTTAGCTTACAAATACTTTGAATAGTTGAGAAAATTTTAAAATTATGAGAAAAGTACTGCTTGTCTATAACTTTGGAATCCATTCAGACTATATGCATTCCATTGTTTTCGCCAGGAAAAATTTTGTTCTATTTCTTTTCAACTTACTCACTGAAAAATTATATTTAATTTGTCACTATTAAGAGAGTTTCTATTACTTCTTGATACCCTTTTACTTCGATTTGTATGCATATCTTTAATATGAAAACGTGAATAAGTTGAGGAGTTATTAAAGTTAATCTGTGTATGTTGGAAGGTATCGTTTAGCCCATACGGCAAAGTTGTTTTGTATAAAAGCGTGTAGTAATTTTCTTTTTGTAGTCTTAAATCAAAATCTTCGACTATATCTAAATTATTAATTTGTCACTGTTAGAATTATGTTCTGTAAAATGATTCAATTCAAGGTTGTTGATAATTGTAGATTTTCTGTGTAAAAAAGAATATCATTAAATGAGGATGGAAACATGTAGGTTTGACTAAAATGTGTAATTTTTACAAAAATTATTTTTAATAGATGTTATAATCGTCTAACTCGAATCTCAATAACTAATTACAGTTAAAATTGCAATTTTAAAACTGGTTATTTTTCAGGTTTGTTGTAAGAATTTTCCAGGTTTTTAAAAGAAATGGCAACTGATTTTTGGAGTTAAAACAAAATTCTCTGACGATTTCAGGTCTTCCCTGTTCTACCCGACCCTAAGAAACTTGTTTTAATCCTTCCTTTAATTAACAGTAATTTACAAACTAACTGAACGAACATTTGAATAATTCAGATATGTCAATTTTCCCATGCCACTTTGTTCGAATTACTTTGTAATGTGCCTTCTTAAGCATTGGAGAAGGGAAGCAAAATTATATATAAATTTTCATTTGGAAGTATTATTAAGTTAGAATATAAACTTATCAATTTTGTCTAATATACTGTGATATAAGTATTCTCTTCTTATTTTCAAGCTACTGTAGCTGTTGTGGCACTCTTTGTTTAAAGCCTATCCACCGCGACAAGGTGGTGCCACATCGGATAGGGTCGGTTTTTAATTGTCCTGCCAAAAACCGTATAAAAAGCAGATAGTGATTCGATTTTTAATTGTCCTTCGGCCAAAAATCGTGTAAAATGCAAACAATATTTTGATTTTTAATTGTCTTAAAGCCAAAAATCACAGAAAAAGCTACTGCAAGAAAAGGTCCGGACACAGCGTAACCCTCAGAACATGCTGATGCTACTTATCCGGACATCCAGAGAGATTAAATCAATCTCTCTGGGCCATACAGAATAATTATTCTGTCTGGCTCAGAAAATTCAATTGCATGTGAACAAGGTTCACCCTGTTCAACGTTGTGCATTGGACGGCAATTGAGTTTGGAAAAGAACTTGCAGATCCTTCTAAACCACTTCATAATGCCAGTGGTGTATTTAAAACGCTTTTTTTGAAAAGAGCTTAATAAGGACAAGTTGATCGCACCACTATCAAAATGGAAATGGCCGAAACAAAGCAATATTTCGTTATTAATCTTGTAACAATTAAATTAGAGCATTGTTGGTATGGAAAGAAGGAAGTTGTATTTAAATAACAAATTTAAACAATGAATAAGCTTATTGTTAAAATGAACTGCAAGTTAGAATTGTTATAATCTTCAGCACAAGCTCGGTGTGCAGATGATCAGTTCCAATAAAATGGAGCAAACACTTTTAAAAAAAGTCACACTATGATAGGAATAACTGCTCGAGATATAATTTTTTTTAATGCAGTAAATCCATTATATCGACTATTCCAATAATCCATAGTTTCCGTCATAATATTAGTATTGAAGATACAAAAATTTATTATTTATGTCAAGTTAGCTCACTTTCGCGACAAACTTTTTTAGGGAGGAGCATTTTTCTGTGTTTCATGTTAATAATCCTATACGAAAAAGGGGAAAATATGGACATCTAATTTTTAATAAAACATCTTTATTTTTTTAAAATCATTTTTGTTTATATATTAGAAAAATGAAAGAAAAATAAGACATAATTTTTTGATTGATAAATGTGTGCAGTTTCAATCATAATTTCTGTCGTTTTTAATGACTTTTACGGCGAGTATAGCTATGTTTTTAAAAATTCAAATTTTTTTTTATTACAATGCGGGAAATTTTGAATTTGAATAATCACTTTCTGACACGTTTTATTCATGCCTGTTTCACTGTAAATCTCATCCAAGTGACTTTTCGACTGTCATTTTTATGCATTTAAGCACGGATTTTTAAATTCCCGATATTTTTGGTGCGGTAATACGATTCTCACTTTTCGAATCGCGTATTTAAATAGACACTTTTTAGTTTGCTTTATTTCTACCCACTTTATCCAAAATCCAAATTATATTTCGACTTTTCTTTCGCCGTTATGTATTGCTAACCATTGTATTTTCACTTTGTTTTGAAAATTCCGGTAATTTCCTGACAATTTTATTACAACACTCGAATTTCGGTTGTATCAGAATAAATATCGAAAGCATTAAAGTGATTGTTTTCTCTTGAATAACCGGAATAATGCTCGGCAATTCTTAAGTGATTTAATTTCTATTTTTTCTATACGGACAAATTTTTTCATGAGACGTTTTGATATTAATCTTGATTTCGATAGCTTGAAAATAATGAAAGTTGTTGAAACGTTAAGATGCAATTGTTTTATCGTTTTGTGCATTGGACAGAAAAATCAATGATGTGGTAATATTAAAGACAGAATCTGCTGGTATTTTTGGTTGTAATCATCATAAAACTAATAATAGTTGTAAATGTATGTAATATTTATTCATCCCATTTTTTTTGTTTATTTACTCCTATTCGTATACGAACTTGTAAGCTCAAAACAAGTAAGAACACTTACTAGAACTCCTGTCTAAGAATTTTTTTTCTACGGCAGGCACTGAAATTTTGTTCTTCACCTTGAACCATGTTTCATTTGAAGTTTTAAAGGAACTTTTAATACCTTAATTTTTTTTAATATTTTTGATTTAATTATATGATATACTATGATAGTATTAGTATAAATAATGGATTCATTAAACTTGTTTCTCAAGGCTTTATTTTTTGATAAATTAAAAATATTAAAATTGATAGAGGTTATCAATTGAATTTTCTTTAAAACGAAATAGTTATAAAAAGTATAACTTTTATTTTCCAGAAATTTTTTGGAAAGATTAGAGTGATCTTTGAGAGCGAAGGGTTCAATGTTTGAGAAAAAAACTCTGATTAAAACTGAAAATAATTAAAATTTGTTTAATTTTTATTCAAAATTTTAATTAAAATTTCTTTAAATTTTATTCAAAATTTTTAAATTAGCTTGAAAATAATTTGTAATTTTTTTTATTTAAAATAAAGTTGGTTTTTAGAAAGAAAAATTTCTTAAAAGATTCAGAAAAAATATTTCGCTGCTGAATAATTCTTCCAGATTTCAATCGGTTAATTGGTTCATGAATTTTGCCAAACATTTTTTTGGTCATAAATACAATATTTTATCATCCTTAAGTGTATCTCACTCATCTAGATTGTCTCTGAATTATCATAATCTTCTTCAGCAAGATTATTCATACACGAATGCCTTTCAAAATTTTCATAAATTGCAGATTATTTTATACCTAATTTTTGGCATCTGCAAGCTGCTTTACAAATTTTTTTTGTTGCAATTATTGAAAGAATGCATTTACAATCTGAAAATTGGTTTTCATGGAATACAACAAAATAATCAATCATATTTATTTTGATACGAAATTCTTTTCTCGATTTTGGTTTATTATTAAGTTAAAATATGTTCAAGTTAAAATAAATCGCATGATTTTCTAGGTTGCTCTTAAAATGTCTTCTTATATTATTTGTATTTTTATGTAAAATTTACCATTTTAATTCATTTAAAACACCATGCATTATTACCAATCATTCTTGCAGTATCTTTTTTAAGTATTGCATAGGTTGACAAAATAAGTTCAGAACTTATATTTATAAAAAATAAATATTTGCAATATATTTTTATCCACGCATCTCACGCTATAACGGCAGCATGGATGATAGATGACGTTATATAGAGATGTTCCTTATATTGATGTAACACAACCCGACTATTAATTAATTATAAACAAAAATTTTATTTTAATATTGATCCCTCTTTACCTTTTTTTCTCTCGTTCGAATTGATAATTATCTAATAGAGTAAAATAGCACATTGGTCATAAAAATTGTCGCACAGAAATCCTAGAAGTAGCCATAGACGGAAAAAAAAGTCGAAAATAATTTATAAACCATTCATTTAAATAATTAAGGGGACAAAGGACTTTCAAAAAAATTTTTAGACACTATCAAGGGATTTGTTTGAAATTTTCAGCATACATTTATATTGTTAAAAGAAACTTATATACAAAATTTCGAAAAAAATATTTTAAAATTTATCAAATTAAAAAAAATTATTTTCGAATTTTTAATTTTTTTAATATTATTCCTCACTTCTGAAATTTTGTTAACATGACAAAATTCTTTTAAAATAGTACATATTAGGTAATATAAAAATTTTTTGGCAGTACGTGTTTTATTTATGAAGCAAATAACGGTAAAAAAGCAGTAAAAAACCAGCATTTTTGAAAAAAATTCATCATACCGTTATAAAATATCATGCATAAAAATAGTACTATTTACTTAATTCAAAAAAACTTTTCCAATAAAATTTTAATAAATTCATAAATATATAGAATCAAATTCTCAGTTCAATAGAATGAAACTTCATTTCGCTGGAATATTTTGAAAATTGTAAATGTGTCAAAAGAAACATTTTAGACAAATGACTTTCACTATTTTTCCTTCGTCAAAGGGGAATGGTCATAACAGAAATGACCATAACTTCGTCAATTTTGCTGTAATTCAAGAATTTGTTTTTTTTAAATGTTCAGTTAAATTCCTAAATTTCAAAAATATAAAAAGTAAAAAATTTGATTTTTTTTGGCAAGTTTTTGCTTATTTCAATGTGTAATCTTCAATGTGATTCCTCAACAATGTGTAATCTTCTCAATAAGATCTTATTCATCGATGTATTGTTATCGCTTCCATAAGATTAAACCCCCCAATAGTGTATAATCTTCTTTCCAATATGATCTAATTTCCCGAAGATTAACATCTAATCAGAATTTGAAATCATTTCCGAATTAAGATATGATATTATGTATCAGAACCCTAATCCGTTTAATTCAAAATCTCATAATTTAATGGGATCAAGAGTTGTGCCAAAATCTGTTCTCTGCTTTATTTGTTTTCTGAAAGTAAGCTAGATGAAAATTTTTATTTTACTGAAAACAAATTTATTAACTATATTTAAGATAAATTTTTTAATCAAAGCAAGCTGCATTGAAAGATGTTTAGTTGCATGTCTTGCTGTAAAAAATAATAAATAAAATGAAGGATCGAAAATATAGAAATTGTTTGTAGACTGATTAAATAAAATATAATTTTCTTTCCACCTGGAATAAACAAACTAAAATTAAAGAATTATTAGACTGTTTTTTTTTAAATTGTTGTTCATTTAATCACTAATACTTTTATAGCATTTATTTAATTTTTTATTTATTAGATATTACTTGGCATGACGTTGCAAAATATTCAACAAATAAATAACTTATCTGTATTTATGTTTATTAAACTAATAAACAAACATACAGAATAAGCATAAAACAATAGTGATTATAGAAGATCTTCTTGTTGTGCTTCACGCTGTTCGTCGCCTTATTTATTTTCTACCCCTTATTATTAATAAGATTCTTTTTGAATAAATCTATGCTTTCGAAATATTATTAAATTTTAAATAATTATGAGTAATAACGTTTTGTGTTTTTTAATTTTCACGAGATACTTGATAAGTAAAGAAATCTTTTTTGAAAATAATGAGTGTAGTTATGATAAATAATAATTTTAGTGGTTTCGGTTATTCATAAAATGTACAAAGACTTAAACGTGTACAAAGTATTTCTGTTGTAATAAATTTTGCAGAAACATGCATAATAAGAAGTAAGAATGGATACGTGATCATTCTGCGCGAATGATATACGTACAAAATCTGTTTGATTAACTTACATGTCCAATAATCAAAAATGCCATACGTTTCAATTTTATTATTTTTTTTTATATTCGTTAAATGCTATTTAGTAGAAAAAATATAAAAATAAAAAAAAAAATAAAAATTTATTAAAAGTATTTAGGAAAAACAATTAGTTTCACATTTTATGTCCGTTTGGAAAACCTTTCAGTTTCTTCAATGGACTGGTTCACAGGTGAAAAACCGGATATTATTAAATACGTAAAAATAAATAGAATTAATTTTATGACCCACGTGACTCGAATGAGTGATGACACTACAATAAAAAAGATGCTGCTTTTTAAACCCAGTGGAACAAGAAAGCGGGGAAGACCGTAGTTGAGATCAGGGCTAAAGAGAATAGAAGGGCTGGTTCACTCCTTTGAAGTATCTCTCGCCGCGCCGATCCTCCGACGTCACTCTAGTGACGTCACTTTGGCGCAAAGCTCGCACTTTTACTTTAAGGACGGAGCGTTTGGCCTTACTAGCTCTAACTAATATTGGATCATTTCTTTTTGCGAGATATTCTAAGACATTTGTTATTTTCTATAATGACTTTCCTCAGTTTTTGCAGTGAATTTACAAGAATTTAAAACTATTATCGAAATGCCAGTTTGCGCGATTGCAACTTGCAAAAATTCTGATACAAAAACAAAAGGAAAAAGTATAATTTTTCGCATGTTCCCTAAAGTAAATGAACAACTATGTAAAGAATGGATTCCGAAATGACACAGTTAATATAAAACAGCAATACGTTTATTCTGTCGTAAAGAACTTTTATAAAAATTCATTATCTAAATAGAAACCGCCTCGTTACTTCATAAAGAAAGGCAGGTGAAAAGAATTAAAAAATGGATAAAGTCAAAGAAAATTAAAATGCAAATAAAAAGTATAAATAAAATATATAGTATAAAGTTGAAATTCTCCTAATTTCATAACATATTTTTTAATGTAGTTATTCTTAATATTTATGATTTTTTTAAAAAATTATATTCTCTTCAATTTAAATATATATAAATTATATAATCGTAAATTTAAATGTCTATAAACAATTGTAAAATTTCTAATGTCATTATGGACCTAAATTATTGTTTTGTTTCAGTAATTAGCTCTTAAGGTCGATGTTTCCTAATGATTAAGTAAGAACAAATTGCCATTAACGACATATTTTAAAATCAGGGATTCTAAATTTAACTTAACTTATCGTTATAAAAAAATATGTAGATAAAAAAAGTGTCGATATATGCCTTCATTTTTCTTAATAGTTAAAGTTAAAACTGAACTTTTTAAAATAAAGTATTTATCGTGTCATTTTCACCAACTAGCAAAACATTTCTATAAGTTTAAAATGGTATTTTTTTTAATATAATAACCAAGAAAGTTTTTTTTAACTATGTTTATGAACGGAAATAATGTGTTAATTACGTATAGTTTGAAGGCTAATAACCAGAAAAAGTCTAACTTATTTTTACAAAGAGAAAGATGCAAAGTTATCATATCTTTGCTTGCGATCTCCGAGATCTGTGGACACAGTGACGTCATGAGGAGGGAAATCGTAGCTTCAGTTCTAAGAGCGGAGTGAACTAGCCCTTCTATTCTCTTTAGCCCTGAGTTGAGATGGGCTGACTCGGTGGAGTCTGATTTTCTGGCAATGAATGAAAAGAATTGGAGATCAAAGATAAATCGGAAGTCATTATGGAGAAATCTTAAGAGGAAGGCATTGGCCCACATTGGACTGTCTGGCCAACTATGATGAAGATAGTTTTAATGTTTATTCTTTACTCTGATTGATGTTGAAAATTACTCGCCATAATTTCAGTATGTTTTTAAATTTTTCAGAGTCATTTTCTGACTTCTAGCATGCATTTTTCTTAACTTTTATGGATGTTGAATGTGACAAATGCTGCATAAAGTTCAGGTTATTCAAGAGCTATACAATTTCAATCAATAGTTTCATATTTTCATGTATATTTTTCTGACATTATTTTGAAATTATAATAATAAATTTAATTCTTAAAATATATTAAAAATGAATTTCGTGATTTTAGATTAAAAATAATATAAGGGAAATATATAGTCTAGATTGAAATCAAAGGAAAAATAGACTATATAAGAATATTTTTGCGTAAAGCAAATAAAAAGTGTTTTGATAAATATTTTGAGGGTAAAAAGAAAATATTATTTTTATGAGAAAGATTTCTCAAATTCCATTTTTAGCTCCAGACATCCCTAGAATGTATTTCTTTAAATTTATTTTTACAGAAATTGAAACTTTGAAATCTCTGCTCTTTTTAGAATCTTGTATCTCTTTTTTTATTTCAAAATGTATTATATTAGAGTGCGCTGTTTCCAAACTCAATCAATAGACATGATAACTGTTTTATCTAACTAAAAAATATTGGATAATTTTTTTTTAGAAACAAAATTTTAGAAATTTCATTCTTGAACGTGGTAGCACAATAAGTTAATACTTTATACATTGTAACCATCTCACAGCCAAAAAAGTAATTTTAGTTTATATATTGTAAAAACTGTAATGAAATATCGCTTCTACGAGGGTTGTTTCTTAAGTAAGGGATGTTTGAAAATAAGAACTAAACAAAAGAATATTTTCACGAAGCAAATTTATTTTCAGATTCTACTTGCATTTCTCTTTTTGTTTTCAGCATAGTTGCCAAGTTTGTTTAAACACGTATCATGCCTTCCAACTAGATTTAGAATACCCTCTTCATACAAACTTGCCGCCTGCTTCCGTTAACCAAGAGATCACGGTCGTTTTCACATATTTGTCATTGTTGTAGAGATTGACGCCAAAATGATGTTTGAAATATGGGAAAAGATGAAAATCACTCAGCACAAGGTCTGGGCTGTAAGGAGGGGTGTTCTAAGACTTCCCAACCAAAAAAGAGTCCAACAAAGCTGGGATCTGCACTGCGGTGAGAGTCATTATTAGAGCCCGGATTTTGATGACCTAAAAAATCTCAACTAATGCCCTTAAAAAGTGCAAAAAATGCCCTTAAAAAGGGCAAAAAATGCCCTTAAAAATGCAAAAATTGCGCAAAAAATGCCTTAAATAAAGTAAAAATATTGAATTAAAAAAAATTTTTGCTCTTTAAAATTATTATGAGTCATTTAAAAAATATAAAGCAATGCAATACTTGTTCTACGTTCACTAAAGTTTGAAAAATATGTTTTATATCCTAAAATAACAAAAAAAGGAAAATATATTGACACCAAAATATTTTTCTTTTGTATAGAAACTTTGATGGATATAACACCAAAATATTAGTAATATAATATTACTAAATATCAGAATTGCATTGGATTATTAAATGTTTTTTGATAATTTGAAATGTAAATGAGCGTCTCTTGTCTGAAAGTAAATTTTCATTCCTGCAGAAGCTTCTTTCAACGTCTACTGATGTTATAGGCGTGTACTTGAAAAAGACGGTCTCACTTACTGACAATTCTTCTTCAATTTGAAAAGATTTTGCTTCACCTGTTAATATCCTATAGATTTTCTTCATTGTTTGAAAGCCAGTGTAATAATGAAAATTGATAAAAAATAATAAAAAATGGAAAAAATTAGCAGAAAACTTCAAAAAATGCATTAAAATGCAAAATACGCCCCAAAATTTAAAGAAAAATGCCCTATAAATCTAAAAAACTGCTGTAAAAGACAAAAAATGTCCAAAAATGCAAAAAAATGCAACAAAAAAAAATGTAAATGTCATCAAAATCCGGGCCTTAGTCATTATCATAGAGTAGCGACATTCCCTGTCAGCAGGAAATTTTGCTTCTTCACAAATCTGTCAGTTAATGTATATATAAATATATCAGACAGGGTTTTTGCAGACTAAAAACGCATCAGGGCCGGGACAGCCAGGTTGGTAGGACGCTGTACCCATGGCCCGCCATCCGAAGACTCCCTGTGTAGTAAATGGTGATGGATGCATGTTAAATCTGACGGGTGACAAAGTCCTCCATGTTTTCATAACAAATAATATCTCAGGGGGTACTGATCCAGGAGTTTCCTTGCCTTCTGGGCTGACTCAGAATGACAAGGCTATGGGGTTGAACATTAGTAGTTGTATTGGATCGGCTGTTCAACGACGGTTATAAAATAAAATAAAAGTAAAATAAAATAAAATACAGTAAAATAATATAAAGTAAAATAAAATAACAAAATAAGAAATGAAATAAAATAAAGTAAAAATAAAATTAAATCGCCTCACTGAACGTATCGCGTTTTAAATTTGAACATTTTAACGACATTGAACTCACTATACAGTTTACCAACACAGTTGAAACTGAGCACAATGTTTTCCCAAGGAAGCCGGGACACGACATAAAGCACACGTTGTGACGCAAGCATCACGTGTTAGTGTGCACCAACGAAACGGTCCTTCCTTAAAAAACAACCCTCGTCATTCTGCATTGAACAGCCCAAAATAATGTGTAAAGAAACACATTATTTCAAACTAAAGTCACATAGAGCTTTCTGCACATACTTTAAAATTTGTAATTAAGTTTAAACACCAGTAATGGTAAATACTTGCACCAAACTCACACAATCCATGGTCCCGCAGTGGACTGATCGTTAAGACACGGTTCTCAGCAGATCACCGAAGTCAAGCATCACTGGCTACGGTCAGTGTGCGGGTGGGTGACCACTTGGATCAGTCTGCGTAGGGACCGAGGGTGTGCGGTATTGGTCCTCGTTAAACTGTGCTACCGTAAAGTGCTCGACTTCGCGTGCAGGTCGTCGGGCTACCGAAGCGGGGGTGCCATCCCCTCCGCAGAGGATCAAAATTGTGATGGCATGTCTTCGGATCATCCTCCGGGATGTTTCCCAGACCGTCGCCAATAGCCCATTGTGCAGCTCTAGTGCGACGTATATTAACAACAACAACAACAACACACAATCCATGAATTTATGCATCAGCAAATTTTCATTTTCAAGAACACCCATTTTCCGATATCATCAGTAAATTGTTTACATTTGAGGTTAAAAAAGCGTGAGTTGATTATTGTTTTGCACACTTTTTTCATTTCCAGAAACAAAAGTTCCCCGTTTTAAAATGTAAATATGTTTTAAGTTGTCTAGTAAAAAAATTATCTTATAAATTACTATTTTTTAAATGTATGCCACTTGTATTAAATAATTTTTATTTCTTGTATTAATTAACATTTAATTTCTATCACTTTATTTTATGTTAAGCCTCAGTCGAATTAATTTTATTGCGCTATATTAATTTTATTTTAAAAATTAGTGTGTGTATATGTCCTAATTAAATTTTTTTTTTATATAAATTGTTTTGATGGTGTGCTTTGCCGTAATGGACAGGTTGTTACTTTAAGTTACATAAATTATGCACATTTGTTTTTAAAAATTATAATTTTTGTTGTAATTATTCTCTAAAATTGCATTAAAATAATCTTGGAATTTACTATTATATTGCAACATTGATTTGGAGTTAACATCGTTTCAAATTCGTCAACGTTTCAAACATTAGCTGTCCCTCAGTGGACTGATCGTTAAGACACGGTTCCCATCAGATCACCGAAGTCAAGCATCACTGGCTACGGTCAGCGTGCGGGTGGGTGAGCACTTGGATCAGTCTGCGTAGGGACCGAGGGCGTGCGGTATGGGTCCTCGTTAAACTGTGCTACCGTAAAGTGCTCGACTTCGCGCGCAGGTCGTCGGGCTACCGAAGCGGGGGTGCCACCCCCTCCGCAGAGGATCAAAATTGTGGTGGCATGTCTTCGGATCATCCTCCGGGATGTTTCCCAGACCGTCGCCAATAGCCCATTGTGCAGCTCTAGTGCGACGTAAATTAACAACAACAACAACAATCAAACATTAGCTAAATAACGATAATAAAAGATGTTATTCGTTAATATTTACATTTTTCGACACTTTTAAAGTCAGTACAGATGGCGCTTATTACTGATGGGCAATATGTGACGTACTTACATAACAGTTATAAATACCTGTTAAAAGTTCAGAAGACTTTATATAAATAGCGTATATGCTAAAATTGCATTTTACTTTGTACAGACCCTTATTCTAAATAACATAAGTACCTGTGAAGTAAGTGCCTTCAAAAAGTTCCTTAAATCAACAAAAAGTTTTATAACAGATAATATTGTTAATTTACAATGTTTTTCAATATAATCAAAATTGAAATTAGATTACATGACGTAGTTATTTCATCGATTTTGCACAAAATTAATTTCTTATTCAATGCAGATTGATATTTCTTTGTAAATTTCCCGTGTTAATTAATTTCGTAAATATGATTAATAAAAGAAAGAATTTTTAAACTTTTAATTTAAACTGATAAATTATGGTACACTTAATCTCATAAAAAATTTATTTGGCATTTATTTTGCATAACTGAAAATATTTGCGCAATCATTAAAATTTTAATGATAAATTATTCACTTGAATAACACTCTGAAAGATAAAAATACTTTTTTACGCTTTTTTTAGGTATGCTGTGTTTATTTGAAACTAAAAGATTTTTAATATTACGTTTTACAACAAAATAAATATTTGCCTATGATTCATTGATAAAAGTTTCTCTCTAAAATATTTCAGCTTTATTTATAAGATTATTCAGCTATAAATTAAGTCATTATTGCACGCCATTTGAAATCTATTTTTCTCTTTAGCTTTGCTGTTTGTTTGAGTTTAAAAAAAAAAGAAAAAAATAAGTAAATAAATAACGCTAATTATAGAGAATATCTGCATTAGTTTATTTTTCTGTAAAAAAATAAATTTTAAAGAATACCGTTGAAATAAGTTATTTATAATTAGACTAATTACCCAAGATTTAAAGTCTTGTTTCGTAAAAGAAATCAGATATCTCGCTTTCTTTACAATAAATAATTACTCATTGAATAAAATATATGATGTAAAAAATTAATTAAGGCCTTGCTGATTTAGTTTTAGTGTCATTACTTTTTCCTTCGGACTCGAAATTTAGAAAATTTCTTCATTAACAAATTTTAGTTTTATAAAAAGAATATATTAGTTAATATTTACTTTTATCAGGAGTGTTATATATTTTGTATGGATGCAAATACTGCAGTCAAACATTCTTTCGCTCTTTTCGAGGGAAATCAATAAATATTAGATTGCGATAGTCGATAAATCGATAAATATTAGATTGCGATAATCGATAAATCGATAAATATTACATTGCGATAGGGAAATGTAAATCCTTGTAAAATTATAAAGACCATGAGGTCTCATAATTATAGTATTCCCATTCTATAATTAAAATATCGATAACAGTTATGGGTCGAGATAGTAAAGTAATCAGCTCAGGAAGAGTATCGTCTCTGGTTCGAGTTCCGATATGATGCTGATCGATTCGTCTACTGCTCTCAGCTTGCGTTATCAACAGTGCTGATGCAAAACTCTTAGTGTTTGAGGGTTCCGCAGTGGACTGATCGTCAAGACACGATTCCCAGCAGATCACCGAAGTCAAGCATCACTGGTTGCGGTCAGTGCGCGGGTGGGTGACCACTTGGATCAGCCTGCGCAGGGACCGAGGGTGTGCGGTATCGGTCATCGTTAAACCGTTCTACCGCAAATGGCTTGACTTGACGTGGAGGTCGTCGGGTTACCGCAACGTCGGTGCCATCCCCTCTGCAGAAGATCGAAATTGTGATAGCATGTCTTCGGATCATCCTCAATGATGTTTCCCAGACCGTCACCAATAGCCCATTGCGCAGCTCTAGTGCGACGTCTCTAGTGCGTCTTTCGGGCTAATCGTGAAAGGATGTTACATTATTTATTTTTCTCCTTGTTAAGAATATGTAGATAGCTTCATTCAAAAATTCCTTTACGTTTGTCATATTGCAAGATCCACTAGTATCCTTGTCTTTTGGGTTTGGGTGGAAAGAAATTTGGTATAAGCTATAAAGAAGGTTCTACGTGGTGCAGTTATTACGGATAAATTACTTAAACTCATATCGTAGACCTTATGTATGCTGCATAAAATCTCTCTTATTGTTCGTTTATCTACAGTTATGTAATTGAATAATATTTGATTAGCTTCGGATTTTCAAGGACTCAATCTTAATAATTGAAGATCTGTATTAAATATGCTAATTAATTAGTGTAGACTATATTTTTAGTCTCGAAATCAGTAATTGAAACGTACATTATCAGATACAAAACACGCAAACGTACTATTCGACTGATTTTGCATTTTGCGATATCAATCTATTCTTCAAAATGATGTAAAAATTTCTATACTCGACAATGCAAAATGCTTTTGACTGTTAGTAAACGAAATAATTATTAAAACTTTTTACATAGAATTATCTTTGGATAACCGTATTATATACTAAATATGAAAAACTTACTATATATAACCGAATAATGTAAAACTTTTTCCATTCGCTTAAAAAAATCTCGCAACATCTATAGCAAAATGCTCAAAAAGGGAAATTGACATCAAGTATCCAAACTTTCAGACAGCTCTCAAAGACGAACTATTTGGACAATATTTATTAACGGTTATTTACCATGTTTAAGGAGTCAAAAATCCTAATCAGTTGAAATTTTTAAAAAAAATAGAAACGTTTTTGAAAAAGAAAAAGTAAGTTTTTATGTCTGATTTCATAACTTAAATTATAGTCTGCATTAATTAGTTGGCATTTCTGAGATCATCCTTTTAAACGATTTAGATTAAGTCTTAGTATGAAAATCCGATCATTAGATCAAGAAATATTTAGAGTTCTTATTTTTTATTTTGAGCACTGTATATGTTTGTTCTAAGGTATTCAAACATTCGCAGTTTGAGTTTTTGTCCCAAACAGAACGTATGTACGTAAACCTGCTTAGTACTTTTATTAAATCAAATCTACAAAGTTTACAGTAATACAATATACAATTTCCTTAATTATCAGCCCTAAATTTCATAAAATTCCTATAAAATGTAGAACAATCACAGGTGGGTCTAATACTTACCTAACTAAACCTGGCACCATTTTCTCTAACTACGTAAATAAAATTGTTAACAATATTATTAAAGAAGATTTTTTTTGGGGGATTATCACTAATAATCAACTGATTTTTAAATTTATTAAACAGAATAAAATTAATGCTATTACGACTTTCATTTTCAGCAGCATTTCCCTTTCTAAACTAAAAGATGTCCTTTTGAATTATTGCTATGATCTTAAAATTATCCTTAATTGCGATTTTAATTACGGGGAAGTTCTAATTTTTATCTTTTAATAATTATCTTTATAATGGAAAATATATTTTTCTTCAAATTGATGAAATACCACAAGGATCTAATTTTTCATGTTTCTTAGCTAACTCTTTTTAGCACTATTATAAAAAAATTATACTCTTAATGTTAAATTTGTTTTTAGATTTATTGATGATTTAATTATCTTTAAATTTTAAGATAATACTATTTTTCTAAATAATATTTACCACGATGAATCAATCTTGCTTCTTAATCATGATGATAATTTTAATTTAAATTTTCATAAATAGCAGAAAAAGTTACTATGTGCTTTTTATGTGAAATTTTAACCTCATAAAGCAAAGTATAATTTTGTATAAAGTATGAAAGTTTTTATTCTTTTGTTTGAAAGAGGATCCCATTAAACTATGTTAGGAAAAGTAGCTATTCTCAATAGGCAATTTACTTTTGCCAAACTCTTGTCGATAAGTTTTTTTCTTCTTTCTCCTTTATTTTCTAGTTCATCAAATCCCTTCAATGGATTTCCGTTACTCGATTCCATTTTGTAACATCAAAAAAGGGAGTGAAAAGAAAACCTTGGCTTTTAGATTAGACGCAGTAACGACCATTACCATAACATCACCACCGATAATAATGGCATATCAGGGAGAAAAAATAATAAATGAGAAGATCTCGTAGTTTGTTTGAAAGATAAGACATTAAATGTCTGCATGAAAAATTTGTGAGGCATTATTTTTTTTGTGAACTACCAAAGTTAAAGCATTTTTAAGCCGAAGATTATGCTAATTTATTTTTAGGGTAGCTTTCAAATGCCAGTTAAGAAATATTTGAACGAAAATTATTTCATTAATGAAAACATTAGAAGTATTGGTTTTAGTTTTGCGTCCTTTTTAAGATATATTATAGTCATAATATTATTTCTCCCATTTAACTATCGGCGACTTTTAGAGTGAAGATTATTCGTAACAGTTTTGTTCAAAATGAGCTCTAAAGTGACGAGCAGTAGTTTTAAATAAAAGCTTTCAAATATCCGGAAAATCGGAGTTAGTAACAATTTTCTTTTCTGAATGATGCGTACGGCTTTTTAATAAAGAATTTGTTTGGTACTTAAATAAAATATTGTGTTGCTGTTTTTATTTAACAATTTCTTAAATTCAATAAACGATAAATTTTTTGCATCACAAAATTGAAGCGCAATAGAAAAATTAACAAAGCGGCCAAATTTAAAAAAATTCAAAACTAAAAGGAAAGTAATTTTTTAAACCACTTTTCTGTAAATCTATTTATTATGAAACACAATGTTTTATTATTTTCTATAATTTTGCGGCACAGAGTTGGAATGGCTCAAGGGTTAGAACATTCGTCTGCAATTGAGGTGACCTAGGTTCGAACTCAAAATATGACTGGTCAATGCGAATTATATCTACTCCCGGCTCTTACAGACCTCAGTGCTGATGTAATATTCCAAGGGGTTTAAAAATCATAGGTTAGAATTCCCTTTCAATCAGGCTAACCATGGGAGGTTTCCGTAGTTTTCCAGTCCGTGTAACGCAAATACGAGGCCTGTCTGAAAAGTATCCGACCTTTGGCCAGAAAAAATATTTTGAATACCTGACGGAGTTGGGACCCTAATCCTCTTCAAAGTAGGCCCTTTGTGCTTGCACACACTTAGCCCACCGATCCTTCCACTACGGGAAACACCTCTGAAAGTCTTCTTTTGGAATGGTGTTCAGCTCCGTCGTCGTGTTCCGCCTTCTCTCTTCTCAAAACGGGATCCTTTCAGTGGCGTCTTCAATTTTGGAAACGCAGGGGGTCAGGTTTGGGAAGTAGGGAGGTTTGTGAATGGTTGTAATTCCATGTTTGGCTAAGAAAGTGTGGATCAATTGTTCAAATGGTCAGGGGCGTTGTCGTGATGCAAGTGCCAGCTGCTCGCCGTCCAGTTTGACAGTTGTTCATCGGTTGAACCACTCCTTAATTTGTGTTACACCCATCGCTTCTTCCCCAAACACCTGTTGAATCTTACGAATTGTTTTGCTTTGAGAATCACCAAGCTTTTGACAGAATTTGAAGCAGTATCTTTGCTCAATTCGTTCAGTCACCTTGGGAGAAAACTAAATCCGACGAACACTTTGAACAGCACCTTACTTGGTGACCACCAGCCAGCGACTTACACAAGCAAATGCGGTGAACAAATTCAAACACGCGCATTAAGGTTCCTCCTTCCACCGTGCACTGTGGTGCCGCCTTTAGAATCACTACTTTGCGAGGGGAAAATTAAGGTCGGATACTTTTTAGACAGACCTCGTACAGGTTAGTTCCATTAGGAAGCCACTAAAACTAGTTTGTTCTAATGCTTTAACCAACTGTTACCTTGTGTTCTGTGTTGGTTTTAATATTATAAAGTTACATTGTTGAACATCGATAGCTTTAAAATATGGGTCGACGCCTCAACGTTAGTCAGTCATGAAATGTTGTTGTTGTTGTTGATTAGTCATGAAATAATATATATATATATATAATATAAATCAACAAAAAAAATTGTGATCGCCTATTACGATCACTGATGGTTATCTATTGGTCAAATCCTTTTTCTTTCTGGATCGACTCCGTTAAACCCCACAACATTTCAAATCATGAGTAGCAAAAACATTTGCACAACATGGGTGGCACAGCATTTCAAATCATGGGCTGAATGGTTGTCTCCAGTGATGCTTGTCGTCGGATTGATTTTCATATCCTGCCCATGTACGTGGTTCAAGACGTCACAAAATACTTTTCCTTCTTCAGTATTCGTATTTGTATTGAAATCACCGTCAAGACAGTAACTATACGTTCATAATTAAAGGAATGTAAAAAAATATTTTAAATTATAATGTAGATACATTAAAAATGCCTGCTAGTGAAATTAAAAATAAAAACAGCAGCGGTCGCCATAGCAACGTATGTGCACTGCTTACTATTACTCTTGATTAATGTAGCTGGAAAGTGTGTGAACGATATCAAATCCAAACAAAGATCCATTTTTCCAAATTTGTATGGTTAAGTAAGCATAAACTGATACTTTTATGATGTTGTTTTAACCCTTCCAAATCTTTAATAGCTTGAAAATTATGATACTGCCTTTACACTAAGAGAAAAAAATGAAACATCTCATGAGCACCAAGTCTAACACTCTGGTTAATGCTTAAGGTGGTATTGATTACGCAGTTTTAAAAGTTTTCTGTTCCTTAAAAGAAGATTGAGTCAAATGAAACGGAGCAACCATTTGTCAAGTGGAAATGGAATGTCTTTTATTGAAAAGTAATTTGATAAAACTGATAATCGAATTGAGAGACGAGATGATAAATTCCGAGAAAGAAAAAAAGAAAGAATGAAAAAGAAGATTGTTGCTGAATGGATCCACAACCTCTACCACTCTTCATTGTCCGCGTTAAATTCGATGACCACGAATGTCTTTCATCAGATAGCCAGAAATGTAGAAGTTACGGCAGTGGGAGAATAAGCCTAAAAAAGGACTCGCCATTCGCCACGTGGCGAGAGAACAAAAAAAAAAGACGAATTAAATTTAATAAACAACCCGTCACTTTTTCCCATTATTTTTTAATCACTTTGAATTTATAATCACGTTTAATCTATAATGTTTTTTAATTTTTTTAATCTCTAAATCACTCTAAAATTCACAAATGTGTGAAGGAAAGATTCGTGTGAAAGAAGATTTAGCAATTCCAATATTTCAAAGTTGTAACGCTTACACTAAAAGTATGTAAAAATGTCAACTAAAATTTGTCACATATTTATATTTTTATCGTTGAATTAACATTTTACAGTCATGGATTATTTCTAGTATTAATTCTTTTAAGAAATATAATTTAATCCAAATAAAAATAGGTTTGCAAAAGTGGCTATTAAGTGAAAGGGACCTATCGATATCGGTCACGGACACATTAGGTTGGAGGAAAAAGTGGCCACCAAGTTATTAGATTCTACCGGCCACTGGCTAAGCGTTAACCCTCTCAACCACCCCTGAAAATGAAATTAAAGGAAAACATATATGTACTTATAAGAAATGCAAGACGAGAGTACCGAGCTGCGATGGCTCAGGAGATAGAGCGTTCTCTTTCCTATGAGGTGAACCGGGTTCGAATCCCGGCGATGGCTGGTCGATACGAATTCCGCATCCAGCTTGCTCCGACCACAGTGCTGAGATGAAAAATCCTCAGTGATAGGCGGATCAGGGGTTGGAAGTCCCCTTGTCGTCAGGCTAACCGTAGAAGAATCTCGTGTTCTCCCTTTTCATGTAACGCAAATGCTCCTTAGTTTAAGTAAAAAGTCCTCCTGGAAGGCAAATTTCTCCCAATGCTGGATCTCGGAGTTTCCTTGTGTTCTGGATTGGTATCAAAATAACAAGGCTATGTTGTTGAACATTAGTAGTCGTAAACCCAAAAATTAGGTCAGTTCTTCAACGACAGTTATAAAAAAATAAAATACGAGAGTACCGAATTGAGATAAATCCGTGTGATCGTGGGCCCCAAAATCAGAAAAGCTCGTTAAAAGAATGTTACTGCAAACGGTTTCCATACTAGACACGTAACGGACATACCTTGTACTAGAAGTCACAACATATCATCTTTAAATGGAGATCACCATGAGCACCGTTACACAGGGACTCCATTGTAAACAAGAATTTCATTCTTTCATCCATAGAAAAATAAAAACGAGACTATTTAGAAAATTGTTCTCCAGAGAAAAAAAAACAATTCAAATATCCTACTTCGATTTCAGAATTCGATGTAATTCCGACTTGTTGGTTGAAAGCAAAATCAAACTTATTATTCTAAGGCTAATTTATTCTCTTCAAAATACAGATTCCGTTACAGTCAATTGCACCAGGAAATTATTAATTAAATATACCGAATTAAATTATTTGTTATGTTATGGGAAATACTTGGATATCAATCTAAATGTAAATGAAATGATAATTTCAACATCCTCTGCTATGATTAGATATTTAAATATCGGTTTTCAATGAAAACATGGGTTTAATTACAAACTCTCCGATATTGCCTACAATGAATCGATGAAATGTTGGGCAATGCAATTATTTTAGTTTGCGTAAGTTTTGGAGTGGTAGAAAATGAAATGCATATTTCACATTAAAGCATAAAATATGTCTAATGAATGTATGTTCTAACCATGACACGATGCGGAACAACAACAATGCATATTGCAAGTTCTTAGAAACCCTTGTTTATTTCAGATTATTCAGTAACAAACAGTACTCGTATGCAGCTAAGAAATATTATTTTCTGTAATTCTGTAGGTTAAAAAAATAAATGGATATAGCTATTGTAAAATAATTTTAAATTAACATAGTTTCACGGAGGATACAGTCTCCAGTAATAATCATAGTCATATCTCAAACTAAGGAACTAATGTTTGTGTCAATACATAGTGTGCCAAAAAACAAAATAATAAACTGACCACCAATGCAATGTAATATTATATTCTTTGTAATATTATATTATTGCAATGTAATATTCTATTCTTTCAAATGATGTAAAAATTGCACACTTTAAGATTCAAAAATTTTTCAAATATCATTAAATAAAATAATAAATATTCACCAAAAATTTGTTTGATTCAGGAACTTTTTTTAATTAACTTAAAAAGTTCTCGAAACATAGCGAAATAACAAAAAAAAATTAAAATTAGCATTCATGGGTTCAAACTTTGAACCTCTCTCCCCAGATTGCAGCTATCCCCTATATTTTGGGGATCAGAAATCCAAATCAGTCGAAGCAAAGGTAGGTTTATTCAGAGAAAGTAAGCTTTTTGTGTTTAAATTTATTCCTTAAATTATCGTCTGCACACATTAATTAGCATATTTGTAATCGCATCCATAAACCGTTAAGATTGAGCGACACAAATGTTCCGCTTTTTATTTTGCGCGCTGTACGTACTTTTGTGTGATTGTATGTCAGTTTGCGGGACAATACGGAGTGCTTTAAGTGTATGTTTTCAGAGAACGTAGGTTTGGGGAAATATGCATAGTTTGTGTTAGTGTATAGTTACCTTAAATGTCGTTTTACATGAATGCTCGTTGTTTTGTGCGAATGCAGTTTTGTGGGGACATACTTTCACCAAAAATAAGAAAAATGTATTCAAGAAAATTTGTGTTTCTCGTGCAATTTGGGCGGAAAGTCAAGAATTTGTAATTAATTTTTGTTTTCTACTCATCGCTTTAATCTACATATTAACTTCGTACATACATTAACAGTCCACTATAACAACTTACAGACAAAAGAAAGAAACTCTCATTGGTCACTTTATTTGCGACCCATTTGGTAATCTAGGCAGCATTTTTGGCGACAAAAGTATAATTCACCTTTTCGAAGCTTCGAGGTCTTAAATGCATTAAGAGCAAATTCAAAGATTTAGGTAAAACTGAGATAAAAAATGAGGGGGTTTATTGGCCCACAAAATGTTCTTTCATGATATAAGGGGTGCTGGTGTGCCCAATTAAAAATCCTGAAAATTTCTTGAGAAAAATCATTAATGACCCATTTCAAAAAATCTACGCCTTTATAAATTTAAATCATTGATATTTTCAAAACATGAAATTCTAAATCAAATATATGCAGCATTATTTTATTTTATATATATTTTTTAAATTTTATATCCGTCGTTGAACAGCATACCCAATTTTGGGTTTACGACTACTAATGTTCAACTCCGTAGCCTTTTCATTTTGAACACAATCCAGAAGACAAGGAAACTCCTGGATCAGTAACACCAGAGGTATTGATTTGTTATGGGAACATGGAGGACTTTGAGACTCGACAGATTTAACGTGCATCAGTCATCATTTAATACATGGGAAGTCTTCGGCCAGCGGGGATCGAACGATGCAGTATAATTTAAATAAATAATTATGCATAAGTTTACTTTTATCTCTAATCACATTTATTATTCCACCAGAAAATATATTTAGACATGAAAGAGGTACCAAGTACTCGTATAAATTCCAATTTTAATATTTTTAAATAAAATATACAAGAATTTTTATATATAAATGTGTTAGATGATTTCTTGAACATTCTGGACCTTGGATTTCCGGAAACTTGTTGATAGTGGTTCGAAAAATATCCGGATTTGTTCTCGGGACTTTTTTTTAGAATAATAAATAATAAAAATAATAAATAATAAAAAGAATAATTTTTATTTTGTCATTATTTTTTATCATTTTCCATATTTTCTCAATTTTTTAACTGGAAGAAGCTTAAGAAGCTTTTTGGCCCTTTAATTTTCCTTGTATACAAAAAATTCTCTAAAAACAAATATTAATAAATCCTTTATTTTTCTGAAAAATGTTTAGTATTTTTATTTCTAGTTTGCTAACTACGAAAATTTGACGTGAAAATATAAATTTCAAGCAATTTTATCAAGACAAAATCATTAAAATACTTACGAAAGATTTTTTTTTTAAAAAAAGAGAAGGAAAGAAAAAAAAAATCCCAAAGCTCATTATCATCACATCTAATTTTTTTTGTAAATAGCCTGATCTTTAATCTTTAAATTTATCGCTTTTTTTAATATTAATTAGTAGTGAGCATATGAACAGAAACTTAAGAGTTTATCAAAACTATAAATATAAATTGAGTGCAATAAAAAATACTTCGTGGACTAAAAATACATTGATAAATTACTGTAAAAAAATGAACAAAAAATAAACTTTTTGTATCGATTACATACTGCTCAATATAAATTGGAGCTGACGAATTTAAATTTAAGAGTTAAGCACTTTCATTTATTTTTTCTATCATGACAAATCTTTTAAAACAAGCTTTAAAAAGTTATTGAGTTACTTGTTTTAGTATATTTAAGCTTTTATTAATTTGATTTCTTATTTATGCGACTTAAATCTTGCATCTTAAGTTTCGACCTCTTTTAGAAAAGCTATAAGTCTTAAATCTCCACTGATATTCAAATCTAGAAGGCAATGTTAGACTTGAGCTTTTCGAAATTTGTGGCATTTTTGAAACTGAGATAAAATTAAAATTGTTCGTTGTTAGTGATTAATTGATTTTAGCGCACATTTTACCGATCAGAAGTAAAATTTAATTACAATTTAGACTTTTGGGGAATCTTAATATCTTAATCTAAAAAATATATTAACCCTTACCAATTATTTTGAAGAAATAAAGATGCAAAATTCAACATATTTTTTTTTTATTTCATTAATGCAAGTAAATACAAGGAACTAAAATTAAATATAATACACAAGTTTTAAGTTGAAATTGAATTTTTTTTATGTGTAAGAAACATTTAATTTACAATCAGTTTCCGAGTTATCTCGGGAAAATGAAAAAAGTTAAATATTAGTCTTCGTAGGATAGTTCTTAAAAAAGGGTACTTTGCAAACGTCAGTGGAGGAATACGCCATTTTTTTAGAACTTTTATTGTTTTGTAAATTCAGCAACCATCGTATATACCAGGGGGTTTCCAACTTACATGAAACCGGGGGCCACAATTATAAACACAAATCAAATGGCAGGCCGCAACTTTATCAAAATTTCATGTAGGATTCTTTTATGTTTGAAGAAACATTAAATATTACTGTCAGAATTTTTCCAAGTTGTACAAAACAAAAGTCCTGAATTACAAATTAAAATAAGAAGTAGATTTTTAAAAATATTTTTTTGCATATTGAAAAATTCGGGCTACAATAACTTTAATGTGCACCCATGTATTAAACAGTTAATGTGTAACAGATATTTAATTGTTAAGATATTAAACTTTAAAAAGGTTGCAATTAGAACTTACATAGTAGCACACAAGATGTTCAATGACAAAATTGAGGTTTGTCTTCTGCAACCACCAGAGAATAGATATTTGCATTTAAAATTTACAAATGTGTGTGTAAATATTCTCGTCCAAAATGAGTGGTTTCAAAAAGTTAAATCGGAGAATTTCTTCAAATTTCTGATACACACATGTTAAATTATATTCGCAAAATACAAAAAAAAATGAAATAAAAAAGAGCAACATACACGATTATTTTTGTATTCGAATAAATATTTACTTGGATGCAAAATCTGAGAAATAATTTTTTTTTGCACCGTTGGTATGATAAATTTCCCAGAAACGAAGAAATTAGGTTTTTATTAACTAGAAAAGTATTTTAAATCCTTATAGTTTTTTTACGATAATTGCCCGCAAAAAAATGACAATATATTTTAGTATTCTGGCCACCAAAAAGGCTTCGCGGGCCGGATGCGGCCCCCGGGCCGCCAGTTGGAAACCACTGGTATATAAAATCGCACAAAACACGTGCGCAGACCCACAGTCCTACTGCAATCTCTCAAATAAGTTTTGGCAAACTTCCAATCACAGCAGATTATTATTATATTTTTCTTTTTTGTTTCTGACCGAATAAAAACGTGATTAAACAAAATGCATTGTCAAATTCTGCCGAGTTTTCTCGGGATGATAAATACGTGCAATATATAAGTACCCGAGTTAACTCGGGATTATCAGGGAAGCGGTTAATAGTCCACTATTTTACATAGTGGAATTTTTCACTATCACCTGTAAACTTTTTAGGCTTAAAATATCACAGCTCAGATATGCTCCACGGACTTACTTTGTATAAAACAAGTAATTAATAAAGCCTCACTAATTAAAATAAAAAAGTTGATAACAGTCTGATCAACATTAAAAAAAATAATAATACACACTATTTGATTATCTAAAAAATTTTCAAAAATAATCTTTCATCTGAATATTGTTTTTCAAAATGATTGTTTCTCAAAATGTAAAGATAGAAATATTAAAATGAAATTGTATCACGCATCGAGTAATTTTAAAAATAATTATTTTCAGTAACAGACTGGATACTTCTCTTTAACACAAAACAATTAATTTGTACCAGGAAATTGAAGAAAAAAAATTAAAAAATATCTTCTAAATTTATTATAAATTGAATTTCTGAAAATAATAAGTGTTTGAAGTTATTTTACTTACTTAAAAATTAGTAAAATATAAAAAAAAATAAACTTGACTTTTTTGTTTTGGGCAGCTTATTTTCCAATGTTGCTTTTTACAAAAAAATCATTTAGCAAATTTTTATAATATTATATTTAACAACTCCTACATGTATGAATTCTCTGTCATCACGCATCACAAACTTTTATGCTAACCGGCAATTAAATTCCATAATAAAAAAAAATATTATTTATCGACTTATTATAAGAACGGCTCCAATTTTAAATCCTTCCAAGAGGCTGAAACCGATTGGTATAAAACCCTTCCACCAGCACTGAATACCCTGACTTCCCCCCCCCTCGTCTTTCGGATTTTTTTCTTCAATTTTATTATTTTTGCTAAATGTAGTAAGTAATGTAAAAAGTAGCAGATAATCATTCCACACAGATAATAATGGAATTTCCACCTAATAATTCTGGCCAAACAAACATATAAAGAAACAAATAAGCAAAAATTAAAAAGAAAAAAGAAATCAAAAGTCAAAAATAAAAATTAAAAAATAGAGTGAAATAGCGAAAACTAAATAAAGTAAAACATTTATGTAAGTTAAAAATAAAATATTAAAATCAATAATAAGAATTTAAAATATTTTTTCCTCATTTCTAAAATGTGTATCAAAATCAATTACAAATATTCAATGCGTAACGAATTGCATTCAAACTTTGTTCTATAAAATTTCCTAGTTTAAAGATTTTTGCATGCTTTACAAAAGTTTTTTGATGGTACTTAATTTTTTTCATCATTAAGTATCAAAAATTTATATAAAAAAAAACGCTCTACAAAATTTTGTAGATAATTTTTTTTTTTTTTTAAATTTTAAATAATGACGTAAACTGAATTTTTTCTTGGAATATTGGCATTTTGTTGTCGAGAACTTGTTACGTTGATATTGATTATATTCATTTTTAAAACACAATCTTGCTGTTTGTATAGAAATCGTGTGGCCTTAGCTCTGCAATTTCCCTAGTTGGAGGGATTTCAAATTTCGAAAAATTGGGCTCTCAAATACACGAATGAAATTAATTTATAACCGATCACTTTTACAAAAACAATAAATTTTTGCATTGAAGTCATTATCTGACACTTTAATAAATGAACAGTCATTATTTAAATGATGTTACTTCAGTAATAGTCGAGCACAATTAGTAAAGTGTAGTTAATAATGAATCCATATCAAGCATCATAGTTAAATGAAGAAATGCAATTGTAATTAGCCACTTGAATAGATTTCTTGTTCCTGACTGTAAATTACTTGAACATAGTCACTGTTAAATGGCACAAATTACATTTGAAAGTGAAACAATGATAATTAACTGAAGAGCCAGAATAATTAATGAATTATTAGAAAGAGACAGACGAACCTCTTTGCCTTCTGGGTATAAATTCCTCTAGAGTTTCAATCCCCCCCCCCGTATACAGCAAGTATACGTTGATAGATTATTTTATACATTAAACTGAAGGAGTGTGTACTATTCATTCGATATTTCTAGAGCTAAATTTTAATTAACGACAGACAATTATAAACGCTTACGAAATGCAACGTTTTGTTTGCTATACAAAAATTAACGATTAGAAATTCTTCTTTCAGTTTAAGAAATGACATTTTATAAATAAATGATTGAAATTCAATGTGTGGGAAAGATTAAATAGATTTTTGTCAGTACTGAAAATTGGTATAGTTTTAGAAATGTTAATAAAAATAACATTTTAAACAGCTCCTAGAAATGCATCTAGTGTACTTTTTAAAAGAATTAAAAATTTAATAGCTAACAGCACCAAACTAACCTTTTTCAGGTCACTGCCGTAATTTGCGGCTTTTTCAGTCACTGCGATCACAAATGACTAAATTAAATTCTTCTATTCCTTCCAATATAATATTAAAAAGTGAGCAAATGATATTTCTTATATATAAAGTAAAATTAGAAATCTTCTATTTTGTTACAGTAGTTACAATAGGTTAATTTATTAATGTGTGGTCCTCAATATATTTATGATTGCCGGGATAGACTGGTTGGTAGGGAGTTGGAAAATTGTTCGTGAGAACGAGAATTCGAATTCAACCGGTTGAAGAATTCACGTGTATTAAATGGTGACTGGGGCACGGATTACGAAGACCTCCGAATTCCCAAAACAAATCAATGCCTCTGGGGATACTGATCCAGGAGTTCTTTTGTCTTCCGTATTGGGTTCAAAATTGCAAGGCTATGGAGTTGATCATTGGTAATCACAAACTCAAATTTGCAGGGGTCTGTCCAGACATTTTGTGAAAGGTCCGTTTTTCGTGAAATTGTGAAAAAATTACTCACATTCTTTCAACCAGGGTCCGCTTTTACTAATTTGTGCAAATAGGGTCCGTTATTGCAAAAAAAACTTTTTCAAGGAGTTTTTAAATTGTAAAGACATACAAGATTATGCTCAAAACTGTAAAATTATAATTAAAAAAATTAAATTTTAAAAAATAAACAACAATTGCTGCTTCTAAATTATAGATGCAACATACAAATATTTGGTATTTAGCCTATACTGCTGAACGCCGAATATTCATTTCGGGAAGAATCGTCTGCCGAAGACAAAACTTAATTCGTTTACATCCATCTTTCTTGTTTTATGCCCTGGAAAGGGTTTATTCGATTAACAAAATAATAATGAAGATAAACAAATTCGTGAAGGGTCCGATTAAAAGAAAAATCATTTTGTGAAGGGTCCGTTTTTAAGTTAAAATATTTTGTGAAGGGTCCGTTTTTATGAAAAGATATTTTGTGAAGGGACCCAAATTTCTTCTAAACAGACCCCTGATTTGGGTCGGCTGTTCAACGACTGTTATGAAATTAAATATAGTTATGATAAAAATTAAATAGCTTTTTCTAAATGTGTACAGATTTTTAGAATTGCACCCAGACATGCATCATCTAAAGAGGTCACTGTTATAAACACTGAGATTTCCATGATAAAATTAAACTCTTTCTTTGTTTTCTGATAGTATGATATTGAAATAAATGCAATATTTAAACTCTGTTTTGTTTTGAAAGTCGCATTAAAGCTGCATTAATAACTATGTAATATTATATAATTTGTATAAACATGAAATTTAGATGAGTATCATTTTTTTTTCAAGAAAATTTGTTTCAAAATTTGTATTTAGGGGTTTTTATGTGCAGGTAAATTGAATTCATAGTTGAAATTTCGAAATACGCTGAAAATACCCGAAGAAACAAAATGGCGGCTGAAATATGGCGAGCAAAAATAAAAAAATAATGTAATATGCTTAAATAATTAAATATAGCAATGAAAATATAATAATTTTCGTAATTTTACATTAAAAATAAAAAGCAAATTATATTTTCTAAGAAATATTACAAAATAACGCGAAAAAATGGAGAAAAAAAACATAATTTTTGTTTTTCGGTATATTTAGTCCACCTTTGCTATACGGGCAAAATGGGGCAGGTTTAGCTAATTACTTTGTGGAACTTTTTGGAACTAATTTTCAAAGTCATTTAAACATTGTAAAATGTCAAATGATAAGATATAAACTATAAGTTTGTCAAGAGTATTAACTAATCCAACACATTTAAAAATTGTACTGCAATTTAACACTAATTACTCTGATAAAAATGTAACAGTAAGGTGAAATTTCTATGCATATTTCTGAACTAAAAATTTAGAAAATTGTATTAAATGTAACTTTTAAACATATTTTTCATTAAATTGTAATCTCGTCGGTCCAAAAAGTAAATTATTATGTTTGGAATGATTATGAATACTTAATTTGGGATATATTAAAACTGCCTGCACTTATTTTAGTTGAAAAATTTAATTTTTTACTTTTGGCCAAAGATCATAGTCTTCTGGCCCACAGTGCAACGTCTTTAACAAATGGAGTTGGACCACTATTCAAATAGCTTTTAGCAGTATCATAAGAACACTTTATCGCTCAAAATGTTACGTAATTTAAATTTTTTCTGTTTGCATTTTGGATTACGATCCTAAATTGTAAAGGTTTTTTCAACAATTTTAAATAAAGCAAACAGTTTTAAGAAGGAAATTTTCAGTCCGCTTTCCAATTATTTTTGCTGCACTAGTTATTAGTTTACAAAATATATTGCAAAAATAATGACACGGGCTTTATTGTGTTTGGATAAAAAAGCTCGTTAAACAACTGAAAAACGTAACTTTATTTACATCTCTTTAGTAGGTTTTTAATTTATATTAATGTGTTTGAATATTTTCATTAAAAATTTGCTGGTAACAAAATAAATTTCGTTTTTCTCCGCGAAGAAACTAGTATCATTACATAAAATAGGAATCAAAATGCTTTTTTAAGCTCCTTTTACTCTGGAATTACTTTCGCTGAAACGCATAACTTAGTTTAGTTGTTTTAGTTTAAAGTATTGAAAAAAGTTACTTAAAACAACGAATATTAAATAGCATTAGAGAATAGAATAAAATTTTTAGATGTTAAGAAATCTCTCTGCATATTTTTTCTGCTCTTTTTTTAGAAGATTTTCTATCCTTTTTAAAACAATTTAACAAAAACACTTTTTTATGTATACTAAAAACTAAATTTAATATTTAATAACAATCCATTTGGCATAAAGCCCACACTGAAAATAAAAAGAAAGTATTATAGTTAAAAAAATTAAAAAAAAAAAACTGAGAAAGAATCTGACATTATCTCATATTTTATCGTCTGATTTTCTTAGTTTGGTTTATTGTTTACTTGAGAGACTTATAGCCTTGAAAGAATTGATAGTTAGCTCAAACTAATCTCATTTAAAATAAACAAAACTTACTTTTGTTTGAAATAATCACAAATAATTTTACTCAAGATTCAGATTTAGAAGATATGAAGAAATAGAAGAAGATATAAAGAAATTTAGAAGAAATAAAACAAATAATGCAAATATTATAAAGATTTTATATTTAAAATTAGGAAAAACATATTTAACCATTGATTGAAGGGACAATTTCTGAAGTTTTGTCTAGACTTAAGCTATGATTTATTTTAATTTATTTTAAAGCCAATGTATCCCATTTTGAGTTTGCGTTAATCAATGTTCAATTTCTTAGTTTTTCCTGAGTCCAACCCAGAAGACAGAGAAATTTTGGAATTGAGCTTAAGGTTAAACTGAGGAGGACTTTTTGCTGGAACGAACCAATGTTCGCTTTACTTGGGAAGGAAACACTCCCACGGTTAGCCCAATGGCAAATGATTCTAGCTCTTGTTTCGTTTACGACTGGGAATATTTCCAATAAGCACTGTGGGTCGGGGCAATTCGTGAGTAGAATTCATGTCCACCAGCCATTACTGAGATTCGAACTCTGGTCACCTTATTGATAAACGAGCTTTGAGTGTCAAAAATGGAACAACAAAGTAGAAGCCCATAGAGAAAAGGAACTTTTTAATGACTTTTACAACGATTGTGACAAACTTATTACATTTTTTTTTATCTTATTGTACATATTTTAAACTTCAATTTATGATATTGCAAGGTTAAAAAAATAGCGCATACATCATACAATGTTTATAACTTATATCTTATATTATCCATAACTTTCAGTACACATGAGTTGAAAAAAAATTATCGAATTTGATTTCATTTTAATTTTTTTAAACTGCAAATTATAAAGTTTCCGTTATACCAAGATTTCATAAAATTTAATTTTTTTTCTTCACAAAATGGTAGTGTTTTGAAAGAAAAATTGAAAAAGAAAATAAGTTATATAAAAACCAGTTAAACCGATTACAAAAAAAAATCCCTACGTGCATGAAAAACTATATTTATTGTGAAGATTGTGTCGAAATTTCAAGAACACCTGTTAAAAATTGTACAAGTTAGAAATACAGCAAGTAAGGGAAACATAGTTCCGAGTAAATTGCGTTTAAAGTTTTGTAAACCATATAAATATTTTAAAATTTTTCAACTAACTGTAATGGATTAATACACAAGATGTTTCATCTTCAGCTATTATATTCCTTCACAACCTTCATTTAAAATTATTACCTGTAAATGAGTTTCAATTTATACCATTCATTCTTTTTTTTTGGATAATATAGACTAACTATTTCAATAAAATAATTAAAATGATAACATTTTACTAAAATGTTTTTTGTAGGAATCCATTCGTTAACTGAACTCACAAGTTCACTTAATTTCTTGTTTATGCGTCATAGCAAATCTCACTTCCCCCGCCGAACTCGACATATTATTCAACTAAACTAATTTAACTCTTACATTTTTACAAAACTAAAGTACAGTTTTGTAACACTTACATTTTTACGAAAATCAATTCAATATTTTGGTAAAATAATCTTAAAAGGATAAACTATGGGAATATTCATCAAAATGTTTTTTTTTTAAATTTTATGTTGTTGTTGTTCATTTATGTCGCACTAGAGCTGCACAATGGGCTATTGGCAACGGTCCGGGCAACATCCCTGAGGATGATCAGAAGACATGCCATCACAATTTTGATCCTCTGCAAAGGGGATGGCACCCCCACTTCGGTAGCCCGATTACCTGCACGCGAAGTCGAGCACTTTAAGGTTGAATAGTTTAACGAAGTCCCATACCGCACGCCCTCTGTCCCAACTCCGACTGATCCAAGTGGTCACCCACCCGCACTGACCGCAGCCATTGATGCTTGATTTCTGCTGGGAACCGTGTCTTAACACGATCATTCCACTGCGGGACTTTTTTTTATGAAAAAGTTGCGTGAGTTACTGAATTTAATAGTCATGTTATTTATGCAGATGTCATAAATTTTATGTCACACATGGTGTTACATAATAACTACTTTTTATACATATATTTTCAATCCTTGTAGAAATGGAGTAAAAGATTATGCTTACTAGTGGAGGAAAATTTCATGTTCAGATATTAACTTCCAATTGCATTTTTTCGAAATTTAGGGCTTATCTCACATGAGTCCGCAAATTGTTATCGAGTTCATATTAAAATATATTTGAAACAGGCTCGAAGTAACTGTTTCTTTTTTAAATTCTAATGCGATTGGAATTATTTTGATTAGTCATGTTGATACAATTCCTCAGAATAAATGAATAAGGTTACAAAATTTAAATAGGTGCTGCCATCTAGAGGATACATTTCTTAACATATATAAAATTTCAATTTTTTTCTTAATTTAGAGATTTTAGGTTGCTTTATATTCCGGAAATGAATTGATCATTGTAAATTCAGACACCCACGCACCGTGGCAACGCGCTCGCCGACATAGGAATGCAATCGAATGAATTTCAACGACGAAACCTAGATTTAATTTGGGTTGTTTCTCTATTTAACGATTTGTTCATTCTTTACTTCTCGCTTTATATTTATTCTAAATGTTTAGCGCCCTTTCTTTCTAAACGTTGCCTTAATAAATGAATTTTAATTTTCTGTTTCTCACTAAATTTTAATTTTTTTTTCTCAAATTTTTTCCAATGCTTAACATTTACTAATAATTTTCGTTTCAAACATATTTTAACCCAATATTGCATTTTATAAAGCAACATCCATTTCGAAATAAAATTTGTTAGCGACAGTTTAAAAAAACTAAAATCGAAATAGATGGAAACAAACATTCATTAAGATACTGAAAATAACAAAACAATTACAGATAAGAGATGAGCTCCTTTATTTATCTCATAGTAATTCCATTTATAAATGATTATCCGATTTAGACTATTTCCTTTCTTTAAAAGTAGGGTCTTCATTGTTTTGAAGTTTGGCTTTCTTAGCAAGCAGACATACATTTTAAAAGGATTGAGCGATTTATTCTCCATAGAATACAGAGTCGGATTCAGATTATTCTATATGGAGTTCAGCTACTTAGGAAGTTATATTACACAGGTATCTAAGTCACTGGTAATCTTAAGTTAAATGTTCCATAACGATATCTATATTAAATGGCAGTTAAACGATTGCACCCCAAAACTGGCCATCTTAATCCCCAGGCGTGAACCCTATGAATATTTCCGTTTTTTTATCCTAAGAAAAGAGTGTTTGAACCACATTTTAGACCTTGGAATTCTTAAAAATATTTTGCAAGAATGAGAACGAATAATTTCTGCAGTATCAGAAAAAATGTCACGTTTTTCGCTCTTCATTCTGAGAAAATTTGTATGATACGAGTTGCTTTTATATCATGCTTATTTGAAAGTAAGGTTGCAATAAGTTTTAATGTTATAATATATTAGAAGCTTGGACATATCATTTGGTGTTAAACTTCACATATTTAAATTGCTGCTCCTGACAGAAAGAGCTCCAACACGTTTACTACTCTAGATCAGGTAAAAGATGTGTAAATCTGTACATATTATTAAGATTTTCATGCTTATTTGAATATTGTTGGTTGTATTATTTTAATAAGCTTCAGAGCGAAAATATGCTCCAGTTATTTAGTAACTTAGACCTACAATACGTTATATATTTAACAAGATAAGTTGCGGCTCATAAACAGAAAATACTTTGAAACGTTTACTACTTTACATTTACCGAAAAATGTGGAAACTTTGAAAATGTGTTAATATGATACAGACATTAATCTGCTCATATAGTTAGAATAAATATTTTCATGCTTATTTGATTGTTTAGTTAAGTTATCTTCATAAGTAGTAAAAGTTTACTGTATTCCAGTTGTTTCTTGTCTTCTGTACAAAGTTATACATAACAAAGTAGAGCTTAGTTATACAGACAGAGCAACAAGCAAAATTTAAGTGAAATAAAACAATAACTACAAAATAGATTAAATATAATAGATAAATGTTACTTTAATTGTAAGAATAGTAAATTTGTTTTAGGAGTATACATTGCAATTAATATCACTTTAATTTGAAGAATAGTAAATTAGTTAAGGAGTATACATTGCAAATAATGTTACTTTAATTTAAAGAATAATACATTTGTTTAGGAGTGTATACTATTTGCGATAACATCAAGAGGAAGCTTTTCTTGGAACAAAAATTAATCATTCTATTTATCTTTTAGAATATATTTCATGAATATTTGATACGCATATATTTAAAGATAGAGATAAACGTATCATAAAACTCTTATTTTATTATTTAAAATCTTAGATTCCTATGAGCGCAATAAACGGGATATAAATGTTTTTTACGATAGTAAAAGATACCATCGGTAAAGAGTTTTAAAATATTTGACTAATGATTCAGGAAAAGTCATAAATTTTCTAAATTGGAATTTCTCTGGAAAGAGGCTTCGTTTTGATAAGAGCTGAAATATTAATGACATTTAAAAAAAATGATTTATTACGTTAGAATGGCGCTGGTAATTGGTAAGCGTTGTTTAATGCGTGTTACATCAAATATAATTAAAATATCCAATAAAAAGAATTTAATATGTTCACAAATTATGAGCTTATTACTTAATATTCAGTCATTATTAGACGTACTATACGATTCTATGCGAAATTATAATTACCAGGTTATACTATACAGCTTTATTGTTTTTACGTGGTTTGCACTTTTTACGTCCGTGCATCAATTGGTTAAATTAGATGGTGTGTAATATAAATTCGACAATTGGATAAATTAGACGATATATTATATAAATTCAGAATATTTATTATATCAGGTATTATATTAATATATTATAATAATTCGACCAAAATATTAGATGCACTGTAGCTTTTAAATGATGACATGTTTTGCACGAGTTTATAGGCAATATTTAAACATACATGTAATGGAGTTTTTATTCAATAGATATTTATATACTTGCTATTTGTATTTATTTTTAACGTATTGCATTACAATGCTAAACCAATTTACATGAATGTTGAAATGTAAAAGTGTTGCCTATGAACTCGGGCAAATCATGTCATTATTAAAAAACTTCAGTGCGTCTAATAATGTGATCTAATTACAGTACACTCTCGATTATCCGTGAGCGGATTATCCGTGCTCATTCCGGAGTCACACAAAAAATATAAATAGAAGCATTTTCAAGATTAAAAATATTTGATTCATGAAGTTATAACACTACCAAATTTTTAGAAGCAATATTCGTTATTGGATTGCAGTATATGGAATATCAGCAGCATGGTCAAAGGTAAAATCGTCTACGTTATCACGATCTTGGAGAAAGATCATACCGCTTGATGAACAATCCTCTTCAGATGTTCAAGAAAAATATGATAACTGTATTCTCGAACAAGCAAAAGAAATCTAAGGTTTCGAAATTCTTGATGAAGAAAATTTAGAAGATTGGTTTCAAAGCGATGCATGTGAGCCTGGCTTCCAGTATTTGACTGATGAAGACATCGTTATGTTGTCAAATCAAATAGTGATGATAGTAACTGATGCAGAAGATGTAGTAAATGAGGGAAATACAATTTCTCATTCTGCTGCTCTGTGGAAACTTTATTAGATTATATGGGAGGATTTGATTACAGTGACATTACTGCTGTTCGTAAAATATGTGTATATGGCGAAGACGCATTACACATTTTTTAATAAGGAAAATTCCTAGTTTGATGTTATGCATGCAAATGTAAGTAATTTTTATATTTTTTGTACTGATATTGAATTTTTCTTTAATAAAAGGAGTTTTCGGATTATCCGTGTTTTTCGATTGTCCGTGCGAACTGTCCCGGTGATTAACCCGGATAATCGGGAGTGCACTGTATTATAATATACTAATATAATGCGTGATATAACAAATATTCTGTATCTATATAAGATATCGTCTAAATTTATCCTATCGTCTAATTTAAATTATCTATCGTCTAATTTAACCCATTGATGCACTAACGTAAACAAGTGCAATCAGTCACATAAAAACAATTATGTTGTTATACTATCACCTGATAATTAAGATTTTACACAGAATCTTAGAGTGCGTCTAATACTTTTCCGAAGAGAATTTTTTTCTTTTAAGTATTGTAAATAAATTAAAACTCGAACAGTTGCTGTCCCAACTGCTTCGAGTGGATTCTTATTTTCCTGAAATATGTTTGAAATTGATTAAAAAAAAAACGTCTAATATGGGAAAGTTGCAAATTTTCTTTCGCCATCTGCTACATGAAGTTTCCTTAATAAGGACATTATCATTTACGGAAGTCATTTTTATAAAAGAGATCTGAAATAGATGCGTGAGTAATTGAATTCATTTTAACTTCTAAAATATATAATAATAGTAAAGATTAGATTTTTTAAAATTATTTTTCTTTCACTAGTGAGCTTCATGTCGCTTCAAACTAGTTTGTCGATTATGAATTGCTTTTAACAATATTAGATATATCTTCTTAAAGTAATTAAGTTTAAAAATTGATACAAACGTTTCTTAATGTTGAATTTGGAAAAATATTTTTTTTTTTTAAAAAAACGGGGTCAAATGTCTAGTGATTTCGTATGTTTTCGTTAACTAATAATGCTTTTGTCATAATGTTGTGAAATGAAACAATTTATAGCTCGTAATCAAAAATAATCTAATATAAGATTTAAGTACAGTGGATACACAGTTTGTGGCCGAATTACTCAGTCAAAAATTCAATTCGCAAGTAGTCATTTTTTAAAAATTAAAATCTAAACACGTTTTGGTGTCACAGCCTTTGTCAGTAGCATAAATCTGAGAGACAGAGATGATTTAATCCTTCGTACTGAAGATACAGATAAAGGTATAACATTAAAATGATAACAAGTAGAAAATGAATGATATCCAATTATTTGGGGGGGGGGGGGAAATCCTACTTAAATGTATTTCTGTAGTTTCAACAGGATCAAAAACAAAACAAAATTGAATGAATTTGCTGCTCTATTATATTTCTCAAATATTTGGAAATCATGATTTTTTAAAATTTTTCTTTTCTTCTGATTTCTATATTTTTAGTGCTTTACTTTTAAATGTATATTTATTTATTGAGTATGACAAAATCTTCGTCAGATGAAGGGTGGTTTTCTGATTTAGAGATCCGATTTAAGCCATATTTTTAAAAAATTTTCAGTGAAATAAAAGTTATACAGTCAAACCCCGTTATAGTGAACTCCCGGTTATAGTGAACGAAATGTTCGCTCCCGTACCTTGCTACGCACGTATAATGTAAAATGTAGTTATCTTGTTTGCTTCTTCTATCTCAGTTCCCTAAATAAAGGATATCCCTACAATTTTTTGTACGCAAGACGAAGAGTCATAAAAAATAAAACATTTTTTGTGACTACATATTGTATTTTAATCATTTTTGTATTTCTTTTTTATTGGTTATTTATTTAAATAATGTGAATTTATTTAAATAGAGTGAACGAATTATTCTCTCCCGTGCCTTGCTACACGCGTATAATGTTATTCTTTGTGGATATAATGAACTAAAAAAAGAAATGAAGTTGAATATAATGAACTTTTTTCTGACTTCGACTGATTTATTTTCTTCATTTTTTTTTCCTAATAATTTTGAAATTTCTACTTCAAAATAAATTCATGTACCGATTTTCGAAACCATTTATAGCATGGAATGTACAGTCCGCAAAAAAAAAAAAAACGAATCACCCTGAATAACTTTCGTTCTAATGATCGGATTTTCACGAACTAAGTGTCAATCTTAATGGTTCTTGGGGGTGACCTCAAATATGCTAATTAATTAGTGCTAACTATTAATTAAGTTACGTAATCAGACACAAAAACGTACTTTCTCTGAATAAACATATAATTTATTTTTACATATTTGGAATCTAGACACTTGAATTAGGGGGGGTAGACAAAATTTTAAAACAATTGGGTGGTAAATTGGGCCGCAATAAAGGTTTATATATTTGGCGATAGTCCAGAAAACCGCCAAAAAAAGTCGCCTGCGCAAATAAATATTTTAAGATAACCCATTGACTAATTCAAAAGAGGAGTGCTTAATTTTACTAGGTTGCTACACAACCAGGCTCTGATAGTAAAAAAATTGAAATAATGTTCAGTGATTGCTCGGAGAGGTTTAATTTATTGTTAATAGAAAACATCTCGAAGTTTCTAGGCAATAAACAATATTTTTAGGGGATTTCTGTCCAAAAAGCAAAAAAAAAAAAAAATATTTTAATCTCCTTTGAAAAGTAAATTTGAATCGATTTATAAATTATTTATGATAGTTTTTAGAATTTAAATACATGAACTTTTTATCTGATATTATTTAGATTACACTGTTTTTACTATATTTATTCGAGGATTTTATACTAAAATCAAATGAACATAACTTATTATAGCTATATACGGAATTTTATGGATAATCATTTCTAGAGCTTTAATCGAGTCTTCTAGGCAAGAAAGTTTGAAAAAAAAAGTGCTTGAAAAATAAAATGTAGATTGTATAATAGTTCTAATGCACATTCACAAGGTTTTCTATAATTTACGATATTTCTTTTTTCTATAACTCAAGGAATTGCTGAATGTTTAGTGGCATTTTAAAAAGATTGAAATATGTTATGTTTAAGAATAAGATATTGAAATAATATGTTGCATATTGTAGGATTCATTGTTTGAAAAATCGCTTCATTCTACTTGATATTTAGATTACATCGTCTTCTTTGGATAAAGATGATTAGCAAATAGCATCTTCATGTTTCGATACATTCTGAAACTTATACGTTCGCAAATTCACCATAAAATTTCGCACGACATATTCTTCAATTACGATAAGCTACATTTACCACCAAATACTGCTACTATGGTTATTTTTGTTTTCTTATATATATCTGATGCTCTCTTTTTAAACAGAGCTCGTAAGATCCTTAAGATGCTGAAATGGGGGCACAAAAACTTAAAAGATAAAATATTTAATTTCATTAACTCAAAATATCTGGTGTCAAAATGTTAATTTTTAAGTTAAATATAACTTTTACAATATTGATGTTCTTACGTTTTTAAAGACCACATGAATCCTGATAAAATATTAAAATGCATATGTTTACTTTAACGAGTGTAAAATCCTTATCAAAATAATGATCAAGACTCAAATGTAAAACAGTATAATTGACGATAAAAACTCAACTGGCTTCAAAACATATGAAGAGGGAAGTAAAAGTCGATATGTATTGAGATTTCAAATATAATCACCCATTCTCAAGACTTGTCAGGCTTGGATAACTTGTAACTCTTATTATTTGACGCTCAAAACATGTCTATTTTTATTATCATCTGTTATTTTTTTGAATCAATGAAGTTTTTATATTTTCGATTCAGTTTCCTGGGACTATCCATTTAGTTACACAACGTATTAAATTATTTCACTCGATATTAAAATAAGTTTTACATATGTTATAGGCACAGGTTCTTAGATTGAAAAAATAATAATTCACTACTTTGTAAAAAAATCAATGCAGTAAAAAAAAATTTTTTTTTTTTTTTTTTTGCTGCAAGCCTCAACATTTTAATTTAGGGTCATAAAAAAATTCTGTTTACAATTGAAATTTCAAAAGTCGAATGTGAAAATGGAATGTCCCCTAGTACCAGGAATCGAAATTAAATAATTACAAGGACAACTTTTTTAAACAAGTTAGCGTTTCCGTCCTCCTCGAAGTTGTTTGAAAAGGTATTTTTTATATATCGATTCCAAAGTTTATTCTACATATATTTCAGGGTATACTTTCGGAGTATTTCGATCGAGTTTATTTTTACACCCTTATTTGCTTAAAATTATTAAATAATTTACTTAAAATAAATTATTCAAGCTACATGATTTAATGCATTTATAGCATAATAATAAACGGAGCTTCCAAAGCATATCCTTAACCTTAATACCGCTATCATTAAATAAATGGAATAAGCTTAGATAAATAATAAAAGTTAATTTTTACCTCGTTTTAATTTTCAAGGAATAATATGTTTCGATCAAACAGATTTCATTCTGGAAATAGCGAAATTATTGAGTAGGTCCCTTGGAGCAATATCATTCATATCCTCTTTTGACGAAATATAGGAAAAATTAGTTTTCACAGTTTCTGTAAAAAGTATGTTAGCCTATTTGCCACGTTTTTCTTTTAAATTTTTTTTATTAAAATAAGTTCGGAAATTGTGTATTTTTTATAGCATTTTTTTTTAAAATCAGATGACTCTAAAATTGGCACGGCTTCGGAATCCTTACAAATTTAAATTTTTAGTATTTCCTGCTTAACAAAATGAGGCATTTTCCTGATAACAAATTATACTACAATAATATCTTGGAAATCATGCTAAAGTAAAAAATTAAACAAAATAGTTTAGTATATTATCAGACAAAAAATCTACTTGGTATCATAAAGAGTAAGAGATATAATGAAATAATTAGTGAATCACACGTGGTCAGATAATTAAAAATTTAATTTCACAACTAAGATAGTAGGACGACATTTAAAGATACTGAGATATTTTAAGACACTGAAAAAATTGGCAACGTATTCCACAGCTTTTTATGTTCGGTATCTTTATCCTCTTTGTAGTGACTTATAAAACATCAACACTATTTTAGATAATCTAAGATGAAGTCACAAGAAACAAAAACAAAAAAAAAAAGACAATCAATAATTTATATTCTTTTTTCAAAAAAAAATAGTATGTCAAGTAAATAATCAGCTGTGTGGGGGCGGAGTTATCGATCATGCCAACCTTCATCTATCAAAAGGTACCTCATGATAGAATCAAGTTAGCATGCTTTATATACTAGTGAATGATGTTAAACTTTTGTAGTGGTAGTTACGCCACAGCTGTTTTGCATTAAATAATTTTAAACAGTTGAATGTTTTTAATTTCTTAAGAAGGTTTTATTCTTACCTAGCAGACAATAATTCTTTAAAAAAAAACTTGACTATAATTTAAAAAGGAAACCCAAATTAAAGAAAATCTAAATTACAGTTCTAAAAAAAATTATTAGTATATTAATGAAGAAATAATAAACGTAAAATGGTAAAGAATAAGATTTTTAAAATGTTAAAATTTAATTAAATAGTTGGTAAAATAGTGCTGCGATACACTTCCGGAAATTTCTTTTAAGATTAGATTGATATAGGGTAAACCAACAAATGAAGGAGCATTTCATAGATATTTCTTAGAAATAAGATTTTGAACGCTTTAATTTAGATTGATTGGTAACAGTAGCTTACTACCTAACAATAGGAAGTCATCTAACAATGCATTTAGTTACCTGGTCTTTGAGTCTTCTCAGGAAAAAGTTTTGAATTTGTTAGTATCTGTTCAACGCCTTGTTTCTTTGACAAAATTATAAGGTCAGTGTTTGTTGTTATCCGTTTAAACTACAATTAATTGCATATAACAATGCTTTTTTTTCTCATTGTGAAAAAAGGAATTCAAAATATGGTCATTGAAGTTACGTTTTATTTATTTTAAGCATCATAACATAAGCAAGTACTGAGATTAGGGGGTGTTTATTAGCACCCCCTAACACACACCTCACAACACCTCACAAGTTATGTTGCAAATTTTTAAAGGAACATTGACAGAAAAGTTTAATCTCCCAAATGTCCAATAGCCTGTGCTTTTCTCAATATTGAAGAATTTATTTCAAAAAGAACAATTGTATAATCAAATTTTGGCTCTGAAGCTGAGACAACTAACATTAATAATGAAAGTATCTTGAAAACTGATTTTGTGATAAGTCCTCTTGAGGCATTGTTAGTTGCAAAAACAATTGGTTTCATGAGTAACTACTAGATATAAGTCAATGAGAGATGGGTTTTACTCAAACTTCGAAACTCCTTTTTCTCATTTATTATCCACTGAAGAATTCTGGAAATGGAAATGGAAAATCAAAAGAAATTTCGAAGATACATTTACATTGGCCAAAAATTTGGAAAAAAGAGGAAGGTTAAATCAAACGAAAAAGAAATAAATTACTCATGACGAAGAGAAAAAAAAATACTTAAAAAGATTTAAAAAAAAGCTTAAAAAATATGGGGAAAAGAGTAAACAAAAAAATGATCGAATTATAATAATAATAAAAACATCATCGGATTACACAATGATAAACATTCATAATTTTGAACGGACTATTAAACTGTGAGAAAAAAATGAAAAACATTTTTTTTAAATTATGTATTCAAACATATTTTACTTTCCATTCCATGACTGAAAAAAAAGTAATATTTTCCACATTAACTATGGTTATATGTCGTAATTCCAAGAAAAATCTTGTTTTTAGACATTTGTGTGGCCTATGGATTCCTAACGAGCATCAAACATTCTGAAAATTAAGTGTTCATTCACTGGAAAATTTAGTGTTTATTTACTGGTAAGAACTGTTCCTTCACTTGGTCATCTTACTACTTATTATTTAAACCACCAAAAGCTTAAAACAATATTATATAAGTTATCTAGCTTTTTTTTACATAATTTGCATTTAATAACAAATATGCCGACACCACCATTTAGCTAAAATTACAAATTTTGAAATTTTTATGATTTTTTTTTAAAGGCAAGCTAAGCTTAAGTGTTCCTTCATTGTTTAGTTTATCCTATAAGATATTGAGAAATTTGCGATGTTGTGGGAGATGTTTAAAAATGTTGACTACGTATTTTTATTAATATTTATAAAATATATATTCAAGAAATTGATAAATATATTATTCCAAATCTATGCGTACGTATGTATATTATTGAAATTGCATCAGTTATTGAAAAACAAAATAAAAAAAATTAAAAATAATCACATTAAATAAGCACAATCTGGTGTATTCTATCAGAAGCACGCTTTTTTAAAACTAGACATTTGTTGAATAAAGTGTTTTTTATTCAAAATTCTTTACTAAATTGCAAATAAATTATTAAATGACTAAAAAAGAAACATTATAGTGTGAAAGAAATAAAAATAAAAAGATTAGCAAACGATTATTAGCGAAAAAAATATGAATGAAATTTTACGCTACGCGCGCGAAGTCAAGTTCCTCCCAAGTTTATCACATTTTAATATTAATCGCCCTAATTAGTTATTTCTTTATTATCGCCAAATTTTTTTTTTAAAAATAATTAATTTTAATTTTTCTCAGCTTCTAATAAATAAAAACAGTTGAAACTTTAGATTTTTCAATTAAAAAATATGTAGATTAATATGGTATAAAAAAATTCATACCTTATAATTCAATATTTTTTCATCCTCACTTTAAATTAAATAATAAAAAATAATAAATAATTATTAAAAATTATTTTTTGCATGAAATTATCTTTGGGTAAATGAGTTTTATGAGTGGGTGCAATTTGTTTTTGAATTGCTTCATTAGTTTTGAAAATATGACTGAAAACGCAAAAAGCGAAATTAACATTAAGGGGTACGAACTTTGAATCGCTCTCCTGACCAAACTATAGGGATCACATTTCCCAGATTGCGGCTACCCCCTATATTTTGAAGATAAGAAATCCAAATATGTAAAAAAAAAATGCATGTTTATTCAGAGAAAGTACGTTTTTGTGTCTGATTTCGTAACTTAATTAATAGTTAGCACTAATTAATTAGCTTATTTGAGGTCACCCCCAGGAGAACCATTAAGATTGACACTTAGTTCGTGAAAATCCGATCATTAGAACGAAAGTTATTCAGGGTGACTCGTTTTTTTTATTTTTTTTTTTGCGGACTGTACCAATAAGCATTTTTTCTCGTTTCCTTCATTATTGAATACCATTATTGAATGGGTTCAACATTCAATTTACTGTATCTGGACAAATGCTTGAAGTCAAAGCCGATGAATTTGCTAAGCGATTGGGTGAGACTACTTTTGTGCTCTGATGGCTGGTTAGACGGGTTTAATATAAATTCAGGAAAAATTATCGGAGAATCGGGAATAGTGTTTCCATATCTGACGTTGAGGATTTCTCATATCAGCTAAAGATTACTGATTTTTGTACGCAAGACGAAGAGTCATAAAAAATAAAAGTTAACTCATTTTTGGCTACTACGTATTATTTTTCAGTCATTTTTGTATTTTATTTTATGGGTCATTTATTTAAATAATATATAATAAAAAAGGGGGGGGGGCTAGAACCATTAGTTAAAATTATTTGCGGAACAGTTATAGTGAAATCTCGATTATAGTGAACCGAAATTTCGGTCTCTTGAAGGTTCACTATAGCGAGGTTTGACTGTATAATGATCACCTTTCAGCTACATTTAAATTTTTTTTTTCTAGCCTAGCCAGAAATAAATATTAACATGTAAGAGGGATGGTTGCTGAGCCCTGATGGACAGGCGTATCTCGATCAGTATAATTTAAAACTGACTGAGCCAAAAATTAGCGATTATGGAAGTGTGTAGGTGTGATCATATATGGCAGTACTTTTACTTTCGTTACTTGTACCGCCGGTACAAGTAAAAAGTACGTACTTTTACTTGTACTTCGTTACTTTTTTAAATTTAGTACTTTTACTTGTACTTTCGTTACTTTTTTAGGGAAAAAGTACAAGTATTTGTAACGAAAATGTCGAATGAAATCGTTACTTTTTTCTAAAACTCGGTAAGCTTTCTAAAAAATTTTAATATCTAATTATTCATGAAAATTCTACATTTCATATAAATTTTAATATCTAATTATTTTCTATTTAGAAAATAACATTTTATATTTATTTGAAACATTCTTCATTCATTTAAATATGTTAATTAAAAATTTTGTTAACAATGTGCACGCATTGTATGCTTTTTTAAATAATTTAAATAACTAATTTCATATTACTATTACAAAAAATTTTGGCACAAGTTTTACATTTTTTAACGTTAAAGTATTAAATTATAAAAACAATGCGTTATTTAATGAAAATGTAGTATGCATTAAAAAAATCTAAAATATTATAATTTTTTTTAATTTGCAACAAAATATTTTTTTTAATTATATTAAACGTAACATATATACTATTACGTAAAAGTATTAGTTATTCATATCATAAAATTTTAAAATATAACTTTTGTTCATAATTTTTGATTATGAGTGGATTTAGTATTGCACATCGTTATTACAAATCCAAAAATTTCCATTATGAAATATTTTAAAATAAAAAAAAATTATATTTAAAAACAAAATACAATTTGTAGTTTATTGGATTTTCGAGGTTTCCTGTATATGAATGCATTTTTTAAAATTTATTTTCTAACGTAAGTTATAATGTTTATCAAATTTGTCGAACAAAGTAATTTATATATAAAATAAAGTTTCCGAAAAAAAAACAAAATTTTAAAAAAATTTTATAGTTCTAAAATTAACATAAATCTAAGCTCCTTTTTTATATGTAAACAGATAATTTTGATTTCTGATTTGGCTTCTGGGTATTTTAAATGCTCACTATTGAAGGAGCTTTGTAACATTCGAATTAGATTTTATTCCGTAATAATATGAATTCTATCACTTTTATCTTTTTTTTTTAAATTTAAATAAATTAACAAATATTTATTTTGAATTAGTAAATATAAATTTTTATTTAAATAAAAAAAAAGACTCTTTTTAAGTTAATATAAACTAGGTAAAAGTTAATAAGACTAGGGAAAGAATAAAGAACTGTCGTTTCCGTAAATTTTGATATTCGTTTCTCATCAAATCAACTATATTGAGGTTTATTAATTATAATTGTGTACTTAGAGTCGCGCCAACGATATTTTAAAGTTAGAGGGACTTGCTTGCTCGTAAATATTTAATCAGTTTATTTCTTTTCTTTGAAGCAGTTTTCAAATTATAGATAAAATTTCTTTTTTGTGCAAATCCATAAAAAGTTTGATATTAAAATTATATTTGATTTTAAAATTATATTATACGATTATATTATAAAATCATATTATAATACTCTTCCGAATTTAAAAATAAATTAATGTCCATAACTTTCAAAATTAAAAATAATTAAATAAATAACAACAATTTTGCAAAAACATTAAAGAACATAAGAATATTATTCAATAAAATTTTAGGTCACTTTGAATTTTCAATTTCCTAGAAATGTACTTTTAAATCGTTACTTTTTTTGTTTAGTACTTGTACTTTTACTTGTACTTTTTACTCGTTATTTTTTAAAATAAGAACTTTTTACTTTTTACTCGTTACTTTTTTTAAAAATACTTGTACTTTTACTCGTTACTTTTTAAAAGCAACGTTGCCATGTATGGGTGTGATTAGAACTAAACATATCTAAAAAATAAAATTATTTTTCACAAAATGGTGGACAATTAACGGCTTCCCTGATTATCCCGAATTAACTCGGGTATGTGTATATATTGCAAATATTCGTCATCCCGAGAAAACTCGGGCGTAGCAGAATTTGTCAGTACATTTTGTTTCATCATGTTTGAACTCGGCAAGAAGCAAAAATAAATAAACTACTGTGATTGGAAAGTTTGCCAAGTTTTGCTGTTGGATTGTGGGACTGCACACGTGTTTTGTGCTATTTTATATACGATGGTTGCAGAATTTACTTACTAAAAAGAGTAAAATAAATGGTGTATCACTTCACTTTGTTTTGTCCCTTGTTTTGAAAACTATCATACAAAGTCTAATATATACTAATAACACTCCATGCTGTTTGTATGCTGTTACTGTCTATAATCTGCCATTGGAAGTAAAAAAAAATAAAAAGTCGAATATTTAACTTTTTTCCTTTTCCCCTTGATAACTCTGGATAGTAAACTGGTTGTAAAATAAATATTTTTTACGTATTAAAAAAAATTAAATTTCAACATGAAACTTGTGTATTACGTTCTGAATTAGATCCTTGTATTTATTAATTAAAATATTTTGATTTTTTGCATTTTTTTTAAAAATGTAATGGAAGCGGTTAAAAAAATAATAAAAAGGGATTTGTTTTGGCATTATAGTATTTGGCATTATCTTATATTCTTTTTATAATTTTAACATATGGTTCAACAAAATTGAAATTTTGTTGGATTCAATTATAGCCACATTTATGATCACATAACATTTATTCATCACAGCAAAATCAATGGTGCAATTTTTCAGTAATTCAAATGCTCCGACGAAAGAAACATGATTTTTGGTAAATTGCGTTTAAAGTTTTAATAACGTTTCTCTTCGTTTCTTTTGGGACTTACCATTATTCAGCGACCACGTCTTCCTCGAATTCACACATCTCGTTGGCTTGCACTGCTTCGTTTTGCTTGCACTGAGGTAGACGCATCGTGGCGTACAAGGAGATTTGCGGTGCGCCTTTAATAAAACTGAATTGTCGTGTTGCTAATGCGATACCCATGACATAGGCCGGGATAGCCTGGTTGGTAGGGCTCTGGGACATGTCCAGGAGTTCGTGGGTTCGACCCCCGCTGGCCGAAGACTCACCGTGTAGTAATCGCGGGGACTGATGCGAGTTAAATCTGTCGAGTCACAAAGTCCTCCATGTTCCCATAACAAATCAATACCTCTGAGGGTACTGATCCCGGAGTTTCCTTGTCTTTTGGGTTGGTTCAAAAATTACAAGGCAACGGAGTTGAACAATAGTAGTGTTAAACCAAAATTGGGCCGGCTGTTCAACGACGTATACAGATATAAATTGTCTTGAAACCATCGTTGAGGATCACAATAGCAGCTGGTCATTTTGACCACAGTTTCCCGGAATAGATGTGTTTTGAAGACTAAAGTGAACGAATTTAGTGCTTCGACTCTTCTTGGCAGCACATCTTTCATGTCACATGATAGGTCTTCGTACATGCACTGATCGCCCATTCTATAGTATCAAAATATGCTATTAAAATAAAAATAGATTTTTTTTTGTGGAGATTTCTAGACCAGGAAATTACTTAAATAAATTTTTTTTATACCATACGAATCACACTTTTTACATGATTTTAAAAACACTATCAAACTAGCCGGAAACCGAAAAAACTTCCCGTTGAGTAGAATCGAATGCATATACGGAATTGCTATCTAGAACCGCTAAGAACCAGGAAATGACAAAAGGATTTCATATTTTAATGACATACTAGGAGTAATGCAATAGAATAGAAAATATTTTCAAGACAGGGAAATAATTGGATTACGCATTTTGCTGAGAAATACATGGACATTTAATGACATATATTTCTGATCAGTCAGAAGGGTCATACACTGCTGAAAGCAATTGAAAGGAAGAACGTTTTTTTAAAAAGAACCAAATAAGTAACGCTTATGTGCAATTGAGTTCAATTACCACATGAATTGATTAGTACCCTGGTAACGTCCCGCAGTGGACTGATCGTTAAGACACGGTTCCCAACAGATCACCGAAGTCAAGCATCACTGGCTACGGTCAGTGTGCGGGTGGGTGACCACGTGGATCAGTCTGCGTAGGGATCAAGGGTGTGCGGTATGGGTCCTCGTTTAACTGTTCTACCGTAAAGTGCTCGACTTCGCGTGCAGGTCGTTGGGCTACCGAAGCGGGGGTGCCATCCCCTCTGCAGAGGATGAAAATTGTGATGGCGTGTCTTCGGATCATTCTCAGGGATGTTTTCCAGACCGTCGCCCATAGCCCATTGTGCAGCTCTAGTGCGACGTAAATGAACTACAACAACAACAGTACCCTGGTAAACAGTATGAAACGCCGATGCGAGAGTTGCTTAGCTATTAGAGACGATCATACACCCTGTTAGGCATGTTGGCTCACAGGGTGTCGGTCAGCTGATGTGCTGAACAAGTGACCAGTTTCCTTATTTAGATGACCGGCTGTGCCCATTTTTGTTTTCCCACATATTGGTCTTATATTGGATGATATTTTGACGAAGTCAGGTTTCATTTGATTTTTTAATTTTTTTTATTTGCAAAAAAAAAAAAAGTTTAACCCATTCATTTTTTTTCCACCAGTGTAACTAGTATGAAACATATATTTTACACACTGAAAAACATGGATTATATCTTTCACATACTTCGTAAGAATTAAGGAAAACGTGAATATGGGTAACCTATTTTATGAACCTGCTGAAATGTCAATGAAAAATATGAATTGCATATTTTACAGATCTACTTTGGAAGGAAATGAAGAAATATGTTACATACAATCTGTCACATTTACACTTAATGTAATGTGACAATTTTAATTTCTAATTTTGTTTAAGCCTTCAATTTTTCTTTAAATGTTATTCCTTTTTTTCTATTTAGCAATTTTATTTTTTAACTTTCTTGTTGACCTTTCTCATGGTCATTGCGGTCATCGCACTTCCTGTGGGGAAAGTCAACCAACCCCTCTATTCACGCCTTTCTTTTTCTTCTTTTAATTTTAAGGGGGGCTAACTAGCCAATCCCTTTCCTTTAAATTTCAAACTCTCCGCCTCTTTAATTTTAATTGGTCGTAGTTTTTCTGGTCTACCCCAGTTAAGGAATTTTTAAGTTTTTTTTTAAAATTACATTCTCTTTTTCTCGAGCCTTCGGGCAGGTCACCCTTTTTCTCAGCGATGCGGACTTCGGTCCGTATCGAGGGATTTCTTTTTACATTTTTTTTTCTTAACCTTTATTTTAAATTAAATCCGTAACTGTAATAAATTTCAGTAAAATTTAATATCAACGTTTTATACCTTTAATTTTCTTTAACATTAAAAGCCCTCTCAAATTTATGCTTTCTTCTCATATTTATTTTAATGGTTAAATTACTCGTTCCTTTCTATTTAACTTTTTGCATGACGCCTTTGGTTTCTTTAAATTCTCTTGTCACCCATTTCCTTTTAAAAGATAATTTTTTTGTGACACAAAATGTGTTGGAATCATATTGCTTGTTTGTTACGCAATAATCAAAATAAGTAGTTTTACAAAAATAAATGTTTAGTTGAACAGAAAGTTTTGTGTGATTTTTAGCTTTACCTTTATAGCTATTATTTATCGCCTTTTTTCCTTCTGTATGTGGTGAGTACCTTTTTTTATTGTTATGGGCATGCATAAATGTGAATTTATTAGTTTTTCTTGTTGGAAACATCAGCTTACTGTATTAAATCATATAATATATATATTGGATATAGCATGACTTCACCTTATTTATCTTTAATATTTAATTTATTTTAGTTTTCGCCCTTTTTTCCAAATTCGGTGATACCAAATCATCCAATTTGTTCAAACCTCACACTTTGTGACCCTTTGAACCTATTGGGTTATTGTTATCCCACATTAGCATTGTACTACCACTTTCCTTAACGATCACATTCCCCTTTAATTTAATTTAATTACCCTTTCATATGTTTCGGCCTTAATTATATTTATCACGACGTTTCAATCATTTAACTATTTTTAATCATGACTATATCCAATTACTAGTACATATACCAAATATTTCAATCTATTAATTATAATTCATAAATAAACTATACTTTATTACGCACCAAAAAATAATTTAATTTAACTCTTACACAATCCAGACCCATTTGGAAGACTACGATGAATGGGATATAGATTTACTAGGAAGTAATTACTAAGGGCTATGTTTTATTTATTTGTCAAGAAGGCAAACCTATATTGGATACACGCTTAACGCACTTGCAAGAAGATAATTTGAATTCATTTTCCAAGGCAATAAATAACATGAATTATTTATATTCCTCAGTCTTATTCAGAATGCAATGAAGAATAAGGGTTACCTAATTTACGAACATACTGGCACGGCAATAAAAATATGGGTGACACAAAAATATGGAAGGTATTTACAGATACATTGGTAAGTCTGAATACATCTAGTAAATATTTAGACCTACTAGATGCAAATACTATAAATGCAGTCCGTAGCCAAATTATTCGACGTACTATAAGATTCTATGTAAAATCTTAATCATAAGGTGATACTATGCAGCTTTATTGCTTTTATGCGACTGAAACCGGTTTGTACTTGTTTACGTTAGTGTATCAATGGGTTAAATGAGACGATAGGATAAATGAGACCATATATTATACAGATATAGAATATTTATTATATCAAGCATTATATTAGTCTATTATAATAATTAGATCAAATTATTCGACGAACTGTAGTGTTTTAGTAATGACATGTTTTGCACGAGTTTATAAACAATACTTTTATTTTTAAACATATTCAGAATGGGATTTTATTAAGGAGATTTTTATGAACTTCCTATTTGCATTAATATATTATTTTTTTAACGTATTGCATTACAAAGTTAACTATTTGATACGCGAACTATTTGATACGCGAATATGACAAATGGGTTCTGCATTTTGAAAGAAAAAAAATATTGTTAAAAAAAACAATTATAACTTCGTTTGCAAATTTCGTTAAACTGCATCATATGCTTAAATGATTATAAACACTTAAGAACTTATAATGAATGATTATGAATAATTTATTATACCCTAAAACTTTTTTTTAAAAAATTCTATACAGAATTTCTAGAAACGTTGTTCGTAATTGCTTTTAAATGTAGCTTTATATCCAAAAAGAATTCACTTGGCTATCATAAAAAGAAGTTCTTTAAGTACACTTCTAATGAAGAAGAGTAACACACACTCTTCATAATATTCTTCGCCCTAAAGGTAGAACTAAGGTGACTAGTATATTATCGTAACGATGCTCTGGAGTACGATAAAAGGGGGGTGTTAATGGTTTCGAGAATAATCCCCTCGCGGTTTTATATTAAACGGCAGCTCCAAAAGTGAATCAGGTGTCTTTTACACAAATATGATTTTACGGTCTTTGCTCTTGAAAGGCCTGCATGCAGGAAGGCTCGCTTTATTTACAATACAAATCTAAGAAAAATCACTGATTTGAAGGCTATTATTTAAATTTAGGTAAAACCTTTTTTTGATTAAGCTCACTTGATTGCAAACTCTTAATAGTGGATGTACAGTCCATGGTCAAATGATAAGACGCACTATAAGATTCTATGTGAAATCTTAATTATCAGGTGATACTCTATACAGCTTTATTGGTTTTACGAGACTGAAACCGGTTTGAACCTGTTTATGTTCGTGTATCATTGGCTTAACATTGTCATGCAATACGATAAAAATAAATACAAATAGGAAAAAATCTCCTGAATAAAACCCATTACATGTATGTTTAAATCTAAAAGTATTGCCTATAAGCTCGTGAAAAACGTGTCATTTTTAAAAAAAACTGCAGTAACTCTAATAATTTGGTCTAATTAGTGCAATATACTAATATCAATGCTTGATGTAATAAATATTCTATATTTATATGATATATCATCTCATTTATGCAATCATTAAATTTATATTATATCAGTTGGTTAAATGAGAACATATATATGAACGTAAACAAGTGCAAACGGCGTAAAAACAATCGAGCTGTATATAGTATCACATGATAATTAAGATTTTACATAGAATCTTATTATAGTGCGTCTTATCATTTGACCATGGACTGTATAGTTTCCTTGTAGAATTTAATCATATTATTGCCGTTTCAGATACGCTTTAATTTAGATGAGATGTAGGAATTATTATCCCAGAAAAATAATTAGTTAAATATTATAATGAACGTGGCGGCTATCCAAAATTATAAAATGAAAGAGAAAAAAGTCCCGCAAATGGATCAAGAAAATCATTCTTATCTCAGCAATAATTTCATGCCCCCAGTCCAATCGCCAATAATTAAAAATTAAAAGTAAGTGAATTGTTCCCAACGGACAGTTAGGAGCACAAGAAGAGATCCATGGTTGGCAAGTTATCGAAAGATAACATAGTCAATCCCATAATCAATATTAAATTTGAAAATAATAATAAATAATACTTTGAAAACAAATATTTCTCAATTTTCCAAAAAAGAAAAAACTTTTTTGATATCTTACGACTTTAAGTATTTTTTTTCTCTTAAATAATTTTCTTTGTCGCTTTTTTTTTAATTATTCTGTAATTTTTTTCTATATTTCGAACTTATTTTACGAATTCTAGATACTTACAGCTCATGCGCAGTAAATAAAACTTATTGATTTTCTTCGTTTTTCACTTCTTTCTTTTTGTAGTTATTTATTGTGCTATTTATATAGAATGAAATCCTTTCATATCTACATTATAGTTCATTAATTAAGTAATGTTTAATTTCGGAGGGGATTTCGTCCCCCTCCCCAAAAACTACGCCACTGGTTGAATACACTGTATTACAACCTATAAGTATGAAATAAAAGTGCTCGTTCAAACAAAAATATCTATGCATAAAACATATCACTTTTCCTCTCAGAAGCAATGTTTTTTTGTTTTTTACCTGTCATCTATCATAATCCATTTCTTCAATCACGACAAACTTTCTCAACTCCCACACAAGAATAACATTAACCATAAATGATTCATCTCTTGTCATAGAAGAATATAAAACAACATTCCTAGGTTACTGTTTTATTTTCACTATATACATGTATATATATATTTTACTTTTTAAACTATACATTTGTTGCTGGTATGCACATTACCTCTAGTACTTATAATATTTAAAATATGTATTTATTTATTTCGAAAATTTATTTATTTACTTGTCCTACATTAACTGTCCAAACAATATTTCCCACATTTGCGGCTTCACCCATATATTTTGAGAGTCATTCATCTATATTCGTCGAAAAAAAAAGATATGCTTATTAAAAAGAAAGTGCGTTTCTGTGTTTAATTTCGTAACATAGAATATAAGTGCTCTAAATAATGAGCCCCGTTTATGCTAGGCCCCCGAACACTTCAGATTGAGCCTTTACTTAAAAATCAGATCATTAAAACAAGAATTAGTCTGTTAATTTTTTATTTATTTTTAATTTTAAGCATTGTACATAAGTTTGAAAAACATGGTGGTCATGTGCGTCTACTTTAAGAATCCTTTAGACCACCGATTTGTGTGTTGTAGTCTTGAGAAAGATTTTTTCACATGACTAAGAAATGTATAATATTGGTGAATTGTAAAGTATTTTATAATATGGGTGATTTGCTAGCTTATTACTCTAGTAGCTTTAAGAGCGGGGGGGGGGGCGAAATTACAATACACAGTTACAATAGTTCTTTGAAATTCATGCATAACGTGATGCCACAATAGGCATTACATATATCCTAGCTTTTAAAATTTTTTAAAGCTAGGAAATATGTAATGCCTATTGCGGCATCACACATAAATAACGTGATAAAGTTTTATTCAATTTGCTAAATATGTAAATTCATAAATTATTGCTAGTTTTTAACCGGTTTTTAATTTTATAGAACTTAAATAAATGATTCTTTCTCGTGTTTTATTATATAAAAGGTGGTGAGCAGTTGGGGTTTATGACTATATATCAATGATGAATATAGCCTTGATTTGTAATTTTGCTCTAGCCTTGTAATTTTGAACCCGATCTAGAATAGAAGGGAGCTCCTTGTCAAGCATCGGAACAAACTGGAAATCGTGGAGGACGTTTTGATAAAACTAGCCCCCCCCCCGCATTTGCGTTACATGGAAAGTAAACCTCCACGGAAACCTCCCACGGTTAGCCCGACAAGAAGAAGATTCAGAACCCTTAATCCATCAATTAAAGATGAGATTTTACGTTAATATTGTATTCGGGGATATTTGAGAACGCAAATCGTAATGACCAAAAATAGTTGGAGATCGAATCTAGATCATTTGATTGGTAGGTGAGCCCTCTATTTATATTTTATTTTATAACCGTCGTTAAACAGCCGGACTTTTTGATGCTAATAACCCGTATTTTCGCTGCATGGAGAGGAAGGCCGCGAAAACCTCCCGTGGTTAGCCTAACGGCATGAGGACTCTAATCCATGATCCATCTACCATTGAGGATATTTCACGTCAGCACTGTGGTCGATGCAAGCCGGATCAACAAGCCATCACCGGGATTCGAATCCGGCTTACCTCATTGAAAGGCGAACGTGCAATGCTCTGAGCCATCGCAGCTAACGCTCTATTTCCCGAAAATTTTACTTATACATTTGAAATATCAAGAAGACTTATAGATATTTCTAATTCTGGAGGGCTGTACATACATACCTTTGGCCACAGACGAAATACCTGAAATATTTGCAATTTTAAAAAATTCGGAGAGTAAAAAATTTTTTACCTAAGAACAAAAAGCATCTAAAGTATACTTGAATTATAATTTTTTTTAATCCATTCTTATTGAAACATGAATACCTCAAGTTTCATTACGTTTAAAGGTATTTCTAAAAGTACTTTTGTCTTTTAGTAGATTAAAATATCCCAAAAACTTTGCAAGGAAATTGGTTTTCTTTTCTTGGGAATTCAATATAATAGCAGAAGGATTCCCAAAATAGACACAAAAATAACTTCAGGTAGAACTGTGTTTAGATAGAGCTCTAAAGTAACAACTTTGATTTTTTATATATATAAAACTCAGCTCAATCTTCGTCAGGTATGAAGTTCTTTTCTTGGAAAGAATATTATTGATAACTTATCATTTCTTATTTAACTTTTCTCTCGAATATGATTTCAAAAAATCTACTCATATCAAATGGAATGGTTCCAGAATTTAATAAAAGATAGGAAATTTTTAAAAATCGGTATAAATTTTTCCTATATTTATATAGCTTTAAGAGAAATTGTTTTTAAATGGAGCTTTGAAGTCAAAATATATATTTATTTTTTGAAACAGCTCAATCTTTATCATGAATGATGTATGATCATGTTCGATTATTACGATTGTTATCGTGTTTCTTTTAGAAAATAAAGATGTTAATAACTTATTTTTTTCAAAAATTTAGTATCAGATGCGATTTCCAGAATTCAATATCATACAGGAAGAAAATTACAATAATGCATAATAGTTTCAAGGAAAGCTGTTTTTATATCTAGTTTTAAAATAAGAACATTTATTAATTCATTTATTTTATTATAATGATAATATTGATTATTTTTGAAACAAATCTATCTGATCATGCTTGCTTTTTGAAAAGAATGTTTTTATTAATTTTTTTTCGAAATTTTCTTCTCAGATACGATTTCTAAAATTCTGTCTCAAATATAATCAATCGAAGAAATCTATCAGGATATATACTCAAATAAGTTGGAATGGTTTTTTGAACGCATCATAAAACAGGAAGAAAATGCATACAATAATAGATTCAAGTAAAACTTTCTTTAGACGAAGTTTTTAAAATAAAAACAATTTTATGAAGCTATCTGATCGCATTATTTGCCACGGACCCTATTTTTCTTTTTACAAATATTATGAATTATTTATAATTTTTTATTTGACTTTCTGCTTCGATATAATTTCATAATATATGCAAATCTTTTTAAATCAAATGTAATTTTTTGGTTCTTTCTTTCTATAATTTTCTTTTACTAGAGCATTTTTCTTTTCTTTTCTTCCTGACGTGGACACGTACCTATGTTTGCAAAACCCTTAACCGTATAGTCCACGTCTGGCCGACAGTCTACCTCGCACAATACACAGCACATAAGCAAACAATTACAAAATTCATAACTACACCACAAATACAAAGCACAATTGCGTTATGCAGATGACAATGTGTATCACGTTAGTTAATAAAAAATAAATAAATAAAAAAAATGAAACAACAAATGAAGCAAGAACAATAGTGAGTACACCAGTACATATAGGTGAACAGCAAACAGCAAATGGATGTGAAAAACAGCATATGTAGTTGTTGACAAAACGAAACGTATTTTTTCTTTTTTAAAATTTTCGTTGTGTCAAATTTTGAAGAATAATAAAAAAAGGGAAAGAAAATTTAAAAGTTTTTCAAAAGTCTAAAAAGTTATGGAAAAAGGTTTTTTTTTCTAAAGTCTTTTAAGGTTTCATGAAGATCAAAATTTTGTAGGTAAACATTTATAATGTAAATGTATCTAGCTGTCGATGAATTTCATTCTTAACGAATGTAGTATTTTTTGGTATGTCGGACACTCTGAGACGAAGGCTGAATGATCAGGGTTGTAGTTGGTTCCTTTGTACGTGTTCGAACAGTTAATGCAATAGCACTCATCGCAATTGTATTCATGGTTTACTAGAGCCTTTTTTTTTTCTTTTCTTCCAGACGTGTGTCCGTTTTTGTAAACTAGAGATTTGTACATTTTCGTAAGAGCTCGTCTAGAGATCTTTCCTTTTTACACGTTTCGAGCAGTAGCCAGATTTATAAAGTTCCCGCAACGACGCGCTAAAAATGTTCAATTACTGTATTTGGTAATATCTGAGTGCAAATGTCCTTTCTCGCGGAAATTAAAATGAAAATATGTGAACAATTCATGCATCACCAGTTAGCTTTCGATGATTATTTTCTTAATAGAAGCCATATATTCCTATAATGTAACTAGATATACCAAAGAGATGAGTCCTTTTCAAACTTTGCCAGCTTTAAATATTCTGCTTTCTGCCCTTCATTCACGTTTAGAAAGTCTTGAAAATGAGAGCTTATTTTTGAGCGCTGGAAATGTGTAAACATCTTTTACCTTCATTATTTTTTGAAACAAATAGTATCGATAGGAAGTGTCGCTTCGATTTTATAAGGCTTTTCTATTTAAGCAAATTGTCCTGTTTATTATTATAACTGTATTCTCAATAGTTTCAAGTTTTACTTATTTTGGCTGTAAAATGAATGATTCGAAGTATGATGTAGTGAATCGGGTGTGAATTATAAAGAACAAATGCTGGCACAAACACCCGCACAAGTAAATTCAGCTATTTATTTATTAATTAACTCAAATAGAACTGCTGAATTTACTTGAACCCGGGGACTTTGCATTGCTGATTTATTTGTCCAACGCTAGTCAAATGGAACCAAAATTTTGATGCCTTAATTGTTACTTCTTATTACAGAAGAGGCTCACGAGCGATCACCTCTTCTTCAAGAAGCTCTCGGAATTTTAACCGCTTGCCTGACCATCCCGAGTTAACTCGGGTATGTACATATTGCAAATATTTATTATCCCGAGAATACTCGAGCTTAGCAGAATGTGTCAGTACGTTTTGTTTTATCACGTTTTTACTCAGCCGAAAGAAAAATTTATATTACTAGTGAGCTGCGCCCCCTGCTCGCTAACGCTCGCCAACCCCCGAAAATTGCTAGCAAAATCTTATATGGTTTGCTTCGCAAACCAAGATCGCTTCGCTCGCTACTAACTTAGGCTCATTGAAAATGCACAAAATTCTAAAAACTCGAAACAATCATTCAAATCCATGTAATTTTTTTTAAATAAAAAGTTTTTATATCTTTTTAGTATATGCTAAGTCATTAAAATAAATTTGAATTCAAATAAATGACATGTAATTACTTTAAACATATTAGAAATATGTTATAGTATAATTCGTGATATAAATCAAAAATTATCAAATAAGTTCGTAATATATAAATTCGTGAAAAAAAAGCTCTTTCGACTAAATACTAAAATAGAGATCTATCTACAAAGACTACACACTTCTGCTTAGCTTAATAGTATGAGATTGCCGCAGCTGATGCTCTCTGGTTATTTTAGTTTCCGTTTTTAAAAGCGCTATATGTTCAGCCACCTCAGCTAGATTTGGCATGTGACATTTTTAGCGGCAATCATGGGTCGATTCGCCGTGTAAGAAAAATAGTAACGTAAACAAAACAAAGCAAACGTTGCCACCGGCGGAAAAGAAATAATATATTATATATATTAGAATTATATATATTAGATTATTAATAATAATAATAATCTGATGTGATTGAAAATTTGCCAAGTTTTGTTTGTGAGTCTTGCTGTTGGGTTGTGGGACAGCACACATGTTTTGTGCTATTTTATATACAATGTTTGCTGAATTTACGTAGAAAAAAAAATAGTAAAATAATGTCGTATCACTTGACTGGTGTTTGGAAAGTATCACTTTTGTGTTATTCCTTGTTTTAAAAACTATCATACAAAGACTCATATTTAATTTTTTTCCTTTTCCCCTTAATAACTCGGCATAGTAAACTGATGGTAAATTAAAAGTTTTCTTATACATTAAAAAAATTGAAAATTTCAACTTAAAACTTGTTTACTAGGTTTTGTTTTAGTTCCATCTAATAATAAAATAAAAAAAAATATGCTGATTTTTGGCTTTTTTTTTTCCTCCAAAAAAATTGTTAAAAGGAGCCAATAAGGAGAGAAAAAAGTTGTCAATCAATGAGCAATTTTTAAAACTGCATATTAAAATTCCTTTTTCTAACAGTTAATCTAAACATTCCATTTTAAATGAGGAATATTCATGCAAACCGCAGTCTCATTTCTATGAAATGAATAATTCGAGATTTAACATATTAGAAAAATAGCAAAAAGTTTCAAGACTTCTTTTTCAAGAGATTAAAATAAAGAACATTTTAATGGAATTGGTTTCTGTTTGCTAGAATTCAGCGCAATACAAAAAGAAATCTTGGAATTAATAAAAAAATAGTTTTTTTTTAAAAAAGAACTGTTGATCAAGCTTTAAAGTGCAGAAGAAGAAAAAAAAATTTCAATTTCATGAATAGTGATTCAGTCTTTCTCATTCAATGTATTTTTTTCTAAAACGGGGTGTAATTAATTACTCAGAATTTTTTTTTATTTCATCTTTTTGTGTTTTTGAAAATCAATCCGAATTGTATAAGATTGCTATAAAATAAAGCATTCCACATGTCAAAGTTTAAATTTAAAAAGAAATCTAGTTTAAATTATAATCAATAAATAGTTAGTTTGTTTGACAATTCAACTCGATAACGTTTTCAGCAATTTCTGAAAATTAAAGTAATTAGAGCAATAAATAAATATAACATCATAATTTCATTAGATAAATAAAATGACAATTACGGATTAATTGTAATTAATTGTTAGATCATTACAAGGTGATCTATTGATAAGCTACTGATCAAATTTTACCCTACTTTTTGTGATTGTTTGGCATTTCATATTTAACACTAAACATACCATAATCAGTCATATGACCGTTTAAGAACTTTTGCATCGAAAATGCGCTTATCATATTATCGTTTTTGCACATTTGACTTTTCAATGACTATAAATTTTTCTAACAATTATATACAGTTAATATTCTATTGTTATTATTTTTGTTTGTTTCGAATAATACTTGTCGTATACCTATTTTTACCACAATCGGTCATTTGACCGGGAGAACAATTTATTTTGCTTTATAAGGTAATCAGAAATGACGATGTAATTGCGTGTTCAAAGAATTGCATTCGATGAGTTGCACATTTCTGCAAAAACTGTTGCATAGTGAGTTCAATCAGAATAAGTGTGAAAATTTTAGATTGACATTTTTGTGTCAAGAAAAGTGACAAAAGTTAAATGTTTTGGTAAGTAGCTAATATTTTATTTTGATAGCCTTACTTCATTTCTGTTAGTTTTTACCCAGAAAAAATGTCGAAACAATTATGACAGCACAAGTTCTTCATACGATTTCGATTAATTATAATGAAGTTTTTTCAGGTTAATTCCCTTCCTGACATCCCTATTTCATACATTCAATCAAGAAACAAGTCCAGTCATTTTACCGGCTATGGTAGAAATAAGTATAGATTAAGTGTTGGTATGTTTAGAGTTAAATTTGCAAGACAACTCAAAAACCGCACGGAAGTACTTTGATTTCAATTTCAACTATTATCAAGTAATATCCTCAATATTGTCAATGCTTTTGTTTTTGAATTTTAATAAATAATAAAAATTCTTTCCTCAGCTATTAAATCACATAGTTTATGCTGCCACGTGAGAGAAATACATGTATAGATAATTATTACAACCTTTTGCTGATACTTTACAGTCTTTGTTTTAAGAATCACAAGAAAAAAATATTATTATTTGTCTTCACATTTGGATGTTTTTTTAAAAAAATGAGACTAAATTGTAAAGGACAGGGATTGTAGATATTTTCAAAACAGCTGTGACCGGCTTGAACTTTCTATTCAGTTTACCAGCAGACAGCAAAATCTTACCACTTTATCAGTATACCTCTAATAGTAAAGGTTTTGCTGAAAAAATACTAGTTTTATAATTTTTCTCTTGGTAATAAATACCATAACGACTGGGATAAAAAATCTATTTTTTCTCCGAAACGTTTTCTATTGGGATTCCCAGTTCTCCGAATACAATATTAAAAAAAAAAAGAAAATGTATTCTAAAAAAAATTCATAATGAAAACGACTTTGCAAAACACTGTTCAGTTAATAAATAACTTTATTTCATAGCAAAAGCTTTTCCCTGTTTAATAATAGACCAATGAGTTTTTGTAGATCATTTAGTTTTGGTGGTTTTTGTAATGCAGTATTCTTTGTTCCATCATTGATTAGTCTTTCAATTTAATGGAAAGGTTACGTTTAAAAATGAGACATGTTTTATCTCAGAAACAATAGTCAGTGGTCATCTCTGGATGTCCATTTTCATTTATGTCCATGTTCCTTGAGTTTCTACAAATGAACAGGTCTCAATTTTAAATACATTAGGATAGATTAAAAATTAATAAAGTTTTTGAGTTCAATTCAGTAGGAGAATATTGTATTAAATATTCTAATAAAAAGCTACTTGACGGAAAAAATCGTTTGATATTTACATGTCGTTTGATATTAAAAAAATCGTTTGATATTAGCTTCAATTAAAAAATTCTTCTGTTTTAAATAGTTTTAACAGAAATGAAACGAAACAAATTGATATTATTGGCATGGAATAAATATTAAATCAATCGATTCACTTAATAAACGATAAATGCTTCAGAATAACGTAGAATTACAACGCTATTGATTAAATTATTTGTAAGATAGAATTACAATAAAGTGAATTATGCATTATTTTGCTTTCAAATTGAGTTACATTGATTCATCGGAGAAATCGATAATTTTGCAATATATTGGATAAAGGGACGGGAAAAATCCTCTCAATAACAACAATCGATTCAGTTCTGGCCGTTGTGCCTGACTTCAATATAATCCAATATTTATTCAAATGAAATTAAATATTTTGCTTCGAAAATTATTTAATCCATAAGGATTGATTTAAATTTTGAGGAAAGGAAAATTTAAATTTATCCTTATGAAAGGTAGCTCTAAAATTGTTCTAAGTTTCAATAACTACGCTCATAACATTGTGATCTAATTATAAACAAATAATACTTTTCCTCCCTCTTAGAGACTGTTAACTGGTATATTATGTATAGCAATGATATTATACATTAAGTAATTGTATTTATAATTCAAAATGTGAAAAATAAAAATTTTCGTGTAGTTCACTTCAAATTAAACTTAGTATCATAATTAAAATTTTAAGAAAAATATCAATAACGTTTGAATATTTAATAACTTCAAATTCAGGTTCAAATGGCCCAAATCGAATTGCCAGTTAGATTTACATAATGATTCGTGGAGGGATTTTTCCCGTTGCCTTTTTTCTGACTTTCACTTACAGAGATTTTTTCCGGTAATTTTTTTCTTCGAATTGGAAGCAAAATACCTTTTAACCATTCTATTAGTGCACTAAAAAAGTGAGACCTTCAAAATCTTTACCCAGTATTTTATAAGATGCAAGTAATTTTTCAATGATCTCTCTTAATATGTTTTTTAATACAACCTTAGTCACAGATAAAGTAGAAAAAGTATAAATAAAAAGTATGAGAAAAGATCAATTATAAAATAAAAGTTGTGATCGCCTAAATACGATCACTGGTTAACCATGGGTCAAATGCTTTTTCTTTCTGGATTGACTCCGTTAACAACGTTGACAACATTTCAAATCATGGGTTGCAAAAACTGTCTCCATTGATGTTTGTCGTCGGATTGGTTTTCACATCCTGCCTATGTACGTGTTTCAATACTTTTCCTCCTTCAGCATTCATATTTGTATTGAAATCACCGTCGAGACAGTCATTATACGTTCATAATAAAAAGAATATAAAAAATACTTTAAATTTTTATTGTGTTAATGCGTTAAAAATGCCTGCCAGTGAAAATGAAAAGAAAAACAGCTGCTGTCGCCATAGCAACGCATGAGCACTGTTCTCTAATATTCTTGAACACAGTTGAAAAGTGCGCCTATGGGTAAAAAGTAGAACTGAAGTTAGGGAAAAGAAAACTATTGCAATCGCAAACTTGGGAAGTTGTGGAGGAGAAAATCAAAACTGATATTGAGACGAAAATGGGTGTTTTTATTAATCGCCTTTAAACTTTTCTTTGTATCATCCAACAATAAATTTTTATTATCTACTTCTATTCCCTTATTCATTAGTTACGTTACAATAGATTTCAATTGTTGATTTATACGTATCACTACTCATTCAAAGATAATGTTTCCTTTTAGCAATAAAGAAAAAAAATCTACCTTTTTATGAAGTGGAGGGAATGATCGGTTGAAAAGATATTATATAATATAGTTTTCTTTCACATTAGTTTTGTTTGAATATACAGTCGGACCTCTAATTAACGAGGTCGCTAAATACCGATAAAAAGTTCGTTATATGGAAAATTCGTTAAACAGAAATTCACCATTTAAAATTTTTAAGCACTAGACATAATTAAAATAGTAATTGATACACTTTTATCTTGTAAATTATTATCTACTATCGAATTGTTTTAAATGATTTTATCATATGAAGGTAAGGTCATTTCTTCATTCATAAGGTTCATTTCAAGGTTCATTTCATAATTTATTGCTGTATTGTTTTTATTTTCCCCGCTATCCAAAATATATGATTCAGTTAATGTTTCAGTGGTTGCTGCTTCGGAATCAATGAAAAGAAAATCATTCATCCGTACATCATCATCAATTTTAGTGGTTCTCTCTGAGCTGTACCCACATTTTTTTAAGTTCTTCTAAAGGAATGTCATCCTCCGAATTTTCAAAATTCTCCGCACTGCCTAAGAATCCAGCTTTGGCAAAACTGTTACGAATAGTACGATATGTAAGATCATAGTTCCATGCTGTAGAAATTTATGTTATGCTTTCTCGAAAATTGATTTTTGGCATGGATTCCTGCATGAAATACAAGCAAAAAGAGAAAGGGCTTTTGCTGATTTCTCTAAAATTTAAGTCAATTCGAGGTCATTTCCCCCATAAAATGCGTTAACTAATTTGAAATGTTCCGACATATTTTAGGAAATAGGAAAAGTGTATCGTAAAGAAATGTTCGTTCAATAAAAAATTCACTACGCTATCTGGAAGTTATTTTACGAAGAAATTTCCAAAATGTTTTTCATTCCCCGAAAAAAAAATGCGAAATCGAGAAATTCGCAAAATGGAAGTTCTTTAAATATAAGTCCGACTGTATATTGAAATTAGCTTTTAAATTTCGCACTAACTTTAAAAAACTGAGTCACGGTGGCTCAGGGGACAGAGGGCATATCTTCCAATGTGGTGATCAAAGTTCGACTCCCAGTGGTGGCTGGTTGATTCGAATTCCGTTTTTTGCTCGCACTAACAACAGTGATGGTGTAAAATATCCTCAGTGGTAGACGGATCAAGGGGTAGAATATTTTGGGCTAAGCGTGGGAGTTTTTTTTGAGGTTTTCCTTTCCATTAGTTCCAAAAAATCCTCTGTGATGGAAAGTTTGTTTCAGTACTTGAGTTGAGCATCTATAGCTGAAACTCAAAAATAGGTTGGCTTTTCCACACCGATTTTAAAATAAAGTAACCTTTAAGAATATTTTTAAACAAAGATTCGCCTTATTTTCTAAATCACAACTAGGGTGCTTTTCTTAATGCAACAGGAGTGTAAAAATCTTATATGATATAGAAATTGTATACATCATAGGAAAAATTATAGAAATAATGTGCGTTGCAGACATTAAATTAGCATCAAAATTATGCGCACGTAAAGAAATTATATATGCCATAGAAATTGTTAATAAAACTACGCATGTTATAGAAATAATAAATGTTACAGATATTACGCCTACCTTATAGAGATTTCTTTAAAGCAGGCAGTTTCTATAGTGTACTACACTCCTTTTTGCTACATTTCGTCACAATAAAAATAATATAGTATAAAATGCTATAAAAATTATGTATTTTATAAATGTATAATGCATGTATAGGAATAAAGTATGCATAGAAATGATACATATTGAAAATGCTTCATACATTTTGCATTTTGTATACAGTAAATACGTTAAAGAATTGAATTCTATTGCAAATATATATATATATATATAGGGGAGAGTCGGGTAGCCCCGCCCACAGTCAATTTCATATGTATAGAATATTTTTTCAAGTCAATGGGCCATCGGACATTAATTGTTATATTAACAAAGATTATTTTCGAAGTTTCAAGTATTTATGCAGCTGGTAACATGGTAAACAATAGTTTTGAAAATATGTTGAATACAGTAGTCATGAAATTAGGAAACATTGGTTGAATGTTTCGATTAAACTTCATTTTAATACTAAAAAAATAATTTTTTCTATACATACAGCATTAAAGTATGTAGTCTTAAGTTTAATTTGCACAAAGAAGGAAGTTTGTATGTAAAAAATTGTTCGAGTAATTACAAATTTGCAAAAAAATTGGATTTCGGGTAGCCCCGCTCACATGAATGTCGGGTATCACCGCCCAATTTTATTTCGTCGATAAATGTACGGTTGCAAAGATAATTATTTTATTGCTTCAAATTTGAATGTTATATGCATTTTTAACAACAAATATATGTTTTAATATTACATGAAACATAAATTTATATATTTAAAAATGAAAAATTTAATATTTTTAAAATGTAATTGATATATCCAAATTAAATTTAATATCAAGAAATCATAAATACGATTATGATAAGCTATTTGCTTACTTATTTATTTTCACTTATTTGTGAACGAATCAATCTACAGAAGCATTTGAATGCAATCAAAATACAAAGCGAATTTGTAATTTTATAAGAAATATTTCATATTAAGTTTATAAGAAGAGATCAACCAAATAAGTTTATATTGAAAACCAACTATTGTTATTAATTATTGTTACTTAAAATAAATTATTTTCGTTAAATATTTAATATAAATATGTATTAATATATTAATATACATTAATAATGATAAAAAGTATGACATTTGTTGTTATTGAATAATAGAATTCACTAAAAGTATATAAATATGTAATAAATAAAATAATTTTGTGATAAAAATGATAAATGAGGTTTATCTATTGTCAATACATTGGTCATTCTCATTTACACCTGAAAAAATAGCCAAAAAAACACAATTTTTGTAACTGGGCGGGGCTGCCCGATACATTTTGAAAAGAGCTGAAAAACATGTTTTTTTTTTATTTCTATTTTTTTAAGTTTAACTATTCTTTTTTTGGTTTATTCCTTTTGCATTATTTAATTAGATGATAAAACAATAGAAACATACAAAAATGTTGATTGTTACTCAGTATTATACAGAAATATAAGCAATACTCCTTAAGTGAGCGGGGCTACCCGACTCTCCCCTATATATATATATTATTTAGACACAGAATTGTTGTATATACTATCGAAAATGAATAAAAAAACTATACATTTTATCAGAGTTACGTACCACACAGAAATTTAAGCTATATCGCAGTAAAAAAAAAAATTACATTTTTCTAGATTCATAAAACAATTGAAAACCGTTTAAATGATCCAAAAAGCAGAGATTGCTTTAAATATTAAGTTAGTGCAGATATTGTAAACCGGAAATTAAACTATTGCCACATTTTGGGGTTACTAATTACTTACAGGAAATTAAGACGTAAACAGAATTATTATTTCCCTACTTTCGTAATTCCCAGGTCACAATAAAACAAGGAATGTGTGTCGATTAAGGGGTGTGTGTGGGTGGGGAATGGATTGAGAAAAGGTAGTTTTATCCTTGAAAAGGTTCTGTCAGGCGTCAGAGAAGTTAAGTGCCTCATTAGCAGTCTCTGAAAAAAGCCTGAGCCTGTATTTTTGTTTTGCAAGCTGTGTCTCTGGTTTTTCCTATTGAACCAAGAATAGTTAGATAATACTTTTCGGAAACATATTATTTTATGATAGCTTAAAAAAAATGGTGATTATGAGTGACTTTAAAGCTTTTTTATTCCATCCTGGGAAGTTAAAGAGTGTCTTTATTTTATTCAGTTAATACTAAGTGTCACTACGCAGAAGTAAAAGGAGATTTAAGCAGTTAAGTAATTTAAATGTTAATGACTCCTAGCATAAATGAGAATAGTAGTATAATATGGCGAAAAAACTGGGGGTTTTTAGTTTTAATTTTTAAACTCAAGATTTAGAATTTAAGTTTTAGGGATTTTATTACGTCCTTACGTTCCATATCGTGCAAACAGGAATTTTTCCTCGGAGGTACATTTCTTAAATCAGTGGGACTTGTGCTGCTAGATACACTGAAATACTTATGATTTGTGGCTTTTACCCACGCGACCCGGGTTCGATTCCCGGATTGGGAACCAGTACTCCTTTACCAGAATTAAAGCAGTGATAAAATTCGTTGAACTTATGCCACTAGTTGATTCATTGCTGTTTTTTTGTGAGAACCGTATGAAGCTGTATTATGATCACCGTACTTTTGAGTGCTGATCGTGAGAGCTGTATTAAGTTCACGGTCGCGGTGGCTCCAGTCTTACTTTTAGTAGTCGAGTGTATGTGTTGAAAATTGTGTCTTATCGAGACTGAGAAACAACAGAGTAAGGTTAAATTTCACCGTCACAAGGAGCAATAAGTCTACTGCTCAATGAGTGGATCATCCATCGAAGTTTGCTTGTTCAAATCGTAGTGGGCGTTTCTGCCAAGGTAGGCGTGTTCACATCATGCCCGACGGTCATCAATGTGGGGAGAGCTGTTATCGACGATATCTACCATCGATGAAAAGGTACCCCGCAATAGAATCGAGTTAACACGTCTTATACACTAGTGAATTGGAATATAAAAATAAATATGCATGAGTTCTTTTTTTTTTTATTCAGTGATCTATAAAATTACATGAATTAAAAAACAATAGATCTTGTTTTGAGACAAACAACATAGATAGTTTGAAAACTATACCACACTTGAGTTCTTACGCAAGGATATATGGAAGAAAAAGAGGAAAAATATACAGAAAATTGGAAAAATCTGCGCTCGAAAACCATCCCAGTTTTTACTTTTGACAAATAACCGTGAAAATATTTGAAAGGAATAAATTGTCTATTCTCTCTCTCGATAAGTGTTGGAATGAATAATTCAACGTATGAACTCCCAACTAAACATTTTCACACTATAATACCCAAGAAGTATTTTGCATTGCTTTGAATATTGGGAAAAATACTGCTGTGTATATAATTTGACAGATTTAGGAAATGAGTTCTCTTCCGTTTTTTGTAGATTTGTGTTTAGAAACTATGTGTATGAAAAATAAATACTATTTTTCAAGATATGCATATTTATCTATAGAAACTATTACAAATATTACTTTTTGCGAAAATATTTCTTTTGGATTGCTCCAAAAAGAAATCTTCCTGAACAAGTGGATTAAGTTGAATTGCTTCCATAATTTAAAAAAAAAAATAAATACATGCCTAATTTTATTTTATTGTTGCGTTATTATTGTTAAAGATGGGTTTTTTACGAACAAGACTGATATGAACTAATATAAGAATATAAAGTTATTTTACTTGCAGATGTTGAAAAAATGCAATTGATGAACGGATGGTTTTAAATTCGTAATGTCTCCTTATTCAAGTATGGGAACAATTGTGACTTCAATTTATCTGAGACAGATATATAGTTGAAATGTTCGATTCAGAGAGCTTTACTCCAATTTCAACTCGCACTCTGACAAAAATTTTCACGGAATACTCGTTTAAATCTTATAACAAACCAAATATTAATTCCAATATATATGTGCTCGGTTTAAAAAAAAAGTTTCTATTTTAAATTACTTTTCATATAAAACATAACAGCTTAGAAGTTAAAATGTACACTATATATTTGTACAAAATATTAAAATTGTGCAAAAACGTACTGTAGAATTTTCAGAAGTTATTAGATAGAAATTAATAGTCACCCTTTGTAGAAATCGAAGATGAAACTATGAATTCTCCATAATAATTTTAAATCTGTCTCAAACTTTGAAGCCAAATGTCACAATACTCGTTAAAGAAAGTACTCGTTACTTTAATACCAGCTACTTAAAATTTGGCATGTAGTTTAGATATTTTACCCTATTTTTTTCATGTCAACAACGTTAAATGTTACTTATCAGTTACTTATCTATGTTACTTAACATCCTAATGTTAAAATACTGATTAATGAAAGTACCCGTTACTTTAATACTAGTTACTTAAAATTTGGCATTTAGTTTAGATATTCTACCCTGTTGTCTTCATGTCAACAACGTTAAATGTTACTTATCAATGTTACTTAACATCCTAATGTCACAATACTGGCTAAAGAAAGTACCTGTTACCTAAAATTTGGAATGTAGTTTAGATATTTTACCCTAATTGTTTTCATGAAAACAGGATTAAATGTTACTTATCACTTATAGGGACCATGAAGTTAATTTCGGCGACACCTGAGAGAGGCTACCAATGAAACACATATAGGTCGGTGTGTCAAATGCAATAATATCGTGAATATTACCCTTTACGATAATTCTTTTGAAACGATATTCTCGTAAGTACTGATAATTTTTAATTGGGCAACAGAAATAACAACCAAAAATAACAACTAAATAGCATTAATTAGTCAGATTTGAAAAATATATTGATATATTCTTAAATATCGATCATTCTACATAATAATAATCGGACATAGTGTGCATATGGGTTATAAGGACGAATGCTAGCGTTAGTAACAACTCTGAAAAGCCAAAACATGATTTTTATAAGTAGCCATTCAATTTTATTTCATATTTAAAAAAAAAAGAAAATTTATGTAATTTTAATATTGGTAATCATTTACTTATTTATTTAAATGACAAATATCAATAAAACTGTTGCAGGAAATAAAATTGCGCAGACATTTTAGTTCAAAATAATTCGAATATTTTTATAATATAGAATCACAATAATTTTAGTTAGAATGAAAATTAAGAGCATCAAATGCTTTTTAAATTTCAATTTTTAAAAAACGTCTCATAAAGGATTTGTGAGTTTTGCTTTCAATGGTAAAACTACATGAATTCATGACAATAATGCTTTAGAAAAAAAAATTCTTAAGATATATTTTTAATTCAAAAATATTCTTTGAGTTTTGTGTTATTCTTTTTCTGAATTAATATTCAGCTCTTCTCTCGATAAAATTTTGGTCATAAAATGCATTGAATGATTATTTTGCAAAACAGTGAGTTGTCTGTTATCGGAAAAATAAATTAGTTTGAAAAGTTGAATATGAATTAGAGTCTTAACTTGTAAGACTTTTGACAGTTCAGACAGTTTGTAATTTTAAAGTCGTCATGACATTCAAGTCTCGAACGTAGACAAATATAACAAAAACAAACTGCGTTTTGAAATTTTCGATTGTGAAATGCATGAACAAATGCTTTGTTTAGAATAACTTGACGCGATTTCATAAATAATAAAATGAAATTAAAATTGAAAAAAAACTTGCTTTTGTATTATAAGGAGAAAATTATTTTTTCGTTAAACCTAAAAAGAAAAAACGTAGGGGGTGCATTCTTACACAAGATGGGGAGGGGGGGGCGTCAGAAGTGATAGTAGTATAGAAGGAAGGTGATGCGCACGCACTTTAGATTTGACAAAAGTTTTAACTTTGATAAACGTAGTTTTTAAATTTATTTGATCTTATTTTTATCTTATTTAAAATTTTGTCTCAATTTGTTTTTTGTTTGTAAGTTATCGAAATTTCAATTGGCGTTAATATGACAATAAATGAATGGAGCTGACAGAAAACGCTTTAACTGCTTCCCTGATTATCCCGAGTTAAATCGGGTATGTACATATTGCAACTATTTATTATCCCGAGAATACTCGGGAGTAGCAGAATTGGTTAGTTTGTTTTGTTTTATCACGTTTTTACTCGGCTGGAAGCAAACAAATCATAATCTGCCGTGTTTGGAAATTTGCCACATTTTGTTTGGGAGTTTTGCGGTTGGATTGTGGGACTGTATACTTTGTGCTATTGCATATACCAGGGGTGGCCAAGCTTCTTGATAGTCGAGCCATTATTCAAAATTTGAAATTTTTCGCGAGCCGCAATTAAATACGTATTTAAAAGATGGGCGAAAAAGGTACGACATTTTTTTTACAGAGATTATATTTATTGAAAACACATAAATAAAAGTACAAAATACGTGCATTGAATTTAAATATCAAATTTAAACACATTTATTTAACTTCTCTTGATAATTCTTTAAAATTTGGTGAATAATGGGTGACAGCATTTCTCAGTAATTCTTTGAGATGCTGGTTAGTTAATACTGATCGGTGTTTGGATTTACTGAATTTTAAAATGGAATAGAATGATTCACATAAGTACATTGTTCCGAATATTGAAATAATTCGACAAGCAGTCTTTTTTTTATTCAGGATACTTCGATTCTGGTACAAATTTCCAAAATTCAATAATCGACGTTGACTTATATTTTAATTGTAGAGCTTGATTGTCTTGCTTCTCTATTAATTCTAATTCTCCAGCTGCTTTTTGGGTCATAATTATATTGGATATGGAAAACACTCACCTTGAATTATGTTAATTTCAAATGGATTCAGAAAAAAATCAAGAGACGATTTGAAATATTTCGAGTCTTGAAATCTATTTTGGAATTTTTTCAATATTTCTTCTAGCTTTTCTATATACTCGTTGAGTTTTTCTTGTTAAATATTGAAACAAATTTTTTTAATTCGAGGAAAATGACAATGTTTTATTTTTTATATCCTTTTGAAGAAGTTGTAATTTAGTTTGAAAACTAAATATACACTGTGAGAGGTCAGGTATTATTTTATCTTTCCCTTGCAATTGTAAATTCAGTATTTGCAAATGTTCCATGACATCAGTTAAAAACATTAAGTCTTGTAACCACTTGTCATCGTTTATTTCTGAATAGGTTATTTCCTTTTATTTTAGAAATGCTGCTATCGGATCAAGCAAATCTACAAAACAATTTAATACGTTGTAACTAGAGAACCCTCTAACAATGCAAAAGAAATTAATGTCATTCTTCGTCCTTTAATTCTTTAAGGAAATTTTTGAATTGTCGATGATTTTTTGCATTGGTGCGAATGTAATTTACAATATGTGTAACACTGTTTTCATAACATCAGGATATTTTAAATATTTTGTAACGAGATGCTCACGGTGAATTATGCAGTGAATCTGTATGAATTGTGGAATTTGAGAATCCCAATAAGACCGATTTTTTTACCCAGCATTGCCGGAGCTCCATCAGTTGCAATGCTTCCAAGTTCTTTGCTTTGATTTTATAAAATTGAAATGAGTGGAGAAAAATGGGGATGGAAGCTTTTAAGAATTGAAGTAGAATCGTCCCAGAGTGGATAGTTCTTGCTTTCAAACATGAAGAAAATTGTAATATTCTATGAAAATTAATTTAAAAAATATTACATGTTTATTTTTAAATTATTAATAGACAACAAAATGTTCTGAAATAATGTAACTAATTGTTCCCAAGTTGCTTATGTATAAACTTTAAAACTAGTTCCTAATATACTTGCAATGTGATACAAGCTTTTTAATTAGTTATTAATAATTGGAATGTGATATAAAGTTTACTAGTAGTTTCTAAAATATAAAATGTTCTAAACTCAGTGGCGCGACAGCCCGAAGCCTGCTGTGCCCATCTCAGTTTTCTTGACCTTGGGCTCTGGGATGCAGAAGCAGATGTTCCGGTCAGCTGAACGCGAAACCCCCATCGTTTAGTTCCTCATTTAGGTACTTATTTATCGACCCACTGAAGGGATGAAAGGCTGAGTCAACCTTGTCCGGCCCGAGGATCGAACCCAGGACCTGTGGCGCCACCGGGGGTTATAAAATGGTCTATTGATTATAAATAATGCATTCCTTCAAAATATATAAAAATTTGATTAATGGAGAGAAAAAAACCTATCAGAAATTGTTCAATTTTAGGGTGATTACGACGATTCTAAAGGATTTTTCTTATGAATTAAAATATTTTCCATTGTAAAGATAATTATTAAAAAGACAAAATTTAATTAGAATTTCTCAATAATCAAAGTAGCAATTAAAGATATTTTTGAAATCAAAGTAATAATTCAAAAGGACATATTTTAGTTTAGAAAGGGGAATGTTATTGAAAAGATTCTGGAAATCAGAAGTCGCAATAGAATTAATTTTATTATGTTTAATAAATTCTAAATTCTATTGATTATCGGAGATAATCCAAGAAAAAACCTTCTTTGATAATATTGTTAATAATTTTCTTTAAATAAATAGAGAAAACGGTGCCAGATTTAGTTAGGTAAGTATTAGACCCACATGTGATTTTTCTGAATTTTATAGGAATTTTATGAAATTTAGGACTGATAGTTAAGTAAGTAAATTGTATATCGCTAATTTTAATTTTTAACTTCTTATATAAAGCTAAAATTTTTTTGAGGACAATATTATTTAACTTAAATTACTAAGTTTAAAATTTTTACTATTTTCAAACTACGTAGTTAAGAGTTCAATATAGAATTTCTTACAGAAGATTGCATAATTATTGTTAGCTTTGTCTATGGGGATAATTACAAAATTTTTTTGTAGTGAACAAAATCGTAATGGATTGAACAGTTTTAGAAAAATTTGTTGAATTGTTACTGTTATATAAATTTTTCTTATTATTGAAAGCAAAGTTTTGTAAAGTAAAGTAATAATAAATAGCCCATTTCCGTTTTGTTAACATATCTAAAGATACAGAGAATATATTTGATATTTTTAAACAAAAACTATTGAGATCATTAAGTATTTTAGAATATTCATAATTGATATTATGATAAATGGGTCTAAATTTTTGGATTTTTAACATTAAATTCCAAAGTTCTGAGTTTTCTATAATACTTAAATTACTAGTAATAATATGTTCATGATATTTATCAACAAAATCAAAATATTTCTCTTCCTCACAGTGACATTCATAATCGGATATATTAATCCTCCTTAAATTTTTGCTGTTATGATTATAATTAAATATAGTTCTACCAAGAGATTTGTTATATATTTAAAGCTTTTAATTATGTTAAAATCTTTTAGAGGAAACAAATTTTTAAAATTTTCAAAAATATTATGAAATTTGATCTTATTGAAAATAGGGTTTTGAAAGTTAATAACGAAATATAAATTGTCTATATTTTTTTCTTTATATTTAGGGAAATTTTACTCATTTTTAATTTTACAAGATCGAAACAAAGAATTTTGAAGTGTAAATTAATAAAAGAAAAGTTCATAATAAGATCTTGAAGCTTATAAACATTGTTATTCTTAAGGGAGAATGCAAAATCTTTAATTAGTTTAATATTATAATGTTAATTAAAATCTTTTTCCATATTAGCAATAAAATTTATATTTAATTTGTCACTATTAAGAGAATTTCTATTACTTCTTGATCCCCGTTTATTGTACGCTTATCTTTAATATGAAAAAAGTGAATAAGTTGAGGAGTTATTAAAGTTAATCTGTGTATGTTGGAAGCTATCGTTTAGCCCATACAGCAAAATAATTTTGTATAAAGGCATGTAGTAATTTTCTTTTTGTAGTCTTAAATCAAAACTCTCCACTATATCTAAATTATTAATATGTCACTGTTAAAATTATGTTCTGTAAAATGATTCAATTCCAGGTTGTTGATAATTGTAGAAATTGTAAAAAAGAATATTATTAAATATTGATGGAACATTTCAGTTAGACTAAAATTTAAAATTTTTAAAAACAGAACCGTAAACAAATGCAAACCGGTTTCATTCAACTAAAAACAATACAGCTGTACGGTATGACCTGATAATTATATTTTTACATAGAATTTAATAGTGCGTCGAATTATATGGCCATGGACTGTAGACAGTGTAGTAGTAAGTACTAACTAATTAACGTATTTAAAGTTAACCCGTTTAAGTATGTGAATATTCAATCATAAGAACATGAGTTTTTTTTAGAAAAATATGATATTTTTTTGATTGTACACGAACATATTATGAACACTTTAAGACGAATTTTTCACTACCGTTAGAACACTTTTGTAAAAAAAAAGAAAAAAAATATAACACGACAGTAAAAGTTACTGAAAATTTGAAATCGCAGCGCCCTATTAAAATTTATCGGAAAATAATTTTGTCATATCATCTGAGGATGCGAAAATTTTTTATCTTTGGAGCTTTTTAGATAGTTTTTGTTCTTTTTTTTAAGAGTAATTTGAATACACAATAATTAAACAACCTACAGTAGCTATTTAAAACATTGAGCATTGTTGCTAAACAAATAATGAGTATTTTTCTTGGTCATAACAATTGTTTAGACGAGTAGTTAAACAATATGTCCTGAAAAGCCTTTTCGATATACTTTGATGCAATAATGGTTATTGTTAAAACTTCTTTAATCTTTTAAAAAGTGTGCGTATAATAAGTATTTGAATTTTTTGGTGATTTAAAGTAGGAAAATCGATCGTCTGTCATAAGATGGAGATTATCTTGAGAATTATTCGAAGAATTCGTAAAAAACTGTAAGTATTCATCTTTTTCTGAACACATTAATTACCGTTATTCTCTTAAAGTTGAATATTCAAATTTTCAATACTCAGTCTCAAAGTTTGAAGTACTGAAAATGAACCCACACGTATAACACTCATGAATGAGCTATTAACCAGCCTGCAACTTTATAAAACTTTAGTCCTATTTAATTCCACGAAAAAAAAGTCCCAAAATGGAAATTTTAAAATCTGCTATTTCAACACCAATTTCCTTAACATTTTTGTGATTTTTCACTTAAAAAATAATATTTTTTATAATATTTCATAAAAAAATACTAAAGTTACAGAAAAATGATTTTTGAAATATTTTTACATAATTTCAAAATCTAATTTTTTAAACTTTTACTTGCACTCTGTCACTTGACAATAAAGTTAGCCCATGTACCACAATTTTAAGTAAAATGACTACACATCGTCATTTTGGACTAGGGCTCTAAAACTCTATTTTAAAGGCAAGTTGATGATTGCGGAATAATCCGCATTTTAATAATCCCGCAGTATATCCGCGCGGAATAATCTCGCAGTGACGTTAAAACACGGTTCCCAGCAGATCACCGAAGTCAAGCATCATTGGCTGCTGTCAGTGTGCGGGTGGGTGACCACTTGGATCAGTCTGCGTAGGGACCGCAGGTGTGCGGTATGGTTCCTCGTTAAGCTGTTCTACCCTAAAGTGCTGAACTTCGCATGCAGGTCGTCGGGCTACCGAAGCGGGGATGCCATCCCTTCTGCAAAGGAGCCAAACTGAAATGGCTTGTCTTCGGATCATCCTCAGGGATGTTTCCCAGACCGTCGCCAATAGCCCATTGCGCAGCTCTAGTGCGATGTAGATTAATACAACAACTACAAGCTCACCTAGGCCGAATGCAAAAACTATCCCATCAGTCTATTTAATCACGCGTGTGTGTTTTTCATTGACAACTAACCTTTTTTGCATGACTCGAACTAATTATAAGTAAAAGATTTTATTTATTTATTAAAGTAGCTTTTCGATATCATAATAATTGTTTATCACCGATGTTCTTGCTTCTTACGATTCATCGAATAAGGAGCTACCTTTGTGAACTAGACGTAAAATATCATTTATGCATAATATCGTACATTTACAGTATGTACGATTTGCTGACAGCTGGTACAGTGTAGTTTGTAGTCTGTCTATTGAAAAAACTCCCCTCACCGCAACGTCTAAGGACTAAATCTAAAGTCTAAGAAATATCACATTTCTAAGAGAAGAGCTTCTCTCCCCCACGATTTCCTTCCTCTCTCAGACCCGAACTAAAATCTGTCTCAAATCTTGATCCAACACCCATATTTGCCTGTTAAGCCTAGTAACCATAGTTACTGCCACTGCTCCAAAAGAGTGGCGAGGGGAGTTTTTTCCATTGACACACTTCATGGTAAGTGCCATAATCAACAAAGGGTTAATGTATGTTTTTTTTAAGTGGAGTAGAAAAAAGACAACACTTTACTTAACTTAAAAATTTTGTTTTATTTATTGGAACGTAATTTTTATTGAAGGTCAAAAAAACAAGACAGTGAGAAAAAATGCTTGCTGGAGAGCGAATATACAAACAGTGGTGACTGTTATGGAGAATTCAGTGTCGGAGAGGATACTTCACTTGAATGGACAGAAAGTGGAGTAAATGTTTGCATAGAGGATTTACATATTGGAAGAGAAAATGAAACTTTCCTTCAACTCACCCAATCTTTTTGCTACAATGATGGCCAAATCAAACCATTCTATTGTGGTGAATTTGATACTTTGACGGATAAGGATCGAGAAAGGATCCAATGCCATGCCATTGATAAAAATGGATGGCGTGACCTTGACCTGCCTGAGAGTGTAGGAGGCATATATGAAAGAGTCTCAAAGAAAGATTCTAAAGAAGTATCTGAGCACTTTGCTGGATCAAATGACAAACGTGACCTTTTAAAGTGTCAGGAAAATGAAAAGATTAAAAAAGGATTCAGAAAATTTTCTGTGAGCGATCGAAGCTCATCAAGTTTCAAAGAGGGAAGCGAAACAGTTGAGTTTTATGTCAGCAAAAAGAGACTCGTTGGAAATGTGTTGAAAATCCAATTACAGCAAAGAAATTCTATCATGAATTGCGATGGCCCAACTGTTGGTTGGGAAATAAGAAAGCGCAAAGGCCACTCTATTGTTCATGGAACGCCCAGTAAAAAGTTTTGCGGCCCCATTTGGTGTCTTAACAGATTCACAGAGTGCTGGGACGATCTGATGTTTGGCTTTGATCCAAACTTTAATGGAATGAAGGGAAATAATAGAGTAGGCGTGAATGAAGTTTATCACCAGAAACAAAGGGCAGTTGTTTTTAAATATAGGATAGAAACACCTGTAAATGTATTTGAAATGGAAGAAACTGCTGCTACCTATAGTGAGACCACCACGATTGTTGAGAATTGTAACCCAACTGAATGTTCTTTGGAACAGTGCCTCAAACAATCGATGACATTGATAAAAATACAAGAAAACGCGACTCACGATCCCATACGATATGTGAATGAAAGCACCTCTATTTTTGCAAACATACCCAAGACGAACTTGGGACTTTTCAGGGTGTCATTTCGAAAAACTTTAATCGTTGACATGGCTAAAACAAGTTTCGTCACGTGGTATTTTGAATTTCTCAAAGATAGTTGTTGCATGCCGACGTGTCGAGACAGCGTGCAAAAACCATGCCACACAGACTTCGAACTTTTCGGTATGTCATTTCGAAAAACTTTGTTCGTTGACATGACTGAGGTAAGTCTTGTAATGTGGTGTTTTGAAATTCTCAAAGATCGTTATAGCATGCAGACATGCCAAGACATGAGTAATGTTAGAAGTGAAGCGTTAAGTGAAATGACTTTGACGTATGCACCAGAAGGAAGTCACGTGATTGCGAAGAAAGAACTCGTCTGTTATCGCAATTCAGTCTTCAGCAACTGTTTCGGAGTTGCTCGCCTAAATCCTTTTCTGCATATTTCTAACAGCTTCGAATGCCGTCAGTTATTTGAAATCTTTCACAAAAAAGCTCTATTTCAAAACGCGCAGTTTCAAATTGAGCGAGTATGGAATGGATATTTTAGTGTGTTTTGCGTGAATTCCAACTGGTACACGACAAACAAACTCATTCTTAAACTCGGTGCTAGTAAATCTTCTATATTTGCTGAAGGAAGTTTCAATCGCGATGTGAGTTTCCATCGTGCCGAAATAACTCAAACCAGGAAGAAAAACATGTTTTTACAAAGTGGAAGAGAAAATGTAAGCAAGATGGCTATGATCGGAGTTAGATTTAGACACAGAAAAAGAGACAATGCTAACTCAAAGCAGAAGCAAAATCATAAAAGTGAACTCTGCTGTGATTTGGATAAGAAGTATTTATCACATAAATCGATTACTTATAATCGTGACATCAGAAAGTGTACGAATTGTAAGATCCTCGACAAGAAACCAGTTTTAAAAATTAAGGAGGAAAAAAAGAATGGTTTTGATATGAATTATGAAGAACATAATGAAAATGTTGGTATCCTAAAGGGAGCATTTGATAAAAATGATAATATCCTAAATGGAGGATCTCATGAAAATGAAAGTATCCCAAATAGAGGATTTCATAATAATGATTGCTCTACAATTGGAAGATTTCATGACGAAATCGATCATTCTTTAAATGTTATATCCGAAGATGCTAGCACTCAGAATAACGTCTACTACCATTCCACCAAAAGAGAATCTGAAAAAAGGGACGTAGGTTGTCCCAAAACTTCTTATTTGCCTTCGAATGATGATCCCAAAGTCAAAAAGTCTAAAAAAGGGTTTTTAAAAAAGATTTTTAAACGGAGTTCTCATGCAATAAAAGAGAAAAATGATATTCAATTGGATGAACAGATGAAAACTCCTAAATGTTGCGATGAAGTCATTCGTGAGGTTGGCAAGCCCAAAAAGATTAAGAAGGCGAAAAAGAAAGAAGTTAGTCCAATGGATGGACGAATTGCAACAACCGGCTGTTGCGATGATACATTGAATTGCACATTTGATCCCGAAAAGGCTAAGAAGACCTGGAAATTTAAAGTTCCTAAATGGCTGAAAGGAAAAAAACATGCGAAAAAACTTCCATAAGAAGAAGTTTTATTTGAAGATAGTTGAGTCGAAAGAAGTCTTAATTGAACATAGAAAGGAAGGGAAAAAAATTCTGATTCCAAAGAAAGAAAATTTCTGATTCCGAAAAAAAATATTATTTGGACAGTTCTTATCAGAAAGAATATTTTTTGGACCTTCCAATATTTTACATCTTTAATATTAGGGAAAAAGTTTTATAAATTAAATTCAAACATTTCTGTTAGAAGTCGTAGTTAGCTTAACAATAGAAATAAAACATTTTCAATCTCCCCTCATTTTGTTATGTGTCATTTTAAAACATCAATTATTAAGTTTCACATATTTTGCTGTTGTTTATATAAAAGTGTTCACATCAAACGCAAAATTATACAGCCTATTTTCATGTGTTGCACAGACGGACATGAATACAAATTAGTTTTAAGAACAGATGTTAGAATTGTCTAACTCGAATCTCAATAACTAATTACAATTTCAATTTTAAGACTGGTTATTTTCCAGGTATAATGTAAGAAATCCCCAAGTTTTTGAAGAAAAAAATAGCAACTGATTTTTGCAGTTAAAACAAAATTTCCTGACAATTTCAGGTCATGCTTTAATCGTTCCTCTGATTCATTGTAATTTACAAATGGAATTAACGAAATTTAATTGTAATTACGAAAAACATAATTAAATCTTCCGTATTTTAACTTGCTTTTATGTAACGTTATATGCGTGTGTTACACAACTCTAAAAATCACATTAAGTCATCAATGATAATTATTAAAAATATATCTTTTTCATGTCAGGCTCTTTTCATGTTTTAAAGCTTTGCGGTCAAAGTCTATCAAAAGCAAAGATGCCAACATGGTCCGCTTTTTGGATATGATTAACAGTTGTGTTGCTCATCCCTACATTTAAATAATTCAGATGTGTCTATTTCCCCATGCCACTTTGTTCGAATTACTTTGTGATGTGCCTTCTAAAGCATTGGAGAAGGGAAACAAAATTATATATTAATTTACATTTAGAAGTATTATTAAGTTAGAATATAAACTTATCAATTTTGTTTAATATACTTTGATATAAGTAGTCTCTTCTTATTTTCAAACCACTGTAGCGGTTGGGGCACTCTTTGTTTAAAGCCTTTCCATGGCGACAAGGTGGTGTCACATCGGATAGGGTCAGTTTTTAATTGTCCTGCCAAAAACCGTGTAAAAAGCAGATAGTGATTCGATTTTTAATTGTCCTTCGGCCAAAAATCATGTAAAATGCAAGCTATATTTTGATTTTTAATTGTCTTAAAGCATCACAGAAAAAGCAACTGTTTCAACATTTTTCTTTGTAAAAACTAGCAGTTAGTTAGAAATGAAGTAAAGCTATCAAAATAAAATATAAGCTACTAACCAAATCATTTAGTTTGTGTCACTTTTTCTAACAAAAAAATGCCAATCTAAAATTTTAGGTTCTTATATGAATATAGCTAATCTTAATATAAAGCCACACTTTACAGATTCATTTATAAAATTTTATGTGTCGAAACACGTTCAATTTCTACTAAACATAATATATAAACACTTAAACATCAATTGAAACTTCATTGCAGAATTATCATCTATGTTACATTACAATGCTTAAAATAATTATGTACAAAGGTTAGGAAACGTGCATAGGATGATTAGACTTTACTTGGCATAAGTATTATTTATTTTTAATCTGATCCAGACCTTTTTTTAACTTAATATTTAGCATAAAATAACGTCAAAAAATTAAAGTTTAATAAAGGTCCTTTTAAATATATAAAGTTTAACTTGGTAAAAACTACATTAATATGTAAAACATGAAATTTTTTCTTTTTCTTTTGCTAAACGTCATGAAAATACATTCGTTTGTGGATGTATATTCAGGATGTATAATCAGAATAGAATCAGAAGTGTAGATATATAATCAGAAAAAAATTACCAATTCACTACTGAACATTATTACTCTAAGCGTTGCCACACATGATAAAATATATGTAATTAATTTATATCACTTCAAATGAGTAAGGTTGAATTTAATCAGTAACTTAACTGCAACATGTAAAGACGGATACAATCAAGTTCAACCTTGACATAAATAATGTTCCATTAATACCTAACTGTATACCTTACTTTACTTTAAAAAATATTTATTTATTCCGTTTCCAAAGATTAATTAAATTGTTCTCGAAAATGTGAAAATCTACAAGCAAATCTTTTTCATTGAGAATATTTTATTTTCTATTACTCGACGGAAAAAGAGCTCTTTTATTTTAACCTCATTTACTTGTATTTCAGATGATATTATTAAACTGAATAAATTGTTATATTTAATAAACTCTTTTCAGAACTAGAAAAAAAAAGAATAAAATATTTGCAAAGTCAGATCAAAGAAGTTCGTCGAACAAACAAAATATGTTTTCTTCCTACAACATTCCTTTTCTTTTCTTTCAAAAGTTGAACGATATCTTCGCAATTAATGAAAATCGATAATAAAATTTTTTGATTTTATATTGATAGAAGGCATGCAGTAAAGGTCAATACGAACTGAACTATTGTTTCCATGTTTATTTTTGTTTCCACATTTATTTCGTGTTTTTATAGTTAACATTAAATAAATGAGTTTTGATAATAATATTTGATGGAGTGGTTTAATTTTGTTATTCAAAGTTCACTGTAAAAGATGTATATAAATAACCAGGGGTCTGTCCAGACATTTTGTGAAAGGTCCGTTTTTCGTGAAAAAATTACTCACATTCTTTCAACCAGGGTCCGCTTTTATGAATTTGTGAAAATAGGGTCCGTTATTGCAAAAAAAAACTTTTTCAAGGAGTTTTTAAATTGTAAATAGATACAAGATTATGCTCAGCACTGTAAAATTATAACAAAAAAAGTTTAATTTTCAAAAATAAACAGCAATTGCTTGTTCTAAATTAGAGATGCAACATACAAATATTTGGCATTTAGCCTATACTGCTCAACGCAGAATATTCATTTCGGACGAATAATGGAAGAATCGTCTGCCGAAGACAAAACTTAATTCGTTTACATCCATCTTTCTTGTTATCTGCCCTGGAAAAGGTTTATTCGATTAACAAAATAATAATGAAGATAAACAAATTTGTGAAGGGTCCGATTATAAGAAAAATCATTTTGTGAAGGGTCCGTTTTTAAGTTAAAATATTTTGTGAAGGGTCCGTTTTTATGAAAAGATATTTTGTGAAGGGTCCGTTAACGGACCCAAATTTCTTCTAAACAAACCCCTGATAACAAAGATTTCTTAAAAAAAATTTGACTATAAATCCCATTTTTAAATCAAGCATTATTCATTGCATACATCTTACATTTACTTTATGTTATTACTAATTGGCAAAATGGTTCTTGGTTTGAATTTCATGGCGTCCTCACTTACCAACTACAATAATCAAGAGTAATAGCAAGCAGTGCGCATGCGTTGCTGTGACGACCGCTGCTGTTAGATATTTTTTTTAAAATTCCATTTTTCACATTTAATTTTGTTATTCATTAAGTGGGTGAGCTTATTTTTGAGAAATGGTATCACAGAGATCCCATAAATACTTCTTGAGTTGTGAATAAAAGAGAATTTCATCATTTGAACGATATTTTTTGTTTTTATTGCTTTAATTAAGAATCAGAAATTCTAAGCTACAGTTCAAACTGGAACGTTTTCAATGCTAATTCAGGTGAATATCACATAAAAAAAGTCCAAACTGATTGACACGGTCCCAAAAGTTAGAGTTGAATCAAGAAAAAAACGATGCCAAGGTCTATACCAGTGGTTTCCAACTGGCTGTCCGGGGGCCGCATCCGGCTCGCGAAGCTTTTTTTTGTGGCCCGCGAACTAAAATATATTAGTTGTCATTTTTTCTAACAATTTTCGTAAATATTCTGTAAGGATTTAAAGTACTTTTCTCTTTAATAAAAACCTAAATTCTTCATTTCTGTGAAATTTAACATACCAATGGTGCAAAAAAAATTATTTCTCAGGTTTTGCATCCAAGAAAATATTTATTCAAATACAAAAATAATCGTGTATGTTGCTCCTTTTTATATCTTATTTTTGTATTTTGTGAATATAATTTAGCGTGTGTGTATCAGAAATTCGCTTGAAGAAATTTTCCGATTTAGCCTTTTGAAGCCACTCATTTTGGACGAAAATATTTACACACACATTTGTAAATTTTAAATAAATATTCTCTGGTGGTTGCAGCAGTCAAACCACAATTTGTCATTGAACATTTTGTGTGCCACTATGTAAGTTTTAATACCAAGCTTTTTAAAGTTTTATATCTTAACAATTAAATATCTGTTACACATTAATTGTTTAATATATAGGTGCACATTAAAGTTATTGTAGCCCAAATTTTTTAACATGCAATTAAATATTTTTAAAAATCTACTTCATTTTTTCATTTCTAATTCAATACTTTTGTTTTGTACAACTTGGTAGAAATCTGACAGTAATATTTAATGTTCCTTCAAACATAAAAGTGCCCTACGTAAAATTTTGATAAAATTGCTACCCGCCATTTGATTTGTGTTTTTAATTGTGGCCCCCTGCCTCATGTAAGTTGGAAACTCTAAGTGTGCTCTAAGTTGTGTGTATGTAAGTTGTGGTCTATACTTACCGAGGCTGAAAAAGCCAAAGAACGTAGACGGGAATACCTTAAGCTGTACACACAAATGGAAAAACGAATGAATTCCATTCGCAAACGCAGCCATGAAACTTGTCCCTCACAAAACTACCAAAGTGGTTGAGAGAATTGAACCCTACCGAAGAGCGAATGGTGACTCTTCGAACCCTTTTCATGCAAATACGAGAACTGGGTGTGATCACCAATTAGGGATAAAAGGATCCATTGTCAACGTATCCAAAAACTTGCACAAGATCGTAGACTGTCTTCCACGCAATATAAGTGAATCATTCACTATTCATGTTAAATTGAAAAGAAAGCCAAGCTTTCAAATCATATTTCACGTATGAACTTGTGAATCCGAAACGGGTGTATGATGCAGCTTACAATCTCCATCAAACACCATTGTACCCATCCGAAAATGTTAATATTGATCTCGATTGGCTGTTCTATGTCTATTCAGTCATCAAAAGAGTTTGCGCAGAATGTGCCTGAGCTGCATTTAAATATGTCTTCGAAATTGTGTATCGAGCAGTTCAGAGATCTCTAATATGAAAACACAAAGTTTCATTTCCAAAAAAAAAATTAGACAACAACCATTTTTGCCAATGGGTAACCTGTGATCGCCTTACAACGATCTCGATTTTCACTTTGCAGTGGATCGTATTTTATATTATTTTATAGTTGTGAATTTTTCCTGGAGTATTACAGGTAAACAAGAAATAATTTTATTAACGCTGTTTTTCAATGTTTTTCATCATAGTATGAAATGATGTTTCTAGGCGAATAATATTCTATTTTTGTTAAGAACTGAGAGTTTTCAACTGTTACTCATGACTGTAAGATCAAGTTTAGCCTATCTAAAGCATGCGATTTCTACGTTTATTTTGCAAATGGCAAAAAAAAAAAGTCAACCTGGAGAGAAGTCACATCTTTGTGAAAATGAAAAGCTTTTGCTTATCTAATTTTTTAATATTTAAAAACTTACTGCAATTCTGAATTAAATGGGCTCATAAAAATTTGTGAAAACTGACAGTGATATTTAAAGTTTTAATCGAGGAGGGAAAATTTCTTCAAATTGGCAAATTTTATAAAATGTTTTCTGACTTTTAAAATATTTAAGTTATTTGTCTGTTCTAAAGCCCAGATTCAAGGCAAGATTATATATGCAGTTTAAAATCATCGCATTTCTTAAAGTGTAGGGCACTTAAACTATGGTTTTTTCATTTTCCTCGGCGACAGAGCACCGATATGTTTCATTAGGAAAACAAGACTGTTTAACAATTATTTGATTAAATGTTCAGATTATATGGAGGGAAGTTGCCATGATGGATTCTGGAATTGCGTCTCAAGCAGATATGCTCCGATAGAGTGGTCACAAAATGGTAAGTACTATACTTTTTAAACATTTCAACCCTATTTATTTTTGTTTAAATTTTAAATGTTAAAACAAAATGTCTTACGGAAAAATGTAGCGAATGAATATATATATGAAGTTTCGGCAATGCATTTGTCTGAGTAACATTGATTAAAGTTTTAAGATCACAGCTTAATTAATGCAATTAAAAACCATTTCAAACCATTGGTGCAGTAATAACCGGTGTAACCACCAGAATTTTAAATGCTAGCATGTCGTTTGTCAGTTTTTGGATGGAGTTCCATGCATGTTGCACCGGGTAAGTTAATGCGGGGATACTTATTGCTAATAGTGGATGAAGTTGAAGTTGTCCAATGATGTCCCATACGTTCTAGATGGGTGAAAGATCTGGTGATCCAGCAGGCCAAGACAGCGTGTCGACATTTTGTAGAGCATGTTGGGTTACAACAACAACAGTACAAATGTGAAAACACCAGGCAATAAAACTTTTTTATTCTGCTTTAATCCCTAGTGAGCCGTAGGCTTCAATAGTGACCCCTAACTTGATTTTTTTTCTATTTCATATTTTACAAGAATTTCAACAATCAGTATTAATGGCATTATATAATTATATTTTAAATCAATATTAAAACATAATTAATATTAATTGACCAAATATGGGCGGTTTGTTAATCAATAGTAAGAAAAATTAAAAAAACATATTAAAAAAACTGACTGATTTATGCATTGTTTAAAATATTGTCTTTGTTGAATTTATTAGTATATGCTAAGCTATGTTTAATATTATTTTGAATAGTAACTCTATTGCTTTAAAAGTGAAATTTCCACATATATTTCAAATAATGTAATGAATAAAATGACACTTCGATAGAGGAAATGAATACTTTATTAAGATCACGTAAATTTAATGAAGTTATTTTATCGGAAATTTTTATCCAAAGATGTCTTTTTCAAGTCAATTTATTTCAAGCTGTTATCCAAATTGATCTGAAAATAAGCAGATATTAGAAAATTTGCTGAAAATAATTCATGTACGAAGCGCAAAACAAGAGAACTACTTTGAATAACTTATGACTAAAGGGGGGTAGAGGCGACCGTGTCAATCTCCATCTATGTACCCCACCATGGAATCCAGTTAACATGTCTTATATACTAATGAATTGGAATTGTATTTTTTTTCTGTAGTACTCCCCCACCAGAATTATGTCTGTCATAGAATTCGATGAACGGATACCACTAGTTGATTCATTGCTGTTTTGTGAGTTGCCGGGAGAGCTGTATTAAGATCACCGAACTTTGTTCACGGTTGCCATTTGCAGTTCTTGTGTTGCCATTTGCAGTCGAGTGTATACATGCCAACATTGTGTATGATCGAGACTGAGCAGCAAACGCGTGAGGAGGTGGAAAAAGTAGCAGTTACAAGTAGAAAGTCAACTGTTCAATGTGAACCATCCATCGAAGACGGCGTATTCAGTTCGAAGTGGGCGTTCTGTCAAAATAGGCGTGTTCCTATCGAAGTGGGAGTTTAAGTGAAGGTAAGTATGTTCACATCATGTCCGAAGGTCACCCATGTGGGGACAATTGTTATAGACAATGTCAACCTTTATCTATGATAAGGTACCCCAACATAGAATCGAGTTAACATCTGTTATATGCTAGTGTATTGCAATTGTATTTTTGTAGCTGTAGACGCACTACAGAACACCCCGTTTTGTAGCGGTAGATACATTACATTTCACCGCTCCGTTGTAGGACTCAATGTTTATGGCTCGAAGAGTGGACCTCAAATATATTAATTAAATAGTTTAGATATTTTACATAATGATAATAAATGATCATTATAAAAAACCATAAATAAAAAAGTAATTTTTATGAATAAATATACCTTTTTTTAACGATTTTGATTCCTTAACCTCAAAATATAGGAGAGAGCCACAACATAGGATATATGGTCCCAATATTACAACATTGAAAACTTTATTTGCTTCAAAAATATACAAATTTTAAATAACAATCGACAGGAATCAAACGCTTTAAAAATAGGCGCCCATCTTCAAGACTAAAATGTAAAGAAACAAAAATGACTTGAAATAAAAAAAACGTAAGTTTGGGAATGAAAAATGGAAAAATAAAGGTGGGAAAGAAATCTAGAAGAAACACAGAAGCCGCGAGAGAGAAAAATAGAAAAAAAAACAGAACAAGAAAAATCACAATGGCCGAGAGGCAAATCAGAGTAAAATGCATTTCCATGCGTTATGGAGAGTTGGGGAGGATCTGGTATCGTTAACAAGGGAATCAGCATTCAAATGAATAAAACAAGATTTCAGGGCATCAAGATGATTTGATTGTGATGGAGGTGAAAATAATTTCCGCAGTGACGAAATTGAATGTATGCCCAAGTTTCCAACATATAAAGTAACCCGCACTTTATACTAAATCATATATTTTAAAACAATATACAACATTTCGTCATAACTATTTCTGTATTCAACTATTCAGGTACTAGGTTTACTGTTGCTTATATTTTAAGTACTAAAGTCTAGGAAAATAACCTTTTCTCGAATAACCTTTTAGCTTCGATACTACGGAAAGTGTTTTATGTCTTAATAGTTAATGTGAACGTAGTAGGAAGTGAAATAATGGCCAATGTTGTTATTGATTCATTTCGCAAAAAATATTCTCACTTGTTAAATTGATACGTTTTTCTCAAAACATTTAACATTTGACCCAACATCACTTCAAAGCGAAATGTTTTTGACAAAAATACAAAAAAAAAAAATTATAATAATAATATTCTTGTATCTCATAGTTTTAAATTAAGAACACACCCCGAAAATTTTAACAAAATCAAATATGTCAAGTATCCAAACCTACTTCGCTTTTTAAAAACTAGCCTTTAATGTTTATTTTATTTTTCTGCTGAAATTGAAACTGAAATTCCTGTCATTTTGTTGAAAGGTTAAACGATATTTCTCGCAAGGGTCGATTTTACTTTGAAAGAATCATTACTTATTTTAACTGTCTGAGAGATTTATTAAATCAAAATGTAGCTATGGCGGTCATTAACTGTTTAATAGAAAAGATTTCATTATTATACTTTCCTAAATAACTCAGTTTTTAAAGTTAAACAGAGTGCTTAGAGTTGGAAATTCCTGTCGTTTTTATAGACTAAGTTCCCATTTACGTGCCCTCAAGTTTCACGAATTCGAGGAAAATGTTTCATTTTATCGCCACGATTTATTATAATTTATTAGTCTTGTAGCTGTAGTTTTAGGGTAACTGATTGAGTGTGCTCGTTATCATGTGTCATAATTTATTAAACTGTTTTTCGAAGGTTCTGTCATTGCATAAAATAAACTATTGTTCAATATTTTTAAACAACTGAACTTATACATTTCAACTTCTTTGCTTTGAAACTGCTAACCATGTTCTTATATTAGTTGTCATGGAAAAAATTGCATTAAAACGGCGATATTTTGTGAGAAAATTTTACTTTTCATTTTCTTTATAATAATGTCACTGTTTTTTTTAAAGTTTAATCTGTTTGTTTTTTTCGTCAACACTTCGAATGACATGCTATTTCATTTCTGCTAGGATTTTGGAACAGTTATTCATGTTTGATTTGTCAAATTTAGTCTATGGTAAGTCAGCGACTTCGATATCAATTATAAAAACGACGCAAATTGTCAGCATGAACCTATAGTTTCATGAAATTAAAACTATTTGTTATTGAAATTTTTTATTTAGAAATGTACTCCAGCACTATATTAGGGTTAGACTATATTTGAGGGTGCCCTTTGAGTTATGATCGCGGTGGATTTCCAAGCTGGGCGATGCTGTTTTATTTATGGGAACGTTTAGAGTTGCGTCTAAATAAAGTGAGTCGATCTTTTTTTTCAGTTCTCAATCCATAAATTTTTGTTTCGATTCAAAATGAATTTTATTGAGTTTATTAATTTTGCTTATATTGTGTTCATTGCAATTTTATTAAGTTTTGGCCGATGTTTTATTTTATAACCGTCGTTGAACAGCCGACCCAATCTTTGGTTTACGACCGCTAATGTTCAACTCCGTAATCTTCTCATTTTGACCTAATCCAGAAGACAAGGAAACTTCTGGATCAGTACCCCCAGAGGAATGATTTGTTATGGAAACATGGAGGACTTTGAGACACGACAAATTTAACGTGCATCAGTCACCATTTACTACACGTCTTCGGACGGCGAGGATCGAACCCACGACCTCTTGGACATGGGCCCAGTGCCCTACCGACCAAGCTATCCCGGCCCCACCGATGTTTAATTGAAGTTTTCCAATGTTTTATTGAAATTTCATAATGTTTTGGCCGCCATTCCTGTCTGCGTGGTGTTCCGCGCGAACAGGAATGCCTCCAAATAAAAATTGCCATTTTTGAAAAGGGGGCATCCTCAAATATATTTTTACCATTGTCAGCGCTCATAAGAACTTTCAAAAATTACGAATTATTTATTGATCTTCATAAATTTTACTGGGGCACCGAAATGGTTAGTTTTAAACAAGTTTAACATTTATTTAAAATGAAGTTATTTGTTCTCAATAAGGAGCAGATAATTCTTTACGACCTGATGGTAAAAAAGCTTTATACTTAACCATGGCTCTTAAATTAGGGCGTTTCTTTTTATTTTCCTTGGAGAAAGAGATTAGGTAGACACAGCCAATACTAAGTGCCTTTTATCAGTTCTTTCTATCATCGAATTTTTTTCACCAATGAAAGTAATAAGGTCTGCATTAAAGTCTCTTACATTTGAGGCAAAACCGTAATTTTAAACCATGTATACCTTTGCCGTAATAAAATCATCTAGGCCTTAAAAGGGATAAAAACCAAAAGGGATTTTTATGGTAAAACTTTATTTTTTTTAAAAAAAAATTCCGCTATTCGGTAAAATTTTTCTACTGAAGTGAAAACTCCGACTTATGCTGCATTTTGTGGGCACAAAAAAATTACTTATCTTTTTTATAACCGTCGTTAAACAACTGACCCAATTTTTAGTTTACGAGTAGTAATGTTTAATTTCGTAGCCATGTGATTTTGAACCCAATACAAAACACAAAGGAACTCCAGGATTAGGTATTGGGAGAAATTTGCTTTCTCGGAGGATTTTTTGCTGGAAGTAACCCGCATTTGCTTTACATGGAGACGAAAACCTCCCATGGCTAGCCTGATGGCAAGGGGATTCCAATCTATAATCCGTCAATTGCTGAGGATATTTTACGTCAGCGCTGTTTTCAGTGCAAGCCGGGTGTGGAATTTGTATAGACCAGCTATCGCTGGGATTCGAACCCAGGTCACCTCATTAGGAGGGTATAGGGAGTGAAAGACCACCAAAACCTCCTATGGTTACCCTGACGGTGATCTCATGATCCGTCTATCACCTAGGATATTTTACGTGAGCACTATGTGTCGGTGCGAGCCAGGTGCGGGATTCAAATCGACCAGCCATCTACGGGATTCAAACCCGATTCCCCTCATTAAAAAGCGAGCTCTATACCTTGAGCCACCACTGCTCAATGCAGCATTATTATTTTTTTGATATATTAAAAAAATTAGATTTTCAAACGCTCTTTTCATTTTTACAGTAGCCTCTCCTTATATTGACTCTTTGTGATTTTTCAGAATTAGCAAGAAAAGTTACTAAATTAGACCTAACAGCCATGAATAACTATTATAAACTCACAGCAGTTGTTAAAATAGCATATTGCTCACTAAAACGCGATACTTCATGTGACGCTGAGCCTAAGAAATAAGTCTTAAGAATTAAGTCTTTCATATCTATTTTGCCACGGATAATAAAAAAATGCCGTATTGCAGCAGAACTTTAATCTAAATTTAGTGAATAGAATTGAACATATTAAAGGGGCCTGGGTAGCTTGGTTGGTAGGGCCATGTCCGAGAGTTCATGGGTTCGAACCCCGCCGGCCGAATACTCCCCGTGTAAAATGGTGACTGATGCACGTTAAATTTGCCGAGTCTCAAAGTCCTCCATATTCCCGTAATAAATTAATACCTGTGGGGGAAGCCGCGATGGCTCAGGGGATAGAACGTTCGACTTCCAATGTGAACCGGGGTTTAATCCCGGCGATGGCTGGTCGATACGTATTCCGCATCCGGCTT